>NC_086165.1:17113128-17742592 GCF_035149785.1 Candoia aspera
TCAGTCTGGGAGAACCATGATCTGAGCTGACCACTGGCTGCAGCTCTTCCATCTTCCTGCCCAGGGTATCACTGTGGTCTTCCTCAACTTCTGCTCTCCATAGGAGTTGAGATGACCACACTCTGCTGCCACTTTTACAACTGGGTATCCTTCCATCAGATTTAAACTTCAATAAATAAGTTATTTGGATAAAAGAGGATGAAGAGATTATTTTCTGAAGGACCCAAAATGCAAACAAACTGAGTTTTGCAAAATGCAAATAAAATGGAATTTTGCAAAATGCAAATAATAATAATAACAACAGCAGCAGCAGCAGCCACTATGAGTAATAAATTCTCACTGCATTCCCTGCAACGGTTTTATTTTGAAAGGCAGTGTAATTTTCAGGCCCAAACAAAGGAGGCACTTCAAATGACTTTTTTTTTTTAAAATTAAGCTTTAGGATTAACAAGGGATTTCATCAGCTACCTTTTAGACACAACAGTAAGAAAACTGCTGCTTTTAAATGGAGCATTCAGTGTTCCCAGATGTAGAAAGGAGGGTAAGCCCTGGGAATCGGGAGGCTGAGAATTACTTCATGACTTGCCCACCCCCCAAAATAGCTGTGAAGTTTGGGGTAAGTCCTGTTTTAAAAGTCACCATTAAATGCTCCTCTATTTAGGGCCTATTGAAAGTGGTACCGTTTGTCTAAATTGGATTCAAATGAAGGATTTTACATTTGCAGGAAAGTACCTGCCATCAGCTGTCAAAACGTCACTCAGGTTTTTCTGTAAAGAAACGCATGCAACTTAGCTGCCCCCTCCTCCACAATTATTGAGGGGGGGGTTGACTTTGGCAAGTGGGGTGGCATTTGTAAGAGAAAAGGGCTGCAATAAAAGAGCCTCTGGTAATTATGCCACAGAGCTTCAGAAAGTGTGCTTTGTCTGTTATTCCAACGCTAAGGGATTTATTGTCGCTGGCAGAAGGCCAGATTGTGTAGAAATTATGTGCCAGAGAAGGTTGACATTGCTCTACCAGATTTGCCCAGTACCTTTAGTGTCTAAAAGCAAAGCACAATAAAATATTTTCCCTAACATGTTTTTGGGTCCAGCAGAACAGGTAATAAAGCTTCAAGTTCAGGTTGCAGGTCCATGAAAGGTTTTTCATCAGCCTTCACGGCTGAGTCTCACAAATCTGGTGCCCTCCAGATGTTTCAAACAATTACCGCAGCCCCCATCAGGCATATTACTAAGAATCTATTTTGTCTTAAATATCCTGTAATATTAAGCTCTATACACAGAGAAGCCCAAATTTTGGATGTGGTACAAATCCATGAATTAAGTTGTCGTTTACGAATGGTTTCCGGTTTAAACTGAATTCTAGGTCAGATGTACTTTTACTTTAAAAGTAAAAGAAACTGGAACCCCTAAGAACTCTCAGCTAGCATGTCCTTCCTCCCCTTCCCTTCCTCCCTTCATCCATCTCTCTAGCTTTCTCTCTCCCTTTCTCCTACACCAACTCAGTTTTCTTCCCTCCTTCCCTCCTTCCTTCCTTCCTTTTCTTCTTCCCTTCCTTTCCCTTCCCTTCCCCTTCCTTTATCCATCTCTCTTTCTCTCTCCCTTTCTCCTACGCCATCTCTTAATTTCCTTCCTTCCTTCCTTCCTTCCTTCCTTCCTTCCTTCCTTCCTTCCTTCCTTCCTTCCTTCCTTCCTTCCTTCCTTCCCCAACCACAGCTGGGTACACCAGCATCAACAGAGAAAGTAGGTGTTACAAAAGGAGTGGTGCTCACATCACAATGCACCATCCACCATCTTGCTGATTTTGACATATACGCATTGTGGAAGTTGCTGGCCAGGGGCATCTTTAGGTGTGGTCAGAAAGAGTCAGGAAGGCAGCCATAACCATGCAATTGAAGCCCGAATCTGTTTTTTTAAACACGTGTCATTCATGTGACATGCGTAAAAAAGGGGCAGGGCTTTAACTGCACAGTTATAGCTGCCGTATGGACTTTTTAAATTTCTCCTCCGGATGCCACTGTGACTGCCACCACTGTGCAAAACTTCTTTGGCATCCTGGAGAATCTCCACTATGGCATGATTTCTCTCACTTTGGCTAAGAGATGGCTTATCTCAGGAAGGACTTCCCATCTCTGGGAAGCTTCCTGAACTTGAAAGGGAGAAGCTTAGAATGGGGATTTATTCAGATCTGCTATGAAGAATTGATCTGTCACATCCACAGCTAGAAACTGAGATGGAGCGATCAAGAGGAGTTGTCCGTTTTCCTTCCTTTTTAAAAAAAAATCCATTCAATCGTGTCCGATTCTCAGAGACTGCCTGGCAAGTCCCTGCAGATTTCTTGGCAAGGTTCTTCAGAAGTGGTTTGCCATTGCTTCCTTTCCAGGGCTGAGAGAGAGTGACTGGCCCAGGGTCACCCAGCTGGCTTCGTGCCTAAGGCAGGACTAGAACTCCCGGTCTCCCCGTTTCTAGCCTGCTGCCTTCACTACTATACCACACTGGCTCCTTCCATGTACTCAGCTTAAATGCAGAAAATAATTCACAGAATCATATCGTCTAGCCCAACCCCCTGCCCAGTGCAGAAATCCACAATGACCGCATCCCCAATAGAGGGCCTTCCCATCTCAGTTTCAACACTTTCAACATAGGAGAGTCGACCACCTCTTGTCAGTTCTCATCTGATAATTTTGTGGAGTGTAACTATTACCAAAGCACAGGAAGCAGCACTCACATGCTGAAAGAAAGACGCTTGAACCAAAGGTGGCATGCAGGTGCTCGTCTTGATCCTGCAATGTGGGATGCAAAACCCACAGCTCCAGGAATACGTGCAGCCCCCAAGTCCCCTTTTTGTAGCCCTCTGGCCTTCATTCTTAAAAACTGACAGAAACAGCTGGGGTCTTTTTCTCCATATTTCAGAGTAGGCAACAGACGAAAATTACAGTATAAATTATCAGATTAACAAAACCAGATTAGCACAGTAAAAAGGCATCCAAAATCAATGTGGCCCACAGGTTTTGGGGGGCTCCTCCTATTTTGCAGCCTCCTCCTTATGTTCAGCTCATATTTTGACTACTGAGGTTCCCCCTTCCTGGGAATGTCCCACAAATCACAAGTGCCCTGGCACTGGAACAGAAAGATGACGATATAAGATCAGGTCAAGTCAGAGATGAGACTTTTTCTGGACTTTGCTTAACCGGAAACATTTCCCACCTCTCTAAATCAGTGAAGAGCAGGGGTGGTTTTGACTTACATTTAGCAAAACAAACTTTTTTAAAAGGAAAAAGTTCACATTAATATGGCACATTGGGTGAAATATCAGGGGGAAAAAAATCCAGTAGCTAAAAAAAAGGAACTGTAATATTCCTGGGAGAAGAAGCCTATTATGGTCTAAGCAGGTAGAAGCATCTAGTTAACCTTGGCTAAACTCATATTAGAAATTTAAGCAGGAGTTGGACCCGGTTACTACTTGGACCGGAGGCCACTAGAAAACCACAGGGCAGAAACCTAACTGGTTTCTTTCTTAGCATTTGTCCTGCTTGGTGGCAGGGTCTCCGCATTGGCCCTGCATTTGTTTTGTTCTCATGGCAAAGTCACCATCAATGCATGATGCAACAAGGGGTTTGTTCTTCTGCCAGCTTGTCACAGAACCTGATGCTGTTTGGGGGCTGAGAGAGGAGACTGGCCCAAGGTCACCCAGCTGGCTCCCATGCCTAAGAGCACTTTACTACCACCGCCCCTTACTGGCTCTCTGACAGATACTAGGCTAATACCTGAATACGCTTACCATCCACCTGTGGATGAAATCACCAGGAGCTGAGCTCCACTTGAAGAAGTCTTTACCTTTCCTATTAAACTTCTTCACAATTTAATTCAGTGTACAGTTCATGCAAAGGTTTTGTCCTGGCTCCACCTATTTCTTTGTCCTAATCACATCTATACCTAGGAATCCCACCCCTGACCCTGGGCATGCTGTCCTAAGGCCAAGTCCACCCCTTAGCTCACACATCCCATAGCAAAGGTCTCCCCCACTCCACCGAACCTCCCTACCTAGCAGCCTGCACAGATGCTGCAATGTGGCACCCAGGTTGGGAATTTTGGGAGGGGGTTACTGGCTAGAAACCCCCCCATCTCTTCACAGGGTTTTGTTTTGGTTTGGTTTTGGACTCCCTAGGAAACTGTTCAAGCATTACATTCAGCGGAAGAAACTCTTTAAAAATCCCCTCTAGTGCCTGAGGCTCATTTGGAGCATGCAAGAGAACCCTTTTTCTCCTCATTGCTCCCAAGTTATGGAATGCCTGTGACATTTACCTCTCTTTTTCCACAGCCACGACCTGGACTGAGATCTTCCTTTTCAGCAAGTCTTTTGAACTGAATAGACCATGTTCCTAAATGTATGTTTCCCCCCATACCCCGTCCTTTTCTATACAGTTTTTTATCATTGGGCAGAACGATGGGGACTAGCCTGAAATAATAAACAAATAAATCTACGGTTCCGCCTTCCAGTGATGGGAGAAGCAGAGGGACATGAGAGAACTATCTACATCTGGTTTACATTGCAACCTTCCTGCCCCCACCATTTAGCCACAGAAGCAATCCATGCCATGGGAAAGAGCAAATGAAGAGACCATCCAAGCTTGTACACCTTTTCTAATCAGGAAAATGAAAAAAAGGGGGGGGGGACGACAATGGCGCATTGAATGAAAAGACGGTGCTAGTTTTGTGTGTGTGTGTGTGTGTGTGTGTGTGTGTGTTCTGGAGGAATTTTCTCTCTCCTCTTAAGGATGGGAGCCCTGTGGAGCAACGAGGCCTCTTTCTCAATCCCTCTTGAGTGTCCGCATCCTTTGGTGCCTCATCTCCCAGGCAGAATCTGCTTTTCCTCTGGCAGGGCTCTATTCAGCTCTGAAGAATGGGGAACAAAGGAACAGGGGAAACCGTGCCGTCTCCGAGCTGCATTCAAGAGGCCATCTGCTCCTGCCAAGACGGGGACCAAAGGGAAGATCCCAGGTTCAGGCTTAATCAGGGCCATTTAGCAAGGGACACTGACCCCTCCCTCCCCCCCTACCCCCCCAGGCAACAGCCACCCAACTGTTAAAAAATTAAGTTTCAAGCAGTTGCCTCTCTTTAAAAAACAGGCTGCAGATAGGAAGAGAACCTATCCTCAGCCTGCTACGGGCATCTAAGTGCCCTGCCAAAATGTTATCTGGCATTTTTCCTGACCCATTTTCATTCGCCTGGGTGAAAGAGAATTTGCCTTGGAAACTGGTTTCAAAAAAGAAGCGATGTTGATAAAGCTCTCAAGAGTGGGATGCGGTGATTGGCAGTGTTCACGGGACACCTTTACCTGTGGTTAACGGAGCGACTGTTTCTCCAATTTTACCCTCGTTTTCTGAGATCGCATGACAGATTCAACCCCAGGCTCTAGGTCCACGCAACACACTAGGCCAGTGTTCTCAACTTGGCCCCTTTAAGATGTGTGGACTTCAACTTCCATGCATGGCTGGCTGGGGAATTCTGGAAGTTGAAGTTCACACAACTTAAAGTGGCCAAGGTTGAGAAACACTGCACTAGGCTAACATGCAGCTGATCTGTTTGGAATTCAGTTTTGGCACAAAAGAACATGTTTTAGTGGCAGAGGTGTTTCTTACACTGCACATCCCCATTCTGACTGGCTGCAATCTCCCTAGCTTCCCGCAGTTTTAGCAGCCAGCTGAGTTACAGCTGCTTGATTTGCCTTTGGATGAACCATGATGCTATTCTGGACTTCAATCAACTCCAGTCAGCATGGCCAAGGGGGTGGCAGTTGTTGTCCTAAACATCTGGAGGTCCCCAGATCACTTGGTCTAAGATAGGCGACGGACAAGTTCTTGCTTTCTGCAACTGAAAATCTGACTTTCCCCCAAGGAGAAACGGAATCAAGGGGAACAGGTCAAAGATAGGCTGTTTATCAGAGCAGATTTGGGAATCTAACACTAAAGGAGCAGAGGTCTTTTCAAAGCTGGCCAGAAGTGGCTGTGCTATGCGGAGACAAACATTCATATCTAGGCTTTGAAGAGTTAATCTTTCCAGCTGCCCGGGAGGGGCTCAGCAAAAATTGCTAGCTGGATTGCAGCTATTCACTTACCAGCCCACAGCTTGTTATCGAGTTCATGATCAGGCAGGTGATTTGAGGCTAGAAGGCATAGGGAAGACATGATGGGGAAGCAATTGCACAGGACTCACCATGACCCTGGCTAATCATGTTCAAATAACCAAAATGCAATATGGAGAGGGATACATCAGTGAAACGCCAAGGACCTTTCCAAGCAGAATTCCAGCCTAAAGGGAGCAACCCCTCGAAAAGGTGAACATCTAAAGGTCTCAAGCTGGCGGGGGAATTCTGGGAGCTGAAGTCCGCCTATCTTAAAGTTGCCAAGGTTGAGAAATGCTGGTCTCTGATAACTGTCCCTTGGGCTGGCCACTGCAGAAGGAAGGACCACTTACTTGCTGCCTGAATCCTGGCTTTCCGGCTCACCAGCAGGCCGAAGCGGTTCCGAGCCACACAGCCATATTCCCCTTCGTCGGAAGTGCCGTCACCCTTCAGCTTCTGAAAGTGGGGGAAGTAGAGGGAGCCATTGGCCAGTGCCAAGGGGTCCTCACCCTCTGCCACCAGCAGCCCGTTCTTCCGCCAGGTGATGCTGATGGGTCGGATCCCTTCCACTTGGCAATCCAATACCAGGGGCTGCTCCTGCACAGCGATCTGGTCGCTGGGCTCGAGGGTGAATGCCAGCTCGGTGGAGGAGCTGAAACCTGGAATAAGAGAAGAGGGGAAGTCATCCCAAGGCCTTAGGAGACGAGAAACAGTGCAGGCAGCTGCATGGTTTGCGCTGGGGAAAACTGCTTGCAAAGGGAAGTCAGAATGCAAATCCAGCTTGGAAGGTGCAAGATCAAACAAACATTCAGGGAGCTTCCTAAGGATCTTAAGTCTTAAGCTGTCAGGCCCTAAAAAGAAAATGTTTCTAGCCCTCAGTGTTGCCAGGAAAATTCAAATAATTTTGCAAAATGGTTATAAACCTAAGTGCAACTGGCTGGAAAAGAAAAACAGCTGGTTCTTACTTTATAGCAGGGATTGGAATTTGTTTCAATAGGGCAGAGGCCTTATTTTTATACATTTATTTAATTGGCCTTCAAGGGGTATAAAAGGTGATATCAGTGATATAATGATGTTACTGGAGGAGCAGAGTCATTTTTTTGTCTTCTTTTAAAGGTGGATGGATTTTTGTTTTAGGATCAATAGGTGTATTAAGGTACGCAAGGGCTTAATATGTCTATTTTCTGAGAGAGGGATGGGACTGGAAATAAAGATGAAAAACCACGTCATCAATATTGGCATTTGCTGCCAAATTTACCGATGCAATCTAGCAGAGAAACTGGGATGGGGGAAAGGTTGCATGTGACCTGAGAGCTCCCCAGGCTGGAATAATTCAATGTGCTTAGATTACAATCTGCCTCATTTTGTCTTAGCATGTTGCATGAACCACCCATGGTGATTTGTGCAGTTAACCATAATTAAGCAAACTCTAGCTTCACATAATGTGTAAATCCAGTCACCGTAATCTGAAGTTTCTTAGGAACGGGGTCGGGCAGAGACAGCAAGATGCAAAGTCAGCCGAAGTTGTATTTCAGCACTGTCTCATAAGTAAAAGCCATAATGATGTCATGCAAGTCGTAAAGCTGTTATTTACATGTGCTTGATGCATATGACGTAATTCTTGTCTTTTGCACAATGACTTCATGTTATGCATGACATAATTACGGCTTTTACTTTTGAGATGAATGCCCACAGATTGCCCCTGCCTATAGCAGTTTCCCAAACTGACATTTGGGGATGCAAGAGATAAAGTGGTCTGGATGAATTCAGCATAGTAGCTCCCTTTGCAATGGAATAATCTGAAACTTCAAAATACAGTTCTTTAACTCTTTAAAAAAGAGAGGCAAGGAGCTTTGCCATGGCTGGGGAAAGCTGACGTTTTAAAATGCTTAATGGAGTAATAAAAGCAGCAGACGCAAAGGTGTGTTTATTCTCAGCTCTACTGCTAAAGCTAAATTGAGTCTCTGAGTTTGGAGAAGTCTTGCCTTACTTTTGACCCAGCACTCAACATGCCTGCCTTCTCCCTCGGTTCTCCATCTGCCTTATCTCAGGTTACACTCCAAGCTGATCCCCTTCTACTCCAACTTCAGTTGACCTCTAAAGCAAGAGGGGGAATCTGGAAAACACCAGGATTTGCCCAGTGCACTAATCCATGGCCCAAAAGATAAGGGCCTCCCATTGTCCCCCCTTCTCTCCCTCCAAGGGTTCCTTGTTAAAAGGCGATGGAAGAATGTGAGGTCTTGCATTCTGGCCCTCAGGTTCATATAGGATGTCTGGGAGCATTAGTGCCATCTCTGGCTGGGTTGCACTGAGCACAACTCACTCCTGAGCCTCAGTAGCAGCCTAAGGGTGGGATGGGTTTGACGAACCCAACGTAGCGACTTCTGGTCCACTGTCTGCACTTGATCACTAGAATTAGCATTTGCGGGGATCCTCGATGCACCTTTTCCTTGGTGTCCCCCAAGAGCCAGGGGCCCAGGTCAGTGTACTGTGGCCCCCTGTTCAGCCACAGAACTGAGCCAGTGGCCCCAAACTCCAAACACACAGTAATGAAACTGGAAAATTTAGACTCCAGATCGAGTTTCTTTCAGAAGACATCTCTGCAGGATTTCAATTCTCCTTTTCTCAACCCACCTTTTATGACCATACCTAGGCTTCTGGTGCATTAGAGGAAAAAAACCTGTTTTTTTTAGAAGGACTGTTTTGCATGTTAAACTCTCAAATTGGAGCATAATGAGGTCTAGTAAGTTAAGCTGCTCTCATGTTAAGCACTTGCAATGAACAGAAGGGTTCCTATAGTACCTTTCCCTGCTACCAAATTTTATTGAAAGGCAGAAGCTTCTGTGGGGAAACGTGCTACTTGACTCATGGTATTTGATTACAGTGCCTTAGATTAACACCATTCTCCTCCTACAATATTTGTAATGAAGAGGAAGAAAAGGATCATCAATATAGAAATAAAGTAACTGTATTTATATGGCAGATTAGGAACTCTAATTCCAGATTGTTCTCAGAGAAAGGACCCCAAATCAAATGCATCAGCATTGAATGGCCCCAGTAAATGGGAGTCTGCAGAGTCCTGGACTTTTACTTTCTTTCTTCATCTCCTTTTGGATTGTAAGCCTGAAGTCAAGATTTGCCGATCCACATATTGCAGAGTCAAAAGCTGCTCATCCTGGTTGCTGAAGAAATGGCAATTGGATGGGTTCACTCAACACTCAAGCAAAATCAAATGAACCCTGTGATGTCTCAGAGTAATGTATGAACCCAGCATCATTCTCACATAAGAAGGAGATGAGTGAGGCCTTCTCTGCTGGAGACCCAGAAGGTTGAACATGCTCTAGAACCTATGCATGCAACTTACATTGACGAGAGGTAGATGGTGGGGTGGTGTTGGTGTTGGTGTTGGACTAAGACTAATCCAGGTTCAAGTCCACCAGAACACAGTTCACTGGGTGACTTGGAGGCAGTCACTATCTCTCAGTCCAGCCTACCTCACAGGCTTTGCTTGGGGAAGTGGGGAACTGGAAGAAGGCATGCTAAGGGCATCCCTCTGAACTCCTGGTGGAAGGATAGGCCAGAAATTCAACAAGTCAGTCAAGCAAACAATTAAGCAGAAAGTCAAAAGAAGGGATTTATCAACCCATCAAGAGAATGCTGTCGGCTCAATTATTTTGCCTTATCAGGTTCCAGATCTTAACAATTCAGGTGCTCTGTTTGACACACAAAATTATAGGAAAAGGAATGTTAGAGACAGCATTCCCGGGCCTGCAACCCTGTAGCCCTTTGACCTTTCTCCTTGCCCCCAGTGGGGTGGGAAAGCCACTTTTGAAAGAATGTTTGCATTAGAGACCAGCTCAGACCCAGCAGAATATGGCTGAATCACGAAAAAGATGCAAGTCTGAGTGAGAAACAGAGGTTCTTTTCCTGTCGTTGTTGTTGTTGTTTTCTGGAATTCTCCTCAAAGAACTGAAATGCAGCTCCAGATCAAGGTAAACCACCGCTACCATCAGCTACCACAAAAAGAAATGAAATTGAGGTGGATCCACTTCGTTTTCTAGCAAATGGAAACAATTAAATGGAATGATTAATTGAAAGTGGCCTGCTCATCTCCTAATACATCACTTATTGGCTGTACATCACTTAAGCCAATGCCTGGAGGGAAAAAAATCTCAGATTGGCAAAGATCACACCCTTCAAATCAAAACGGGGCACTGCACACATTGCAACACTGAAAGGATGGCATGTCGTGCCTACACGCATTTACTCGGAAGCAAGTTCAATGTCCAGTGGAGCTTAATATCTGGGCTTGCAGCCCCAGCATTTCTTAAATATTGGGGCAATTCTTCAGCCAATCAGTTAACTGCAAGCTCTCTCAGCTGGGGCTTTGTTAAGGGAATTGTTTGTAATCACTTTTCCTTTTATTAGTAGCAGCAGGAATAGGGCAGGAGAAAAATATAACTGGCATGGGTAAGAAGGAAAATTTCAATAATAATAATAATAATAATAGCAGCTTTTCTTCCACTCTCTGAACAGGAAACATTTCCTACCTTTCTTAACAATATGATGCATGACAACGCATGTGGTTATTTAAGCAAAAAATAACACAAACAGTTGATCATAGGGCAAACAATTACTGCTGGAAAAGGTGAGCTTCAAGCTTCTGTTTTGTAGGTAAAGTGGGGAGAGAGAGAAAGAGAGAAATGTCCTGGTGGAAGGGTAGGCCAGAAATTCAACATCAGTCAAGCAAACGATTAAGCAGAAAGTCAAAAGAAGGGATTTATCAACCCATCAAGAGGCTGCACGGCTTTCAAGGCATTTGAAATTGAATAATTGCTTTTCCCTACCTACCCCCTCCCCATCCCAAAAGCCGGATGGCGGGATCTTTTAATGGAACGACTTTTAACAAACTGCACAGCGGCCCTCCCTGAAAGAAAACAATTTGGTCCTGACATCCCCAAGCCCTGTCTTTCGGCAGGGAGAGAAAATCTCCCCGGCTGAGTCAAATCCAAATTGTGGACGTTAAATTGGGGAGGGAAATATTTCCAGCTCAAGAGGCACATCTGGAATGTTGAAAGCATCTCATGGGCATTTTACAACACAGTGGCCATGATGACCGGGGCTGAACATCCATTTATACAAAGACATTGTAGGAGGGGAGTTGTAGTCTTTGGTAGCTGAAAATCAGGAGATTAGTAGCATCTTTTCAGAGTAACTAATTTAATTAAAAGGCATAAACAAATGAATCCAACTGGTTAGTCTGAAAAGGGGTCAACGGTCTTTCGTTTACCAGGAGCAAACCCTGGCATAGCTCCATTCCTAGCAGGGCCAAGGGGAAACAAGTGCCATCACAGGCTTCATCATGGCTTCTCCTGGACATCCTTGTTTCCATCCCAGCTCACCTTGGTCCATTACAGGTAGTCCTTGCTTAACAACCATTCATTTAGTGACAGTTTGGACTTACGACGGTGCTGGAAAAATTGACTTATGGTCCTCACACTTATGGCTGTTGCAGTGTCCCTGCGGTCACGTGATCATGATTTGGGCACTTGGCAACTGGTTCGCATTTATGATCGTCTCAGCGTCCCATGGCCATGTGATCGCCATTTTCGACCTTCCCGGACAACTTCTGGCAAGCCAAATCAATGGGGAACTGTATGATTCACTTAACGACCATGTGGTTTGCTTAACGCCTGCCACAAAAGGTCGTAAAATCGGGTCAGATTCACTTAATGACCACTTCACTTAGCAACCAAAATTCCACTCCCAATTGTGGTAGTTAAGTGAGGACTACCCGTATTCTGGGCAGCAGTTACCCTGCCAAACGAAATCCTAGAATACAGCCCTTGCTGTTTCCCCTTTCTAAGAATGCCTCCAGGCCTGGGCAGCATTAGAGGCTGGCGCTCTGATCTGCAGGATGCCGGCTTCCCATGAATAGTTTGTCATGAAAAGACTTTCAAGAACATTCAGAAGGCAGGAAGCTCAGCAGATGCCAAAAAAGGGTTTGACGGTATGATGGCTCCTGTGCTAGGTGCAGAATAAGATGAGGGCCCTCTGCCCTCAGTTCCAGTCTTTTGCTGGGATTGTTTAATCAATCCGTGAAGATTAAAAAGGCAATTCAATGGAATTCTCCCTGCTAGATTCTGGTGACATCATTTATTCAGAGCTGTCCAAGATGCATTTGGTGCTCTCAAATATTTTAGGCTCCATCTCCCACCGTCCCCAGCGAACCTGCGCGCTGGTCATAGATTGTGGGAGCATTAATCCAGTGCATTGGCTGCAGGGCCCCAGATGCTGCATTGGTTCCCACAAGCTCCCTTCCTGCATTTGGTGCTACGTGAACAAGTCTTTGCTCAAAATTTTCTCTTCCTTCCCTCTGATCTTCCTTCTCACTATCCATTTACTACCCAACCCTCATTTGCCACACATACAAATTGGGCAACCTGTGGCTCGAGCACAACCTGTCCAAATATCAGGGTTGCAAACCCTTCTCAAAACTATTGCTCACAATCCCTTTTTGCAGAAGGACCACGGCTTGCCTGCACAGGGGTCCAGTGGAAGCCACAATGTGTGCGGTGACATCCCCATGCAAGAGATCTGACTGACACAATGACCTCATTCACATCATCTGGTGGGCCAGATGTCATTCTGTTCATCTCAGGCACCCACATTTTGCCAGATTCATCTAGAAAATCAACCCATGGCTTCAGCAACAAAGGGAACAGTAGATCCCATTGCAATTTGATTTGTCTTGGCATCACCAAGCCCAACTAGAAATGGTTAGCCATCACTTTCTTCCAGGATGTTTTTCAGATTCCCAGTCTAGCCCTTGGATTCCCTGGTGGTCTCCTTTCTAACCAGATCCAGTCCTCCTTAGGTCAACCAGGGCTGGCAAAAACGCACAGAGAGACACTTAACAATCAAGGTACTTTGGAGGAGCACATGCAGATTGGAAAGCACTACGTATCCATTCATAGGCATAAATAAAATGATAAATAAAATGGGAACCTGGAGCATCTGTCAGCTCTTTAAGGCAGGTCAAGTCATGAAACAGGAGCAGCATGGGTTCTTTAGAGTATAATAGGATTTTGAAAGCCTGTCAAGAGTTTCTCTCTACTTCATCTTTTTCCACACGAAATCAAGCAGAGTTATTTTGAGTTTCTTTCATATTCTTTCTTCTTTCCCAGGGCTGAGCCATCTTTTCTGAACCCCCCTCTTCCCTTAACAGTTCGTTCATCCCTTCCCAGTGCCAAGGCCAGGTTTACACTCCATCGCAGCGTCCAAGCACAAGCCTGGGGCTATATCAGAACTAACCCAGAATCCAGAAATTCTTCAAATGTCAGAGTCCTGGAAAGAAATGGGCAATAAGATTGCTTCCTAATATTTATGTCCAGTTTATGTGGCTACCAAGAGACATCAGGGAGCCTCCAGAAATCGTGATCATAACCGGATGGGATCTTTCCTTGCACAGGATCCCTAATGAGTTGCTGGGCTGAGGAGCACTGAGATGAAATACACCAGCAGAAGGGATATTCCTTTTTTGTTCATTAGTCATTAGATCGGTGTTTCTCAGCCTTGGCAACTTTAAGATGTGTGGACTTCTACTCCTAGCTGGCTGGGGAATTCACACATCTTTAAGTTGCAAGGTTGAGAAACACCACAATAGATTAACATCCTTCCAGAATCAGGATTGCTGATTGCTCTCTCCTCCAATTTTAGACTCACAACAGCAACCTTGAGAGGTGGGATGGGTTGAGAGACAGTGACAGGTTCAAAGTCACCCAGGGAGTAAAGACTTGAACGAAACACTCTCTAGTCCTAGCCCAACACTTTAACCACTGCACCACACATTCACTGGGTTCTTAACACACTTAACCAGATCAAGGAAAGACCCACAAAGTTGCATTCATACAATATGCTATGCTTGAATTAGCCTTGCTGAGGCTTGCATGTTAATACACTGTGCAAACCTAACCTATTCCATTGCTTTATGATTCAGCCTATTGTGTGAACCAAGAAAGCAGGTTAGTAGATAAATTCAATAACCAAGTTAACTATCTTATACGAATGCAGTCCCTGACTCTTTTTCACTGTGTTCATAAACTGATTTTAATGCATGTTCTTAAGGGAAATGTGAACAACAAATTTTCACCAATTAAAAAAAACAAGTTAAAAATAAAAAACCAACATTAAAGCACCATTAAAACAAAACCAGTTTCAGACACACATTTAGTTATAGTTTTTTTTTAAATTGTTTCTTTATGGTACTTGTATATCACTGAATTTGCCAGGCACTTCTGGCAGTTCACAAAAAAAATCCAGAAGCAACTGAAATATCCACAGTAATTCAGCATTTTAAAGGACTAAACTCAGCAACTAAGCACACATCTAAAGCAGCAATTTTCAAGCTTCTTTTGACTGTGGACCACTAAATAAATGTTTGGGAAGTGCAGGGGTCATCCAATTAAACAAACACACATACCTCTAAATTTTTTCTTTAAGAGCATGGGAATTCACATTTTTGGGCAAACAAAATAATGATTATAATTCCATTTGTGTATGCCTCCCCATCCGCTGCATCTTTAAAAAAAAGCCTTTTAAATTAAATTTGGAACAAAAGAAATGTAATCCAAAATTAAGGATTGATATACCACTTGAGCCAGGGGCTGAGATGATGAGCAGGCTTTTCTGGATGAACCTGGGAAGGCCACAAAGGACCACCTGGTGGACCACAGCTCTAAAGGGATTTGCAGAAAAGAACTCTTGCTGCCCAACTCCTAAAAGATTCAAGATGAGGCTTTCCAAAAGGGACACCCAAAATCCTGGAGCTATCAACAAAAATACGTTTGGTGTCGAACAGTGGCCCCCACCCTCTAGAATATCATCCACCCCAAAGATAAGGATGGCACCCTCTTTTCTAGGGTTCCAGAAAGCTCTGAGAACCTAGCTTTGGCCTCAGGCCTGGGGTTGATGTTTATTATTTATTTAAGGCCCCTGTTTTGTTTTGTTGTTTATTACATCATTTTAGTCTGGGCTGTCTGTCTGATTTAAAGTTTTTAGCTGTTTTTATGTTTTTTCTAGTTTTGTACGCTGCTCAAAGTCCACTGGAGTTGGGTGGCCGATAAATCTACCTACCTACCTACCTACCTACCTACCTACCTACCTACCTACTGTTCTGGAATTAATCCAGGGTCAAAGGAATAGCTCTGAAATAGACTGAGAACTCATCTGGAATTGATCCAGGTCAAAGCAATGGCCAGAGCTGGATCAGCCAGTGGGATCAATCACTGGTGGGACCCCAGCTTCAAAGCAGTAATATCCCTCTTCTTCAAGCATTACATCCCATCAAGCCAACAACTGCTTTACTTACAGTATTCATGGCCCACACTCTCAGCTGTTGCCATTACATTATTTTCCCTCAAAAGTTTGAGTACAGAATACAGGGGGGTTTGAAGTTCCAGTGTTACCAGTGCCAGTCAGTGAGACATCATCTCCCTGGTGTTTGATCCAAAGAAGCAGTTTATATGTGTAGGAGTCTGTTCCTATTTGTGTTTCTTAGACACTCAGATGATTTGCCAGGCTCATGCAAATATGAAAATTAACCATGGGAGGCATGAAGTCCGCCACAGTTCCAAGCCAACCAAGACATATTCTTAGGGCACCCATCCAACCATTAAATTGTTGCCTATTTCTTACCTACAAATATACAGGTGGCAATCCTGTGGATAGGACTACCTGGGGAAAGGCTTCATGAAATGCCACGAAGTTACTTCTGAACAAGTCTGAAACCAATGGCATAGGATCATGCTGCGAATACATTACCAGCTCTAGAATCTTATATCCCTGGGGATGGTGGAGAATCTGCTTCAGGATGTGACAGTGAAGGAAAGGCAAAGTCTCAACTGCATTTCCACAAAAACACCCCTCTTAATATTTCTCAGATGCTCCAAACCTAAACCAAAGCCTTCTCAGGTGTCAGCCCTCCAAATACAATAGCTACAAGGAAAGAGGAAGGAAATGTTTTCTTTTGGAAAAAGAAAAGGAAAACAATGTCCAAGGAGATTTTTTTTTCCAGCTCTGACCTTTCCATTTGCAAAACGACAGGAGGCTTGACCCGAGGTTCCACAAATGGCACAGAAAGAGGTTTTATCATAAGAAAACTATTCACTGCTACTGTAAAGATGCTCTGATTCCCATTATCTGACCTATCTATAGTATGTTTTGGAATCCCAGCAGAGCTGAATTTGTGTTTTCAGGCCTTGGCTCAACCTTCCTCATCTTGGGACCATCTGGGTGCGATAGGGCAGTGCTCCCTATCACTGCTAGCCAAGGTCACGATAAGAAGCCAAACTTGATGACTTCTTATGAGAATTAGCCAACAGGCTGGGTTGCCCAGGGACAATATTGGCCCTTGGAGACACTGCACTTTTCAGCCAGGACTGGGGACCTGCTCACAAATGTCTAGGTCATTGATAAATCACCTTGCTTTCTGACTTACAACAGTTTAACAATGGGGTGGGGTAGAGGGGAAGGATGACTCTTCTCCAAATTTATTCTGCTAACTGAAGGAACTTTCATGAGGGAGTATGGTGGTATGGTGGTTTTTTGGTTTTCCTTTAAATTATTTAGAAGGATTTTTGTGCTGGAGGATATTTGAAGCCTGTAAAGTATGCCCAGGATGCTTCCATGTTACATACAGGTCTTTTTTTTTCAAGCCCTTGGATCCTGGGGGTGCCACAACAAGAAGAGCAACAACATAAAAATAATAAAGTATTTCAGCTACTGCATTAAAAGAACAATGTCCACTTGCTTTGCTGTGGCTCTTATGGGCTTACTGAACCCCTGCAAAATCAGAACTTCTACATCTTTTTGGATCTGCCGGAAAAGCGTAACCCTTTTTTCACTAGCTCTGTTACATAATTTTTTCATTAAAAAAAACAACACTGTAAAATAGAAAGGGTCCCAGTAAAGTGGAGAGAAGTTAAGGAGACTGAAGTATTTCTGAATTCCTTTTTCGGCATCTAAACCCACCAATGAGTTAGATGCAATAGTTCACCAAGAATCTCTCCAGATTAATTTACTGATATAATAATAAAATAAGTGAAATAGAGAATGAAGAGGAAATAGTGATCGGGCTTGAATTTTCCCCAGGGCTTCCAAATTAAATGAGACAACACGGAAAAAGATTTGATGCAGATTTAGCCTAAGCAACCCGAATACCCCCTGCTTCTTCAATTGCTATCCCATAACTTTGGAGTCAGAGACATCCAGCTTATGGCTGCATGGACCTCAAAGGTCCATTTTAACACACACACACACACCCATGCTCATGGGAAAACTATGGTTTCCATCAGCTTTTTTCAAGAATCAAATGCAAATTCTTGAGCAGGTACATGGGGGGGGGGGTAAAAAAAGTCAAGATGGCAACTGTGACCACATGGTCAGAGCCCCACCACTTTTTTGCACATGTCATTCATGTGCATTAAAAAGGGGGGCTCCGACCACATGTGGCCACTAGCTTGACTTTTTTGACACACAGCTGCCCCTCACAGGTGCCCCTGCTCTTGAATGAGGGGGGGAAAAAACTAAGTTTCACAAGAACCCCTGCAAGACCAAACATGCTAACCTCCGCCATTCCCATGATTTCATCTACTTGTGGCCCTCAGAGACTATGCTGCTGTTGTTATTTTAAAAATCAAGGTTCCCTATCAATGCAAAATTGCCAAACTCATCTCACATGGGGCCACAGTCTTAATGCATGCCAAACACTGCTCTAGAGCAGGGGGCTCAAATGTTTCCAGTCCATGGGAACAGTTAATCCCCCAAAAAGAATAAATAACATTTCCTAGAACCCATGATCAAGATAGAGAGCCAGTTTGATCTAGTGGTTAAGGCACCAGGCTAGAATCCAGGAGACCGTGAGTTCTAGTCCTGGCTTGGGCTCAAAGCCAGCTGGGTGACCTTGGGCCAGTCCCTCTCTCTCAGTCCTAGGAAGGTGGCAATGGCAATCCACTTCTGAAAAACCTTGCCAAGAAAACTGCAGGGTCTTGTCCAGATAATCTCCAAGAACTGGACATGAATGAACGGATTAAAAAAAATGATCAAGAGGCAACGTTCTAGTGACCCAAAATTGGCTGCGTTGAAGTGAACTTTTTTTCCTTGTGGAATCCCATTAACTTCCTGCACAACCATAAAGTTCCATGGGACACCACTTGAAAAACCCTGCTCTAGAGTAGGTCAAGAAGAAGGCTGTGTGCCGTTGGCAGCAGCCATGCCTTCTCCACACCGGGTACCCTCCCCCCTCCCCCCAAGGAAATCCAGGCATGTGGCTCTGTTTTGACAAGCCGCTTCTCGAGCACACCAACAGCCCAATGGAGCTCTGATGGCGCAGAGGAGAAACGGAGCAGTGGATGCCATGGGAACAGGAGGAAGGGCTCCCAAACAGTAGATGATGCACCATGGCGACCAGGCTGGTCTTCCCAGATCCCTCCAAGCCGCACAAAGGAGCCGGCAGCGTGGGAGAGCCAAGGGGGAAGGTCCATGCCTGGCTGGGATAAAAAGCAGACATTGGATGGAGAATTGTTTTTTGCAAAGCAGCCGCAAAGCATGGCTGAGCTGGTGGGACAAGGGACAGGCGAGGAGCAAAGGAGAGAACAGAAGCAGCAGGGAAAGAGGGGATGGAAAACTCTCCCAGCAGAGGTGATACAGACTAAGTTTAAAATGTGGAACTACTGCCACTCATTCACAGGTTTGATTGGTTCAGTTGGTTAGACTCGGCAAACATGGAGATACAAGGTTTGAGGGTCAACACGTGGCAGAAAACCAATACACCATAATATTGGGCATAGCTTGTTATACAAACACAGCCACCGTATTTTGTTAACCCAGGATTTTTTTTTTTTAATCCATTTAATCATGTCCGATTCTCAGAGACTGCCTGGACACATCCCTGCAGTCTTCTTGGCAAGGTTTTTCAGAAGTGGTTTGCCATTGCCTCCTTCCTAGGGCTGAGGGAAAGTGACTGGCCCAAGGTCACCCAGCTGGTTTTGTGCCTAAGGCGGGACTAGAACTCACAGTCTCCTGGTTTCTTGCCTGGTGCCTTAACCACGACACCAGACTAGCTCTCTAACCCAGGATTAGGGTTTAACATACGGTGTGAATTCAGCTCATATACATAACAATGGCTTGTTTCCCACCTTGAGCAGAGCTTGCTTGAGGAGGAAGGGTGATATGAAACAAAGATTTGTATTTTTCCAGAAAGCAAAACCATCACTGCTTCATTTTCCCATCTAGGGATAAGCCTGTGGCATATGGGGTTTTAGTGGCCTGTCATGGCTGCTCTTTGAGTGAATAAAAGTATTAAAAGCAGCTTCTCCTTTGTGCAGCTCCTGGAAACAGGTTTCCCCGTCTCTGTTCCGAGTAAAGAAGACAACATCTTCATGGATCTACGCTCAGCTTCATAGTATAACCTGGGTTCTCTGGTGACCTTCCTTCCAGTTCCGAAGCAGGCCTAACCACTTTCAGTTTTCAAACTCATCCAAGATCAGCTGGAAGCCGCCACTTAGCTGAAACTATTTTAAATAGTCAAAGGGAAGGCAACCCAGCCATACTGATTCTATATTCTGTTGTTCCTCCATGCAGTTGCTATGTATTGGTTTACTTAGCTCCACTAGCCATAATCCCTTTTGCAAAGATCAAGAAGATAGGCTCTAGCTTCAAGAAACTTAATGCTCCACAGAGCAACAGCTCAGGAAGGCATCCATGTTTTCCTCCAGCCATGCCCTCAATCATCTGAAGAGGCAGGTCCTGGTGATAAACAGTGAAGCCCCCCAAAGGGGCAACTTGAACCTGGTTCTCTCTTTTCCAAGCAGACTAGCTAAAGATGATGGGAACTTACGTATTATATGTTTAATATATTTATATGAGAGCCAGTTTGGTGTAGCAGTTAAGGCATCAGGCTAGAAACCAGGAGACTGTGAGTTCTAGTCCTGCCTTGGGCATGAAGCCAGCTGGGTGACCTTGGGCCAGTCCCTCTCTCTCAGCCCTGGGAAGGAGGCAACAGTAAACAACTTCCAAAAACTTGCTAAGAAAAACTGCAGGGACTTGTCCAGGCAGTCTCCAAGAATCGGACACAATTGAACAGATTAAGATCTGTTAACAGTTCCAGGGAAAAGTGATCCTCAAAGCAGCATGCAGCCCAAGGAAATGCAAAGCAACTGAGGGTCCAACACATTTCAAAACGATGACAGTACCATTTAAAATAAAAATTTATCAAGCACACGGAGTGCATTGAAATGGGTCTCTGGAGCTAATGAGCAGAGGCCAGCCAGAATCAATGTGGTGGGCAGAACGGAGAGAAGACTAGCCCAGCTTCTCTTGGCAGTTTGGGGGCATTCTCACCCATGATGATGGAATCAAGAACAAACCCTATTACACCAGTCCAATCTCTTTGAAGGGCACCAGGTTGCAGAAGCCTGCTGTAGGGACTATAGACTGGGTGGGCTGGTGGATCTGCAAAGGCTGCCAGTGCCTGAAAGTGTAAATAATTGGTCGGAGTCCTGGGGAACTGGCTGAACTCTTGACACCTTCACATCAGCATTCATTCAAGAGCTGGTTGCACACTAGTGAACCAATCTCCTTTTTGCTTGGTTGTTTAGATTAGAAATAAGAGCAGATCCAATCTCGGCCCTTTTAAACCCTGCGCCAAAGGCCAGGTTGAATTTCATATATCATGTCAACATATTTTTTTTATCGGTGAAACGATAGCCAGCCTGTATTTAAGCAGGAGAAAGAGGAACAGAGCAGGATAAAATGGCTTATTACATCAGGTTGAAGGAAAGCAATCCCATTCAGCATCAAAAACAAAACTCAGCCTATATAGACAGAGGAATTAATGAAAGCTTAAACCTTTGAATAATTTAAAAAGTGAAACCCTAGTTAAATATAAATGACACAATTTAATTCCAGAGCTGGAACTGAGAAGGGCTGGGCCCCCCAGCTCCTACCTGAAACCCAGTGTTGGAACAGCAGACAAAACCCAACACAGAGAGAAAGTCTTGTCTTAAAAAACGTATGTATGTATGTATGTATGCATGCATGCATGCATGCATGTATGTAAGGTTTGTGGAGAAAACCTATCTGGGACTGAGACAGCAAGCTTGCAATATGACTAAATTTTGGGCAGAAGTGGGCTATCTGTGCCCCTATGAAACCCTCCCTTTGGGGTACTGAGTCTCCCCAGTTGCCCCTCTGAATTTCAGGGGCCTGATTGGCAACCACCTCCTCAATTTATGACTACCATTCTGTGGCATGAAGTGCACAAAAACTGCACTAACAACCTATAAACTGTGCAGCCCATTAGAAAGCTGCAAATTTATCACTGCAGACGCATTTGCAAATCTTGGACAACAAGTCTGAAATTTTTAGGTGTCTAAGGTGACTTTAGCCTCTTTGTGAGTTTGGCTGCAAAACATGAGTGCAGATGGTATCCTTCCAAACTCTCCCATTAAGTCCTGAAACCCTAAAATAGATTCTGCACAATTTTAAGAATGATTTCCCCCCACTTTAAACAGCACCATCCCGAACACAAAAACCTTCAAAAATTCTAACCACACCAATGGATATAATACTGCTGCACCCATTTGGGATCACTGCCCATGGGCCTTCCTGCGCCCTCAAATATTAAATGGTTATCCTCGGCCATCAAACATTTGCTCCCTTAATTTAGTATCCCCAGTAATCATCCAATCCAAAGGAAAGAATGCAGCCAGAGAATGTTTGTGTCCAACTCTGGAAAACCAGAGGCATCAATGCCAAATAATTCTTCAATGTGAACATGAACTAGCCCATCAAAATGTAAGCTCAGTTACCCAAACGGATGTTCCAAAAACCTGCAAGGTAAATAGTGACTCTATCCTAGGCTTGGTGCCAAGTTAAAAAGTGAAGTGGCTTGAGGGGCAAAATAAGTGCCTTAAATCCTGCCAAGCTGTAAAGTACCCATTTCACCCCTTAAAATCCCATCACCCCTTAAAAATCCCCAGATCCCCCAAAATCCCATTTCAACCCCCAAAATCCCCAAATCACCCCTTAAAAATCCCCAAATTACTTCTCCAAGTTTGCTGGAAGAGGGGGTTAAGGCACAATGTGGCTGTAATATTTTAAGACTCAAAAATGTAAATTGATTGATTATGAGCCATCAAGTTGTTTTTGACTCCTAGCAACCACATAGATAGATTTTCTCCATGATGATCCGTCCCTAACCTTTCACGTCTCCCAATGGTGCACCCATCGCCACTGTAACTGAGTCCCTCTGGCTTGCTGCTGGTCGTCCTCTTCTTCTCTTTTCTTCCACCTTTCCCAACATTAGAGCCTTCTCCAGAGAGCTGCTAGGTGTTTGCATGAAGGAAGATAATTTGAGCCTAGGCATTTGTGCCTCAGGTGAGAATTCTGGGTTGATTTGTTCAATGATCCATCAGTTTGTTTTCTTGGCTGTCCACAGTATTCTCAGGAGTCTTCTACAACACCATAGTTCAAAAGCATCGATACTCTTCCTATCCTGCTTTTTCAAAGTCCAGCTTTGGCTTCCATAGGGTGTTACAGGGAATACCATGGCTTGCACAATTTTGTAGGACACATCACGGCATCTTAATACCTTTTCCAAGGCCTTCATGGCTGCTCTACCAAGTGCTTGTCTGCAGCGTAGTTCTTGGCTGCTTGTTCCTTTGCTTTTGATGGCTGATCCTAAAAGGCAGAAGCTCTCCACCACTTTGATATCGTCACTGTCAATTCTAAGGCTGGTTGTTCAAAAATGTAAAACCAAGCCCCAAATTTTGACCCAACAATTCCAATGATATCACAACATCCCTTGCCCAGAAAAATTAAGAGTGCAATCTCTAATTCAGAAAAATTGTGATCAGCTCACTTTGATCACAACAGCTTCTGCACCAATGGGTATCACCTTTGCCAGGATTTTTAGCAGGAATCATTCCCAGCAACATTTGGGAATAGGAAAGATTAAACCTTTCCCTGGAAAACATATCTGACTTGCCCATGATGTTAGTGCAATTCAGAACGTTAGTGTCATAGAAATTCTAAGCCTGCAGGAGATGCAAACCAAACCTGGATAAAGAAAGGACTCAGGTATAGGACTCAGGTAGAGCATCCCTACATTGCTAAAAGAGATATGTGCTAGTAGAGAGCTACAGCCCCAACACTACAAATACTATGGAGAAAAGAACCAGATTTAGGCGTGCAACTTCCAGGTTCCTAGAGCAGAACTACATTCTCTTGATAGGCAATGCGGAGGAATTCTGTCAGCTTCAGCTTTCCTCCTGTAAAATGGGAACCCTGAAGATCTGCATTCACGTGGGTCTTGCAGGGAAAGTGCACCCGCCATTTTCAATTCCACAGAAGTTTATATTTCATCCAAAGGACAATAGTCCTGCCACCTTCCAAAACCCAAACTGTTGATTATTTCTTTTAATTACTATTCTTTCTGATACCAGCCTAGCTGTCTGGTGCTTTGCATTTATGAAGGGTTCGGCTTTCAAGAGATTGTCAGAGGGAGTGAGAAAGAGAGAGAGAGAAAAAAATCAGCATTATTTCAATCATCTTAATTGCATGCTATTATCTCCCCTGACATCATGACAGGCCGGTGCTAACAATCAAAGCTGCCTAATTATTATCAGTGCTTTATACCTCACCAGGACCCAGGATGTATGCTCCCTCCACCTTTGTTGGCTAAAGGTACAAGCCTCAGGAATTTTATTTAGCTGAAATCAGCTACCTAGCCCCTTTAATTATTTATTTCCCGGGAGGCATCTGATCTCCAATTAATAAGGTCACTGTATTCCTTTTCTGCCTCTTTGAAGCAATTTGTGCATCCTTTCTCCCCTCCACCCCCGTTGTTTTCTCTGTCCTCTTCTTGCACTGTTGCTGTGATTGCAAATAGATTGCGGGGACTTCTGTTTGTTTGTTTATTTGTTTTTCCCAAAACTTCTGTGGTGAAAAATACCATTAAGGAAACTGTTTCACATTGTAACAGAAGGTTGGGCAGTTTAACCCTGTCGTGTCCATTCTGGCTGGCAAATATGGTTCCCGATCCTCTTAGTCGGAGATAAGGGGACCGAACTGGGCCCCGTGCCTATAAAATTCAGCTTGGCATACTGGATATACTGCTGTGATGCTGCTGTCTGAATAATGAACGAGAACTGTGGAATGTGTTACTTTATGGCCAAGGGTGTCCCATTGTTACCTTGAACACCTCTTTCTGTCCACCCTCACCCACCCCCTTTATTTGCTACATATTTAGGACCTGGACCAACCAACCAACAGCTGTAAACCAACCCAGGTTTCTGCTCAGCGGTTCCCGGGGAAAACCCTTTCATGCTTTGCTGTTCCACTGCACTCCGGTGGGTGGAGTTGGAAAAGGAACTCTTACATTTGTCAGAAAAAATTCCCAGCCTTGCAATAAAGCACATTGCTTCCCAGGTTCAGGGGGGAAGCATCATAATCTCCTGCAGTTTTTCATTCCACTTTCCCCAGGAGAGTTGAAGCCATCATTTCGTCCCATTGTGTTAGTGTAGCTACATAGAATTTTACCATTTTCATGTTCAGTGGCTTAACAGCTAGTTTATCCCACAGTCCTACTGAATTTGGTGGTTTATTTTCAGTTGAAGGGAGCACAATTTTCAACTTCTGTCTTCTCATCCCTGCTACCTCATGTTCACTTGGTATGCTTTTTTATCCATGGTCAACATTCAAAGTCTATTGAATAAAACCAACTGCGTGGATTCAGAGGACTGAATCACAGACTAACCATGCTGGTTGTGATCATACAGCCCCCACCCCCAAAAAAGACAGCACCATTTTAGCTACTGTGTGGACTCATCCATAAAGTACCCATGCAGAAAAAGAGTGCTTCTGAGCACACTGGAGTGTGCAGTTCGCATGATTAACCTCTGGTACAAATGATTAACAATCCACTATTTGACTAATGTTCTGCTGCCCACATAGATATATATAAAATGTAAAACTAAACGTCTACCAATACATCAAAAAAGTCCTTAGAAAACAGGGTTTTTTTAAAAAAATAAAGTCTGTTAGATTAGGGTTTTTTTCCCCTAAAATGTAGTCTCTCCACCAATATTCTTTCCAAACTCTGTTCAGTTCAAACCACAAAAGTCTCCTGCAAAATCAAGACTCAAGCCCGTGCACTCCACCATCCGGTTTTCAACAGAAGTCAGCCAGATGCCTCCATAAAGTGCCTAGTAGGGATGGGGGGGGGGGGACAGTGGCCCTCCCCCCTTTGGCTATAACAACCAATAGCAGTTTCCTTACACGCATGCGTGCATACACATCATGTCCTTTTATTCTGGATTAATTAATTCACCATTACCCAGAGGACAGAGAGGGATGCCATTAATCACTGTTTTTCCTATCTAAAGCATGAATTGGAAAATCTAATTCATGAGCCTTAGGAGGGGAGCTGATTCCACCCTTATCCAAAAGAAGCCAGTTCTACAACCTACCCATTGAGTTTTGCCCCATTGGATCAGTTTCCCTGATCTGTTTAAAAAGGCTGCTATTAAGAACACAGAGTCGGATCTCCTGGATTTAGTTGAATATATCCAGGTTTTTATGCTCAAGCATAAACTTCAAGCAAGAGGAGCATGAGAAAGAAGGTGGGGCACCAAGTTGTCTGCTCCACTTTATAACATGCCTTATCACTGAGTTCAGGGTGAATCCCACAATTCCGCTGAATTCAGGGGAGCCCACAGAGCATGGCCTGCCACACCTAAAAAACCCGGTGGAGCTCGTTCACACTGCTGGGGCAGACATCTTGACCTTTTTGACCATGCCCTGCAGACACCCCTGGAGAAGTTAAAAAGGGGGGGGGTCATAAAGGAGTTGCCAGTGATGATTGCAAAGTTGTGCCTCACTTTCAATAAACTGAAGCAGCCTGGGCAACTGTTCAGGGCTACTGGCCGTCCAAGGAAATCCAGCTGGGGTGGAAAGATGGCTGGGAGGGATTGGCCAACACAAAGGAGCAGCAGCAATGCCACTGTTACAGGCCAGTTGATAATACAAGGAGCAGCAGCACAGAGTCGTGGAGTAGCTGAGCTGACCTTCTTTGTCCAAAGGCAGGATATCTCTGCCCCTCCTGCTGGGGCCAAACGACTTGGTGCCTCTGCTTGCCAGCTGCCTCACTGGAAGTATCTGGATCAGCCCGGCCACTGCCCTGCCCGATTCTGATTTGCCTGGTGAGCCATCCCAGGGCTGCCCAACACATTTCACTGCAAGTCTGGCAGCTGCATTCACACAACTGGCGAACCTTCCTTCATGTTAACCTTGGCTGGTTTTGCAGCTTAGCCAAAGTTGAAGAGCCAGCCCATCCCCTGTGGTTAATTTCACGTTTCCCGCGTTATGCAAAGCAAGGCAATAGGCTAATTCAGTAACTAGCTTAAGCGGATTGTGCGAACCCGCCCGGGTGAAAGAAGCAGGAGCAAAGGCAGGCGAGGGAAAGGGGCGAGCCGCGAAGCGCCCGCTTCAACGCGCTCCCAGCCTCCCGGCAGCGCCCAGACGGAGCGCGAGAGCGGACGCGGTTTATTTACTGCTCCTTGGCACTTTTCCCTCCTTGGAAGAGGCCTTGTTGACAGAACCATGTGCTTTCTAGCGAGGGGAGGGGAGGGGAGGGGAGGGGAGGGGGGAGGCCAAACACGGCAGCCACCAGCGAGGAGGAGCGGGAAAGGCGCGGAGCAAGGCAGGGCAGCGGCCGGGCAGGGTGCGGAGGGGGTGTGTGGGTGCGTGCCCCAGTCTGGAGGAAAGGGAAGGGATAGGAAAGGAGATGGATGGATGGATGGATGGATGGATGGATGGATGGATGGATGGAAGGGAGGAAAGGAGGAAGGAAGGAGAGAAAGACATAAGAAAGGAGTTGGAGGGAGGGAGGGAAGGAAGGAAGGAGGGAAGATGAGCGAGAAAGAGGAAGGAAGGAAGGAAGGAGGGAGGGAGGGATTCTTCCCTGGTGCAAGTCCAGAAGTTGAAAGAAAGGCTCTGGCCGACGGGAGGGGGCACGGCTCCACCGTCTTCTCCGGGCACCGATCCCCGCTCCCTTCCTACTCGCGCCTCGCCCTCCCCACCCTCCGCGATCCCGCTTACCTGCTCCCAGCGCCAGCAGCAAGAAGGCGAGCCAGCAAGCCGGCGCCAGCGGAGAAGCCATTGGCTTCGGGCGGGGGATCGGCGAGCTCACCCCGCGGCACCTCCCGGGGCCCCGACCGGCGAGCGGAGGCCGAAGGAGTGGCGGCGCTCCCCCGCTGCGGCTCCGGTGGGGGGGCGCGTTTCTCGGCGGGGCGAGGCGAGGGCGGCGGACAAAGCGCCCGGGCGCCCGTCTGGGCGGCCGAGGCTGCGAGCGGAGGGAGAGGGGAAGCCGGCAGGGCGTCCGAGGCTTCGCTGCGAGCCGACGAGCTAGCGCCCCATCCTCCCGCCGGGGCCGGGGCCGCGGCCGCCTTGCGCCATCTTGCCGGGCGGCAGCATCCTCGCGTGGTGCGCTCTGGGCTCCTGCGCCCAGCCTGGCCTCTCGCTCCCGCCCGCGTCCGCGCTGCCCCCCGGCTCAGGCCCCTCCCTCGGGAGGCCCGCGAAGGGGCAGAACAAAGGCGAGCCACGGCCGGCGGGGCAAGTGGACGGCACGGCACGGCGCGGCACCGGCGGCGGCGGCGGGCGGGCGCCCCCTTCCCACCGCGCGCTGCGCCTGGCGGCCGAGGGGCGCCTGGACCAGCCAAATGGCGCCCGCGGTCCCGGGCACCGAGGGAGGTGGGCGAAAGGCGGCGCAAAGAAAAGCGACCCCCCACCGCGCGCGCACGCAGCCGGGCATGGGGTGCGCCTGCTTCTTTGCTCCCCGGACCCCTTCCTTGTGCAGGGTCGGTTGAGGTGGGTGGGTGGGGTTAAATTCGTAGGTTTGCCAAGTTTGGGGGTGATGGGGGATGCCAGGCTGGCGGCAGAGAGGAGGCAGAGCCCGCAGCAAGATCGCGGACCCATCTCCCCTCCCTCAGGAGCCAGAGGCCAAGCTGGAGCCTGAACCCCCCCCCCAAACATCTGGTGTGGCTTTCCCAATCTCTTGGCCAGGCCTCCAGTTCCCATGTGCCTGTGCTGGGTAGGGATTATGGGAGCTGGAAGCCCACGCATCTGGTGGTTAGGCCAGGTTGGTGCCCAGGTGAGACCCCCAGAGTTGGGGGGGGGCGATATATCTTCTTCTCAGGGAGGGCTGCAGGGCACAGTGGCTGGCCTGCTTTCTCACCTCTCAGCAGCAGGGACTCCTAGATGGGGACACCAGTTTTCACAGAAATTCAGAGGCTGCTTTCAGGAATCCCACAATAAAGCCTTCAGACAACACCCTTCACCTTGTTAGTTGTTTTTTTTAAAAGCAATTGAAAAGAAAATAAACCAAGGGCAGAAGCAATAGGCAGAAATAGAAGGGCACTTGGGAACATCCAGATGAAGAATACAAGGATGTGATCCAAAAACTCAAGGTGCAATGTAAGCACTGCTTCTTGTGCGCACTGTGCTTCGATTCCACCAGCATGGCTGCCATCTTGCCTTTTTTGACCACATGCTGCGGACACCCCTGATAAACAGAACTCTCCGGATTGAGGATTTCTGCCCCGAGGGACATTAGCAGAGGAATCTGTTATGAGAAACGCAGCTGGCAATTGCCCACGCTTTTCAAGGCTATTGAGGTGTGTTTGGGGACTTCCTGCTTGATCTTTCTGCCCCCACTTCCAAGGCATGCAGCACTTGTCATCCACTTTCAGCCCACTCAGTTGCAGTCCGGGAATGCATCTCAACCCGACCCCTGGAGCCTGATGCAGCAGCTGCAGCGAGGGCATGCAAGGCTGAACCAGACAAGGATATCCAAGGATCCAGGTAGAACAAGTCCATAAAAGTCTGAATTTTCTTTCCCAACCTCTGCCCAGAGCTGATTCCTTATTTTGCTTTTCCTTTCCTGGATACATCATTAACAGTTCCTTCCTGATACCTCCTTGAATTGCTAAGTTCCTTTCAGGATCCCCCCCACTTCAAAACCTGAGATCCACCAAGAAAAGCTTAGGGTTAATTTGTGTAAAAGCCTAAGGGGCAAAGTTGGCAGTTGGCATGCAAGGGAGAAACATTTTCTTCTTCTCTTTAATAAATTGACTTTTTTATTGCAGCTTCTGAGGACATTCTAAATGACAAAATATACCTTCCCAGCCCAGGGGTTACCTTAAGATCTTCCAATCCATAAAGCGTTTGTTTGGACCAATCCTGTGCGTTTTTCTTCAGAAATAAATCTCATTTTGTTCAGTGGGACCTACTTCCAGGTGAGTGAGCATCAGAGGGCAGCCTTAATCTGCGGTTTGTCTAAAGTAGTGTTTCTCGACCTTGGCAACTTGAAGATGTGTGGACTTCAACTCCCAGAATTCACCAGGCAGCATGGCTGGTTGGGAATTTTGGGATTGAGGTCCACACATCTTCAAGTTGCCACGGTTGAGAAACACTGGTCTAAACAGTCTAAGAATCAGCTGCATTTGAATGCACTTAACCCATCCAATAGCACAGCTTGCTCGTGTTTTGCACAAAGGATTTTTCTCCTGCGTGTCCCTACACTTAACTGCTGTTTGCTGACCTCTGATTGCCTGACCTCTGTTCTAGAGTTTCCAGATACGGCCACATTTCTTTCAATCCACTATTTTCATGTATTCATACTTAAAACGACACATTTATGTGCTGTTCTCTTTGGTCATCTATTTTCAGCCTCGGTTCTAGTCACAAAGGTGCCAAAGCCATGAGGAGACATACGATACCATTTCTTCCTAGCTGGACGACAGATCACCACACACTGAAATCATATTTGTTTCCTTGCCGGGGAGAGCCGAGCAAAACCGTTCGCTTCCTGGAACAGCTACTGAATTCCACGCTCCTGTCACTAGCAGATTAGACCCAGGCTGGTAATAACCATTCCAGCTGCATTAGAGCACTGGCATTTTGACAGATAATTGGTTGAAAAGCAAGAGGAGAGGGAATAAAATGCAGAAAATGCAACAGTTGCTGCTTCAGAGGGGGGAAAAAGTGCATGTATGAGGCTACAATTACATTGCACCAAAATTTTATAGGCCACTTTTTGATACAATGTGTTTAGGGACGTGTTTAATGAAGGTGGACAAGAACACCCAGTTGTGAGTTCTTGCATCACAGTAAGCCATTGTTTTGCTAATAGTGGATTACTAAACAAATCACAACTAGCTAGGTCGAGATGACATTGTAAGCCCTAAACCATGCTTTACAAATCACAACAGATGGGTTTGTATAACATGCTCACCCAAACCAAACAAACCACATTATGGCTCGGCATAATGTAGAAAACTGCCCACCAGCACTCCTTAAATCAGATAATGTCTCCAGATGTGTTAAGTTTTAGCTTTTTTAACCCCAGCCCAAGATGGCACACATCTACATTTTACAAAAAGACTGGCTGGAAACTGTGTTACCTCTACAGGTAGTCCTCGTTTAGCAACTGCCTCATTTAGTGAACATTCACAGTTAGGACGGTGATGAAAAAGTAACTTTGCGACCAGTCCTCACATTTACAACCATCACAGGTCTGTAAAGCAAAGGAAAGGTGAAGTAAGATTGCAAACACAGTTGTGGTTTCACTTAGTGACTGCTTCGCTTAACAACCAAGTTGCTGGTCCCAATTGTGGTTGTTAAATGAGGACTACCTGTACAGATGCTAGCCAAGCCTGCACGGACTCTACCTGATTTTTTTTCCCCCAAATTCCAAAGTCTTGACTTGGTTGGAACTCTTGATGGAATACAGTGGATTTTCTATGGTCTCTGTTCCTACAAAGATGCTTTGACAGGAAAACTTGTATTCACAAGACAGAAGACCCAGAAATATGATAGATTCTGAGAGCTTATCAGATGAGATCAGTGTCCTTTCTATGTGGGACAAGGGGGTGAAGGGGGTACCTTAAGTATCTAGTCCTAGCAAATCTCAAAAAAGGGGCATGTTTTTAGCTCCACCAACTTGGGGGAATGAGGGGACCCAAAAAGAAATACTAGTGGGCTACATCTTTAGCATCTGGACCACAAAGCATGATCAGCAGCCATAACAGTTGTGTTCACACAGCACACATAGCCAAAATGAGTCGCATACTGGCTTAGTGAGTTGTGTGAACTACACTTACGGGTTCACACATTGTGATGATTCATACTTTGTTTAATCATGAATGGCTACCCCATCATTTGCTGTGTTCAGTCATTACACTAAGCTTGGGACCATGGCTTACACACACATAAAAAGCCCAGGCCAAAGATGATATGAAGTTGCTTAGTATGAGCTATACATTTCATCAATTTCCTTTTAAAGGAATAATTCAATAATAGAAACATTAGCTGGGTTCAATTTGTTTGTGGTTTATGGGTCTTTGTGGTATAGTGTAATCCCAGGCACTGTGGTTTAGTATGAGTTAGCAAATCAAACTGTGGCTAAAAGAATTACAACAATGCAAACACCGCCAATTATCTCAGTAAAGTGATTTTAAACCCCTATTTAATGCCCCCAGGGAACTAGTTTCGTCTAGTGGTGAAGGCACCAGGTTAGAAACTGGGAGACCCTGAGTTCTTGTCCCACCTTGGGCACAAAGGCAGCCGGGTAACCTTGGGCCAGTCCGTCTCTCTCAGCCCTAGGAAGGAAGCAAGGGCTATTTCCAAAAATACTACCAAGAAAATTGTCCAGGCAGTTGCCAGGAGTCAAGGCTGACTCCAAGGCATGAAAAAAATGTCATCAGAGGGCTCCATCAAGGCAGAGGATGGGCTTCATCACCTTACGGCCACCAGCTCTCCTTTGTTGATGTTCCTCTCAAGACTTCCCCATCTAGTGAAGCCCAACATCTGGTTTGCTCTGTGCAAAGCAGATGTTTTCTTCTTGATGGTTGCATCAACATGTACTGTAAATCTACTACGTATGTGTGTATATAATTTTTATTTAAAAAATTAAGGTAAAATTTGTACATGCACATGTAACACGTTTGCTGTGTGAGCTGCACTGGGTTCCAGTCTGCTTCCAGGTCCAATTCAAGGTGTTGGTTAAGACCTTTAAAGCCCTACATGGCATGGTACCAGGATACCTAGGGGACTGTCTCATCCACATCACATTGACCCGTCCCACCCGGGCATCCAGAGAGGGCATGCTACGGACCCCTTCTGTTGAAGAGTTCCATCTGACAGGGTCATGGAAGCATGCCTTCTCCGCAGTAGCCCCTGCCCTTTGGAACACTCTCCCCCCAGAGGTAAGACAGACCCCTTCACTCCTGGACTTCTGCAAACAATTAAAGACCTGGTTTTGTCACCATGCCTGGGGTAGGGGGGAGAATAGTCACTCCTGGGGATGGCTAGCTCCCTAGAATGTCCCTGTTTTGCTTGCAGGTTTATAGAGAACTTTTAGCCATCTGGTTTCCATCATATTTATATTTTATTATGTATTATATTTATTCTATAGTTTTATATTGCATTGTTTTAATTGTGTTTTATTGTAAACTGCCCAGAGTCCCTCCTTGGGGGGAGATGGGCGGTGATAAATTTGATAAATAAATGAATAAATAAATAATAAAAACAATACACATTTTAGAGAAGAAATAAAGAAAATAAAGAAAAATAGTGAACAGGTAAGAAAGAAAAGAAGAAAAGAAAAACAAGAATGAAAAGTTCGTAAGAAGTAGCTTCTGATCATCTTAACAGTGTTTATAAATGCATTTATATTTTACCCTCTCTTTCCCCTGCTTCCATTGTAAATATATTTTACTAGTCATTCCTGGAGTTTCCTGGTGGTCTCTCATTGAAAAACTAGTCCGGCTTCGCCTTGCTTGGCTTTTGGGAGAACAGCCAAGCTCAGATCAATGCTTCCATCCTCTGTGACATGAAAGAGATTGGATGAGAGAATCCTTTTCATATAAGCAAGAACATGGTGGTGGTTTAGGCATAACAAATATGACATTATCTTCACATTCAAACTGCAAAACATTAGCATAATGTCTTGCAGTTAAGACAATTAATTTATATAATCAAGAATTCCAACAGTATTCAATGGGTATGAATTGAGTTAGTATTGAATTTCCTGTCATTCATGGCAGTGCTGAAATTAAGAAATTAATATCTGCTCTTTCTCTTTTAGAAGTTTGGAAAAGATAGAAACAAAGCTTGGCTCTGATTTTTCTCCTTTCCTGTTCCTTGATTATCCTCTTTTAAAATATGGGGACACATTTATTTAATACAAGGAATGGGAAGATGAAGGTGTTATACAATTAAGAGACTTGATTATTGATAGAATTATGTCACAGCTGAATTAATTTTGTAAAATGGTTAGTAACTTTTTTTTACTTGCTGTCAAACAATTCAAGTTAAATAATTCCATTGACATTAACTAGTTCTTGTCCATTTTGACCAGTACAATATTTGAAGACTAGTGTATAGCTGGTGAAAGATGAAAGGTCCCCTGTGCAAGCACTGAGTCACGTCTGGCCCTTTGGGGGGACGCGGCTTTCACTGTGTTTTCTTAGCAGACTATAGAGCGGGGTGGGTTGCCATTGCCTTTCCCAGTCATCACCTTCCCCAGCAAGCTGGGTCCTCATTTGACCGACCTTGGAAGGATGGAAGGCTGAGTTGACCTGAGCCAGCTACCTGAGAATCCACCGTCTGCTGGGATCAAACTCGGGTCGTGGGGAGAGTTTTCAGTTGCAATACTGTCGCCTACCACTCTGCGCCACACGAGGCTACTTCAGTTAAATTCAAGGGAATCTTTCAATTCTATCTATCTATCTATCTATCTATCTATCTATCTATCTATCTATCTATCTATCTATCTCTATCTTATATAACCACCTGTCTACTAAAAGGAACTCTTGAAGCTCTATGAAACTTTCAGACAATGAACTGAGATTTAAACTCAATGAATCTCATTGCAACTGATTATAGCATAACATGTCTTTAAAATCTGCTTCAGCAAGTCTCAAGAACTGGCCATAAAGATCACATGGGGGCATCAAACTATGAAATACCCTATATAATTTTTTTTTGCCCCATTCAATGGTGTCCAATTCTTGGAGACTGCCTGGACAAGTCCCTGCACTCTTCTTGGCAAGGTTTTTTTTTTTTTTCCAGAAGTGGTTTGCCATTGCCTCCTTCCTAGGGCTGAGAGAGAGTGACTGGCCCAAGGTCCCCCAGCCGGCTTTCACGCCTACGGCAGGACTAGAACTCTCAGTCTCCCGGTCTCTAGCCAGATGCCTTAACCACCACACCAAACTGGCTCTCCTAATTAAATAGAAACCCCTCTAAATGGCATTGTCAGAGTAGTAAGCAAACCCTTGTTTGTGTCAAAGCCCAACTCATTCCTTTTGGTTCAAAGGATTTCAAGAAATTGGAAGAAATTATTTCACAATTAATTCTGCTATTCATTTATTGTTCATATTTTCTGAGGCATTTATGTTTACGCGATGTAAGAAACTGGTTTGTTTCTGATGTTAGCTGCAAACTTGGTTATTGCAGAACACTGCAAAATGAAGAAGTGAATTTAATTGGATTGGTCAAACTTAGCAACATTGAAAATCCCTACAACTAAGGATACAGGATTTATTCCAGTGTCATAATTTCAAACATCCATGATTTATTCAAATCCAGTCAGCATTTTTTCTCCAACAGATTTATTTTTGCTGTGCAAAAGCCATTCTGAGTAGAAATATTTAATATGGATGTTCAAGATGTTGTATTTTTCCTTAACATCACATATGTATACTTATTTATATTTATGGAAATCTCCATATATTGTAAACTTTTTAAAATTTGTTTTTGTTTGAGTACATTATTTCTTATTCACTATTCTTTTTAACCTTTGTCCAAATGTTTAACTTCCTCAATTAAAAAGCAAAGCAAAAGACCTATAACAGAAATGAGTTAAAAGTGGCAGTCTCTTCAGATGATTTTAATTTTTTGGAAGGTGGGGGAGAAGAGATACAATATTCATTCTTAAAACCAGGAGTGTGGAAACATCTTTCCATACTCTCAGATTTTATTAAAAGGCATTCGGTTCTGTGAGCTACAGAAAATAAAACGTGTTATTCTGAAAAAGTGATCGCAGACTTCTAATTTTTGGCTATGACGAAACAGGGTTCTCCTCGTACCATAAACTCATTCTGAAGCCCATTTACACAACCAGAGCCCTTACGCTGATCAATACACTCAGATCATTATGGCCCATTTTAAAAAATACAACCTTATGCCCACCACCTGACAGACATTTATGCCCGCCACCTGACAGACATTTATGCCCACCTGACAGTTATGCCCACCACCTGATAGACATTTATGCCCACCAGACAGTTATGCCCACCACCTGACAGTTATGCCCACCACCTGACAGACATTTATCCCCACCACCTGATAGAAATTTATGCCCACCAGACAGACATTTATGCCCACCTGACAGTTATGCCCACCACCTGATAAGACATTTATGCCCACCAGACAGATGCCCACCACCTGACAGACATTTATCCCCACCACCTGATAGAAATTTATGCCCACCAGACAGACATTTATGCCCACCACCTGACAGACAGTTATGCCCACCACCTGACAGACATTTATCCCCACCACCTGATAGACATTTATGCCCACCACCTGACAGTTATGCCCACCACCTGACAAACAGTTATGCCCACTTGATAGACATTTATGCCCACCACCTGACAGTTATGCCCACCACCTGACAGAGTTATGCCCACCTGACAGTTATGCCCACCACCTGACAGACAGTTATGCCCACCACCTGACAGACAGTTATGCCCACGACAGTTATGCCCACCACCTGAGTTATGCCCACCACCTGACAGACAGTTATGCTCACCCCAATAGATATTTATGCAAAACCTCCTGACAGTTATGCCCACCCCGATAGACATTTATGCAAAACCTCCTGACAGACATTTATGCCCACCACGATAGACAGTTATGCCCACCACCTGACAGTTATGCCCACCTGACAGACATTTATGCCCACCTGACAAGACAGTTATGCCCACCACCTGACAGACATTCTTAAGCAAGGCCTATGACACTGAACTCTGGATCTAGAGATGATGATATGGTTGAAGTTTGGAGTAATGGTGTTGGGGCAGGGGTGTCACCTCCAAATTAGAACTGGATTTCTCTTGGTGTATTGGCCAACCCAGTGCCCAACTCTTTGTTCTTAAGATGAAGGTAGCCTTGAATTAACCATTAAGCAACATAAGCACATGCTTAGGGCACCAAAGGGGGGCACCACAGAGTTTCTCCCTCTAGCTATCATGCCCTCAGCTCTTTCACTGCCACCTTTGATTTTCGTTTTCAGCACTTATTGAGTCTTAATGTCTGGTCAGTTCAGCAATGGGAGGGCCAAGGGGCAGCATTGTTGGGTGGTGCTTAGGACATCATCAGCCTTCATCTGGCTCTGGCTGGAGGTGGTGATGTTGGACCCCCTCCGCTGAGCATCTCTACTGAAGCCCCTTGTGGGGGAGGCAGTTAAGGAAGACATGGGCCTATTTTGCCTTGCTGCATAGCATACTGTTGACAATTTTATGCCAGGTATTAGTGACCTGGAGGGGAGAGACAGAGAAATATACCTCTCTTCTTTCTTACCTGAAAGAGTTTAGATATGGATGGGCAGTTGCTCTTACATCTTCTGTCCTTGGAGGCTAGACAAACTGGAGAAATTCCAGAGAGCTACAAAACAGCGTTCTATTGCCAACTTAGGTAAAGGTTTCCCTTGACATTAAGTCCAGTTGTGTTCGACTCTAGGGGGTGGTGCTCATCTCCATTTCAAAGCCGAAGAGCCGGCGTTTGTCCGTAGACACTTCCTCCGTGGTCATGTGGCCAGCATGACTACACGGAACACTGTTAAAACATGACAGATGAAGGATGGGCAAACCATGATTCACACCCAGGAATACCCTGCTGAAACACGGTAGGCAATTATCCCAAACTCACCAAACCATTTCCCCCGTAATCTGAACATCTTGCTATTAACAAATTGTGTTTCACACATTGTTTTGTTTAAAACAACAGGCCATTTCTGATGTTTCTCTGTTTGATTCTCAAATAAACGGTCTCAGTAGGAAATCAGAATTTCTCTAATTCGGTGACATTCATCGTAATCTGCATCAGTGAATTCTATAAACATTTAAAGTGTGAGAGAGAATGAAAGAGGAAAATGTGGCAAGAGAGCAAAATCTACTGCTTTTATTTTCATTTTTTTTTAAACAAGCATGAGGTAGTTGTGTTAAGGAAGGGGAAACACAATAGAGAATAGGTGTAAAAATGCTACACTAGAACACACACTATTATTTTTTTCTCTCTTTTATATAAAATTAAATAATATAAAGATGCTCTGAAGAAATAAAACATACATTATCATACATTAAAAAAGGAGAAAAAAGACAGATCAAATACCTAAAATATTAGGTATGAGAACTCAGAGGCCCCAACTGGCAGAAATTTCTCCTGCAATTCTCCCAATGCAACAAAGGGGATTCCTGAATTGATCCCAGTCACTTCAATGGGGCTGCTGTGGGAAAAATCCCCAGCAGGGTTGTGGCCAATCTTAACCTAAATGAACAGATTGGTGAGGCGACCCAGGAGGTGAAGAAAGTTCTCAAGTTTTCAGTACAAGTTGTTAGAAGCACTCGCAGAGTGTGTAATAAGGAACTGCAGTGCCTACCTGCTGAAAGGGTCACGTTATGCCACAGGAGCAAGAGCTGTGACAGAGATGGCTTTCGGGCTGAAACCCCAGAGGAATGAGCGGAAAAGCCAGTCCCACTTTTCTAAATGCTCCATTCCAAGAGAGGAACCCACCCAGGCTGAGAAAACTGGTTGTGTCAGAGTGAAAAACCATGGTTGAATCATCTTCCTGATTTGCTAGTTTTCCAAGAGATTCCACAGGGAGCCAACCTCCATCAAACTTTAGCTTGAAGGGGTCCAGTCCACTTCAGACTACTTGTTTCAGCCAAAGAGATAAAACTAGGTTCACAGGCCCCATCAAAGCTTGTTTCACCACAATGTTTTGAAGAAGCCACAACTGGTTGGCTTTGCAAAAGAGGCTAGTCATTAACCATGATTTACAAACCAAGTGTCTCGCTGCACATAAGTGGATAATTTGCAATCAGATAGGTTTAGTTTTGGCTTAGTGTGTGGTGTGACCCAGGCCTATCACACTGCCTAACCAGGTTAATCAATTGTTTCAATGCCCTGCAGGCTGGAGCCACAGTAACAAGGAAGTTCGAAAAGGGTCAAATCTTCTTAACAAGGTGATAGAGGAAAACCTGTGACTTGGCTCTTGCATCACACTTAGCCATGTTTCTTTAACCATGGATAACAAATGGCTAGGCTTACACTACTCATGAAGATTACAATGTCTACATTTGTTTCTCAGTCCTCCACTCAGTTCCACAAATTTCCTGCGGCCACTCCAAGATTGCTCTAAGCCCTTGGTCATCTCCCCAGCTGAGGTCCCTCTGCCAATCTCTGGGGAATGGATTCACCCAATGAGCCATACATTACTGCAGGGAGAAAAGTATCACTAGAGGGGTCCTCAGAGCAAAGACAAGTAGAGATGGCTCACTGCATTGTTCTCAAGTTTAATTCATGTGCCATTTTTAGAACTTCATCAATGAAAGATGGTCCACACAAGATGGTCCATCTTGGAGTGGGGGTGGGGGGAATGTAAATTATGATCCACCTGTACTATGCCCACTTCAAGAGAATGTCACTGGGCTGAAGGTTTATCACTGGAGCAGCAATGGTTCTTTTTACACCTTTTCAGCTCCAGTTAAGGAGGAACGCTGGCCAAAACTGGAGCTACATCATGAAAAAAATCACAGCCTCAGCTCTTTTCTTGATGGGTCCAAGGTACAAACACAGTTGTTGCAGTTTCCCAGTCACAGTCCATCACACAGACACCTCTTGGAGAATAACACACATCTGATGTAAACACACCTGCAGCTTGTCCTGGTGTGGTTTGTGCTAGCCACACCTTGAACCAAATCAACAATGCCAGAACATGCTAGAAGGAAGCTGACAAGATTACTGTATTTATTGAATGTTCAGTTAATCCTCTAACCATCCTGATGCTAATATGAAAGAAAATCACACACAGGCAGTTGAGAATGGTCCTCTGATTCAGAGTCTGGGTTCACACAACATGCTAAGCCAAGATATGCTTTGCCAAAGTTTGCTTAATTAACTAGTTGGGTTGACAAGCCACATTAAGCTGTAACCTACAGATTATAAACCAAAAGGACTGGGGATCACTCAACATGCTTAAGTTATAAATGAACAAACCATACTTTCCCTTGGTGCATTGTGTGAAAACATCCAGTCTCTGCCTAGAGACTGACAGAGATTTTTAAGGGACCTGAAAGTGGCTTGATGCTTCTGGTCAAACAGGTTTGATAGGTTTTTGAGACCTGGGAGGGAAATATTTTCACAATTATCCTAATCCTTGCAAAAATACAAATGTATGTCATTCTAATGCAAATTTATTTTTCACAGTCCATTATGGACTGTTTTAAGTTTGGAAACTGATGTAAAATAGTAAAATAGTGCTGGCAGAAAATTTCATCTGGCTTTAGTCCTACATCAGCACCTACAGCAGAAGAACAAAGGACTCTAAGAAATCTTCTCAGGCCATCTGACCTATTGCTCTCCATCCCTGCTTCATTTCATCCTTTGGAGATGCAGAAGAATGGAGCCTAAGATCTGTTACACCATTCAGAAGACCAGATCAACACCGGGACCATCCTCATGATGTCTCATGGAACAAATAACTTCCCCCCCCCCCCCCCAATGCAGCTGGCTATGTGACAGCTGCAGCCTGGTGGCAATGTGGGGTATGTGGGTTTGGTGGGCTGGAAAGAGGCCTACAGGCCTTGCATTGCCTACTCCTGGGTCTTTGCCAGGCACAACATCAACTCATGGTGGTACAAAGTTCACTTGATTCTCAGTAGCCTTTGCAGAATGGCTGGGAAAGGAAAGGAGAGAGAGCAAAGTACTTGGTGGGGGGAAGGGTCCTCCTTATAAAATCTGATGGAGCTAATACCCTTCCCTCCCAAACCATGAGTTATGAGACTATTTAGTGCCATGAAGGCCTAAGTCTTAATAGCTATTACATTACTCCTAGCTCTGCCACGGCCAAGAATTTAATCAAAGCTCTCTTCAAGGATGATGGACACATACCGTATTCTCAAACACAGAAGGCAAGTTAATTATACTAGAGAGGCCACTATGTAGAAGGTCTTGTGGCTGGGCTGTGGGAAGAGCATCACACAAGATGGGCTGTGTGTCCACTCCCCCTTTGGGAGATGACTCAGAGTCCCCACTTCCCATTGTGTCCAAGCTTCCACCAGGCTGGGGGAGTCCTGTGTCAGTTTCATGTAATTTGAAAGCCCTCTGGTGAGCCCCCTTCTCAGTCCTTAGCAATGTATCAGGTGTTTCAGGTTCACTCTTGTCATCTCGGTCCTGGGATGTAACACTGAGATCCTGCTTAGAGGATTTGGAAGAAACCTGCTCAGGCCGGTCCCCTATGGGGAATGGTTCTGGGTCACCGTCCTCACAGAGAGTCCCCTCCAGGTCCAGCATATGGAGTTGGGAATCACGATCTCGGTTGGAGGCTAAGAAATCCGAATGGACAATGACCTCGGCTTCCAGTTGGTTGAGGCTACTAGGCGGGTGCTCCTTTTTCAGTTCATCCTTAGGAGGGGAAAAAGAAACAGGGATTTTTATAACCCTAGAGGTGAAAGTGGGCACAGAGTTCAACAAACCCAATTCCCTGCTAGAGCAGGAATCCAAATTTAGGTAAGCAAGAACATATTTCAAAGTGGGCCTACCCAGAAAGCTCAACAGAGACACAGGAGAAAGATGCTAAGCCTCCCAACCAGACATTCTTTCCAGTTTCTTGGACTACAACACCCATAATTCTCAGCCCGGTGGGCTGTGACTAGCCTACCTTGAGAATCCTGCTGTTTAACACACTAGGAAACCACCAGGGGGAGAGAAGGTCGAGAGCTTATTTTGCTTTTATTTTGACAATTCAGCGAGTCATGCACACCATCCATCTTGCAGATGGTATGCTTCATTTATCTATTTTTATTCAGAATGGCAACAGTCCATCAACAAATCAGTTATATTCCCTGATTAAGAAGCTGTAGCAAGGGATGGTAGAGCAGACTCAAGGGAAGAACTTGCTAACACATTTTTAACACCAGATCTTAGAGAAAGTGAGTCACCTCATGAATCTTTTTGGAAAACTATTTCTTGACAGTCACCACGGAAAGAGTCTTCTAATATGGCTTCACAGAAAACTAGCAGTCTTCCCCCATCTGGGGTTTCCAGATGCAATTCTCAGGACTCCCAACAAGTATGACCCTAGAGTTGCAGCCTCATCACAACTTGAGGGTGTCAGTTGGGTACCCACCTTCTGAAAATGGGTTTATAATGTTTATTTGGACACACAACAGCCTGAATACCTCATCGTACTAATGCATGGATGAGTCATGCATGTCTCTACCTTGTTTGTGAACCAAGCAGGGCATCTCTAATTGGTTCACGCAACACACATATCCTGGCAATTTTGGAAACATGGTCTCAGCGTAACTGGAGGTTACCTCTTTGGGGAGAGATGGGGGGTAATAGAAATTTGAAAAATAAATAAATAAATAAATAAATAAATAAATAAATAAATGATCTAGTGGTTGAAGTCACTTAGGTTTGTTAGTATTAATCTTGGTAAGGGGTTTTTTTGGGGGGCATAACGTTGTCGGGTCCTGAACTAAAAGCAATTCTTTTCCAAGCATGATTCTCACAGATGGATCAGACGGTTACAAGAATTCCAGCAACTGAACTATTTTCCCTTTAGTACCAATATACTGTAAAAGGTAAAGGTTTCCCTTGACGTAGAGTCCAGTCGTGTCCGACTCTAGGGGGCGGTGCTCATCTCCGTTTCTAAGCCATGGAGCCGGCGTTGTCATAGACACTTCCGGGTCATGTGGCCAGCATGACGACACAGAACGCCGTTACCTTCCCGCCAAAGCGGTACCTATTAATCTACTCACATTTGCATGTTTTCGAACTGCTAGGTTGGCAGGAGCTGGGACGAGCAACGGGAGCTCACCCCGCCGTGCGGTTTCGAACCGCCGACCTTCCGATCGACAGCTCAGCGGTTTAACCCGCAGCGCCACCGCGTCCCAATATACTGTACCTCCATATAAATTAGGGCAGGGACTTTCTGGTTCTTTTTCTAATAGCCTTCCAATGAATTGGTGAGGAGACAGGTCTCTTTGCTGATAACAGGGCTGATCAAAAGGTCTTGAATAAACTTAGTGGCCATGGGAGAAAAAGGCATGTGCTTTCATGGATGGCTAACAAGAAAATGGGAAAAATGGTAATTTTCTCAGTGGAAGCAAGTAAAAAGCAGGGTCCTTCAGGAGCTGTATTAAGACCAGTGATTGGCGCATAAATGATTTTATGAGCTGGCCAGGTGTGTGGATGATGCCAAATTCTTCAGGATGGTGAAAACCAAAATGACTGTGATGAATTCCAGGAGGATCTCATTAATCTGGGTGAATGGGCTATCAGATGGCAAATGTTCAATTCAAATAAGTGTAAAGTGATACACAGTATGGCAAAAGCCTGCAACTTCACGTATTCACTAAAAGGGTCTTAGCTATCCATAACTAACAAGGAGAAAGATCTTGGGGTCACAGTGGACAGCTCAGTGAAGATGTCAACTCAGTGTGGGGCAGCTGTGAAAAAAGTCAAATTCCATGCTAGGTACAATGAAAATTAAAGGATATGTAGTATTTGGTGGGAAATCCTTCTTTTCTGAAAATCTAGAGAGACATTACCTGGCAAAATAAAAAACCTGAGCCAGAAGAACAAGGAATTGGACTTGGTATACAAGTGGCTTCCTAAAAAGGTGGGGAGGGGGAATCATAATCATAAAGCCCTCACTTGGAATTCAAAACATCCTGCATCTAATCTCCAAATTCTCTGGAGAAGAGAGGAAGAACTGTGATGGTCAGAGTAGATGACACTGACCTAATCACCCAGTTATCTGACTGTGCCTAAAAGGAGAGTTGACTGTTTATCTAAGCACTGTTGAAAGAGGGCATCACCAGTCTAGGTAATCTCCAGTTATGCTGAGACCATGTTTCCAAAAATTCCTGTCCACTCGCTGTATTAACTGGGAATTGTGGGAATTCAAAACTCCACAGTGTGATGCTCCCCAAATCCTCCACAACCAGCAAAAAATTCTCATGAGACAAGTTGGGTGGAGGACTTTGGGTTTGAGCTGTAATTTCTGGCAACATGAGGTAGGGTGGAAGTCTTCTGGCTGAATCCATGTGGAGCTATTCCCGTGAAGGATGGGTAGCATTGTGGTTCCTGTACCACAGTGGCAGATTTCTACTCAGCAGAAGGAAGCAATGTTACCAGTCTGAGAGGTCAAAAAGGACATGAGAATGACTGAAGGGAGCAGCAGGTAGGGTATAGGGCAAACGATAAGAGAACTCATCTTGATGCACCTCAAGGACGCACCAGGGTATCAAAGCATATCGCTGAAGTTTTCCCAGGAATATCTGGAAGTGGGACGGGCCAAAATCCTGAGGCAGGAGCAACCAAATGATGCACAATCCCTGAAAACAGTGCAATGCTCTGCTCAAAGCTTGATAAATCAGACAACCCAGTATTGTAAGTGAAGCTGAGAACCTTCACAGAACTTCACTTAAAATTAACATTAGTCCTTTAAGTTGTGGTTCTCCTTCCTATTATGAACAAAAATGGTCTCCCTGCTGGGAATACACACCGTAACAACCTCGTAAACTAGAGCTTGCAACAAGAGCTTTTGTCCCCCATTGGAAGCCATCTTCAGTGATCCATTCAAAGCCATGGCGGGCTCTTTTGGAATAGAGACTCCATAGCCAGTGATGCTGCTTGTACAGCTGTTCAGAGATTTCTCCCATGGAGGCTACAGAATAATAATAAAAAAAGCACATTATTTCTAATCCCACACTCATATTTATCTGTTTAAAGCAATTTTGCGTTGCTCTTCATTCTGATTTTAATTTTACAGTGCTTTACAAGAGTTCACCAGCATAATATATAACAATAAGACCACAGCTTCATTCTCAAAATCCTGTCTAAGATAAAAGGCCTGGATGAACAAAAAGGCTTTTGTTTTGCACTAGGAAAACCACAGCATGGCATCTGGAAACCCTTTCAAAACAGCATTGTATTTTTTTCACTTCCTCTTGTTGACAGCTTTGTATTTTTGATAGGTACTGAAAGAACAACCTCAGCAGAAGACTTTAAATGCACAACTTGATTGAGATAGGAAGACTGGGATAGGAAGATTCAGGAATTCAGGGTTCAAAGAATTTAGAGTTTCCGAGTTAAGCACCTGAACCTTGAATTGGTAGAGAAGGGGTAAAATTCTTTGGAAAGTGGTATAAAATCGATGTACACCAGCCAAATGGGTGGTGGTCATTTTCTGCATCATTTTGAAGCTCAAAGTCATCTTCTAGGACAGTGCCATGGATAATGGATTCAGTAACCCAACTGGAAGGTTGGAGACAGAGGGGTACTGTAGCCATATTATCACAGTTCAAAAATTATAGCAACTAATGTACCAGCCACAATTGGCAAAATGAACTTCCTGTCACTGACGTAGCTTTGATCTCTATTAAAAATTGGATATCCAAGTTTTGTACATCCAAATTGTACATCTGTTCTTCAGGAGCATGTGTGACCTCTATCTAACACAGGAGAAACACTGATTTATGAGCCTCCCAAACATCAATTTCAATGGCTGGATTCACAACACAGCTAAACCCTAAATCTGGGCTAATAAACACAATGGTTCTATAATCTTGGATTACAGAGAGAAACTAAAGATTTCAGAAGAGGATGTAAAAACAATTTTGAGGAGATGGGTCTCTCTGGCATCTGTTAGCAGGGGGCCTGAAGACAATGCTGGGGGTGAGAAATGATGCTGGCCTGACTTCATCTCAAGCCAAGCTAAACTTCTCTTCACACAAAATGGGGGAACCAGATGTTGTACTTTTTTGCACAGTGATAGCCTTTTGCAGGTTTCTGTGAATGGCCAGATGTGAAAGGGCGAGCCAAGCATTTCTATGGTTCACTCAGTGTAGCACCACAAATATAAAAACCTAAGAGAAGCACAGGAGCATGGAATTTTCTCAAAGCCATATTGGACCTTTCCATGGCTTGGCAAGGACTGCAGTCCCAAAAGTAACAGGTGGAGCTTGGATGAAAACTAAAACTGATTTCTTTTACATTTAAATTGAATCTGTTTTGATGGTAGTTAATAGGATGACTTTCCATGAGTGCATTTAACTTCAGCTCCCCTTCTGTCATCTTAAAAAATTTCAGAGGTGTCTAGAAGGTCTAGCTAGGTTTTGAGGGAGCTGCATGGGGACATGGGCTAGGCACAGGGGCATCCACCAAGGGGTGGGGTGTCAGAAAGAACAAGACAGCAGCCATGACCACACAATCAAAGCTCTACTCTTTTTTAGCAAGTTGCTCATGGTTGCCATCTTGACTTCCTGTGACCGTCCACGGTTGGGCAACCAGGTCCTACAGGACCACTGAAATGGGTTTTTTGGCTTTTTGGCCAATGTGCAGGGTAGGGGACTAATAGACATCTTCTCCATGAAACTGCTTGGCCCCTTTTCAAGCAGGGGTCTTTTGAGGAAGGGACTTTTGTTGGCCCACCCTAATAATCTATTGCTCTTCATGCCATAACACTTTCCTACCCTGGCACTCTCAGTTGTGCTGAGACTATAACTCCCAGAGTGCTTAGGCAGTGCAGATGGGGCCTGCTAGGTAGGGAAATGAGACAGTAGACTCTATCTGTATTCCTGTTCCCATCCCCTGGTCTTTGCATGTTTCTTTGGCTTGGTTCATCCTGAAGCAAAGGGTGGGGGAAAACAGATGCCTCCTTATGGGATCTCCATCCTCTGAACTCCTTCTGGTATTCCTGCTATGGGTTGGTTCTCCAATCCTCTAGCCAAGGGGTGCAAAACAGAATGGCCCACAGGCCATGTGCGGCCCACCAGCATCCCCCCTTTGCAGCCCACCCCTGCCCCTGGAGTGAAAAAGGCCAAATGCTTTGTCCTTTACTTTGCATTTTGGTGGTTGGGAGGGATCCTAAGCAGTTTTAGAGACATTCAAAGCCCTTAAAATCCCTAATTCCTCTTCCCCAAATGGGGGCCATAGGGCCCTGCCCCCTCCAATTTTTGGAGTGTGGCTCCCAGGATGCCTCATCCTTGCTCTGTTCCTGTAAAATGTGAAGAAGCAGAGAAACATCGGCCAGAGATACCTTTGCATTCAGAAAGATTTGCCCAATGCAAGCAGAGTGGTGTGCGCCCAAGATGTAACAACCTGATGTGGCTTCTCAGGGGCCACACTTAAACTCTGGAACTCTCTGCCTCAAGACGACAGGCTGGCAGCTCATCCTTGAGGGTGTTTTACCAACTGGTCGACTCTTTTTTAGGAAGATGTTGATATTCTAGGCTATTAAATTTTCTTTAAAAAAAATACATTATTTGTTACCTCTGCCTGCTTTTATTAGAGTAAGTGCTTTGAACCTGGTATCTTCTTCATTCAAAATCTTAATTTTACACCGGTTCTGATTCTCTCGTTCTCTCAGCCCCCTGGGGCGATACATATGCATTATGTGGGCAGGAAATAGTTTTTAACTATAAGTAAGTTAAAGGCTTCTGTGTCACAGATCTTAGAGCCTGGCTCTTTTTCCTCCACAAGAAACTGCTGCTTTCTAAACTGACATTCATGGCTTTATCCCAGGAATGCAAAGCAGATTTTCTTCTCTCACTTCTCTGAACTGGTACCTAATCTGTCAAGAATGGTTTATGCAGAAGGAAATTAAAGACAAAAGAAGGATTATAGCAAAATCTTTGCAGGGTGGGGGTGGGCCACAGTGGAGGTTGGAGCTGAAAAAGCTAAGTTTTATCTAGCTAGTACTTGCAGATAAACTAAGCATAGCAGTATCAAGAAAGCTAAGTCAGGGCTTCCAGTTAAATTAGAATGAACTCAATTCTAGTTAAATTAGAATTAACTCAATTCTAATTCTGAGTTGAAAGCCAGTTTGGTGTAGTGGTGAAAGCACCAGGCTAGAAACTGGGAGACTGAGTTCTAGTCCTGCCTTGGGCATGAAGCCAGCTGGGTGACCTTGGGCCAGTCACTTTCTCTCAGCCCTGGGAAGGAGGCAAGGGCAAACCACTTCCGAAAACCTTGCCAAGAAAACTGCAGGGACTTGTCCAGCCAGTCTCTGAAAATCAGACATGACTGAGCAGGTTAAAAAAATATATATATCTGAGTTAGAATTGGTTCTCACATGAAAGCAAAGGGAAATGAAAGTGCTGATTTGTTCCTAAGACTCTCAGTGGCCAGAAAAGGTGGGGGGGAGGGTCAAGGCAGTTTGTTGCACCCCCACTGCCACCACTTGTTCAAGTCCAAAACAGCTCAGATGGAACAAGCATGAGAGGCTACCATATTTGCAGAAGGAGAAGGAGTAGTACTACTAGTAGTAAAGCTGGAACTCGGTTGTAAGTGTTCACACAACCTGCGTACCCTGGTCGGATACTGACTCTACAGCTGTTTCCACAAGAAGCTTCATTAGTTTTAACCTTGATTAGTTCTGCTGTGGCTTAGCGCATTGCACAAAACCCATCCTTTGGGTCAGTTTATAATTCAACGTCTTTTCAAGCTCAAAAAAAGTAGTTTGGCATGTGATAGCCATCCTTTATTGAAGCTGTTGTGTAAAACTTTATATACATATGTATACGTATGAGAAGCCCTCATATATACAATATTTTTTTCTGGTTTTGCTTTCTGTTTCTTTTCTCTTGTTCTGTTTAGTTAAAAAAATTAGAGCCATTTTTTTTAAAAATGCAGCCACTGAACACTGAGCAGATGGGGTTTGTGTGTGTGTGCATGTGTGCGCGCACTTGCAAACAAGCAGGACACACACACACACACAGAGCAGGTCAGCTTTCAACTTTCAACAGTGTGTTTGCTTCCCTCTAGCGGCTACACAGAGGTGTGCAGGAATTAATGCTTTAAGAGTCAGTGTGTGCATCTGTCCTTACATCTGCTGGGCACAAACTTATCTATGAACCTTTTAAACGTGGGGAGGGGGCAGGAAAGGGGGCAGGGCCAACTGAAGGAAATAAGTATTTATTTTTTCACTTTATACAGCTGCCCACTTGCCAGGTGACTCTCTGGCGGTCACAGTTCTAAAATATCCCAGCTGCCTGCTTGCACCTCGGTTTTTCAGTCATCAAATATTTGTGCTTAATGCATGCTATGACACAGCTTTGCATGCTAGTGTGTCAGTAACAACAAACAAACAATAGAAATCAAATTGGCAAAAAAAGGTGCACGTTTTGGGCAACTTGTCCCTAAGGTCAGAAGGACCCCCAAAAGCTTCATGAGATTTTGGTCATGTGTTTTCTTCATCCTATTAAAAGTTTTCTACATTGAAAGTTTTTTTCATTAATGTTACCCTTGTCTGCAGGGGGGAGTCAACAAAGTCGAGATGAAACCTTGCTCCTTTTTAAAGTGCATCATGTAACACACATTAAAAAGGGGGGTTGCTTCAACTGTGCAGTTGAAGCCACTGCCTTGATTTTTTTGACCACCCCCCCCCCGGCCTGTGGCTCATCCAGAACACAGCAGCTTGTGTTGTAACAGGTGTGCCCTGTTTTGCCCATGTGACACCACTACTTGGGGGTGCACGGTTGCCAGTTGGCTTCTGGGTGCAATTCAAGGTACTGGTGGTCAAAGCCCTCTGTGACTCAGGGCCTGGGATCTGAGAATCTACTCTCTCCAAGTGGAATCTGCCCACCTGGCCAGATCCAGTAGGGGAGATTTGCTGAAGGTCCCCATGTAGAGAGTAAGGAACATGACCTTGGCAGAAATATTCAAAGAACTGTTATCTGGACAAAATGGGCTGAAGCATTTTTTAAGTATAGAAAGGCCAGATAATATTCAGAAGTGGCTTGGGCAGACACCCTAATTCACATGGATATAAGAAGGGGGAAGGCGGTGCAGCACAAGGAGACTTGCAAAATTCTGTTACTGTAGCTCATCTCAGTAGAAGCAGCTTTAGCCTTCCTGTGGAGTGGATTTCCTGGTCTGGTCTACCTAGTGGGGCTGACACCCCAACTCTGTGGAATGTTGCCATCAGGGACCTGAGGTTGAGCCTTCTCCCTGGTGGGTCCTCTCCTTTGGAACAGTGGACTGTAGGGATAACAGCAGCATCTCCCTGGCTGCTCTTCGGATGGCAATTAAGATCTGGCGTTTACGAAGGAGCTCTGGGGATGCGTGAATTATGAGTTGCTCCCGAAGAACAAGCACCAAGGGTTTGACGTGCATCAGGATGAGTACAGCTGTATGATGGTTGAGTGTGATTTATCCTTATGTGATTAGTGATTTGATCTCTGCAGTTTGCATTTTATTTTAAACATATTACTGTAATTAGGAGCAGAAGGGGCTCAACACTGGTTTTCATTGGAGTGGCATAAAAGACTTTGCAAGTAAATAAACCTTGTTTTATTTTGAGATTCTGCCATTCCTGGGAGGGAGGAAACTATTCTACCTTAATCAGAGCCTCCCTCTCCACCCCACTTTGTGTCCACAAAACAATTTTTTTTAGAGTGAGTAATTGGTGGACTGGGGAAAATACAGAAGCCTGTAGATGGGTGTTCATGGAGGCGGGGGGTGGGGGGGAAGCAGGGACAAATGACATTGGATTCATTGTAATATCATGCAAATGAAGTGCCTTATAAAATCTGCAACATACTGTACATCTTACATAATTCATTCCATGAGTGACGTGTAGTGATGTCATGACACGTGTGATGTCATGGCATCCAACACATGCCTATGATTTTGCAGATGCTGTAGGAAGAGAGATGTGTCAATCTATGGCAGTTTCCCAACTTTGGCAACCTTAAGATGTATGGACTTCAACTCCCAGAATTCCCTAGCCATTGGGAAAAGGTCTGGTTAGGCCGTGAAGCTAAAATCAAGGACAGGCTACAATCTAGAAAGAATGAAGTTCTCCTGCTACAGGTAGTCCTTGCTCAACAACCACAATTGGGACCGGAATTTTGGTTGCTAAGTGAAGCGGTCATTAAATCAATCTGACCTGATCTTACCACCTTTTTTGCGGTGGTCATTAAGGAAATCACCACTGGCATTAAGCAAACCATGTGGTCGTTGAGCATATTTCCTCATTGATTTAGCTTGCTAGAAGCTGACTGGGAAAGTTGAAAATGGAGATCATACGACCATGGGACACTATGACGGTCATAAATGTGAACTGGTTGCCAAGTGCCCAAATCATGATTATGTGACTGGGAGGGGGAAACACTGTAACAGCTGTAAGTATGAGGACCAGTCATAAGTCAGTTTTTTCAGCACTGTCATAAGTCCAAACCATCACTAAACAAATGGTTGTTAAGCAAGGACTACGTGCATAGGGATATTTTTCCTGTTTTGTTCACAGAAATTGAGAAAAGGGTTATGATTCAATAATGGACAAATAGCAAGTCTATGAGAAAGGCAGAACATGAACTCTTAACCAAACTTCCATCCACTAACTTCCCCATCATTTGGGGGTTCAGTAACTTGCCAACCACACCAATATGTGGTGCTGAGCTGAGACAAATGCCAGGCACCTGCCAATCAGTTTTATTGGGCTCCGATCTGATTGCTTCTTCGTCCTGAGGCTATGACCTCGGTGCCAGCCAAGGATCTGGAAGTGGGTGATGGATGCAAACGGGAAATCCCACGGGCTCCCCACACGCTTGTTTTAGTCAATCCCATAATTACCTTACGCATTCTCCACAGGCTACAAAAGCAGACATAAACAGATTAGCTAAATTAGGCCAATTAAACATTCCCTAATGAAATGAAATGCGCCCGACAAACTCTAGGAAGAATTAAGCTGGGAGGAGGGGGAACCTAATGGAATATAAACAGCTTGGCAAGAGAAAGTCAAAGAAGAATCATGGACCAAACTCGCCAAAGCAGGAGGCGGGGGGGGGGGGGGGACCTATCTGCTCTGCCTCTCCGTAAAACTGCAGCCTGGTGTGCGAATCAGTGGTGATGAAGCAAGATTGCGCCCTGATCCTTTGCTTACAGGCTGCTTGAGATGTTCTCCAGCCCTTTGTTACCCCATTTCAGACCTGACTGATTGACTGAATGAATGGAGAACCTGCTTTGGAAATGCCTTTCGAAGGAGAATTCTCCCAGGAGCTGCACATCCTTGCAGCTACTTACCAATGAGGTGGCCAAGGGGTCCTCTGCAGGTCCTGCCTTTTTTCTGTACAATCCTCTCTATGGGGGTCGGCTACCCCCCAGGCTTCCATTCAAACAGGGATCTTTTGCGGGAGCTCAGCTACCGCAAGTTCCCTCAAAACATTCAAAGAAATTGTCCACTCCGTTGCTCAGCTCTCCGGTTGGGAGAAGCAACTGAAAAGCCAGCTGTGCCTAACTCTGTTTCTGTGACATGGTTTGTGGGGGTCAAGCTCTGCTGCAGAAAGACAAGGCCTAAGGAACAACAGTGACATTTGGGAAACCAGAGACTCGTCCAGACTTGTACCACTTCAGTTTGACTGGAGCTACAAGGCTCTGGGTTGACTGAGTTTTTAAAAAATATGTTCTGGATCAGGGAGGGTCCATCTCCTCTCCTAAGTGTCCAATGTATTCTCTCCAGTTAATGCCCAAAGGAACCCTAATGTGCTTTGCTGTGCAATTGGGACACTTCTTGGATGCTCAGGTTTTGCCACTGCAGCTTCTCTGGCTGCACGGATACCTAACCTGTAGCCCCAAGGAACTCTTCCAAGTTTGCACCCCAACTGTCATTTTCATGGGAGAAAAAGGAAGGAGAGCAGAAACTGGGAGACCGGGAGTTCTAGTCCCACCTTGGGTACAAAGCCAGCTGGGTGACCTTGGGCCAGTCCCTCTCTCTCAGCCCTGGGAAGGAGGCAAGGGCAAACCGCTTCTGGAAAACCTTGCCAAGAAAACTGCAGGGACTTGTCCAGGCAGTCGCTGAAAATCAGTCATGACTGAGCAGGTAAAAATATATATATATCTGAGTTAGAATTGGTTCTCACATGAAAGCAAAGGGAAATGAAAGTGCTGATTTGTTCCTAAGACTCTCAGTGGCCAGAAAAGGTGGGGGGGAGGGTCAAGGCAGTTTGTTGCACCCCCACTGCCACCACTTGTTCAAGTCCAAAACAGCTCAGATGGAACAAGCATGAGAGGCTACCATATTTGCAGAAGGAGAAGGAGTAGTAGTACTAGTAGTAAAGCTGGAACTTGGTTGTAAGTGTTCACACAACCTGCGTACCCTGGTCAGATACCGACTCTACAGCTGTTTCCACAAGAAGCTTCATTGAGAGCCAGTTTGGTGTCGTGGTGAAGGCACCAGGCTAGAAACCAGGAGACTGTGAGTTCTAGTCCCACCTTAGGCACAAAGCCAGCTGGGTGACCCTGGCCCAGCCATTTTCTCTCAGCCCTAGGAAGGTGGCAATGGCAAACCATTCTGAAAAACCTTGCCAAGAAAACTGCAAGGACTTGCCCAGGCAGTCTCCAAGAATCGGACACAATTGAACAGATTTTTTTTTTAAATTACATGAAATTATTACAGAATTTAGTGGATGTGTCTGTGTGTCTGTGTGTCTCCTTCTTTGTCCTGGATCTACACTGGGCTGGAAAAGGACTGAGCTAAAGCAAAAACACAGATCGCAAAGCATATTTGAAGGAAGACCAAATACTGCAAGATGGGTTCGCTCACACACAAACTCTGTGCATTGGCAATGCATTTCCACTGATATTACTGTAGAGGTGCCTTCTAGTAACACTAAGATCTTATTTAGGGAGAAAGACAGAAGTAACTTTAAAGAACTTTTCTTCCTTAAGAAAAATGTGGACCTTCTTTTTCTTGAAGCTTACAAGCATGATGGCTTATTTTTTCTTTATCTGATGAAGGCTGCGAGTTAATGTTTCTGCACACCATGATAATCAGATTATTGCCCCACATTAGTTGTTTGGAATTTGTTTAGGATTCACTGAGCTCTGGAGGGTCTGGGTTGGGCACCTCTTCTAAAAAAAAAAGCATTCTTTCCATTCCTGTTGAAAAGCAGAGGTGGGCAAATCTTTGAGCAAATTAAATAACTAATTTTTAAAAAAACCTTTAAAAAGAAAACACCCCCAAACTTCACAGCTCCGGCAGTTGTTGATCTGTAACTGTACTTCTTTGTATGGCCTTAAGAGGCGTAAAGATGGGGCTGCAGGTCTGTCTCTTCAGAGCATTGCCAACTTTTTTATGGTGGCCTACTGCCACAAAGAACCAAGGTCAAACTCATTCCGTTTGATTAGTGCAAGACTTTCCATGAATGTTTAGCAGGTTAAGAAGAACGGGTTCCCATCAAACGTGATGAAAAGGACCCTGGCCATACCTTTCGTTGGATGTGGCCCACACTGTCCTCCAGGGGACTGCCACGGATGAGACCATGGGCTTCGGTTAGCTCTGCACTGTCGCTCGGAGGTGAGGGAGCACCATCAGAGAAGGGAGCCATGAGGGACTCCATTTCGTGAGAATTTGATGGGATCACTGAGAGGGGTGCTGCCTGCCGGCCCCGGTGGTGGAACATATGGCTTCCTGAAGCTTGGGGATCCAAACCTGGTGCAGATTTCCTACAGAAAGGAACAAGACAGTAAATGTTCACCGAAGTGTGATCCCTGGTGACCCAAACGCAGCTCCACAGATGCTGGTCCCAGGCTGATCACAAGCCTGAGAAGGAGGTCATGATCTCAGTAGCAAATGCTGCTGGGAAGGATGGCTTTTTCCTGCTCAGGGGTGTTGAGATTTTTTTATGTACTACCCTGTAGTTTTCTTTATTTTATATTGGAGGGCTTGTTTCTATTGTGTTGGTAATATGCAATCTCCAATTGTCTCTCCAGTCTGGTGGCCTTATAACTCTTATACATAATAGTTATCATCATCATTCACATTCACATTCACATTCTCATCATCATCATCATCGGTCCCTTCCCAAAGAAATCAAGGTGGTTTTGCTAATGGAGGAATGCAGACTTAATCAAGAGACAGCCAGGCATTCATTTAATGCTCTTTCATTTGCTGTTTTATTTATTTATTGCAGAGACTGGATAGCTGTGGGTAAAAAATTCCCTGCAGGGTTAGAACTAACAAGCCACCTTCTCTCTGCTCTGGCAGTTTTCAATTTGCAGGAAAATGTTTCTTAGCGTGTCCCATGCTCAGGATCCAGTTCCAAAAGATGCTTTCGAAGAGGCAGAGCATGAAACTCAGCATGAGTCCACCATCCTTTTAAAGCAGCTGGGTCTTTTCCTGGATTACACAGCTACTGCGTGATCCTGGGAAAAGACAATGCTATCCTTAAAGAGCTGCAGACAGGTGTGGTGTTCACCCTCCCAAAGTGCCTTTTTCAAATTATTTCCAAAACATAACAGAGTGCTAGTTCCTGCTGGGTTACCTCGTTTTCCCAGGGGAAAGATAAAACAATCCCCCCACCCAAAATGCATCTTGATAGGGTGCCATCCATTCCACAAGTCACAATTCTTTGATCATTTTCACGCTTGAACACAGGTAGAAACCAAATGGGGCAGGAAAGGCAGACAACTGGGCTCAATGAGTTGGAGGCCAAGTCAACCGAAGACTTACTTCAGTTTATTGTTGCGAAAGCTGGCACACACACAGAAGACGATGCAGAGTAGGCAGATCGCTACCGTCATCCCCGTGACAGAATGAACTAAGATATCTGCAGGTGAAGGACAAAGGAGAACATGAAGCCGAGCAGCCATCCTGTAAGGTAGGCTGGGCTGAGAGAGAGGCACTGGCCAAAACCCACCCCATGAACTTCTGTGGCTGAGGAGGGACCTGAACCTGGGTCCCCATGGTGTCAATTCCATGTCAAGACACACCACAACGGCTCTCTAAATTCTTAGATTTCTACCCCTCTTTCCATTAGGAGCTCAAGACAGCATACTCCCTCCTCCTATGTTTCTTCACAACAATCCTGTGCATAAGGTTGAGCTGAGAGAGAAAGATGGTCCCCAAATCACCCAGGGAGTTTCTATGGATGAGGAGGGACTAGAACCTGGGTCTCCTCAATCCTAGTCCAACACCTTCACCACTATGCCAGGCTGGCTCTGGGACTGAGAGGGGAAGATTGACCCATAGTCACCCAAGGGGCTTCCATGGTCTCCTCACTCCTGGCCCAGCCCCTTCCCACTATGCTCACAGCAGCCTCAACCATCACAGCTAGAAGTTGGGGTCACCCTGGAAAGGCACCAGGTTCTTCACTGTCAGTCAGGGTGACCGACCCTTCATCATGGTATACCAAGCACTGATCAAAACACTAATTCTCACTTCACACAACTTGCTTCCATAACTCTATTCAAGACTGTGAATTAGACGAGGGTGCTAAATGCAGTTAGTTTTAATCTTGGGTTTTCCCCTGTCTGTGGCTTAATGTGTGGGGCACACTCATCTCGGTGGAGTTGTCTGCACTGTTGAAACTCACAGCGGGGATTAATTCAGGAGCCAAACGAAAGGTGTGATGTGAACCCCCTCCCCATTTTAAGGGCTCCCCAGTGGCAGAAGAAACCAGCAGCTGGTACCTGTAAGTCCTTCCCGCAAGGTGTGCACATCTTTCACGCTGGAATATGGCCCTGACCCTACAACTGTCTTGGCTCCCATCTTGAAGAAGTATCTGGTGTCGCTCTCCAATCCATGGACTTCAGCACTGAAGGTACTGCCTGAATAAGAGAGGAATTCTGGACGGGCTCAATGGTATCAGATTCCAACGTTCTACCACCCATGCCGTTGCAAGCTGAAGCTGCTTTCTTCCTGCCCAGATGACCGACGCTCCCAGGGGTGTCCCCAAGGAGGAGGTCAAAAAAGCAGTGCATGCAAAAAAAATGACAGGGCTTTGATCCCATGGTTGTGACAACCCTGGAAGCTTCTGTGCATTTAAGGATACTTACCCTCTTTGGTCAACAGAGTCCACATCTTGTCAGGCTGGGTGCAATTGGCATTGTACAGGATGACATATTCCACAATGATGCCGTTTGGCTCCGAGGGGGGACACCAGTGAAGCTGGATGGCGTATGGGTTGATGGGGTGTAACCGCAGATCAGAGGGGGGAGTTGAGGGCCCTGCGGGAGTGAAGCAGAAATGGAAAGAGACAGAAAGCAAGCGTAAGGTCATCTGGATTAGCCTCTGAAACTCCTCCCATCCCCAAGTCCATCCCAAGTCCATCCCAACTCTGCCTCCCCATAGATTTGCCACTGATGTCCTTTCTGGAGATTCAAAGCTCTCAGAGATGAAGTAGGCGAGGACTAGCAATGGGGCCTTTTGGGTAGTGGATCCCTGATAGCAAAGAAAAGAATAAAACTGAAACAACGTTTGTCAAAAAAAGACAAATCAAGAAGTTTAAAAGTCGAGGAAATGTGCTTTTCACCCAACATCTAATTTAGTAGTCTTCTGTTCAGGAGCATCTGTGGGGAGATGGAAAAAAAAAGACAAGATGGGATATAAAAAGAGCAGGGCTCTGATTGGAGAGTTACAGCCACCGTTTTGACTTTCTGACACCCACCCCACACAGATGCCCCTGCTTTTTCTGCTAGTTAAAAAAAAACTTATGAGTTTCTTTTCCTTCATTTGGAGAAAAAAATTAAAAAACTGATCAAGTTCTTGTTTTTTTAATTGTTATGATTTTAATTGGCTACCGTTCTATCTGTACTGGCAATTCCGGTGAGTGTTCGGAAGAGCAGTAGAGGGAAGGCTTAAATACGAAAATAAGGACTAGAATCTTGTCTGGGTTTTTTTTTTGGAAGTTTTGGCAAATCCAGCATGCCTCATTAACATGTAAATTAAGTTGCCCCACAATGCAACTCTGAGGAAGCTGTTTGTTGCCATTCCCACTTCCTTTTCTCTTTCTCCTCCTTCTCCACCCAGGGAGAGGCAGCATGGATGCTGCTCTTTTCATCAGGGCCATGTGCTTGGGCCTTGATGAGGGATTCTGCCCCTTTCTTCCACACACCTCTTGGCAGCTGTAGGGCTGAGAGTTTAGGGCAAAACTAAGTAATTAGAAAGGAAAGAACAACAAAGGAACTTCATCTTTTCCACCAAGATGGATGTAGCAGAAGCAACAAAGAATAAAGTCAGTAAGATTCCTTTTCCTTATCTTAACCTAATGTGTCTAAGCGTGTGATTCTTTATGCTTGGGAGGGCTGAATGTGTAAGAGCCATAACCTGTGTTTCTCTGGCATGCTCACTGAAGCTATCAAAGATAATTTTCTTTTTCTGTACCAGCTTCTGCTCCATTTCAGTGGTTCTAGCAGGCTGCTGAATTGGCTTCATTTTTAAGGACACCTTTTCTGCTGGCACTAAAATATGATCATCCTTTGTACTCCGACTCATCGGGCAACATTTCATGCTGCTGTACTTACTGTCTGGGAGGGTGAAACACTCCACCACATTTCCAAACGGACTGTCCATTCCAACCCCGTTGGACTGCACGGCAAACTCATATCTTGTGAACGGTTTCAGCCCGCTGATAAGAACATCCTCCTTGGAGCTACAGAGGAAGAAGAAAAATCCCCACAAGAGGAGGAAAAGATGGTGACAGAAGCAGGTGCCCTTCAAAGACTGGCAAGTTTTGGGCAGCCTTTGAATGGCAGAATTTGCAGGTTTAATAATTTCACTGGGCATCACTTCCTCTTTAAGTTTCTTTTGTGTTTAGCTCAGTCTGTGAGTTGTACCTGTTGCATAATGTTCATCTGTTACTTTGACTGTAAAGAGGTTAAGACGATGACACATCATGGACCTTTTAACTGAAGAGGCTCCTTATTTTACATCCCACAAAATCCTGGGCTGCACCTATCCACCATTTTCTTTTTTAAGAATGTCTCTGCAGCCAATGCGGGGCCTTTACTCTGGAATAGACCAGCTTCTGATTTGACTTTTATTTTATGAAAAGGATTTAAAACAGATTAAAGTCTGGTGGGCCAGAGAATCTGATAGTGACCCAAAGAAATTTCTGTGGGTTGATCAAGGGTATCCAGAATGTCTAGCCAGGATTGTACAAAACAAAAAGGAAAAAGTCCTGAATATACAAAAACAGCTCAGAAAGCTTAATATATATAAGAAAGCATAAATGCTCCTCACCAGGTGATCTGAATTGTCCTAGTAAGAAAGAAGGCATCTTTTCCTTCTTTCAGACTGCTTGGTAAGAGCAACCCTCACATTAGTTCTGCTTGCAACTGTCCACCAAACAAGAGTGACATCACGTGCCCCATGACTTCATTTGCGCAATGTCATTGTGATGCTTGTGACATCACTTACTCTCCTGTGGATGCTCCTACCTCGTGTAATATGTTACAAGAGAGGTGTTCTTCAACCCCCAGGGGCTGAATCGGACTGTGTAGTTGACAATCTTCACAGTGGTGAAGTTGGGTTTCTTCCACCGCAGCCAAATTGATGTGGAACTATTGGAATCAACATGGATGTCCCCAGGAGGTGGTGGGGGACCTTTCTGCACCGGAAGGTCTGAGAAGGTAACCATGGAAAAGAAGAAGAAAGAATACACCCGGGCCTATGGATACATGTGGAAGGACCAGCATCAGAATAGTGAGAGCCATTGCTTAGACCAGCCTTTCTCAACCTTTTGACCCTGGAGGAACCCTTGAAAGATTTTTCAGGCCTCGGGGAACTCCTGCACTGTCAGGCTCAAATACAGGCCAGGAGTCACAAAACTATTCTATTCATTTCATGGGTAGGCCTCTATATAGGCATGAACAGTGTTCTTAAGCTGAAAATAAAGAACAAAACTTACCTCTTCAATGTGAAGTTGCCCGAATTTCAAATAATTTTTTAAATAAATCATGATCTCCAAGGGAACCCCTAGTGACCTCTCCCGGAACCCTAGGGTACCACGGAACCCTGGCTGAGAAACCCTGGCTTGGACAGCTAAGTTTCCTGTCATGGGGCTCTACATGCCAAGTGCTGTCTTCCATGATTTGTCCCCTTTTGGAGTTCAGAGAAATGACATTGTGGGAACTCTCACAAAACAGTCCCGAGAATGGGCTTCCCCATTTACAAAATGGTGGCCACGCTGGACACTGCCAACCATAAAGTACTTACTGTCCAGATGCCCAAGTGTGGCTAAAAGAAAGCTATTCCAAGACCTAAATACAAGGCAAAGGTGGTGTTCAACTTCCAAAGCAGAAGTCAACCAGTTTTACACCCACCGTTTTCTGAACCAATATTATTTTCAGGTAGAACAGAACCACTCTTGAAAAGAAATATGGCTTAGAATCCAGCAAAGGGGCAACCACCAAAATGTCCAACCCTGAAGATCTTTCAGTTTTCTTCTTTTATTTCTACCTATTGCTAAATCCATGGGCAGCATGGTCCTTGAGAAATGGGATCCCTTTTTGGAGGGGAGGTAGGCCTTCTGTTTTTTATATTTGTATGGTTCTGCCTACCTCAAGATTTAACCAAATCTATTTCTCTTTCCTTCATGACCCTCTTTAGTTCCAGGATCATTAGTTAACTGGGTTCATCATTAAGGGAAATTATTTTATCACTGACTTTAGAAGAACCAACTACTACATGCTTTAAACATCTTAAAATCAAGCAAATTTTCATCACCCAAATAATTTGACACCGCTTTTTGAATGGGTTAAGTTTATTTTTGAGGCAATTGCAAATGTGTTTTTTGAATTCAGGAGTTAAAGAAAAACTTGGAATAAGAACTTACAGTTAAAAACCATAAAACTGGGTGCAGGAATGAAGCCAGAGCACCAGGAGTTAAACCACAATTGTTCAAGTAAATTAAATGATGGAACTCCAAATCTGCAGAAAGAAAATCCTGCATCTTGCATGGACAATGATTCACAAAATACTCTTTTATTTCCTTCTGCCACATTTGGGGAGGAACTGAAGCCCTATCTAATGGCTACTAGCCATGATGGCTGTCTGTGATCCCCAAGGACCACAGGGCACTGTGTCTTTGTCATCCACTTGTAGACTTCCCAGATTCAACAGATAAAAGCATCTGGCCAACCTTCTTGGGTTCAGAAGGCAAGCAGTGGAGATCTGGTTACCCTTGGGTGGGAGACCACAAGGAAATCCAAGAGGTGGAAACTAGATTAGGAAGTTGAAAAAATGTCCTGGAAAAAGCAGTGGCAATGCAATTTGCATATTATCAGAAAAAGAGATATGGATGTCTCTATGATGACACCTGCAGATGAGCTCCTGGACATTTTATTCTTTATTTCATTGTGAACTTCCCCAAAGTTGGCTGCTATGCAACGTTTGGATGTAACTGGACTTTTGGCCATACTCTGCAGAATCTCCTTTTTTTCCTTTATCTCTAAGCATTGTTAATCGTACATGATCTGAGAATCTCTGAAGTTTCAGCCACCCATATCCCATTTGGTCCTAAGACTAAACCTTCCAGACCAGAGATTTTCATACAAATGTGAAATCTCACGTCAATATACCCTTAGGCAGTTTTTATTGTGTAGCTTGGTTGAATGATTGTAGTCTGGACACGTTGTGGTTCTGTAGGGCAGCGTTTCTCAACCTTAGCAACTTTAAGATATGTGGACTTCACCTTCCAGAATTCCCCAGCCAGCCATGCACATATCTTAAAGTTGCTAAGGTTGAGAAACGCTGCTGTAGAAGAAGATCGAGATGGCCTTGAAGGAGGATTCCATTATGTAAACATCAGCTTAGCCCGGATAGACAGGAAGGGGTGAGAAAGTAACTCAAGACTGCCTGCCTTGATTCTGTTTAGTATATGACAGAAGAGAGATTCGCTGGCAGGCTTTCAAGTTTCTGTTATTATACCCAATAGCAATAAAGTATAGTTCCAGCCCTTGTGGAGTCTTTTTCCTGACCTGGTCTACCTCAAAGGGCCGAGAGGTACCTACCGGCTGCTGTTACAGGTGCCCGCTCTGTCCTGCCTTTCCACACGGCTGCATAGCCATCTTCATGCTTGTTGAAAGCCACCAGCTTGACTTCATAAAGTTGCCCAGGGACTAGACAGAGTAAAACAGAGATGCAATTAGCGAACAAAAGGCAAAGAGGCAAGTTTGTTTGTTTATTATTCAAATTTCTATCACCGCCCATCTCCCCACAAAAGGGGGACTCTGGGCAGTTGTGCCAGAAAAATTTAGTTTAGCGGAACTAAGGCATCTGTTAAAAAAAAAAAAGCTTGTCATTTCAGCAGGGAGAATATGGAGTTCTTTTTCATCACTAAATATATAACCCATCCTTTCTTTAAGGCCTGTGTTCCCCACTTGGTACACCTGGCAATGCAAATGTGGCCAGATGCACATCCCTTGCGGCTTGCCAGGCTCCCTATCTCCAAATTTAAGTTATATACATATGCATATACATATACATATACTGGAAGAGCCAATGTGGTGTAGTGGTTAAGGCACGAGGCTAGAAACCAGGAGACTGTGAGTTCTAGTCCCATCTGAGGCACAAAGCCAGCTGGGTGACCTTGGGCCAGTCACTTTCAGCCACAGGAAGAAGGCGATGGTGGCAGACCACTTCCAAAAATCTTGCCAAGAAAACTGCAGGAGTCAACACTAATTTGAAGGCACCAAAAGAACCCCCAAACCCTTAGATACCTAATTTATCTAAGGTTCCAACATAAAATATACAGGAAGCCAATGAAGTTCTTATGAATACAGTTGAACTATTTTTAATCAACATTTTGCTAAAATATTGTTTCTTACTATAAAAACATCATTACACTGGTTTCTCCCAGCCCTAGGAAGGAGGCAATGGCAAACCACTTCTGAAAAACCTTGCTAAGAAAACTGCAGGGACTGGTCCAGGCAGTCTCTGAGAACTGGACATAACTGAATGGAAAAATATATATACGTATACATATATTATATATGAACCCTCTGAAATTCACAGAGACCCCAAATGTAGGAAATGAAAAGATTGGGTGACTGCAATTTTCAAACTTTTGCTTGAAAGTTTGTCACATGCCCAGGAAAAAAAAAAGGACAAAAGGAAGATGGGATAATCGAAAGCATCTTGGCAGACTAAGGAGGTGGCAGGCAACAACTTCGTCAACTTGTTTTCCAGGAAAGATATGCTTCGTAACTAGCCACATCCTCCTTGGCGCCATGTTGTGAGGGTGCTAGTGACATGTTCTAAATTTCCAAACAAGCCCATTTCTCCCCAAATTTGGAAACCCCTGTTTGAAGGCCATAAAGACATTGGGAATCCTACCTGCTCTAAGGAAGTCAGGCTTCTGCTGAACATAACCAGTTTGTTTAAACTTACGTTCTATTTCTGACTGCAGAGAGCTGAAGACAATTATCAATAAAGCAGAAAGGCGTCTGCTTTGTCCTCTTTTTGGTCCTATCTCCTAGTATGTAGAGGAACCCTGCTTTCGTACATGGAATTGATAGGTTGGGCAGGATTGAGAGAATGGTGACAAAGATGATACAGAGACTTGAGGATGTGCTGCGAAATGACAAGCTGAGGGAACTTGAGATGTTCAATCTGGAGAAAACAAGACTGAGGGGAGACATGATAGTCCTGCTCAGATACGTAAAGAGAAGCTACAGCGAAGATGGTGGAGGGCTATTTTTCATGGCCCCAAAAACTAGGACCAGAAACAATGACTATAAGTTGCAGTTACCTAGATTTAATTTAAATAGAAGGAAAAATTCCCTGCCTGTCAGATCTGAACAACAATGGAACAGATTACCCATACAGGTTGTGGGTTCTCCATCTCTGGAGGCTTTTAAGAAAATGCTAGACAGCCACCTCTCATAGATAATTCATTTCCTGCACATGGCAGAGAGTTAGGCTAGATCAGGGTTCCTCAACCTTGGCAACTCTAAGCTGTGCGGACTTCAACTCCCAGAATTCCCTAGCCAGTGCTGGCTGGGGAATTCTGGGAGTTGAAGTCCACACAGCTTAGAGTTGCCAAGGTTGAGGAACTCTGGGCTAGATGATCCTTGGGGCCTCTCGCAACTCTACAATTCTATGATTTTATGAGTTTCCATTTAGGGTTTTTAACTATCCCCTTAGATCAGAGTTGGGAACCTGTGGTGGATGTCGGAGATGCCGCTGGTTCTCAGGAAGGAGGGAGCACATTCCGAGAAGGTGGAAGAGATAAGAGGAGGCACAGTCCAGGAGGCAATGGTGAGAAAACTAAGAGGTTCAGAATAAGCCCGTCCTAGAGCTCTCCCAGGTTATTTCCCTGAGGTTAGTTAGAGTAGCTTTAGTCTGGCAAGATTCTGTCTATACAGTGTTAGCAAATAAAGACCTGAAGTTTGAATGGACTGATTCTTCGTCGTTCTTGGGCTGGGCCTGACAGAACCTGCCCTCTCCCCCGCAAGATACTCTTAGATAGCACCTTCCATCATTCTTGGCTATTGGCAATCTTGGACTTCAAATGCCATCTGGAAGGGCAGCATTCCCCATGACTGCCTCAAGAAGGCCTATGTTCCTCCAGGAGTTTGTCAAATTCAGCATTCTCCAACAGGGGTTGGACTTCTCTTCCTATCGGTCATGCTGGCTGGAAATTGAGAAAGTGCAACACATCTGAAGACCACTGGACTGGGGAAAGGTGGCTTAATTTGGTTTCCCAAAACTATCCTAGTTGGTGCACAGTGACCTAAATTTTGGTGGTTACAAATTCCCTAATCAGCCAAGTCATAGAAACAGAGAAATGTAGAGTTGGAAGGGGCCAGAAGGATCACCTCTGCCAAGTGCAGGAAAACCAAGTCAACCTATTCTTGAGAGGTGGCTGTCCCGTCTCTTGCTAATTAATGAACGGGAATTGCAACTTCAAAAGTAAAAAGATCACTTGTGACATATTAAAAGCAAGAATGCAGAGCAATGGCCAGCACCGAACAGGTGCCTGAAATCCACCAGCGAAATGCAGATGTGGGTGGAGTTTTTGTTGCTCTTCTTGAAACTCAATGAGAAGCAATTTGGTGTTCCCTAATTATGGTCAATGGTACAAAAGGCCACTCCCCGCTCTCTTCCAAATGCGGAAAACCCAAAGTAGGTCATTGAAACGGCTTGACTGCCTGTTGCCAATACAGAAATGGGGCAAGCTTTCTTCTTTTTCTTTCTTAATCCAATTAAATAATTGCATGAGGCTGCTGCATCACTGTAGGCTGCCCAAGGCAACCCCCGTCCCCATTCAAAAGGCCTCTGGGAAGGGGGGATCCGGCAACGGCCAACTCAGAGCGCCCAGTTCTGCACAGCCAGCCAAAAGGGCCATTTCTCACTTTGCCTGCCTCTTTTCTTCTCTCCCTGTTTTTGCCTCCTTGTCAGAAGATATTCTTTGAAACCTGTCCCGTCCCTCCCACCCGCCCTTTTTGCAGATCTGCTTATTCAGAACTGCTGGAACGGCTCAGAGTTTACAAATAGAAAGAAAATAGGGCAATTCTCTCTTGGAGCACCCAAACGCTTGTTCTCAAATGGTCCCCCCTCCACCTCGCCCCATCAGCTTCCCTGATAAAACCCTGCTAATTAAGGATGTGTCTATTCACTGCCTGTTGTAAAAGAGCGCCAGCTCCATTTACTTCTACAATGCAGCCTGCAAACGCCCCCTTTTAGCCATGCCAATGGTATCACTCTTGCTTTGACTATATTGCAGAGGGTGGGGGGGAGGGAGGGCTGGCTTCCAGATTGCCTTCCCCACCAGAAAAAGCACAAGATGGGGAAGAAGGATCAAAAGGTTCATCCACATTTACATCCGGAAGAGAAATCACATTTAAACAACCTTCTTTGCTGGCTCTCCAGAGCAAGGGAGGGTTTTGTCTGCTCTAAAATAATGCTGGCTGCAGCATGAAGAGAAGAACAAAGGCAGAAACAGGTGGGTGGCTGGTCGGGGGGAGTAGGTCCAGAATTGGCCGGAGGGTTATCAAAAGGGTAGATCCTAAGTTTTCCCCACATGCAGAGCCATCCACAGGGTAAGAGCAAGTGACCAAATGTGTGCCATGACATCATGATGAAAACCCCGCCCCTTTGAACCTGCATGTGACCTCACAAGTTCTGAAGGGCGGAGGTTGATTATTACATCACCATGCATACCTCATCATTTTGGCAATCAATCAATCAATCAATCAATGTTTTGTTGTTTGAGGTTTTACACCAAATTTTGGTCTATAACCAAAAGTATAGTATAGTTTATTATTGATTAGCCATTAGGCCATATCAAAATACAGAATACAAAACAGAACATCAATAAGATCATATATAAAAATAGAATAAAAAACAATTTAGATAAGAAAATAAAAATGCAAATCATATTTCTGAATCACTCCTACAGTTTACCCCAGTCAGGCTCACGTATGCTGATCTCAGCTGAACTGTTTAATCAAATAAGGTAAAGGTAAAGGTTTCCCTTGACATTAAGTCCAGTCGTGTCCGACTCTAGGGGGCAGTGCTCATCTCCGTTTCAAAGCCGAAGAGCCGGCGTTTGTCCGTAGACACTTCCCTAGTCACGTGGCCAGCATGACTACACGGAACGCCGTTACCTGCCCGCCGAAGCGGTACCTATTAATCTACTCACATTTGCATGTTTTCGAACTGCTAGGTCGGCAGGAACTGGGACTAGTAACGGGAGCTCACCCCGTCACGTGGATTTGAACCGCCGACCTTCCGATCGGCAAGCTCAGCAGCTCAGCGGTTTAACCCGCAGTGCCACCGCGTCTATTATATGTAATTTTTGAATTCTGACCACACGTGAAATATTTAATACTTACATTTAATATAAGGATCCCAGTAGGGGGATCCTTATATTATGTGCAGTCCTAGATACTGATCTCTCTTTCTTATACAATTGCCATTCAAATAATGTGTGTGTGATGTCTTCTGTCTCTGGAGCTCCACAAATACAAGTACATTCATTATATGGGACTTGGTTAAATCACACTTTAAGATGTGTGGACTCCCAGAATATTGGCTGGCTGGGGAATTCTGGGAGTGGAAGTCCAGACATCTTAAAGTTGCCAAGGTTGAGAAACACTGCCCTGAGTAGTGCACAATCCTAGAAAGTTTACCTAATCGTGTTAGTTCATGTTGCTTCACTTTCTTCTTCAGTTTTATGGGTCCGACATCCCAAAGACCATTCCCTGTGCCTTCTGAAGGGTTCTCCATGCTTGACTCCGCGGTAGCTATTTCTCGGTAATACAGTTTGTAGCCTGAAATCTGGCCATAGTCGGCTGGAGGCTGCCAACTCACCAAGAGGGAGTCCATTTTGGCCTGGACCATTAACTCAGTTGGGGCAAAGGGAACTAGAAAAAAGGAGAACAAAGGCGTGAAACATCTGGTGGAGGTGCCCCACTTACCAGATGAGCCTCCGGTTGATCTGCATCTCCACACCCTTTCCCATCCTTCTTGAATTTGCTCTCTATCTATAGATCAGTCCAAACTTCAGTAGTGCTGTTTCTAAAGATTGTTCTGCTTTAAACCCACTTCTGTTTGTGAGGGAAGAAAGTGACTCAAAACGGAGCAATGTAAATTGGGGGAAAGAGATGAGAAGGTTACCTTCCATAGCTGATTGGTGGCTCTATTTCTCTCTCTTTTTTTTTAAAAAAAGAGACTTCCGTATGAGGAATTATTGCTACTGTACATCCTTATTCTTCTAAGATTACCTGATCACACAATATTGCCTCATTAACTGACTAATGATCACTGGGTCAACATGGTGCGGTCAGATAATCATGAAAAGAGCAGCAGTATACCACTCCAAATATGCACAAGTACTAAATCCATTTATTTAAAAAAAAGAAAAAAGAATAGACCTACCAGGGGCATCCACAAGGGCCATCAAGGATGTCAAAATGGCAGGTATGACTGGTGACTGGGTTGCACGTGATGCACATTAAAAAGGGGTGGACATGCCCACCATTTTGACATGGATGATGGCCTCTGTGGATGCCCCTGGAACCCACCAGCCATGTAAGCTGATTTTCTCCTTCCCCTTGCTCAAATTCTTATCAACATTTGATTTCTCCTTGCCTCTTCTACCAAGATGATTATTTTCAGAAACAGAGTCATGGATTTAGCCCAGCCTTCATTCAAATTGCCACAGCTTCCTTCCAAGCCTGCAAAGAACTTGAGAGCCAAGAGCATCTCTTACTTCTGTTTACGCTGCTGGGTCAGAGTTGGAAGGATCTGAGGTTAAAGAAGAGGCCACCCACCATGGGTCTGGTTGTCCCGATCTGGAGTGCGGTGTTGAGTCCATTCTGAGGGAGCTCCGTAACCCATACTAGTGCTGGCTGCAATCCGAACTCGGTAGACTTTATTTGGCTGTAATCCATAAAGCATCAGTTGGGTCTCATTTCCACTGAGCTCAGTTGAAGAAATCAGGTCTGCTAAGGGGGAAAAGAGCCCAAGCATTCTTTATGTGCAAGAAATGGATTCTGATTTTCACTGTACCAAATACCTTGAGGCCTTTTTTAAACTCCTGCTTCATTCATCGGATCCACCCTACATATCTCAAGGTGATGGATAAATTTCTCCCTAAAATACAACCTAAATAAAGAAGCTTCAGGTAAAGCATACAGGTTAGGACGCCTAAAATTTGACATCCCAACACTCTAGAAGCCACCCAATCAAGAGTCTCTGTGGGGTAGGGTCAAGAAAGTCAAGATGGCAGCCACGATGGTGCTACTGAAGTCACACACCTAATAAATGGGCAGAGTTTCATCACACCCTTGTGGTGGCCACCTTGACTTTTTTGATCATGTCTTGTGGACACCAGTGAGAGACGATTGTTCTAGAGCAGTGTTTCTTACACTTTTCTTCTTCCAGGACCCCTTCCCACTTTTAAAAAGTATGGAGGACCCCATACATTTGTTTGTATGGATTATACTGATCAATATTTACTGCATTAAAAATGAAAATGGACCCATTTGCTGCCACTATCGCTTCTCATGATTGTTTGATGGGATTTTAATATTGTATTATTTTTCAACATACTGTAGATAGGCTGGCAAATACTTTTGATTTTGCAGACCCCTGAGAGGATCTTGAGGGATTCATCTGAGGGGTCCTTGGATCACACATTGAGAAACAGTGTTCTAGAGTGTCAGTATCCAACCATCCCATGCGATAGGGCCCTTGAACCTTCTCTTCCTCACCTTCCTTGAGAGGAGCATAATCAATTTTGTACTTGACGATCCTTCCATTGCTCAGTTCTGAAGGGAGAGGCAGCCATGCCACCTTGATGTCCGTTGGTGTTGCACTGGAAAGGGAAAGCTGAGGGGCCCCGCCTGGAACTGGAAGCAAGCAGTAAGAGAGATCATGCCACCTTGAATGGGCAATCAGAGGCACAGCTCCTCTGCTCAAGAAGATGGCATTTCAACCTGGAGGGCTGTATCCACCCAGGGATATGTTCCCCAATTAGTCTAACTTCTCTGGGAGTTTAAAAACTTCTGGATAGTCTTCCTTCTCTGAGGTTTCTGAGTAATCTCTCCTTTTGGGAGAGATGGGCGGTGACATAAATTTGATGAATGAATGAATGAATGAATGAATGAATTTTGCTCAGTTTGGTTGCTAAGCCCCAGAAGTCAGATCAGCACCACCTGAGTTCCTTTAAGCCAGTGTTTCTCAACCTTGTCAACTTTAAGAAGTGTGCCTGGGGAATTCTGGGAGTTGAAGTCCACACATCTTAAAGCTGACAAGGTTGAGGAACACTGCTCTACACATTCAAGAGATGAAACTGGCCTTCAAGGAGAACAAGGAGCTGAGTTCTAGAATTCTAACCAATTGGTACTATTTTCCTGATTTCTGATTATCTGCATGTAAAGATATGTAATAATTACAGGAATTACGTATCCCACATAGATACTCATACATGCATGCACGCATAGGCAACTAACCAATACATCTCATATCAAGGAGTTCCAGGTGTTAATTATGAACAGTTCTATCAACTGTCCCTTTGTTTCCGGTTTTCCTTTTAACTTGTTGAACCTCCATCCATCGGTTCTTAGACATTTCTTGGGCTCACAAAAACAATCTGCAAACTATGTTCATCTCATTTAGTTAGAGGGGCCACCCATTCAATTCATAATATGCCTGGGTTCACATGACACGCTAAGCCCTAAAAAATGGTTTAACAAGCAATAGCCAAAATAGTAGATCATGTTAATGTAATTGATTTACTTAGTATGTTGAACCACAAACCACCCAATCCCATTTCAGCCTAGTTGAGCATCTTGGGCAAAGCCACCACATCATGACCGGGCAAACCCTGGGTTCTTTACACCTCCAGTTTCAGGTGGCCCTTGGGCAGATCATCTCAGTTCCTATTCTACGAACCATCCTCCAGGGTCTGCACGTTTATGGATGAGGAGGTCCGGCTAGCTCCAAGCTGGGAGTAGGCCACCACATAGAAGATATAGTTGGTGTTCGGCTCCAGGTCTTTCACCGGAAACTCAGTTGTGTCGTTATTCACTGCAAACTGGTATTCCACATTGTCAGCGCCTAAAGAAGGTACACAACGCTGTCAGACAGAAAAAGAAGAAGAAAGTTTTGTCCTTTCTTCAAACTAGCTGCTTGTGAGATGCTCACAAAAGGCCCTGCACAACTTTCATCCTAGGTTTTTTTTTGGGGGGGAGGGTCAAAAATGTCACGATGGTGGCTGCAACTGTGCATTTGAAGCCCCATCACTTTGTGAATGTGCATCACACATGAAAAAAGCAGCTGGGCTTTAATCTTGACTATCTAACACCCTCCCTTGACTTTTTAAATCCCATTCCCTCTGCAAAGGTCTCTATTAATGTGTTGATAAAGCCTTTTAAAGTTCTCCTGCTTAGAGATGTCTCCATGCAAGGAATGGAGCAGGACTTCAATCTCCATTTCTGATGAAGAGTGGAGAATCAAGAGCCGAGAAATACTGTAGCACTAATTCATCTCTGCAGCTTAAGTTATTAAAAGGGCAGGGTGACAATTGAAGATTAAAGTAACACTTTCACTTCTGCCCTCTCTGATGACTCAAACTGTGATAAACATTTCCAGTTATCCAGAAGATGCAAAAATCAGGCCCTACTCATACAAGGAAATAGATTCAGCAAAACGAGGAAGAACAACCTTCTGTAGTTGGACTCTACTTCCAATGAAATTTTAATAAGGGCTAACATATCCTACTGTTTTCACCAAGAGCTTAATTCAACTAATTCAATCTGGATCCAACCCTCATTTTGCTGTGCTTTAATGATCAACCAAAGTATGAATTATGAGACTGATTAAAAGGTGCTCAGAGTCAAGTAATTTGCATCGATAGTGTCAGAAACCTTCAACAAGACTATCGCTGAACAATTAATACATATGGGTCTTTTGTGTATTTGTATGTGTGTGTGTGTTGTAAATTAATCATGCGTTCCAAGCCATTAATCAATCAATCGTGTTTCTCTATACAACCATATTGAATACAACTATTATGACTAAATAAAAGGCATCATTTGCATCTTAGCAAGACGTTATGAACAACATAGAGCAGTCCAGCTGTTGCTACTGCCCACTCACCCCCCTGATCTTCCAGAACACCCAATCACATCACCAAGATGTTGGCATTATTGACAACTCTTCCCGACTGCCCCCCAGATGAAAATGGGTACAAGGGTCCTCTCTTAAGCAAACTACTTTCCTTCTCACTTTTAATCACACTCCCACAAATCCCTCAAATGGTCTGAAACTTGTCAGCTCTGTCCCTTACAAGCTGCTCCTTCTTGGTTTCAAGTTATGCGCTATTTTTGTAAATAAGTGTATTAAAAGCTATTCACACCCACACACCCCTACACACTAACTAGGGTCACCTTTTGAATCAATCAATTCAAGTAACCATTCAACTAAGTGTTTGAAGTCCTGATCTTCTGTGTTTAAACATTTACATTTTTCAGCCTGCATTAATGACTTTAAGGCTGCATTTCTTAAGCATCCCCACTAGCAAAGAAGCTTAGCGAAATAACGTGGAATTCATAAATACGCATAAAACTTCACCATTCAGAAAAGAGAAGGTGACTGAAATTTAACAATAATCCTGAAGGTGTATCAACCTACACCAAAATGCAGTCCAATGTTCTGTTTCCTCAGTTGCCAACCAAGCATGGGAAGTCCCCAAAGTGGTCAACTGGTTTGAGAAGCTCACTCTGATCCTGGACGTAATATTTGTTCACCATGTCCTACAAGGTTATTACACAAATGTAATGCTCCCCCATTTTCTTATGTTAGGATTAGCCTGAAGAACACGCCTTCAGAATACAAGAAACGCACCCAAGGCTTTTTGGTAATGAAGAGAGAATCCAATAATCTGCTCGCTGTTGAACTCTGGTCGTTCCCAGGATACCAAGACAGTGGTGCTGGAGAGAGAACTAGCCGATACCCTTTTCGGAGCACTGGGCAGACCTTCCCGCACAATCACCTCTAGCCTGGCCGTAGCACAGGCCATGCCAAGGTGGCTTTCAGCCACGCACTGGTAATAGCCCGCATCATCCAGGCCAATCTGGTTGATCACTAGGGTACCACTGCCCTGAATCTTCACTCGTCCTTTGGACAGAAGCGGCCTCCCATTCCTTGTCCAGTGAATGATGGGCAGCGGCTCTCCTTCTGCTTTGCAGACAAACCTGGCGGTGCTGGCCCGGTTGCGAGAAATGGTTTCCGGTGCCTGGGAGATGGTAGGGCGAGCTAAGGGATTGAAGAAGAACTGAATGAGCACAGTGGTTGATGGCAAAGTCTTCTCTTTTTCAGAGCAGAGAGATTGTAAACTCTACAAGGTGCACCAGACTCGAACACCAAAGTCATGAATACTAATCCTATAACCCTTTTATTGTTTGGTTACAGTAACAGAATCTTGGCAGCTCTGAATGCGGCTCCCCCCTCGTCTCTATCCTAAAGAGAACTAGGGAGGGTCAAGTCTGAGACGTTTTCTCAAATTCCATTCCTGCTTTGGACTCAGATTTCTCTTATCGGACTGTTGTCTTGGCTGCGGCTCTTCCTCTTCTTCCTCAAGGTTATTCTCACAGCCCATGACAGAGATGGAAGGGTTTTACTTTCTTTTCTTTTCTCTCTTTCTAATGCACATGGACACATGTGTTATTTTTCCTTCTAAAGCACTCTTTTGTTTGACATTCTTTATCATTACAATGTCAATATAACTGACACCAGATATTGCTTAACTGTTCTAAGGGGCTGCCTTACTCTTAAATATTGACATATTTTAAATGAGCTACGCTTGACTTAATGTAATTTGATATATTTATGGCTGTTCTATTTATGTTGAGGCAGACTATTTGGGGAAGATGACGTACATAAAGAAGTTGGCTCTAAGTTATAATCTGGTTTGTTTGGTTTGAGCTTAGCATAGAGATCCACCACCTGGGGATGGGTCAGGCATCACAGAATAAAAATATAAATGAAAAGGGGCAGAAATGCCAGACGACTTCCAAATTTCACATGGTTTTTAGCAATCTTCTTCCCTGAATGCCACGTATGAATGCTGAACTTTGGAGAATTTAGTATGGTTCCATGAAATCTCCTACAATAATTTATGTAAGAAACTCATTCCAAATCCCAGAAATTATTTGGGGAATTCCCTGAACACAGTCTGAGCGGTATCAAAGGTACCTTGGCACTCAAAAGTACCACTTGCTAATTCCTACTTGAACATGAGGACCGAAACCAGCCACTGTAGTTATGAAACCATGGCTTACGATTTACAGTAACACCCTACAGGAACCAAGTACACTTCAGCAAATCCTAGTTAAAATTAGAGCTTAACACAAATGCATAAAGTCAAGTTCTTGACTGCCATTCCCCAGCCCAATGTTGATAAGACAGCAGGATCTTTCCTCTGACACAAGAAGAAAAAGACAGTCTAAAGCCACTTCTCTTTGCTCCATCCTGAAAGGTCTAGCAATTGGGAGCTGAAGTCAGCAAAAGAACAATCTGCTGCGCAGGACTGTTTGCAACCATCCTATCATTCTTCTGAAGACAGGCAAAAATAACAAAGGGGGCTTCGTGGCTGCAGAGTAGTGTTATGCTCTGTGTTCTCACCAAGGACTTGGAGCTCAGCTGCAGCTGTTACAAACTGTCTGGTTTGAGGTTTGTTGGCGCGGCACACATAGACTCCTCCATGATGAAGCTGAACAGAAAGGATCACGAGATTGGTCCGTCCTAACACAATCACATCCGTAGAAATAGGATTCCCATCTTTAAAGGAAAAGCAAAGCATCAGATCCTCATGTGGGGTAGCAATGTCCCCCAAACCTGAACACACTCAGCTTTGGCATGGAGATCTCTGTCTGGATCATGTCTGTGTTTCAACTATTTTAGCATGACATAAATCTTCTCCACCAATTTTAGTTTCTATAAAGGTGGGCAGCCAACTTTGTGCATTACTATCTTCTACTGGTGGGTAGCAAGCCCAATGTAAGACTCCACAAGTATCTCCCCCAATTTGCTAGGGTACACATTGACACGGCTGGATCTAGCAGAGATCAGTGGAAGAGGCTCAAGTACTCAAAGTAGTGTATTAAAAGACAGAGCTTTAAAATCAACATTGCCCTTTCTATAGCAATGGTTGGCAAACTACTATTCATATCTATGACTTACCAACCTACCTATCTAAACCTTATTGCATTGCAAGCATTACTGTCAAAATCCCACAAGATTTTAGATCAGGATGCCAAATCTTGTAAAATGTTAACCAATAAAACACTATTGTTGGTATTATTGTCATCCATGCCATGCTGATTTGGCACCTATATACACTGCCTACCCCTGTTCTATCCAGCAAAATGTGAGGTTTCATTGCTGGATTATTTGCCAGATGGTACTCCAACCTGCAACTTTCGGCCTGGTCTCCTGCGTGTCTCTTGATCTGGGCCATATGCTCCTTTAACAGAGAAAGGACAGATTTCTATAAAACAGAGACGTGTTCTGCCTCTTCTTCCATGCTCAGACCCTGAAAGTGGCTTCCATGAACTTTATCAAAGCCCCTAACCCTAAAGATAACCAAGGAGATATTTCGTCAGAGTGCTAACACATGCGTCAGATTTCCCACCAGACCTGAACAAAAGATCAGCCTTCACACCCTGACCTTTCAAACTGGGGAATCATTCCAGATCAGCCCTGACTAATTTAGATCAAAAGGCATCCAGGAACTAGAATTCTGTATCTTGTACAGATCAAACAGGATAAACCAATTGTGTGCTTTTGTTTTAACATTAACTGGCAAGCTTGACTTTGTGGCCACATTCCAGTTACTACAAACTTAGTTTCTGTATATTCAATTACAGATTATAGAGTTTCTTAGAATGCAGCTTCTTTTTTAAAAAACAACAACCAGATTTTAAGACAAAAAGATCTTGGAATGGCCTCTTGGCATCAGAAGCAGAATTAACTTCATTTACCCGCCCGTATCCAAGAGATGAATGGTGTGGGATTAGCTGATGCTACACACTCCAGTACAACTGTTTCTCCGACCACCACCGTGGCATTCTCCGGTGCGGTGACAATGACCACATCACCCATCCTTGGTTGTTGGTGACCTAGGGCAACAAAATTCAGATTTACTTTTTAACCTCCACCCCCCAAACAAATATTTCAAGCAGAATGATTTCACAAAACCATAATGGGGAAAAAAAAACACGTTTTCCAGGTCCAGTGTTCAAGGTCTGCATGAGAATGAAGGTCTTAGATATTGACTACCATTCTTACGAAATCTGTGCCATGTACCATCTCAAGAGCTTCCTTCCACTGTGAAAGAGTCTTCTGGTTTTCAACTTTAGTCCCAGGATGCTCAAGCAACTCTCCAAGTGGTGTTTTTAAACTGACTTTATTGTTGGGGGATCTACTGCAGGAAGATGACCTTGAGCAGATCTCAGCTCTAAAGGACAATCATGAAATAAAATTGAGTATCTACCCTGAAAATCCTACAAAAGTTGCGAAGAAAATGTACAGGATAAACAGCTTGGGACCGAGATATCTTGCAGACTATGTCCTCCTATCACCTATTGTAAGGAATTGCCAGTCTTTTTTAGGCCCCATTCCATTATTTTGCCCAATGGCTCAGGCATCCCCTGGGAAGGGAGGGAGGGAGGGAGGGAGGAAGGAGATAGTGTAAAACAAAGGGAGAGAAAAAGTAAGAGAGAGAGAGGAAGGAGGGAGGGGAAAGAAGGAAGGAAGGAAATTGAGAGATGGTGTAAAAGGGGGAGAGGGAGGGAGGGAGGAAATTGAGAGATGGTGTCAAAGAGGGATAGAGAAAGTAAGAGAGAGGGAGGGAGGGAGGGAGATCTGAAATCTTGTGAAATCACTACATCTCCCAAAATCTTCACAAAGCTGGAATTTCACAGAATTGGCCATGCTTGTAGGATTTCAGCCATGGTGAACTTTTAAATTCAATCTGGGCCGTTTGTGGCTGCTACAAATACCCCTGTCCTCAGATGCTGTGTTCCCATCCTTGGCCTTCTCTACCCAACAGCTTTTCTCCAAAGTCTGACCCTGAAACCAGCTCTGCCTACTCACAGCAGATACCCTTAACACTGAGCTACAGTTTCTTTCCTTTCCTGCTCTCTCCTGCCCTTAATGTAAAATATTCACCTTTGGGGTCTTTTGCCTCAACCTTACACAGTCAGGACAATCTATTAAAGGTCACAGAGACTTTGGTGTCTACAAAGCCTTGCAGCTCCGTTAAAAAAAACCCAGTTAGGATTCATTTCTGTCCCTTTTGACCAACTGAGCCATTTTTTACCCGACTGCATTGATTTAAACCTGCATTCCCAACTTTAATGCTGCCATCCTTTTTGAGTCGAAGAAAATGCAAGGATCCTCACCAAGCCGACAGAAACAACCACTTGCTCTTAAAAGAGGAGCAACTCTAAACGAATTATTGGCTGGATTCCTTACTGCACCAACACTCCAAACCCACAATTGTTTGGGGAGTAAACAAATGCACATTCAATTCTCAGTCCCCCCAATTAAACTTGCTCCCCACCGACCAATTTTCCACTGCTTAAGCTCCTAATTAAATAGATTCATGCTTGCCAAACCCTTTTGAGATAAAGGAAGATGGTTCATACACAAATCTGTGCTTAATGTCTCTCGCCATAGCAGGCTGTCCTCGGGCCTGTCGTTCTTTCAGGGGTGTCCACATGGGATCAAAAAAGTCAAAACGACACCTACAACCATGTGATTGAAGCCCTGCCCATATTGCCTTTCTTGAAAGACTGTCAAAACCAGCAGCATTTGCAGAACATTTACATATCAAGTCAACTGTGAACTCCCTTGCTCTCTATACTCTCTACGCAACCAGGGAAGAAAAATCACAGATGGATCTTTTTCCCTCTCTTCTCCTGAACAGCTGCTCAGAGCCTGAATCCATCCTCAAGGGAGGTGGTTCGCTGGTGGGGGGATCTCAACACAATTTCAAGCTCCTGCTCAGGAAAAGGGTGAGAAAGTTCACAGCCAAGTGCCAAGGCTGCTTAGTTGTTTCGTGTCTCTGTCTCTTGAGCTGCTAAAAACAGGAACCCAAGGATGATCCACCTCCTTTTCAGCATCCTTGACCCCACTTGGGGTTGCTGGAAACCATCCTGAATACTGTGGAACCTCAAACTAGGGCTGGAGAACTGGAAGTGGTCCTTCCATGAAGAGCTGGGTCAAAGAGAGAATGCCTTCTTCTGTATCAGGAGGAGTCTGGAAACACTTTTTCCAACTCACAATTTTTATTTTTAAATAAAATCTGAGAGTCTTTGGGCTCAATCTCCCCCCAGTCCCCACCAACACCAACTGGAATTGACCATGGAGAAAGGTGAACTGCCACAACACTGTGCCCACTGATCCTAGTCTCTAGTTGTTCCAGAAGGATTCCTTAATTGATTGCATTGAAAGCCACCAAAAGATCAAGTAGAGCTATGACGGTAGCACCACCCCAGTCTTCAGCCTCCACAAGAAGTCCTCAACAAGTGTAATCAATGCTGTCTCATACTATGACCCAGACTGAAGAGAGACCAGATAATTTGTTTCCTCCAAGGCTCCCTGAAGCAGTAGAGCCACCTTCTCAACAACCATCACTAGAGAGAGGAGGTTGGAGACTGGATGAAAATTGTCCAGGACTGTTGGGTCCAGCAATGTTCTCTTGAGGAAGAGGTGCACCACCACCTCCCTCAGAGATTCCATCCTGTGAGGTCCTGTAAAGACCTCTGAAAGGCCCTGAAAGCAACAGATCAGCCTCTAAATGGAGGTCAGGATGCCAGCCGCCTAACACACACCACAGATGCGCTAGGAAATTGGCAGAGCTGATACCATAGATTTGCAGCTCCTTCCCAGCAGGGACATGTGTTCCTTGAGAATTTGGGAGTTAATATGTGGCTATTGGAGATGATGTTCAGAGATTGCGGTTGGCAGAATGCCACTGAAACTGACAGATGTAATTGCTTGCTGTGGTCGTGCCCCACAGAAACATGTTTCCTTTGTCAAATATTTGTACAAAATCAGAGTGTCAAAATAGAGCCAGCAGCATAGCAAAGTTGCCTTCTTTTTTCTCCAGGAAAAAGCACAAGGGGCAGGATGAAAGCAGAGGTAGGCATATTTTGATGCCATATTGTGGGCGCTTTGACAAAATGACCGCCATGGGGATGCCTCAACGGTGGGCGACCATTTGCCAGGAGGCCAAGTGGTGAAGCTCTTCCTTGTTCCTCCCTTTAAGCAATTGAGGGAAGATGGGCACACAGCCTGCCTTGCAGGCTCTCACCATTTTAATTTCCCAGGAACACTTCTGGGGCTTCTGGAGGGGCAAAACCCTCCAGAAGTAAAGTCAGTGTGAGATGTGACTTTCTTATTTAATGTTTCTCTAAAAAAGTTGAAAGCGAAAAAGTTGAAAAGTGAAATTAAATTCATACTGGAATGGATCCACAAGGACAGCAAGAAAGATATCTGCAAGCCACATGGGCGCCTGTGGAATCAGGTTGCCTATTCATGGATTAAAGCAGTGTTTCTCAACCTTGGCAGCCTGAAGATGTGTGGACTTCAACTCTGTTGACTGGAGAATTCTGGGAGTTGAAGTTCACACATCTTAAAGTTGCTGAGATTGAGAAACACTGTATTAGAATACAGGTAGTCCTCGACTTACGACCACAAATGGGACCAGAACCTGAGTTGCTAACCAATGCAGTCATTAAGTGAGGTATCACGTGACCGCACCCAATTTTACAACCTTTCTTTGCCCATGGTCATGGCCACCATCTTGACTTCTATGACTATACCCAGGATGCCCTGTGTTCAGCCCATACACGTGAACCTGATACATGCAGACAAGAACATGCAGTAATGTTTTTTCAGCCAAATTAAAATTACCCCTTCTCCTTGGAATGAAAATGTTGAACATTATAAATTATGTGTACACTCACTGGATTAAACAAAAAGATTTTTTAAAAAGAATCTGTACCAAAATAATGCATGTTTTATTCTACTTAAAATATTTACACACCACATTTCCACCAAATTCTTCAAGTGGCACTTGAAAAATGGAATTTGGGGGCCTGATCAGATTTTGCAAATTAAATATGTCTGTGTAATTTCTCTTGCCTTAATTCATTCCTAATATTGATTTTTAGTAAATGACTCTTCTGATAATGGAAGGGTGTTTAGTGGGATGTATGAAGGAAAATGCCTTCAGCTGAAACCCACCAAGGTCACCCCAAACTAAAGGTCTGAAAATGTTGACCTCAGTTTTTCAAGAGGGCAGAAATAAGAGGATGGACCAACTTGCAAACTGAAGAAGCCTACTTTTGCTCATTGTGTCAGCTTCTGGAATGTCTACAGGCATAGCTGACATATTTCCAAGCAAATCTTCAAAGACACAATGACTCTAAACTTGAGGACAAAAGTCAGAGAATGTGACCAGAGGTTTCATTGGTCATCTCTACCTTGAGGTCCAGGTGGGGAACATAATTGACCAGGGAAGGCTGAGAGAATGAAGATAGATGCTTTTGAACTGGGATGTTGGAGGAAAATTCTGAGTGCCTTGGACTGCAAGAAGATCAAACCAGTCCATACTCCAGAAATAAAGCCAGACTGCTCACTTGAGGGAATGATATTAAAGGCAAAACTGAAATACTTTGGCCACATAATGAGAAGACAGGACACCCTGGCAAAGATGCTGATGCTGATGCTGGGGAGAGTGGAGGGCAAAAGGAAGAGGGGCTGACCAAGGGCAAGGTGGATGGATGATATTCTAGAGGTGACGGACTCGTCCCTGGGGGAGCTGGGGGTGTTGACGACCGACAGGAAGCTCTGAAGTGGGCTGGTCCATGAAGTCACGAAGAGTCCGAAGCAACTAAACGAATAAACAACAACAACAACTCTACCACCAACCCCTTTCTTTCACCTGACCACAACTTCTCCATTTCTTCCCAGGATGGAGAAAAGATCTCTTTGCAAAGGCCCCGCACAGCCTCCTTCCTGTTTGGAATACAGCTCCCTGAACAACATCTGGAAATTTATATGGAGAAGTCTGCCCAGCCTTTATACATCTCTCCTTGCATAACAACCGCCCTGAATCCTCGCTACCAGCATGGGAGAAAACACCACGCCATGACCTTTTCGACCCATGGCTTTACAATAGCATTTAATCTAAGAGAAAAATGCATCAATACTACCCATCCATGGAAGCAAAACAAAGGGTTTTTTTTAGGCAACAGCTTAACCCTAACCCTTGCCCCCACCCACCAATCAGAATATAGATACCCTAGCCAAGTTTTCTTGGCCTGTGGGTTGACATGCAATTCTCAAGGTTGACCAAATGTGGATAGTTTCCAAGCTGCTTCCAGCACAGATGCACAGCCACGAGACCACATCATTCCCTAAAAGCTTCAAAGCACCAGAGATCCCTCCCAGAGGTTGCCCCCAAATTGTAATTTTTAGTGTGCCATTAAAGATAAAGCTTCCTTCAAGTTGTACCAAGTCCTAGAAACTTCATGGACCTGTTTATATAATTCCTGGCAGCAACATGCAACTTTTCCCCCAACTTCTCGGTCCACCCACTGTCTCTCCCAACCAAGGATAAACAAACCCTGCTGAGTATTTTTCTCAAGTTCAGGTCCTGTCAGCTGGAGGATGTCTCTATCTTTTCAATAAGTTGGGTATCATTTTGAGCAATCACAGGAGCTGTAGTTAACTAATGGATGAATTGTATTAATCCAATGGGGTTTTTACCCTTACCCAACCTACTCCCTTGCCCTAGTCTCATTTATTTTTGGAAGAACTCCCCATGGCTCGAAAGAATTATTGCCTGCTGTCTAGGAAAATGTGTAGTGGCCTGGAAATCCTGCCCTACAGCATCAAGCAGCAGGACAAACTTCACTAATTGGAAATCAGGATTCCTAACACAGCTCAAACACCTTCAACCCAAGACTGAAGACTGAAACCTTCAGCAGCTACTTGAACCTTTCCTCCAGTGGCTGTCCCATTTTGAATGACGACGTTTGCTTGTGTCACACTTGCAAAATAAACTCGTTTTGTTAGAGGCCCACAGAACTCAGCACGTGATCAGTTTATAGAGACATCATCATTATTTATACATTCTTGGGACAACACATTTCAGGGTAGAGTCCAGCATTCGTCCTTGTTTCCATCTATCATTTATCTTTTTTCTACTTCTTCTGTAGATAATTTTTGTACTTTAAAAAAAACATACAAATGAAGTGAAATAGGACCTCTTCTCATTCATTCTTTCTCACCATTTTACTGTGTTATCTCAAGGAACGGTCAAAAGAGAGTTGTGGCAAAGCCCAATTAAAATCTCTTCCAATCAAGCTTTCTGAGCTTTCTCTTAATTCCAAGGAGGCTGCTCAAATCTGGCACTGCCCTTTCTTCTCCCTCTGTTATGCCAGCTCCTGGAGAGAAGACACTGGCAAAAATTGGGGTTTGGGGGTTTCTGCCATTGTTAGAGCAAGTGGAGAATAGATAGGATGATGCCTGTAAGAGGTTCTCTGATTGGCCTGCACATCCATGTTTGAGAGAACCTTGCCAAATCTCTGCAGTTTCGTTTGTGTGAGAAACACAGGAAGAGTGCTTTTGCAGAAACGGGCTTCCATCGGCTGCCCCCAGCCACCCCTGATGGCTTTGGAAATAAGGCAGCAAGCAAGAGGCTCAGCCACCTGCTGGAGATGTCAAGATGTCAACCGTTTTCCAGGTCCCAGACTAAAAAAAGGAGAGACAGACAGACATGAAAAGCAGCCAAACCAAGCATTCATCATGCCCAGATGTGTCTTCTCATCCATATTCTGTCTGCTTTTGCACGGAGCACTGGGGCTGGGGGATAAAATATGAGAACCACATTTTCCTCAGAGGGCTTGGTGGCAGTTTAAAACTGAAGTTTTGAATCAATACTTTAGGAAACAAAAAACATGGCTCTCCATCATTTTCTTGGCACCTATTTATACCAATGGATTAAAAAAAAATTCTCTACCAATGTTCAGCCTAAGCATTGTTCCCAGACCTAAATCTTCCTGTTGGAAAATCTGTTCTTTTCCAACATGGGTGTCGGTGAGGCAAAAGGAGGCAGATAACCTTATGAATACCCCAACATTATCATGCAAGTGATTAAAATGAAATAATCTGCAAGAGGAAATCATGATGCACATCTTCCAAGACAGGTTTCTCTCCTCCAGTGGGAGGAGATGGGTGGTGACAAATTCGATAAATAATAAATAAATAAATAAATAAATAAAATATATTATGACCTAATTTGAATTGTTCAGCTTTACTCCAGCATGTTGTGAGAATCTTGCACTTGTGGTTTGTAAATCATGGTTTATGGCTTAGTATGACATGTGAACACCATCAACAGTGGTTTATTCCACAAATCATGATTAAACAAATCATGGCTTAGCTGCACATGTGAACACAGTTCAGCAAATGACCCTGAAATGCAGCTATGGGAAAACATTAAGTGTGCCTCAGTAAAGGCATTCTTTTTAAAAAAAATAGTAATACTTTTATATTGTTGTAAAACTTACATAATGCATTATATTGTCTTGATGCAGTGGTATCTGCAGTGTTGATGAAAGATTATTAACACTCTAATGTTTGAATAACTTAGACCATTAAGGACTTCAAAAAAGAAAGAAATGTTATATCAATATTAATTATGATTTAAAATGTCAATGTTGATGAGCGAAAGATTATTTGGCTTTTTCACCCAGAATTGAATATGTCATTAAAGAACTGCTGCAGATTGCTTCAAAATATCTGTTGTACAATAAATAAACAGATTCCTTAGTATTAAGGTCTCCACTGTATTGTTACCTAATGCTGTTTGTGTATATTGAAAAGGGAAAAAAGAAGATAAACAAAGCAAATTTGACAATGATTAAAATACTTGAAAAGAAAGAAAAGAAGAAAAAAAAAGAAGAAAAAGACCATTCAGTTTCTAGTTTCCCCCTTCTGTTGCTTCTGCTAATTTACAATTATATAAAGGCAGCCTTGATCGTGACGCAGGAGATGTATCAAGATGCATAAAATAGGCATGGCACAGAAAAAGTGGGCAAGGAGAATTTTTTTCCCATTTCTAAAAAGCATTAGGACCAACGAAGCTGACTAGAAGGTTTAGCAAGGATATTTTTCCCTCTTTAAACAAAAGTGAGCATACAGTATCTCCGCATATCCTTAACCTGAGGAACTCAGTACAACAAGATATATTGATAACCACTGACTTGGATGACTGTAAGAAGACAGGTTGGTTGAGGGTTATTGGTCTTGAAGACTCAGTGTTATTCCCAGATTGGGGGAAGAGGGAAATCAGCTTAAATCACTGCATTTTCTCTCCCATCCTCACCCAGGAGAGTAGCTCATCTCTGCCCAGCCCATAACCCTTCCTTCAGAAGTTCAGGAATAGAAGAGGCCAATACAAAGGAAAACCTGTTTTTTTTTGCTTCTGACTAATAACTAGATATAATGGACAGGGGTGTTCATGAAGGGGAAGGTAAAAAATTTAAAAGTCAAGATGGCATGAGGCACACGTTAAAAAGAAGCAGGCAGACCATGGGGTCATAACTGCTGCCTTAACGTTTTTGACACAGCCTCCTGCTGAATGTCTCTGCTAATGCTCAGTCATAATCTCAATGCAGATCTATTTGCTCACGTAATTCCTAGGACTCTGATCACAGGAACGGATGAACAAACTCCAAAAGCTACTGCATGGCTTTGCAATGGCCCTGAGAGATAAACCCTTTGCCCCGTATCAAGTGTGTGTGCTAGAATTTGCCAGTGCTCCCTTCTTATTTGTTTCCATTGCTTTACCCAAAACGTCTTGGCACAAGGACCCTTCCCCTTCCCATCTCTTTTGCTTCCCTGATAAAATGTCACGTGCACACATGATAAATCAAACCATGATCCTATATACAATTTCCATAGCATTTTAGAGCGGGGGGAGGGGGAGGGGGACCCCTCAGACTCTCTAGGATCCCATTTGCACCCGTCTCAGCACCCAGAAGTTACGTTGCTCAAACTCAGTGCCAAAATGGCCAAATCTTGGTGGTGGCATTTAGGGCTGGTTTCCAGGATCTGGGGAGAGTTTTATGGTAGAATTGGTGGCGTCTTGCTTGCCAGGTATCTCCTACTCCTATTCCCACCTTTAACTCCTCCCCTGAAATGTCACATGCCTCCCAGTGATGTCACTGCTTCACCAGTTGGTGTCCTGTAGGTATCAAGAAGATTTCAGCCTTTCATAGGCTGCTTGCTCTTGCTTCAGAACAGGGTTTCTCAGCCTTGGCAAGTTTAAGATGGGTGGACTTCAACTTCAAGGCTGGCTGGGGAATTCTGGAAGTTGAAGTCCACCCATCTTAAACTTGCCAAGGCTGAGAAACCCTGTTTTAGAATATCTGAAAGCCCTTCCATTAAGTTACTTCAAAACCCCTTGCAATAATTTTGCCAGAATTATTATATCAGTGCAACAGATGGAAGCAACTGAGATTGAAAGAGAGGAACACGTCCACTTTGGGCCTTTAGAGATACTGTAGCCTTTAGTAATCAGCACCCCACCCCCATTTTTAAAATGTACCTTTCAAGAGAGTGAGGGGAGCACCAGAGCTGTAGCGTCTTCCTGCTCCATTAGTCGCCATGCAACGGTAGATGCCAACATCGCTCTCCTTGACGTCAGTGATCTGAAGGACACCGTTTGGGAGAACAATGAACCTATGAAACCAAGGATGAAGAGGAAAGGTTGATTCCTATACTGGATCAAATCAAAATATCCCTCTAAGACTCCCTTAGAGCTACAGGTAGTCCTTGCTTAACAACCATTCTTTTAGTGATGGTTCAGACTTACAACAGTGCTGAAAAAAACAATTTACAACCAGTTCTCGCACTTATGACCATTTCAGTGTCCCTGTGGTCATGTATTATGATTTGGGTACTTGGCAAACCAGTTCTCATTTATGATTGTCACAGCGTCACGTGGTCACGTGATTGCCATTTTCAACCTTCCTGGCTGGCTTCTGGCAAGCAAAATCAATGGGGAGCCTCATCATTCGCTTAACAGCCACATGGTTTGCTTAACACCCATGGTGATTTGCTTAATGACCATTGCCAAAAAGGTCATAAAATCAGATTGGATTTGCTTAATGACCGCTTCACTTAGCAACTGAAATTCTTGTCCCAGTTGTGGTCATTAAGCGAGGACTACCTGTGGTCATACAGTACACACATTGGACCATTCTGACAATCCAGAGATACACCTGTCAGTTGACACAACTACATTCATGCATCAACTTTAGCCATAAACTACATCTTGCAAGCCACAACCAACGATGTGACGACTCCCAACCAAACCACCCTGTGGTGTTTGATGCAGTTGGTGAGCCCAGACTAGAAGCACAGGATTGCTATCCCAGCACAATTTACCTTGGTTCGGAAGACACAGCCACCTCGTCCTTCTGCCAAGTGATGGCTGGAGCAGGCAACCCTTTGATCCGACACTCAAAACGGGCCATGCCATTCTTTTCCACAAATTGGGATTCTGGATGTTGGGAAAATGGAGACAAGGCTGTGGTAGGAGGAGGCAGATCATCATTGATGAGAGATGGGAGAAAGGGGAGAGAAAGAAAGAGGGAGAGGTGAGTTCCTAGCAGAACAACCTGGCTTCAGACCGGGTCGACCTACTATTGATAACTGCTTTGCTTTGAACCATCTAATTACTCAATATGTCAGCAAAGGGAGGCCACTGTTTGCTGCCTTTACAGGCCTTAGTGCAGCATTTGACGCAGTTAACAGAGAAATATTATGGAGGAAATTGAAGGTTCTCAGTACGGAACTCAGACTGCTTGCATTGATCAAAGCCCTTTAAATAATACCTGCTCAAGGGAGTGGTTTGGGTTCAAGGGAGCCCTGACCATGAGGTTCAATACTTACAAAGGAGGAAGACGGGGGTCCATACTTGCCCCCCTGCTGTTTAATCTACAGATCAATGACTTGACAGGACAGGGGAAGGATCCTAAGTACACATGCCTAGGGTCTTCAGCATGCATTGCAACACTTTGTTCTATGCTGACAATATGATTTATTTTATTTTATTTTATTCTATTCATATAGCCCCATCTCACACAAGTGACTCTGGGTGGCTTACAACATTAAAAACAAACACCCCGCCCTTTTCAGAGCCCACTTTGATGCCCTCCCTTCAGCACTGCTGGCAGGAAGATTTCATGGGACTCCTTATTCACAGAGCCTTTGCCCTTATGGATCCAGGGACATAGTAACTCTTGCCCATGTCCTCATACAGTGTCCTTTTTACGATGCCACAAGATCTGATCTCCCCAATTATTTCTAAATTTGTGGGTCATACTGATAGCTTTTACATTTGTTTCTTTTTAAGGGATGTTGATTGGCCAGGTGGCCAAACATTTTCATCAAGCTATACAATTACGCAAAATTTTTAATTAGATAAATTGTTTTATTATTTTATTGTTTTCCTTTTTCCTGACAATGAATCATTGAATTAAACTATTTTCTTTTATTGTAAAGGCTGGTCAAAGACCTTAATAAAGTTATCATTATCATTATAACTTGGGGGTCCTCGTAACTTGGGGGTCCTCGTGGACTCATGGCTCCTGCTCAAAGAGCAGGTGGCAGCTGTGGCCAGAAGGGCCTTTGCACAGCTTCATGTTGTGCACCAGTTACGCCCTTTCCTGGATCGGGAGGCCCTTCGGACAGTCACTCATGCCCTTGTTATCTCCCATATAGACTATTGCAATGCGCTCTACATGGGGCTACCCTTGAAGAGTATCCGGAAGCTTCAGCTGGCCCAGAATGCAGCCGCACGGGCTATTTTTGTGCCCCTAGAAGGGCACATATAACACCGCTGCTGCGCGAGCTGCACTAGATACCAGTTTGCTTCCGGGTCCAATTCAAGGTGTTGGTTATCACCTTTAAAGCCCTACATGGCATGGGACCGGGTTACCTGAGGGATCGCCTCTTCCCCGCTTCATCAGCCTGTCCCACCCGGTCATGCAGAGAGGGCATGCTGCGGACCCCGTCTGTAAGAGAATTCCATCTGGCAGGGTCCAGGAGGCGGGCCTTCTCTGCAGTGGTGCCCGCCATCTGGAACATCCTTCCCCCGGAAGTGAGGTTAGCCCCTCCCTCCTGGACTTCCGGAGGGATTTGAAGACCTGGCTCTGCTATAGGGCTTGGGGCAGGGAGGAGAATCATCATACTTGGGGTTGGCTAGTGCCTTGAAGTGCCCCTCCTACGCAAGGACTGAATGAGACCATAGCCATCAGGATTTTATTATATTTGGTAGTTTTTAAAATTGTTTTAGTCTATATTTTATATTGGAATTGTATTGTATAGTTATTGTTTTATGCTGTAAACCGCCCAGAGTCCCTCTATTCGGAGGAGATGGGCGGTGACAAATCTGATAAACAAACAAATAAATAAATAAAAACTGTCACGCTGCCCTTCCAAAGGATGATTCTATTATCCTATTTGCTAGTAAGGTTGTGTAGGTGGTTAACAAGACTTGGCTCCTACTGTCATGATAAGTCTCTGATTATTAATAAATCAAGTAAACTAACCAATCAAATCACGGTGATCTTTGGAAAAAGACCTCACAGCCACAGAGGGCTATTAGATGGTGAGTTAACAGGGCAAGTTAACTCCTTATTTAGGAATGTCTTCTCCAGGACTGGGCTTGGCTCCCTCATCATTGGAGCTCATGCAGAGTGAGGGCATGTATGAATTCATTGTTAAAATTAGTAAATCACTCTTATCTAGGTTCCTTAGCCCCAATTATCAAGATGTATACAACCAAAGTTCTCGCTATGCTCTTGTATGGAGCTGAGGTTTGTACTTAAAATATGTACCATTACTAGAGCAGAAACAGTCAGAGCTTCTGAGGAGTATTGGGATAAAAGGACCACAGCCACTGCAGTTAGAGTTGAATTGGGAGTTTATACAATTTGTTCTTTGTCAAAAGTTAGGGCATATAATTACTGGTGGAGAATCAATTCCATGGAAAATTGTGTCTGATAGAACAAACTAAATCTCAGTTAGAGACCTCTTGGACTGTACAACTTACAAATTATATTAGGGGTTGTGGCCTCCAAGTTTCTTGCACAATTTTCTCTGGAAAACAAGCTACAAAGACTGCTGCACAAAGAATTTTGGATGTAGAAGCTCAGAGAGATATAGCTACCCTTAATAAAGCTGGTACACTGGAATGGATGAGCTACTTGCTACGAACACACCTTTCAAACTGGAAAATATCTCAATACAGAAATGCCCAAGCATCTCAGGGGGATATCCACTCAAGCAAGATTTGAGCAGCTGGACACAATAAGTAAATTGGGAAGATTTAACTAAGTTCCTTAACCACAAATATTCATGTATTTGTGTTGCTCCAAAGATAGAGGACATGTGCATATATTATCTGAATGCCAACTGTATAGTAAAGAGAGAGATTGGTATCTTGGACCACACATTAGACAAATGGCTCATTCATACATTAGAACAATTTACTTTGTGTGTGGTCAGAACCCAAATATTACATATAATATTGCCTTTTATCTGAGTAAGACAGAACAATTGAGAACTGCAAACATGGATCTGCTTGGGGTAAATTGTAGGGGTGATTCAGAAATATTTTCTTTTAGTTCTGCCTTTTATTCTTTTTGTTATATATGGTCTCACTATTGTCTTATATTTTGTCTTCTGAAATGTCCTTGTGGCTAATCAATCAATCAATCAATCAATCAATCTAATAATTTAGAAAGAAGGAAACATGAGTTCTTATCAGTTTCTTGTTTGGGTAACACATTCTCTGTAAATTGTGTAAAGCTCATGGGGTGCACTTGGGATGCTTTTTATGAAGAGCAAGAAAATAAAACAAAAATTCCAAGCAGGCGATTCACTTTACCATCTATGTTCACTTGGACAGAAGAAGCTATTACAGTACTTTTACTTTAAAACTAGCAGAGGGAGTATTGGGTTTCAGACAGGTTTCACTTCTTTGGCTGGCCATTTAACCTGTCAAACAAGATTTGCTAATGGAACAAATATCAATAAAATATGTTTTATGAACATGTTGCTTACAGACATAGATTGTGTATGACAATTACAGTGAAATGTGGTCAAGGTGTATTGAAACTATGGTGTAAACTTCATATATATTATATATCTTTTGTTTCTTCTTTTTGCTGCTGCTTTATTTTTTCCCCTTTGTTCTTAGTAATTAAAGTTTAAAAATAGGTTTAATGTACTCATTTTATTAGAACAACCAAGAATCTTAATAATCAACGTCAGGTTTGCGCCATATATTAATCACAAAAATGAACAATGTCTTGTAAAGCACTGGTATTAACTTGCCCAATTTCTTATTGAATTGAATTGGATGGATACTGTTAGGACAAGTTGAATTGTAGGTTTTCAAGGGGTCAATAACATCAAGACTGTAGACTACAGAGAGGCAGCTGGTGATTCTCCTCCAGATGTTGAACTACAATTCCCAGCAATCTCAGCCAGGATAGCCAAAGGAGCACTTCAGATTGCTCAGCCTTTGTTCCAGAATTCTAGAACACCTGGCTAGGAATTCTGGGAGATGCACAATCTCAGCTGCCATCCTGGCTTTTTTGATGCACATCACGACCTGCCTACAGCCCTGTCCCTCAGTGCCTGCTAGGTCCCCTGTCTCAGATGACTTGAAGTTTTTGCAAAATTCCATGTGTGCCCAACTCTTTTTGTTCCTAAGATGAAGGCAGCCTTGGATTAACCATTAAGCAACATAAGCACATGCTTAGGGCACCAAGGGAAGGGGGACACCACAGAGTTTCTTCCTCTAGCTATCATGCCCTCAGCTCTTTCACTGCCACCTTTGATTTTCGTTTTCAGCACTTATTGAGTCTTAATGTCTGGTCAGTTCAGCAATGGGAGGGCCAAGGGGCACCATTGTTGGGCTGTGTTTAAGGGATCAGTTGGCCTTAATTCAGTCCTCAGATGCATATTGGTTCAGAGTAAAGCCCCAGAATTCTCCAGCCCAAGTTAACTTATGTAGAGTTTGTATTTTTATGCATGAACTTCTATGTGGAAGGAAAAAGTCCTAACGCAAATAAGTGGAGATCTGCTTTCTAGGCTGGGGCATCTGCAAGTGGGGGATCAAAAACTGCAAGGCGATAGACACATACAAAAATGGGCGGGGCTTCAACTGCAGCACCATGGCAGCCATCTAGCCGATTTCGATCCCACTCTTGCAGATTCCCTTGTTTTAGGCACAAGGAAATTTGACCTAAAGCTCTTTTAACTGTTCTGATCTTTCTTTCAGATTACCTTGACATTCAGGTCTACATTATACCACAGTAAGGACTAGAAACATGCTTCATTTTCTTTTTAAAAGGAGACCCGAGGTTGAAGGGCTTCTGCAATTAATTGGACAAATACTCACTTGACTCTTGGAGCACCAGAGTTTGGCCAGTGACTGATCCAAAAGAGCCATGAGAGGTACACGAGTAATTTCCTTCCACACTGGACCCTCTTGAATGGTTGCCCTCTTTCAAAGCTCTGCCAGTTGATGTGATCAGCAAAGAACCATTGGGGAGGACATGGAGGTTGTCCTCTTCTCCCAGTGGATGCCCATTCTTCCTCCACGTAATGTTGGAAAACTGCTCGCCAGGTGGAAAGGAATGGAGACCTAGCCTTGGGAAGAGGAAAGGGAGTAAGGAACCCACAAGGAAAGAAAAGATTACTCCGTGCTGAGAACAAAGAAAGTGAGAGAAACAAGCTAAAGACAACCCTGCCTTGACTCTGCTTGGTATAAGACGGAGTAGAGAGAAACCTTGGCAGGCTTCCAAGATTCTGTTATTATACCCTATAACCATAAAGCAGGATTCCTGAAATCCTTGCAGTGCCTTTTTCCTGACCTGGCCTACCTCAAAGGGCTGACATCAGGAAACAGACTGCAGCTCAGCTCCAACATCTCATGGGGGTTCAGTGTCACTTGTCCAGTTCCAGAGACACAGCTCAAGTCCAAGGCTTGCACTCGAGATGGTTCTCCTGCAGAAAAATGAGACCCCCCCCAAATCATGTTAACCCATGGTTTGTTTAAGTACAATTTACTGAATCAGCCTGAATTGGCCAAGTTCTCACAGTGCATCAATCAAAATAAAGCAAGCCCGTTTCAACTCAGGGTGCTGGTTTAGCAAGGATCAAAGTGTCATCACTGAGTTTTTTTTGACAAGTAGTTAAATCTTTTCTTTGTAAATGAAAAAAAAGGTTATATTTATTGATATTTACTACATTAAAAATTAAAATTGACACATTCTCTGCCACTACTGCTTGTTATTCTTTGATGAGATTTTAATGTTGTATTATTTTCCAACATAGGCTGGCAAATAATGTTGATTTCAAGGACCCCTGAGAGGGTCTTGGCAGACCTCCAGGGATTGTCGGACCACACTTTGAGAAACACTGGTTTAAGGCATCTGTTTTGTTTCCTAAAATGCTCATCTGTCCCCATATCTGACCCATTAAGGTTCTGGACCTGTCCTCTTTGGATGCACCCTCCCAATATGCTACTCAAAGCTCACTGCAAACTGAAGCAGACAGAAGATGCACGTGACTGTCCTAAGATCAAGCTTGTGTATCCCTTTCCAGAGTGGCCATAGGTCAGCATCTCCTCCAAATATTTTGCATTATCTGTAGCTCATTCTCCAGGATGTTCTCTGGGCAGATGTGCTAGCAACAAACACCGAGCCACAACAGCCTCTCCTGTATACAAAGCCTTGGACACAGCCCTTTGCCACTCTGCCCTCAATCATTCTGTCACCAAGCCAGCTGAAATTTTCTTTCCTGGCTGTGTAACATTTTCTATCAGCCTGGGCGAGAAATGGTGTGGCTCGCTGCCCATGCTTTAATAGATTTTACAGCAATTCAAGCAGCCTATTAAACCTTTTGCTACCGACTGCTGATAAACGGGCCACGTTGGGGATGGGGGGGGGGAAGAAAGCAGGAAGGGAGTTAGCAAATACACTTTTGAGCTTGTAATTAACTGCACCAATGCCCAGAATTAACACAAGAGACACTGAAACCTTTAAAGAAATGCAAAGGAAGCTGGGAGGGGGGGAAAAACACATTATTGGCAAATAAAACGGTTAACTGCTCCATTAATTTAAAGTACTTGACTCTTTTGCCCGCACAATCTATCCTAGTGCTAATATTTTAGAGATAAGCACTGCTTGCTCTTTAACCCAGCAGCTACTTCTCACCTGGGCTACTACAGTTCTTTAATGCAAGGGCCTTGCTTCAATGCCATCACCCTTTTACGGTAGAGTTGGCCCAACACATTTCTATATTTTTTTCTCCAAGAGTTCTACATGGTTATTTTTCACACTGATCAAGAGGCACATGGCAGGAAAGAAGAAGAATTAGGCCAGTCCCTACTCTACCAGCCCAACACAAGGAATTCTATGCACTTGCCTTCATAGAATTCCTGGTCTCCTGTGGTGACCAGGATAGTTGTTCAATACAGTGCTGGAGTTATTTATTTACTGACTTTATTTTTATACTAACACACTCCCCAAAGAGTCTCCACCCTCTCAGCTCCTCACCCTACACTGTTGATTCCATTTACTGGAATGTCTCCCTCCAGGAATCCATGTTGGCTGACTCTGTTAAACAACTGGAGCTGCTTCACACAGTTTGGTCCTTTGCATTATGCTAACTAAAGTATGGTTTGTTTTAAAGCATGGTTTGTGGCTGAACCAACCCCAGTCACCTGTTCACATCTTATACCCAAAGGCATGGTTTACAAACCACAATTGTTACCAATTATCATCACCATGATTTGTTGAAAAAGCTACTGGCCTGGTTCACACAGCATGCAAAGACCAAAGGTGGTTAGTTTGGTTTGGCATGTTGAATGAATCCAGCCACTGTAGTTCATCAGCCATGGTTAATAAGTTTGCATATCATGTGAAACCAACCAATGCAGCAGTGGATTCTTGCATGGAGCAGGGGTTGGGCTAAATGATCTCCAAAGTCACTTCCAACCCTTGCATTGTAAGATTGATTGACTGGTTGATTACTGTTGTTAAATCTGTAAGCCACTGTTAAGCAAGCAGCAGCTTAGCATAATTTGTGAATCTAGTTATAGTGCCCCAGTTCATATATAATCTTAAAGCATACACCATAAGTGATAAACCAGAATGAGTACATCCATAGAATGTGCTCAGTCAATGTTATAGAAACCACAGAATCACTTACTCCGGGGTAGGTTAAGTAACCATCTATCTAACCCAAAATAGTTCTCCAAGAATTTTTTAACTGATGCAACTTGAGATGCAACTGATGAAACTCAAGACCAAACCTTGCCCTTTGAACAAGTGGACAAACCAGCCATCAATAGACACATAGAAATAAACCACATTTAGACACCATTCAAAAGAAACAATAAAAAAGCTAAGAAGGAAAGAAAAAGACCAAGACACATCCTCGCCAGCACCCAGATATGCAGGGATTAACACCAGACCAACAATCAAGCATAGAACAGCCTAATCAAGGAACTACCAAGGAGAAAACCACACCCACACCAACACTGGCAGGGCAAGTCACTGTATATAAACGGGGAGCAAACCCCACCCTCCCTTGCCCTGACGATGTTGCCTAGTTGGGTAATGAAATGTCTGCAAGTAAACAACCAAGCTCAGAGAGTCTTTTTTTAATTTAGATATGGTATTCAGGTGTTTTTCCAGAAAAGAATCACATAAACTGCATCTGCTGTTCCTAATTTGCAAAACTTCAGCAACTGGTTCCTAGTTGTTCAACAGGAACCATGACAATAACCCAAAAGACTACAAACTTAGGCACATATATTTGCTCAACTCACAGCAAGCAGAATAACTCTGAGCCTCAGTTTTCCCAACTGTAAAATGGGACTTTATATTTAAAAATGTGGAGCGACACTACTTGCCTGTTTTTTTTAACATTTCTAGTTAACCCACCACTAGTCAGGTCCTAACTGCTTATTTTTTATCATCCAATTTGTACCTTATTCTCTAGAAAGATTTTCCTGAAAATCATTTACAGCATATTAAAAAGCAAATACAATCTATTACTCTCTCACTCGGCCTCAGGGCATCTCGCCTGTAAAATACGTATATTTAATAAGTTTGCCTTTCACAATTTTTGTGCAACTTTGTACTGAAAACTCCAAATGATGATTCCTCAGTGTGGATGGGGCATAAAGAAACTAGCAGGAAATTAATCCCTTTACACCACTGTTGCCCTCTTTAATTCTCATCTCAATACTCTTTCACTATTTTGCAAGATTTATCTGTTCTCCAGAAACTCAAGGAGCTCTGCTTTCATTTCATCTCGACAACAACAACATTGCGAGGTTAGGAGGAGAGAAAGCCCAGCGACCTTCTATGGCTGAAGCTGGATTTGAACGTGGGCCATCACCACTCCACCACATTGCCTTTTGACAAGGATTTGCAGTTCCTTAGCTTTTAATGAAATTTGATTAAAATCTTCAAGAGTGACATCTCTCAGCACTGGTGTCTATGCACAGGAAAAAATTTTCTTATGTGGAATAAAAGAGGACACAGTTCTCGGTCATGATTGGGAATGAACACAGACATAGCCAGTCCTAAAAGGAGCATTTCCCTTACAAAGAGGCAGCTGATAAGAGGAGTAAATAAAACTTTGCTCCTCAGAGTGTAGAGCAGACAGACTACTCTTCCATGCATAACAAAATAATAATTCCATCTAGAGATGTATATTTTCTGTGCTAACATGCAAAAGGCCCTGAACCTCTAGAAGAATAAATTGTGATGGATTCATTTAACTTCTACATGAATCATTTTGCATTTCTACTCGTTATTATGAATGAAAGGCGGTGATGCAGAATAGTGCATGAGACCCTTCTTCATGGAAAGATCTCAGTTCTGAAACTTTGCCAGGGCTCTGTTCAACTACATTCAGGCACATCTTTCTACCCATAAAGTACCAAGTTTGTTAATGTTTCCTACTACAGATTAAGGTTGCTGTGGTAACTAATCATTTTGGCCAGGTGAAGAGGTTGAATTTAATTGTCTCCTTTTCACGTGTTAATGGTTGTATCACCTGGGGGGAGAAACTTGCCCGGACTTGTTTTAGTTTGTTTCCTTCTGTGCAGACATGTAGAGAGTCAAGCTGCTCTCACTGAGAGCCCAAGACTTTTAAATATGTTTTGCTTTCTGTAAATAAATTATTTTTATAGAAATGCCTGGTGTGTGTCTTTTCTGGTCTCTCCTGGGCCAAAGGCTTTCCCAGCAATCTGCCAACAAAGTTGTCACTTCTATGTTCGAGAAGGGAAAAATTATTAAATGGTTTGAAAGTAAACATATAAACTGTAGCTAATTTTAATTACATTTCTGTCTGTGTGAGTGTCCATGCATTTATATTCAGGCAGTCCTCATTTACTAACTGCCTTGTTCAGTGACCGTTTGAAGTTATGACAGTGCTGTCCCTCAGTGATTGCCATTACAGTCAGTACATATTGTCCTGTGCCTGACTTGTTATCCTTTTTCCCCCCTCTTGCAAAGCAGAGAGATTGGAGAGGAAGGGACAGGCACACAATGGGGAATACCAATCAAAAGCAATTCAATGGCACCAGCAGCTGCTAGTGTGCTATGCAAGCAGCCCTGTCTATTACTATTGCGTGCCAGCTTGCTCTCTTGTAATCCCTTCCTCTCCAATATCACTGCTCTGAGAGGAGCAAATTCTGTAGGTGATCTCTTCTTGCCTGATCTGTCCCCCCACACAGAGCAGAGAGATTGGAGAGGAAGGGATTACAAGAGAGTAAGCAGGCACACAATGGGGAATACATATCAAAAGCAATGCACTGGTGCCAGCAGCTGCTAGCATGCTATGCAAACAGCCCAGTGTATTCCCCATTGTGTGTCTGCTAACTCTCTTGTAATCCCTTTCTCTCCAATGAATGTAAACACAAACATTAATTCCCTTCTTGCTAATTATCCCAACACTGGAGTGAGCATTCCCAAGGTCGGGGGAGTGATTAGGAGGCAAACAAAAGCTGAAGGTGTGAAACTGATTAGTCTTGTCAGTTTTGAGCTGGAAAGCCCAGTCATGTGATTTCTTACTTAGTGACCGCTTTGCTTAGTGACAGAGTTGCCAGTACCAATTGTGGTTGTTAAATGAGGACTACCTACATTATCTTCTGGCTTTTCAAGAAAGCTCAGGGGGATGGAATCTAGTGTAAGTAACTCCTCCCACACAAGATTGTGCTTGGATGGTTTATTCTTGGCAGATGCTGTTTCTTCTTTACTAACATTTGGGATTATGTTCTATTATCATTTCGTTGCATTATACCACTGTTGTATTTTAATCCTTTTCCTGTAAGAAGAAAATGTAAGCCACCCTGAGTTCTGCTGGACCAGAGCAGCAAATAAATAAATCTCAAAATAGGTTTTGCCCTAATTACTTTTCTGGAGTGGGACTTATAGGACATCACTCAAACCTGTAGATGCCTAGAAATCTGTGCAATGCTGCACAAGACAGCAGGGATCCACATGTGTTTACTCACCAGTAAATTCTGCATTTAAAGAAGCTAACCGCCCATTCATGTTCAAAATCTCAGTCTTCATTGCAAAAAAGAACCTAATTGACAGAATTCTGCAGAATCTGCAGCCCTATGATTTCTTACCAGCTACAACACATTGCCCGTTTTGTTTAAAAGGAAGGTGGAATTCAATGTTCCATTAATTGAATTAAATCGATTCATTTTTGAGCAAGGCTGATGGATCGGCTACTCATTTTTACTCAGCAAAAAAAGCTTCTGCAGATAGGCCAGGCTCTGTCTAACATTGACAGCTTTGACCACTCCCAAGAGCAAACCAGAATAGCTGGCTAATTTGTCACTCTTCCAAATCTGATTTCAGTTTTCCTGCCCAGCTTCTGCTCTTGCTACTGGACGGGCAGGTCCCACAGACTCCCTGCTGGAGGCTCACCAAGGGCACTCCTGCCTCTGCCCACATCTGGCTCCTTGGAACAGACTGACATGCACCTCGCAGATGCATCTATGCCTGCATCCATCCATTAACATCTTTCTATCTAACAAGGAAAGATGATGATAGACCAAACAGGAAATCTGCCCAGCTCTATACTCTGGCTTGGTGCACTAGAGGCACAGAAGGATGAATGAATAGAAAGAACCATTTAGGAGGTGAACATGGGGAGAAATTATAGCTCAGTGGCAGAGGACAAGCACAGCAGATGGCAAGTCTAGGGCAAAATGCCAGCTGAACCAGTCTCAGGTGGCAAATTGGAGAAAGAACGAACTTCTGTCATGGATCTGCTGCAACTCCTGCTGTTCTTGAAATCCACCTTCTGATTTCCCCCAAGGAAGAGACTTCTGTTTTTTCACCTTATTCCCAAGAGGGTTGAGAATCTCTTTCCAATTTCCCTTGCAGGTTTTCTAAAGCTGACTTTCATGTTGGGGGTGGTGGAGAGTGAGCTATTGATAGGGTCATCTTCTGTTATGTGGCTCCCCATCCTTCTGAAGGCTTCCTGGCTGCCCATACTTCCTATTCTGGAAAGAGCAGGGTTGGTGGAAAGAGGGGTTCCCTTGGCATTGAACGGAAGTGTGGGGAGCCAAAGGGGCCGCTGAAAGTTGAAGAGAGAACTGCGTTGAAGGACAGGAGGTTCACGTGAGTAGAAAGTAGGGAAGATGACCTTGATATAGATAAGCAGGAGCCGTTACCTGGATGAAAAAAGCTGAAGCATTTTTGAAGTCTGGAAAGATCAGATAACATTTGGAAGTGGCTCACCACTGTGAATCAGGGGTGTAAGTGGGGGGGGGGGGGAGGAGAGGCACAGCACAATCAGACTTGCAAGATTCTGTTATTACAGCCACTCTCAATAAAAGTAGTCTTAGCCTTCCTGTGGAGTTGATTTCTGAAGCCAATTAGTGGCCTGCTAGAACCACTGAAATGGAGCAGAGTTTAACACAGCTGAGAAGCTGTACACAGAAAAAGAATATTATCTTAAATAACTTCAGTGAGCATGTCAGAGAAACACAGGTTATTGATCTTACACACTTAGCCTTCCCAAGCATAAAGAATCACATGCTTAGACAGAGTAGGTTCAAAATAAGAAGAATATCTTACTGACTTTATTGTTTGGTCCAGTTACATCCATGTTCAGTGGAAAAGATGAAGTTTTTGTTCTTTTTTTGTCCCTAAACATAATTCACCCTTAACCCCACAGCTGCTAAGAGCTGCATGGAAGGGGCAGAATTCTTCATCAAGGCCCGAGCATGTGGCCCTGATGAAGAGAGCAGCATCCACGCTGCCTGCTCATTTGGTGGAAGGAGGAGGAAGACAGAGGAAGTGGGAGTGGCAACAAACAGCTTCCTCAGAGTTGCACTGTGGGACAAACTCGATTTACATGCTAATGCACATGCTAATGAGGCATGCTGGATTTGCCAGGACCTCCAACAATTTCCTGGTCTGCTGTAACTAGTACAGCTGACAAGTGCCTCCTCAAGGGTATCATCACTAAGTAAGGGCAAGAACACTACATTTCACACATGAGTGGGATGGCCCCAACCCTGCCAGTCTCCCGTAAGGCTTGGTTTTTGCATGAAGTTCTTGATTAGGTCCTGGAAAATGGTATTGGTGACATTTTCGTTTGGGCCTTAGTTTGTGTTGATGGTATATCTTGTTTTTTAATCCTGTGTTAGCCACTCAGAGTCACATTCTGCAGGAGGTAAGCATGCAAACCATTTTAATTAATTAAAAATGACAAAATGTGTGTCATGACGTTATAACACAAGATCTACTCTTTGACATCTGGGTGGCAATGCTGCAACACAAGCACAAAAGGGGGAGTTTGCCTCACACCATTGTGACACTTTATTGTCCCCCCCCACAGACCCTCTTGTGATTATGCAACAAGTTGCTGTGTTTGCTTTTTAAAAAACCTTAACTCGGTTTTCTGTCTACGAGGGTGTACCACCTTGAATTATCCTGCCAAAATATCTGACATATGCTTTTAATGAAAAGAAACCAGGGAGAAATCAATCCTTTCCTGCCCATCACTTCCCCATAAGGAATGACTCCTCCTTCCTTCCTCTCCTTTCTCCATTCCAACTCAGTCAATTTCACAATGACTTAGTCAGTTTCATAACCCTGGAAGAAAATTCCCAGGATGGACTTGTTTTGATTTTGTAAACCCTGTGCCTCTTCCTCTAGCAGTGCCCCCTAGAGGAAGCCGATGGCATTGCAACTTTGATCAGCAGGGAATGAACGCCACAAGTACTTCTTTTAAAAAATAAATGTTATTAAAGGTTTTACAAAGAACATAAAAACTAACACGAACTAATAAGGAGTAAAAGGAACAAAGAAAGAAAGAAGAAGGAAAAAGTGCAAAAGAGAACAAAAAGAAATAGAAAGAAGCTTCCGATTTCTTCTGCAGCAAATATAAGTACAATTACAAAATTAACTCTTCAGCTATGATTACAAAAAAAGCTCATTTTTTTCTATTATCCAGTTTTTTTTCCTAATCATCAAAACCACAAATCATAAGTGCACTTTGTTCCGTTTCAGGCAAAAAGTGTACAAGGGGTCTCCAGTCAGCCATAAATGTAGAAGTTGTTTTTCTCTCATCAAAGAAGTTAATTTAGCCATCCCTGCAACTTCCATCATCTTCACCAGCCATTCCTCCATTGTGGGTAGTGCCAAACCTTTCCACTTTTGAGCCTATAATAGTCTCGCTGCAGAACACTGCAAGTACTAAGACTCATATAAAAGCAGTCAGTGCAGGGGGAAAAAAACCACTTTCTTTTAGAGAAAATCATGTCAGGAAGACAGACTGGAGCCTATGAAATGTGCTTTAGGAATCTGGTGGTAATTACGCTAATGGCGTACCATCCCCGTATTGACCTAAGTATGTTAATCTACCTAGGACACTCCAGCATCTATTTTCTGACTCAAAGGTTCTTTTCAGGAACAGAATGTACCTGTCCTCCCACCAGCTAGAGCACCTACTGCCATCACATGCTTCCCTGGCACATTTCCCAACTCCCAAGATCAGCCTAGGGGAGAGCAGGGGGCTCTGTTTAGAGTTGGGGATCTAGTAGGTCCAGGAACTAAGAACATTAAGATGAAAGATTCCTTTTCAAGATGGTAGCTGAGATCTTTCTCCTAATCCATTCACACTGTTGGTTGAAGTAACCACTTTGGACCAGTAGACAGTCTGATACAGTTCCCAAAAATTTCCAGCTTGAACTGGTGCCCAAACCCTTTAAGACTTTAGTAGATTTTTCCATTAAAAGGCAATGTAGTTGCCAAGGCATTAAAATTGCTCTTTCCTCTCCTCTCCCAGGATGGGTGTTATAAAATAAAGCAAATGAGCTAAAACTCTTTGCCAATACACACCGTGGAAGCCTTAGGAAATAAATGGAAATGGATTTGGATTTGTCAGCATCCAGGGCCTTAAAAAATTTAACAAGGTTAATTTTAAAGATAGGTTGGATTAAGTTGAAGCTTCCCCCAAGCTAAGACTTGTTTAGTTGCCCAAGAAAACTTCCTGGCTATTTCATGGCTACGGATTCAGTTGGATGTTGATGTAGGATAAGAAAGGGACTGATCACACCTTTGCAAACTGGGATCATCAGTTTGAAAAAAGCCCATGTCATGGACTGCAGACCACTCTCTTCTCCTCAAAGGCCCCCAAGGTGACAAGGGGTGTCTGCAGGATGGGTCAGAAATATCAAGATGGCAATCTGAGATTATGTGACTGTAAAAAAAGGGCAGGGCTTCAACCATATGGCTGTGGGAGCCATCTTGACTTTCTCTGGTCCCATGCAGGCCCCCAACAGAAGCCACCTGTGACAGACCTATGGACTACTAGCTCTATCTTATGAAGTTTCCTCACCTGCAGGCAATCCTTTCTACTGGAGTCATCAGGCACTCAGGAGCATTAGGTAGCCCTTGGCTGTATTCCCACAACATGCTTAACCAGACTAGCTGAAGACCTAGGAACGGTAGCCACACCATATGTAAAACTTTGGAAGCTTTAACCTTGATATGATTTTCACTGGCCTGGTGGGTTGGGTTAGTTTTGTATTTAAGGGATTGTGTGAACCCAGAAACTGGGTTAATTCAGTAACCAAGTTAAGCACACAGTAGAAGCTGCCTTGAACATACAGCTACTCTCCTTCTGCAAAAACCAATCTGTATCGAAGGCAAGCGGGCACAACTTGAAGGTCCAAAAATAAGCCAGAACAACTCTTAAATAGCAACTGAATCATAGTTTTTCAATTCAGTGAATTAGATTTAGATCCTGCTTTTCCTTCAACAGCTTCCCCACTGTTTTGTACAACAGCAGCCCTGCGACTGGAGTGAGAGAGGAGGACAGGCCCCAAAGCCACCTGGCAAACTCTCCTGGCTAAGGGTGGACTTGAACGCAGGTCTCGCCAGTTCTAGTCCAACACCTTCACCACTATACCATACTCACTCTCAATGAGACTGAAAGAGAAAGCTATTAAATACAAGAAGAGTAATCTTATGGCAATAGTTAATGTAATTTTATTGAATTCAATATAACATTTCAATTACATTAGACCAAATTTAGTTTCAGCCCTAAAAGTCAGTCATACTGTGACCCCATGGGACCACCATGCATGGTTAAGTGGACCACGTTCACCTTTATGGCTCGCCTGAACATGTGCAGGGGGCGTGGTTTAGGGCATCACATGCACCAGGACATTATTGTGCAGATGAATTGGCACCATGTCATCTGTGTCGCTTGCACGATGCCATCCTGATGCACATGATGTTAATGTGGGTTCTTCTGGAGGTCTTTGCCTGCAGGCCTGGGCGAGACAAAGCTCTGGGGCTTAATCCAAAGAGCCACGGAGCTGTTTCTGTGTTTCCTGAACAGCTGCCCTCCACGCCAGACAACAAACATCTTTTGAAAAGTGAAGGGAATTTCAAAAGCTATTTGTAATCCAGCATGATGAATGTCCTAGGGCAGAACAGCAGGAACAGAAAAAAATAATACAGTACAATCTTGAGCCAAGAGGGAGGGAGTCAAATGCTCAAAAAGTCTTTAAAAAGTGCACAGGCTATGTCCCATTGCTTGGCACCAGGAGTGACCATCTGGCCTTGGAATGCTGTGCTGGTTCTAAAACCTGGGATTGCGCATGAGCCAGCTCAGCACTCTTTCTGTTTCAGCCAACAAGCTTAACATACCTATTTTACTTGTGTGTGCGTGTGCAGGTTTAAAAAAATATTCCCTCCCAAAGAGTACCACCCCATTTCCTCTACAATGCCAGTATATCCCTGCAATGCCCCTGAAGCCCTTGGCCACTGAACAAATGGGAGATCAATCAATCATTCTTTATTACAGTCATAGACCGGTACAATTAAAAGTACTCAAAAGTGTCCGATAAAATTCTCAGACATGAACAAATGGGAGAAAAGATCGCCCTCCTCGCTGTCCAGGGTGGTTCGCATTTACAAACGGTCCCCATTTTTCCAACCCAAGACTTCCCATTTCTTTCCTACCGTCTGAGGACCACTATGCCACCTCATCCGGCAGTACCTAACATAAGCAACCTGCAATCTCCTTCCGGCGCTATCCTTCCATCAGCTTTTTCAAAAGTGTTTTGCAAAGGAAGCAGAAGTGGGAGTACATTTCAGTGGACCTATGCCATTATAAAATCAAAAAGGACCAGCAGTAACCCACAGGCGCGATTAACACATGAAATCTGAAAACAGTGCATGTCTCGACAAATGCATTCTCCATGACACACTTAACCAGATCAGTTAAAGGACTAATGGGTGCATTTGAGTAAGATGTTAAGCTTGGCTTAGCTTAACCATGGATTGCATGTTTTGGTGTGAGTGTGTGTTTTAGCCCGCTTGGCAAACTGATGCTTCTCTGCATCATACAAACCCAGAATATGGGCTAATATAGTAACTGGATTTCTGGTTACTATATTAGTCTCATGGCAGCAGGATCCAAGGGTTGACATTAAGCCTGATGGGGAAAGAGGGCAGCTCTCTGCATGAATTCACTGTTTTGACTTGCCATCGTGATGATTTACAAACATTTCTGACACGGATCATTTCAAAGCTGTTCCCTCTTCAGAACTGGGGTGTGGCAGAGACCCCAAGGGACAGTTCAGTCTAAGAGGCTTCTGGCCATCAAAGAAAAGCAAAAAAAACTTTGAGTTGCTGGGAAGCAGCTGTGCCAGCCTCCAGATTTGTTCAGCTGTGGTTCCCATCATCTGGCTGGCCCTGCCAGCTGAGCATCCAATTGGAGAAGGCAGATGGATCTTTACTAGCACACGATTCCAACTGAGCTGGCTAAATGGGATTATTTCAGGCTGAATGGGTGCCCCCACATGGAAGTGTAGACCCCTGGCCTGCTAGAACTGGGTGGGGGACAACTTTTCAGCAGGGCCTGCAGTGAAAGCGGCAATCACGCAAAATGGGCAGGACTGCATTTCACCACTAGAGGCAGCTGGGATTGGGGAACTGTTTTTCCCCCTGGGATTTGCAAACATTTTCACTTCATCCTCTTCCTACTATGCCAAGTCTACCATCACAGCACAGATTCCATGGGGTAGTGGGGGATGCGAAGGCCCCATGTACATGGCTTCAGTGACCACCAGTCCCCACACTACTGCCAGATTTTCCTTCATTAATTGCTTTATTGCAGTCTTTTAATTAAAGAAAAAAGGAAAAATGGGAAGAAGATATGTCCCACGGTTAAACACCAGCCTCAAATACCCTGTTTGTTCTCAACAGTGCTTCTGGATCATGCACAGACTCTAGAGGCATTTTTAGAATGTAAATATACAGGGAGGCTGTACCCAGGCTTGGTTTGGAAGGATGCCCATCTGCAAAGGACAAAAAAGGTAGAAATAAGCTGAAGTGGTAGAGAAATTTGGAGGGCAGGGCAGGAGGATGGGAATCAACTTGACCACTTTCCACCCTGGCAAAATGGATATTTTCTTTATTGCCCAGGTCCCCGGAGGCCACCATTTTGTGAGACTGCTCCTGACGCACCCTCAAAGTTCCAAATCTATTTATTTCTTCATTGCCTTTATATCTCATCCCAACCAAAAATGACTCTCAGCAGTTTATAAGATAGATAGAAAAGGAGAAAAGCACCGTGGGTACCTTAATGAAAACAACTAAATTTAAATTTAAAAATTCCTTCTCCAGAAATGGGGTATGCCAAAGACTCCAATGTCTTTGCCATAACCCGTGTTCAATCTAAGAGGCCTCTGAGCATCAAAGCAAAGTGAAAAACTTTTGAGAGGCTGGGAAGCAGCTGGACTGCTCTCTGCAACAATTCCCATACAATATGCACTGATGGTTAATTCCAACTTGCAGAGCCTCTGGGAATGAGCTCAGCTTTTAACTTTTTCCAAAATGCAACCAGGGAGGGGGCCGATCAGATTTCCACCCCAATGTTCCAAAGGGCCAGCGCTGCTAATGAGAAGCAGCACCTTTTGGTTTAAGCCCCCTTGGCTTTCTGGAAGGGGAGTGCGGCTATCAGCTATTTCCCGCAAGAAGAGGAGATTTCCTCTTGGCTGGATCAATTCCATTTGGAGGAATCAGTCCTGGAAAGGTGGTGGTGAACCTGGACCCCCAAAAGTTAGGAATCTGGGCAGTACCTTTTCAAGCATTCCTTCCCCCAACACTGAGAAGCAACGGCGGGCAGAAAAAATTTGCAGGAGCTGGGAGGGGTGCATATAGTTGAGTAACAAAGGATGCCACCCATGTGCTGCAGAATCCTGCTGCTGCTGCTAAGCTCATGTTTTCCATAACCCACATTGCTTTCAAAGGAAACCGGGGATCAATATATACATCACTCCATGGACCATTCTTCTGACACCTTCTCTTCCCACCATGGTAGGTTCTCCACTAATGCTGCTTTGTTCCTTTTTATGGCAACAACTTCATCCCTGTGGATTTCAAAATTCCCAAAGGGCCACCTTCTTCTGATCAAAAGGGTCAGGCAAAGGGTTACCAGAAACTGAAAGTTCACTTCACCAACTACAGAGCAGAAACTCTAACACCAGACCAACAATCAAGCAGAAAACAATACCCTAATCAAGGAACTACCAAGGAGAAAACCACACCCCCGCCAACACTGGCAGGGCAAGCCACTGTATATAAACAGGGAGCAAACCCCACACTCACCAGCACTGATGATGTTACCTAGTCAGGTAATGAAACGTCTGCAAGCAAAGAGCCAAGCTCAGAGAGCACCACGGACTTCACAGTTCAACCCTGAGCTACATACGTTCTCTTCAATTGGAGAGCAGAAACTGCTGGGAACAAGACTGTTAGACTCCCACCTAACTCCCTTCCCTGCTTTCTTTGCACAACACGTGCTAGGAAAGAAACACACCCACAGCTGCACTTGCAACCTAATCTACAACCAAGCAATGAGGCTGACATATGGATGGGAAAGAAAAGAGATGCTTTCTAAAGACACCCCCCGACTCTCCCCCAAAATTCAAGATGGAGACTGCCCAACAAAGAGACACCAGAAAACCCAGATGGCTGATTGAAAACACAACCCACTGAACTCACACCTATTTGCTGCCTGGAAAGGCCAAAGAGCAAGTTGGCAGGTCCAGCAATTCCAGGCCATCACTTATTTCATGGTGAGCAAGGAGAATAAGGGGTCAAATCCTAATTAATCTGCAACTTCAGAAGGAAACCAGCTGAGCTGGTGGGACAAATAATCCGTTGGGTAATAACATCTGAGCTTATTCATGTTGGCAGAGTGCTAGAAAGCCTTTGGCCCAGGAGAGATCAGAAAAGTCACACACCAGGCATTTCTACAAAAATAATTTTATTTACAGAAAGCAAACATATTTACAGCAGCTCAGTGAGAGCTGCTTAACTCTCTACATGCCTACACAGAAGGGAAACTGAAACTGAAGCTAAAACAAGTCCAGGCAAGTTCTTCTCCCCAGGTGCAAAAATTAACATCCAAAAACAGGACAATTAAATTCAACCTCTTCACCCAGCCAAAATGATTAGTTACCATAGTCACCTTAATCTGTAGTAGAAAACATATTAACAATTCAGTTGGTGGTCTTGGGAAAGAACTGCCTCCCCAGCTCCTGTTTCAAAACATAGATAACATTATTTCCTTCTTCCCTGAACTGGTAAGGCTAGAGCTCATGATCCCAAATTCATCCTTATTGGTGGAATATGGCCCTCCTCTACTGCAAAGCAACAGACACCTTTCTGGCTTCAAGGAGAGCTAAGTAGGTACTTGCCTGAAGTCCTGAATATGATAAAGGAGGTACCAATGTATTATGGATGCTTGCCTTATCCCTCATGAATATTGCACAAACCCAGAAAATGGGTTAACTCATTAATCAAGCTGAATATGTTTTGCAAACTCAGCCAGGATGTATCCTATCTTTTCTCTAAAGCTCAGGCCATCCACTTGGTACCTAAGTGTGCCCAGTTGCCCATGGACTCCTTGGTGCCCACCTGATTAAATGTACTTTTAGATTCTTTCAAGAAAAAACAAATACATTGGAAACTGACATACTACTGGTCTCAAAAAGCTAAGCAGGGTTGGACCATGGTAGAACTTGGATTGGGGGCCATCAGGAAACATGAGAGCCATAGACTAGACTGGGAAATTGAAAAAAAAATCTCAGAAATCTAGGATGAACCACTGCTGTTTATTTCCAAGTAAATTATATGGCTGTGTCCCTGGTCAAACGTGACTCCTTTTTATTGCAATCCAGGTGCCCAAACATCATACACATTCTAAAGAATACTGCTGGATCTCACATAGTATCAGCTTTACAAGGTAGACTAGGCTAAGAAGCCAATGCCATGTAGGTAAAGGTAAAGGTTTCCCTTGACATTAAGTCCAGTCGTGTCTGACTCTAGGGGGCGGTGCTCATCTCCGTTTCAAAGCCGAAGAGCCGGCGTTTGTCTGTAGACACTTCCGTGGTCATGTGGCTCACCCTGTCACGCGAATTCGAACTGCCGACCTTCCGATCGGCAAGCTCAGCAGTTTAACCCGCAGCGCCACCACATCCCTTACAATGCCATGTAAGTCAGGACTAATTTTACTGTAAAGCTGTAGTAACCCAATCTTGCAAGTCTGAATGTGTTTCCCCCTCCCTCCCTTTATCTCTGTGTGAACTAGGGATGGGCTTGTCTGAGACGTTTCCTCGCATTACTTTCTTGGCCAAGGCTTAAGCCCCTCTTATCTGGCCATTGCCTCAGTAGTGGCTCTTCCTCCTGTCCTTCAAGGCCATTCCCTCTTCCACTACTCACAGGCCCCAGAAGTAATATGAGCATTTTGAAAACCCACCACCGCATGGTTTGGCAACATGCCCACCTGTCCAGAAGAAAGACAAAGCCAAGATGAGGTGGTGGACAGCTCCTGGCAGGCTGGAGAGAACAAAGAGCTGAAATGTCACCTGTTGGCTCTTCTGGGAAATGTGTATTTTGAGAGGGGACAGCCCATCCATAGCAACCATTCTGACAGACCACCACCAACATTCCCTCTCTCACAGAAGCTGGAAATGAAAAACAAATTCCCCAATAACTTTCTATGACATCACAGCAGCTCAACCAATCAGGGGAAGGAGCATTTTAATTTTGCTCAGTAGGTGTGAAGGGTGCTTTGACATGAAAAATCACATTGTTTGTTCAAACTTCCTGGCCAGGAAAGCTTGTCACTGCTTTTCAAGACAAGATTTGGAAACTGCTCTGAATTCATTAGACTTTCAAAGTAGGAAGAAATTATGACAACTGATCTTAAGTTTATTAGCTGGCCTTACTCTCTGGTCTATAATCAATCCCATTTTTCAAAGCTAGGAATTATCAGCATTGCTCTGGTAATCCAAACCTTCTACCCTGCTCTCTCCGTAATTTCTTCGAGCAGAAATGTGTTCTTCCTAAACATCCAATTTGTTCAACTTTGGTCAAGCCTTAAGACATTTCCTGAACCGCCAATTCCCTGAGATATATATATTTTTTCCCTATACAGATTTTCAATCCACATTTGTCAAAATTCCTAGATCTATTGTTGGCTGTGAGTGTAGAGGATGAACTGTCTCCCCCCAGTTGAATGCAGCTCAGGATCTCGGATGAACTGCTAGGGATCTGTTGGTTTGCTTCCTCCCCTTCTGTAATCCCTTTTGCCAAAGGCCCAGGCAAGTAGAGAAGCAGATTTTTTCCCCAGCCCCAAATGAGTCTCTGAAGTGTTCAAGTTCAAGATCATAGAATTGGAGGTCTCTAGCTACTGCTCAGCACAGGTATCCAAATTAAAGCATCCTTAAGAGGGGGCTGCCCAGCTTCCATCTGAACATCTCCAAAAAACCCTTTTCCAATGGCTCTTATCATCAGGATATTTTTCTTAACATTCAGCTAGAACAGTTGTTTCTCAAACTTGGCAACTTTAAGATGTGTGGACTTCAACTCCCAGAATGCTGGCTGGGGAATTCTGGGACTTGAAGTCCACACATCTTAAAGTTGCCAAGTTTGAGAAACACTGAACTAGAATATAATCTGTAGGGCAGGATTCCAGCTCCCAGCTTTCTCTGTTGAAGTTTAGGTGCCAACCTGGGATTCCCTATTCTGCAATCCCCTTAAATCTCTGTGGATTCCTATCATCTTGAGATGGGTGGCATGGAAGCTGTAGTTAACATAGGCTTAACCTGGTTAAGAAAAAGGATGACCTCCAATATTTGACCTCCATCATCCTAACTCAGAGAACACTTGAGAAATCTGGATCCAGACATCTGCACAATGGGGTCCTGGAACCCAGCCCCATTGGCTGTGGTCCTTGCTCCCCCTCCCCATTTTCCTGTGGCAGTAGAACAACAGGTATAATACATCTACTTAGAAAATATGGAGAGACAACAGGGACCATTTTGCCCTAGGATTAAGGCTTGAAATCTCTTGTTTTCTTGAGAAATCCACCATGATCACATTTGCAAAATGGCTACTGGAGGGGCCCTATCTACTTAGCAAATGAACAAAGTATGGATTTAAGGAGGTAGAAAGCCCAATTTACCTAAGTGATACCTGCCTCCTATCCCCCCACCCAGCCAGACAACCTGCAAGACATTCCTTAATATTTCTGCCTTCCTTTGATGAGCTGCAGCATTGCTCCATTTTTACTTTCCAAATAAAAGTTATGGAACCCAAAGCATATCTAAGAACTAAAGATGGAGCTTTGAGGTGTGTCAGCTAACTATTTTTTTAAAAAAATTAAATTAAATTTCATTTCATTTAATATAAAAAGGTCAGCAGGTGGGTCAGGAAACAAGGGAGCTCTAATGGTGGCTCAATTTTTCCACTGGAGTCCCAGTCACTCCATGATCAGAGATAGCTTTGACCTTGGCTGATCTCAGAAACCTAGCTAGTCCTTAGATAGAAGACCCACCAGGACATCCATTTTTTCCCCCCAATGATATTGGGAAGATTTAAAAAACAACCCCAAATCAAGAAATAACAAACCACTTTCATGCTGATGCTAAACAAAAAAATATATGGTTATATCCATGGAGTCACCAAGAATGAAGCTCAACTGGAAGAAGGTGATATTCTTCATAGTTCTCATTACATTGCCAATCTCCTGCTGGTGAATTTCCCCTTCTGGTCTACTGTGGGGGCAGGGGGGCAGGGGGCAGGTGAAGAGAGAAAGAGAATTAGGATTCTGTTAAACTAGGGACAAATTATGCACAATGGAATGGAAGTAGGCACAAAGGGGGAAACATCCTTCTCTTTCAACTAGGATTAGAGTTAACCCAGCAACAAGGTGGTCCTTCATCATATAATCCCCTACAAAATTTGGGCTGAGAAAAGTTATTGAGGATCACAACTGGGTCAGTGGGGAAAGGTATTCTGACAAATTCACAGGCAAGAGCCAGAGAACTCAAAGGAAAAAAAATTGGAGCGCTGCGGGTTAAACTGCTGAGCTGCCCGATCGGAAGGTCGGCGGTTCGAATCCGCGTGACAGGGTGAGCTCCCGTTGCTAGTCCCAGCTCCTGCCAACCTAGCAGTTCGAAAACATGCCAATGTGAGTCGATTAATAGGTACTGCTTCGGCAGGCAGGTAACGGCGTTCCGTTTAGTCATGCCGGCCACATGACCACGGAAGTGTCTACGGACAAACGCCGGCTCTTCGGCTTTGAAATGGAGATGAGCACCGCCCCCTAGAGTCGGACACGACTGGACTTAATGTCAAGGGAAACCTTTACCTTTACTAATTCCCAACAGGGGTGTCTGCATGGTGTGGTCAAAAAAGTCAAGATGGTGGCGCAAACTCCACCTGTTTTATATGTGCAACAAACTTCAATTGCACTGTTGCACCTACCATCTTTTTTTAATAATAGTTTTATTAAAGTTTGCATATACAAAGACAAAAATCTAATACAAACTAAGAAGGTATAACATGAAAAGAAAAAAGAAATACAAAGAAATATAGAAAAAGAAAAAAGACAGAAAAAAGAAGATATATAAAAGATGACCTTCCCCCCAGACAAGTATAAACAATTTCAGTAAGTTAACACCTTCTCTAGTAAGGGGGGAAAATTAATGTCTTCTTCCCATATCACATCCTTTCAAAATACAAGAAATCATCATTTAATCCTAATTAGCAAAGATCCGTTGCACCCACCATCTTGACTTTTTGACCATTCCCTGCAGATACCCTTGAAGAATATCCGGAAGCTTCAACTGGTCCAGAATGCGGCCGCGCGAATAGTTATTGGTGCCCCAAGATCGGCACCTGTGACACCACTGTTACACAAGCTGCATTGGGTACCAGTTTGCTTCCGGCTCCAATTCAAGGTGTTGGTTAGGACCTTCAAAGCCCTACGTGGCATGGGACCGGGTTACCTGAGGGACTGCCTCACCCCCCTAACATCGACCCATCCCACCTGGTCATGCAGAGAGGGCATGCTATGGACCCCGCCAGTAAGGGAATTCTACCTGGCGAGGTCCAGGAGGTGGGCCTTCTCTGCAGTGGCACCTGCCCTCTGGAACATGCTGCCCCTGGAGATGAGGTGGGTCCCTTCGCTCCCAGCCTTCAGGAAGAACTTGAAAACCTGGTTCTGCCACCTCGCCTGGGGTGGGAGGGGCACCAGTTCTTCTTGGGGGTGGCTAGTACCACAGATCTCTCCCCAACAAATAAGATCTGTGCCGCTTGGACTTTATAGTTTATACCTATTTTATCTTTTTATTGATCTGTTTATGTTATAATTTATATGTTTTAATTTTGATCTTATTGTAAACGGCCCAGAGTCTCCTTTTCGGGAGAGATGGGTGGTGATAGAAATTCGAAAAACAAACAAACAAACAAATAAATAAATAAAGTTCTGCCAGCAGTAGAGTGATAGAGCAACCGTAGAGAGAAGTGGGCTTTGCTGCTCTTATAGGGACTAAGACAAAGGTTGGGAAAAAATCCCCCCCCCAATTGTTCTCTTGAAGTAGGACACACACACGACCACACTCCTTCCCACGTGCGTTTCTGAACAACTGTCACTGCGAGACACACCTCCTTAAATACTATCAGGAACGTGAAGCTGTCCTGTCCTGTAACTATGGAGAACGTTCTCCAAAGCCCCTGCTGGGGCACGTCCAAAGAGAGTACCTATTTATTTTTTTTTACCAAAAGCTCATTCTCCAGGGAATGCGCAGATATCTCTAAATAAAAGTAAACAATCTGCTCAGCCAGCTAATGGCATCTTTGGTTACACCAATTAATGGCACTGATTGATTGCCTGCTGGAAAAGCAGCCACCCACGTAAGCTTTCTCAGCAGAAGAAGAAAAACACAAACATCTGCAGATCTCTCAGATGTACACCTGCTTGCCAGGAACATCCAGAAAGTTGATCTGGACCCTCCAGGCTCAAAAACAGACCCAGGGAAAGGACAGAAGGGTGTCAAAGGCTTGCAGTAATCCGAGTTCCTCTGAAGACCCTCCTGCAAAGCAGGAAGATGGGCTCCCACTGAGCCTGGGGATGCCAGTCTTCAAATCCTACACTGAGCGATCAGTTGAATGAGGCCACCCCAAAAAGGGTGGGTGTCCTCTGAGCCACAACAACCAACTCCTGGGTCTCTTTAAACCAGATGTGGCAACCTTTTGGTCTAAGGGCAACATCCAGCCATCAAGCAGCCCACAGGGGCCCTCTTCAAAGAAAGGAGCAGGGCCAAGAGCAAAGCAAACTCTGATTCAATTCAATTCCACGTCAGACAATATTTCTCTTCGCTTCTCACTCATAGGCAGGCTCCCAAGGCCAGGAACAGCTTGAAAAACGATAGTGTTAAAAACAAGGTGGCAAGGAATTACAAGTGGAAAAATCAGAACATGAATACTTAATGCTAATCAATAATAACAGTAACATTCAACTGACACCCATCTAAAGCCCCACTCATTTGGAACTCTAAAGGGTTATGAACGCAAGGGGGAAGGTTAGTAACCAGAAAGGGAAAGAGAGAGCAGAGGCGCCGCCAAAAGCCTTCGTGAACAGGTACAGCCAAAATCGTAGAAGACTTGGCACCGAACGATGCCGTAACCAGGTGGGGGGCCTTGCGTTGAACAGCCCTCGCTCGCTCACTGCAGAGTGAACTGTTGGCAGAAGCCCCACTTCAAAGGGGGTGTCTTGACTTAATCTCCACCAACAATCAATTATTTATGGGGGAAGACACTCCTATCAAATGGACATCATACGGTAACTTCCTTTTTCTCACACTCAAAAATTCCAAGTTTCACAGGACCTCCAAGCTCCACTGATGATTTCAGAGATCACAAGTGTCTCTCTCTGCTTTAAGAATTGTGTGTGTGTGTACCTTTGAGTCAGTCTTGCCTCCTGGTGACTGCCTGGATTAGTCCCTGAAGTTTTCCTGGCAAGATTTTGGAAGTTGTTTCTGGCCCCCTCCCTCTTGGGGCTGAGAGAGAGTGACCGGCCCAAGGTCACCCAGCTGGCTTTGCGCCTAAGGCAGGATCAGAACTCATGGTCTCCTGATTTCTAGACCAGCACTTTTAACCACACCACCGAACTGTCTCGTGTTTTAAGCTAGAAGCACTGAAAAAGGATGGGGGCGCAGGAGGGGGGCTCAAGCTGGGAGGTCCTGCTAGCTCAAACCTTTCCTCCTGGCAGGGTCTCTTATATGGAAGACTTGGGTTGACACCCTCAAACCAGCCAATATCTTCAAACCATGAGCAAACACTGGTTTGAAATCCTGGATTATTCATCAAGTTTATTACAGCCCTAACGCCAGATACAAATCCTAGATTACTGAAGAAGCAAAATGTCAGGTCCCCTGATTCAGACAATACAGCAAGGTTTCAATCTCTGGTGTCTTTAGTGGTTCTCCCTAAGCAATAAAGGCCAAGCATTTGTTGAGGGCATCCTAGAGAAATCCCCCAGCATCTACATCCCATCCCTCCCAAATCTGCTCTTCCCAGCAACTGACCACCATTAGAAGTAAAATATTAGGCTAGGTGGCCTGAGCAAATAGTAGCAATAGAGGGTCCCATGAATTTAATTCTAGAACCCAGAAGAGTTTCTGACTGTGATTCCGACAAAATTAACTTGCTATCCAAACAACAATAATCTCGTTAAGTTGTTTCCTTTTCCCTCTGTGATGCAAATAGAGTTAGAAAACTTTGGGAAGGAGGCCAACCACAAATTACTCTGCAATTAAATACTCAGTCCTCTCTCAATTATATAAACCAGGGATGTGTGCTTTGCTGCAGCAATAGCAGAGAAGCAGGTTTTCATTAGCCAAGCATTCTGCCCCATATTTTAAGGTATAGACCTCTTGATCACCGAGGCTCTACTTAACCCATACGACTAACTAACCTCTCATTCCATAAAATGGCATTTATTTTTCAAAACACAGAAGGACACAACTTTTTGGAGGCTGCGAATGACAGCTGGTCTTCAAGAACCATGCTGGGCTGTTCTCCAAAATATAGGTGGGACCAGGTAAAATTCTAAATTTGAATTTAATTCACATTTCAGTCTAATTTAATATAGCTAATATGGTTATTCTCCTTGCACTAAATCATTAGTCCCTTCTGGCATGTTAAAAGTTACAATTAAGAGGTAATTTTTCCATGAGCTTTGCAAAAACCCTATTTGAGATTTTTGGGGCCTGCAGGGAGCCCCAGGCCATGCCGTCCTATTTTCAAGCCACCTGTCCTAACTGCCAGGAAACATGCTGAGACAAGGAACTGGTCTCTAATGTTTTATTGCTTGTACATAACAGGAATCCTAACAAACTGAAGAAGTGTGGGAAAAACCCAGCCATATAAACCCCAAAGGTTAAGGTGGTCCCGATCTGTGTCTCTTTGAATGGCTACCTAATTCCTCAGTGCTACGCATGCGCTTAACAGTCTGGATGGGAGCCCCCTGCTCGCCATCCTTACTCATGACACCACCAAGCAGTTGACCTTGGCTGAGTTCCAAAAGCTATCCCTTTGGAAAGGAGACCACCAGAAAACCCCAGGGCTGGAGGCTAGATGGGACAAGGGGGGTAGTTCCAGGAGAATAGCAAAGGACTTCCATGATGCTATCAAAACTATCTAGATCAGGGTTTCTCAATCTTGTCAACTTTAAGATGAGTGGACTTCATCTCCCAGAGTTCCCCAGCCAGCCATGCTGGCTGGGGAATTCTGGGAGATGAAGTCCACACATCTTAAAGTTGACAAGATTGAGAAACCCTGATCTAGACATTTCCTTGAAGTTATTTGGAGTCACATTTGTCTTCCTTTTTAAAAGCAAAGTTATCTTTATATCCTTGGCCGCAAATTCCAACAATGAATTACGAATTGTGTGAAGTGCTTTCTCTTTTTCTTTTTTTTCCTCTTCTGGGTTTTTCATAACTTGGAGGGCTCTTCATTTCTTTTAAAACATCTCTAGGAGTCAAGCAGTGTACAAATTTAATTCATCATCATCACCACCATTTTATCCACCACCTGCTCCAAGCCACATAGTTTCCCACCAACCACTTCCCACACCATTCCCCTCTATCTTTTGGGAAATTCCTGTCCTAAATCCAGGGTATTTGGAATAGAATTTCCTGTTGTTGTTGTTGTTTTAATAAGGATATTGTATCAAGGGCTGATAAAGAGGAATATAATAGGAGCCCCTTCTCGAACAGAGGCAGTAAGTCTAGACAGTTGCTGCTGCTTTTAATTCTTGGGGGGGGGTGCAGAAAGAAAGAGAGAAGCAGATGCGCAAAACCCCCACCTGTAAAGAAAGGAAATCTACAAAAGCTGAACACTGAAACAAACTGCATTAACTGAAAATTATTTAATTGGATTAATGAAGCTGGAAAGGAAAGAGCAAAAATCTGTCCCTTTAGAGAGCCCCCAAGCAGTATGGGCACACACACCACTTGGCAAAGCCCTGCTTTGCATTTATGCATTTGTTTCTCAGTTGCAAAGAGGCACAGAACTAGGCAGATGGCTTGCACTAAAAAGGTAAAGGTTTCCCTTGACGTAAAGTCCAGTCGAGTCCGACTCTAGGGGGCGGTGCTCATCTCCGTTTCTAAGCCTTGGAGCCGGCGTTGTCCATAGGACACTTCCGGGTCATGTGGCCAGCATGACGACACGGAACGGCGTTACCTTCCCGCCGAAGCGGTACCTATTGATCTACTCACATTTGCATGTTTTCGAACTGCTTGGTGTGCAGGAGCTGGGATTAACAACGGGAGCTCACCCCGCCGCGCGGTTTCGAACCGCCGACCTTCCGATCGACAGCTCAGCGGTTTAACCCGCAGCGCCACCGCGTCCCTCACTTGCACTAAGCTTGCACTAAGCAGGGAAAAAGGACGGATGTTTGCTTTACTTGGAATGGCTGCCAGTAACTTCGTGTAAGTCCTTCAGAACCCAAGACTCTAGAGCAGGGTTCCTCAAACTTGGCAACTTTAAGATGTGTGGGTTTGCTGGCTGGGGAATTCTGGGAGTTGAAGTCCACACATCTTAAAGTTGCCAAGTTTGAGAAACACTGCTCTTGAGCTTGGAAGGAAACACACACACACATGTTTTTGTGCATTGTGTTAGTCTAGTTCAGTGTTTCTCAGCCTTGGTGGCTTTAAGATGTGTGGACTTCAACTCCCAGAATTCCCCAGCCAGCAATGCTGGCTGGGGAATTCTGGGAGTTGAAGTCCACACGTCATAAAACCACCAAGGCTGAGAAATACTGGTCTAGCCGCTGTGGTTTGTTCACCATAATTCTGCTTTAAGGAAGTGTGCAAATCCAGCTAACTGTGGCTTAATCAGCGAAGATGCCTCAACAAACCATGGGTTACCAAGAGCAGATCCAGTCCTTCAAAGTACCATTTGAGCACAGAAAGAGAAACTCACCTGATTTTTTTTTATTCTGCCAGTATAAAGATATTTTGAAAGCTTCATTTCTGCATGTCAAGATGCTCTTAAAGGCTCGAGAGCAGAAGCACCAGAATGCTGGTAAAATGTAGGAAAAAGAGCCTTTTCAAAGCAGTTCTTTCAAGTATTCTTTTATTCCTGTAGGGATTCGCTTAACAGCCTTTTTAAAAACATTTCATGGTTTCTCCCAGTTGGCTTTTCATTTTCTTTTAGAAGGTTTAGCATATAAGGACTGATTTTACGTATCATGTGACTGCCTGGGGTGTTTAATCCCAGCTTCACTGAATACACCACAATTGGCTACCTTTGCATGGTACACCAAGCCATAAACCATGGATTGCCAACCACATTTTACACAATTCAATAAAGCCCAAACCAAATGTGTGGAGCGCACCAGAAAAATAGTGGCTTTCACTAATTTTGGATCAGCCTAAAGGTAAAGGTAAAGGTTTCCCTTGACGTAAAGTCCAGTCGTGTCCGACTCTAGGGGGCGGTGCTCATCTCCGTTTCTAAGCCTTAGAGCCGGCGTTGTCCAGAGACACTTCCGGGTCATGTGGCCAGCATGACTCACGGAACGCCGTTACCTTCCCGCCGAAGCGGTACCAATTAATCTACTCACATTTGCATGTTTTCGAACTGCTAGGTGAGCAGGAGCTGCGACTAGCAACGGGAGCTCACCCCGCCGCGCGGTTTCGAACCGCCGACCTTCCGATCGACAGCTCAGCGGTTTAACCCGCAGCGCCACCGCGTCCCTTCAGCCTAGTCTCCCCCAAAAAGATATTTTTTTTTTTCATGCTCTTAAGCACAGCCCTGTGGAGGAGATTTCAACAGACAGTTTCTTTCATTTTGTAAGACAAATAACATCCATCCAAAAAGTCCAGTTTGGTAGATCTGGGCTGCAACAGTCAGATGAGCACTAGATGGCAGCAAAGAGATACAGAAATTCTGTATTTGTGGCCCCCTAGTGGCCAACTGGAGTTTTGCAGCCCTGATCTGGTAGTATTGGACCGGACCACTGTATGTACTTCTATTTTTGCTGCAACAGGTGTTCGTCTCATATGGACTAATATTCCAACGTAAATTATAGGGCTGTGGTGAGCTGCCCAAGTTTTTTTTTTAAAAAAAAACTTGCTGCAATTCTCTGTATTTTTACTTGACAATGAAGTCTGTAAGAAATGAATGGTAGTTACAGATAGAAATACGTAGGACCAGACTGTTTGCTTTGCCACAGTCATGAGGATTACAGACTTTGTTTGAAATAGTTTTCATGACTAACTTTGCTCCTAATGTGCATTCGAGCAGCCACATCCCTTCCTATCCAGCTCGGAGAACTCTGCGCCACCACAATAGCTACACAAAGTCGTGCAAAAACACAATGAAAATAATAGATGTAGCAGCAACGTGAGGTTGTGGGCTGGACTTTTATAATGTATTAAGGATCTCTTAGAAAAGCTGGCTCTAATCTAATTGAAGAATCAGCAAAATCTAATTAAGAACATTTTGCAAGGGAGAAAGCGAGAATAGAAGAGGGATTTTTTTATAGAAAGGGACTCTAACCAAGCTGACATTTGCTGGGCAAAGTACAAGCAGGTTAACAATTTACAAGGCTGTGCTCAGGTGAGTCCCTGTAAAAGCCTTTGTAAACCAGATAGCAGGAGGAAAAGCATTTGGGGGAGCCAGATGCTGACTTGATCAGCAAAGCTGCTCTTCTGCTTGACCCACTTTGATCTACCTAAGGATCAGAAAGAACTTTTACAGTTGTGTTTTGGCAAATGGGTTGACTGATTCTACCCTCACAGCCAATCTCCCCCAACCTTGCTGCCCATGTCCCAGAATTCCCTGGTCAACAGGGTCATCACTGAGAATTCTGGGACTTGAAGTCCCCACATCTGGAAGTAGCCACGGTGGAGAAGCAACTGGTCACAACTACAGGTAGTCCTTGACTTACAACCATTCATTTAGTGACTGTTCGAAATTACGACAGCGCTGAAAAAGTGACTTGCAACCAGTCCTTGCACTTACAACCAGTGCAGCGTCCCTATGGTCATGTGATCAGAATTCAGGTGCCTGGTGAGCAGCTCATGCTTATGATGGTTGCAGCCTTCTGGGGTCATGTCATTGCCATTTGCAACCTTCTCAGCCAGCTTCCAACAAGCAAAGTCAATGGGGGAAGCTGGATTTGCTTAATGACCACAGCAAAAAAGGTTGTAAAGTTGGGCGTGACTCACTTAACAACCACCTTGCTTAGCAACAGAAGTTCCAGTCCCAATTGTGGTCATAAGTCAAGGACTACCTGTACTGAAAAGGTCACAGGAGGGTGGCTTGCTACTCCAAGCCATCTCTTCCCACCCCAGTTGTCTTTTTCGCCACGAAATGTAAGCTTCCCTTAAATTTATCTCTGCCCTAACCAAGGGGGAAGTGGCTGGGTTGGAGGACACACTTCCCCACAATTACATTTCCACACTTGATTCAATTAACACAATTCCTGAGGTTCACACCATCTACTGAACCCCAAAATTAAGGCTCTTCTGCACAACACCGTTGCTAAAATGTGGCCAGCTCTCAGGGCTGCCTGCAGGAAGGGAGTCAAAAAAGTCATGATGGCAACCACAGCAATGCCATTGAAGCCCCACCCTTTTTATATACATATGACCTCATGGCTTATGCATATAAAAGAGGGTGGAGCGAAGACTGCCCACCCACCCTCCAGAAAGTATCCTTAATGGACTGATAGAAGTAAAAGTCGTTGTTTTTCATTTCTTTTTACCAGGCCTACTCCATGGCTTTTAACCACAGCTTCATTTTCCTCCTCTTGCATGGGAACATCGTGGTAGAGAACAGCACAACTGAATCCACTCCTGCTCCTCACAAGCAGGAAGAGCTGAAATGAAGTTGGTTCGTGTAATTTATCCCATCCTTTTCGTCCTCCTGCCTGCTTCCACAACCGTGCCTCTAGCTGCCTGAAGACAAAGAAGAGCATCCTTTCACATGCTGGAGGAGCCCCTCTGGAGCCACAATGAAGCCACTTAATGAAATGGGAAGTGGGCTGTCTTTTTCATCCAAATGCAAGGCTGCAGGAAGCCAAAGAGACAGTCAATCTCCCTTCCTAGTAAACAGATCAGCTTTTTGCTTGTGGTTCCTCTGAAATATTTCAAAGCAGGGCCCCCGAGAGAGATGCACCAAGGGCAGCAAAAGAACAAACCAACCAACCATGGCATTCATTGCCACAAAACATCGTAAGGCCAGCAACTTTCAAAAGTACACACTTGCCAAAGATCCCTGAGCCAAGAGAAACCCATTATCAAAGGCCCAGCAATAAAACAGTGAAACAGCTTTTCATTCAAAGGTAGAGGTACAATTGCCTTTGAGCAGAGCTCGACTCCTGTTGGCAGTTCTGTGCAGTTTCTTAGCAAGGAGATGGCTGTGGTCTGCCACTGTCTTCTTTCAGGAAATTTTCTCAACTTCTAGCTCTCAGCCCTGGGATTCCCTGGTGGTCTCCCATCCAAGAACTAGCCAGGATCAGCCCTGCTTAGCTTCTGAGGGCTCAGCTAGGTGCTATTAAGTGGCATTTGGAAAGAGGGGACATTTACAGGCACAGTTTGCTTGAAGAGGCCCATTGCTGACTCTGTAAGGTTGGGACCCTCACAAAACCCTGCCCTTAACACCCATCCTTAAACACTATCAACTGGGATGATCTTTATCCATGTGATTCCCACCCTAATGGTGTTCCAGGGAGAACCTGGCTGTTCTCCCAAGCCTTGGGAGAGGGTAGTTGAAAAGTCCCATTCCATGTATTTTTGTAATATATGTCAGTATATGTTGCCTAGACATGCATGGTCTTTTCCGTTCTTTATTATTGGTTCTCTGTTAAAGTGTAAGCCTTCCAGAGTCGCTCTGGAGTCAGGCAGCCTTTAAATCTAATAAAAGAATAACAAAAGAATAAAGGTGGGCTAACAGGCAGAGCCACAGGATCATCCTTCAAGGCCAAACAGGTTTGTAAGGCATAAACAGAACCAGTCACCAAACTGATTACAGTTTTTAAGTTACCAGCGGGCACTGGAGTTTGATCAACCAGTTGCAGATGTTGTAAGAGAAGCTTCTACGCCATTTCTTACAAACCAGACATCACAAGATGTGGATTCAGTGAAAAAGGGACGAGCTGGTTAGAACAGCTAACACATCTAACTAAGGCTTCACTGAAGTTCACAATGGCCACATTTGCACAAGCCACTTAATGTGGTGATTGAATTACTCCACTTTCTGTGTTTAGCTTTGAACCACGTATGAATCAAATCCACTAATAGAACGCAATTGCTGTGTTCACAGAATATGCAGTCCCCAAGGGAATACATCCTTTTATAGCTTAGCACAGTTTTTCGCAACCTTGACAACTTTAAGATGTGTGGACTTCAACTCCCATGATTCCCCAGCCAGCCCAGAGTAATGACTTCATGCCACCTGGGGAATTCTGGGAGTTGAAGTCCACATATCTTAAAGTTGCCAAGGTTGAGAAACACTGGCTGATCATAAAGGCCAAGAGTGTGCAAGAGCCGAATTCCCACCACACTCATTTACAAACAATCTAACTTCATTTTAGCCTAACATAATTCTCCTTTCGTAGGACTGTGCAGCCCATGAAATAGATGGTGCTCCATAGAACCTTTTATGCAAACAAATGCTTGAATCTTGAAGGGACTAAAAAGTATGTACAAAACCTAGCACAGCTCATCCCTCTGGAAATAGGTAATAATTCTGACCACCTGACCTCCACAAGCACATGAGTGGCTACTACTCATGTGCTAGAACTGAAGCTTCCAAGCCATATCCAAGAGCAGCCTCATGCAGAATGTATTGTAGCAGTCTAGCCAAGAAATCATTCCTGATCAAGGCTCTCTTTCACAAAGTAGAGTTGATGCTAGCAGTCATGACTGCCACCTAATCTTCGACACACAGTGTGGAAACTAGGAAAGCAACTTGCTAATTCTGTCTGTATTCCTTTACTCAGGCCTGCCAGATGTCCTACCCACTTTCTATCACTTTCTATCACCCATTTGTATTCCAAAACAATTTACAAACAGTTCCCTAGGCTGGCTGGGGAATTCTGGGAATTGAAGTCCATGGATCTTAAAGTTGCCAAGGTTGAGAAACACTGCTCCAGAGAGTGGCTGTCAAGCTCAGATCTCTAGCCCTGTGAGGTATTCAAGTCACCGGAAACTTAAGTTTGAGCAGTTAATGATCCATCCAAGACAACGGTCGTCACTGGTTTTCTCCTTCCCCAAATCCACAGATCAGTTTTCCTCAAATCTAATTACAGAAAACTAGATCCAGAGTAAATCCAACCACACATGTTGGGTTTCATATAGTTTGAGAGAGGTCCACAGAGGTCCATGAAAATGCAAACATGGCCAGACCAGGTGGTCCATCAACATGAATATTAAAGATCTAGAAGACCAGCCATCTTGGAGTTTCCATGTCCATCCCAGGGGTCACCACACCAGAAACTGCCACCCTCAAGGAGGCTGTTGAGCAACAGGCTAGGTGATACATCTTCAGTCTCTCTCATGGGTTTCTTGGTGTGATAATCTACATATCAGGGCCAGCTTTGCACTCTTAACGTGAGTTATAAGGGCAGCTGCGAGGCAGAGAGGTCCTTCAAGACCATGCACCTTTCACCAGCTCATGCCAAGGAGCTATGCTTTATGTTTCACTTCACAAAGTCTCCAATCTGGCATCCAGAAGTTCTGAAGATCGCCTGCCAACACAACTTTCTGAGGGAACCACGTGAGCCCTGAAACTCAAGAATGGCTGAGAGTTTTGACAATATGAGCCCTGTTCTTTTCTGCACTTCAAGACTGGCAAGAATCAAAAAATCTCCAGGGATGGTGTTGTAACAAAGAACTTCAAAAGTGCCTCGCTGACTCCCATCATACATCCATCAAACATTATTGGATTAGCTCTGTCCAGCCTAAACTCTTCCAGCTGTGCTGAGATGACAACTCCCTTCACCACCAGGCAGGTGATGGGAACTGTAGTCCAAACACAACTGGAGGGCAACAGATTTGGGGAAGACAATCAACTGAGACTTTGAGGCTGCTCCAGCAGGCTTTTATGCTTCTCTCAAGCAAACCACAGAGCCATGGTTTGTTGCCAGCCTTCTAAAGTCAAAGGTATACTGCCTCTCCACATGGAAGCTCTTCTATCTAGGCACTGCAGCTGCCACCGAGGTTTCTGCTAGCTAGGAATGATGTGAATCAAACCCCCAACATCTGGAGGACACATTTGGAGGCTGCGTGAAGCAGCTCTCCGATTTCATCAACCAGAGAAGTCCACCCAGGAAATCAACCTGAGGAAGGGAGAAGGAAGGCCCCCAGCAAAGACGGCACAGGCACAGCGGTTGCAGAAAACCCTGCCATCTTGTAAACAAAGCAGCCCACGAGTGCTGCTGTTTGCGGAGATTCACCCAAGCCACTTTCCAATCGCAATTGCTGCTTGCTATATCGGCTCCTGCGCCCCTCCGTGTATTCTCCCGCGCAGTTTCTGCAACCCGCCGGATCGATCGTGGGTCCCCCTTCTGGATCTCGCGAAGAAGCCAACGCACTTCGAAAACGGCATTTCAGGCCCCCAAGGAGCTCCCCTCCTCCAGTTTGCGCCGGGGGAACTATGTGGGGCCGCTGCAGCCCTCTGCCCGCCGCTTCTCAACGCCTTCCAACGAGGCCCCCGCACGGATCGGGGCCAGGACACTCTCGCCGCGCAGGCGCCCCCTCGGCGCTTCTGCTCCGAGCTCGGCGGCAGCTTTGCCCGCGTCCCGCCCTCGCCAGTAGCCGCCGCCGCCGCCTCCCGCTCGCATACACCTGTTTGTAGCCATCACGGGGAGGGGGGCACGCTGGAGAGGAAGCGCTGCGAGGCTCGCGCGGGTTCCTGGCCGCCGCCGCCGGGCCGTGCGCGCCTTCCTCCGCCTGGCAGCGGCAGCGCCTCGCCCCACGGCCAGGCTGCCTTTTCTCGGCCGGCGCCCGGCTCCCTCCCGCCCCCTCCGCCGGCTCTTCGCTCTCGACCCCGGACCCCGCAGCCACCCCTTTCTTTGCGTCCCCCCGCGGGTCCCCCGTGCGCAGCCCCGGCTCCCTTGCGCCCAGAGCCGGAGTCCCGCGCGCCAGGCGAGGCGCACCCTCCTCACCGAGACTCCCTCCAGGGGCGGGGGGTCCTGGGGAGCAAGAGAAGCCCGACCCTCGCGCCCGGGGGTTACCTTCCACCGTGGTCAAGGTCAGCGCCAGCAGCGCCCAGCCCGGCAGCGCCATGGGAGCCTCCCGCGGAGAAAGGAGCCGGGAAGCGGAGTGGCCGCCCGAGCCCCGCTCGGCTGGTTCCCGGCGGCGGGGCGGCTTTTAGACGTGCGCGCAAGCCGGGGACGGGCTCGGTCGCCCCTCCATCGCCATCTTGCGTGAATGCGAGAGGGACTCCGCGAGTCGCGGCGCACACCCAACGACCCACCCCGCCCGCTCGCTCGCTCGCTCGCTTTTACACACACACTTATACACTCTCGCGGGCGCGCGCCAGCCAGCCAGCCAGCCTGCCCGCCCGCCGAGCCAAGTCCCGATTGAGGCGTCCGCTGGAGACGCCCGCGCCTCCTCCCGCTCCGCTCGCTGGGCAGAGCGGCCGCCGCCGTCCCCCCCCCCCCGCCTTTTTCGCCGCGGCGACGATGGACAGATGGGTCCCCTCCGGGCGGGGAGGAGCTGGGACAGAGCCAAGGGAGGGACAGAGCCGGAGGGGATGGGGAGGAGAAGACGGGGGGACGCCGCGGGAAAGAGCCGAGGTGCCTGACTTGGGTGCAAAGCTGCGGCTGGCCGGCTGGCCTTGCGCTGCCGTCCGCTCGCCTGGGGCAAAACTTTCGCCTGGGGCATCTCTTTCTATCTTTGGACTTGTTGAAACTCTTGACCACGGAAGGAGGTTGCGCGCGGCTCCAGCTTTCCGATGAAACCCAGCCCTGGTTAGGGCGCAAGCCGCCGGGAAAGGCCGGACGGGATCCCCGCCGAGGGGATCCCGCAATCCCGAGGAGCTGCGCAGAGCCCGGAATTTTGGGGGAAAGCTGGCATTCCGCTTTAAAAAGAAAACTGAAAGAGCGACCAGTTCCCTCGCCGGTTCAAATTCCATAACCGGGGGGAGCGCTTTCTGGCTGCAAATTGGGGAGAGGGGCCTTCAAGGACCTTCCTTGCAACTGCTCAGCCCTCCCTTCCAAAGGGACTTCCGAGGAGAGGAGAATTTTGGAGAAATTGGCCAGGGGGTCCAGATGCTCAGGTACCAAGTGGTCAAAGGCCTGGGTGAACGTTCTGGTTTAATTGTTATTGGAGCCTCTGGCTTGCAGACTGCAGCTTCCGAGACCACCCTCCCTTCCCCAGGTTGCTGTCAGAGGATAACTCTGCCCTGGGGCAGGAGCATTCCCACGGATCAGCCAGGGAGGCTTGGAGTGATGGCAAGAGGAATAAAAGAAAGGACACCAAGCAGCCTTGGCAATTTCCCAGAAGGAAGTCAGCTCAAAAACACCACCAGAAAGAAGTGGAAATAAATTCTCAAGCCTCGGACCATGAAGCAGAGAAACAGAAGCCTCTTTTTTCAGAGGAAAAATGCTTCTCAGGGCAAAGCCCATTTCAGGAAGAGCTTTAATCCCAGATTGTGCCTAGCAGGAAAGTGCGGAAGGATGGCCTATGATGTGTTGGGACTCAGCTCTGTTTGAAATCCCTAGTCCCCAGGCTCTGAAGCAAGGATGGGGAAGAAAGTGCACTCTGTGCATGCTCAAAAGGCTTACAGGAACACAAAGCATGCAGCTAGTAAAGAATTATATACATGAACAGACATGGGTGGGGGTAGGTTTGAAGCATGAAGCACTTCAGATTAAGTGCGGGTGCTCCTTTGAAAGGATAATAACCCCCTCTCCCTTTCAGCAGAGCCAGTTCCAGCTGCATTTCTGTTTTCTATCCCTACATTCTGGATTGAAGAAAACCACCTAAAATCTGGTGTCTGAGTGCTACATTACTGAAGATCCCTGAACATCTTATGGCCTTCTCCAACATGGTGCCCTCCGTCCAGGTTGGGAATTCTGGGAACCCAGGGACACACCAGTTTGGAAAGTTTGCAGGATGTCCTCCGATGGTTCCTTGTTTGAAGTGGCCTCTCTCCTGCAAAAGGACAAACACAGGGCATGAGGTGACATTCCTGTTGCCCTTTGAATGGCACATTAGTCTGACGGTTCCCTGCTTATACCAGTCCTTGCGCTGTGCAGCAGGAAGGTACCATAGAGGCCATCTAGTCCAACCCTCGGCTTGGTGCAAGAATGCAGGTTAAAGCATTGTTGACAAAAGTGAAGCCCCTCTCTTCTCTGGGTTACCAATGCCACTGTGGAGCCACACTCCCATTTTCATTACACCTGGGGTCAGGAATGCGCCCTATTCTAGTCCCATGTGTTTGTGGAGCACCTGAAATAGAAGACATGGCACATGTCCTATTTAACTGCCAACTATGTGCCCCAGCAAGGGCGCAGCACCTCCAGACGTTACTTGACAGAGCCACATACCGGGACCGTAACAAAAGACTACATTACTTCCTCCAGGCCACAAATACATATGTGGTCAACAGAACTGTTAAGTACATAGTTAAGGCTGTCCAACTGAGAATGAAATTTATAGGACACATTGGGGTGGCATGTAAAGGTGAGGAACTCACCTAAAGTCACATTGTTTTGTATTTTATTACTTGTTTTATTATATCTTGCATTTTTATCTTACGATTTTAATTCTATTTTACCCACTGTGTTTTATCGTCTTTTATCTTAACGTAGTATGTTTTATCTTATCTTACTGTATTTTATCTGTTTTATGGTGTTACATTCTATATTTTATATTTTAAAGTGGCTGATGCCCAACCTATTGATATGGTCAATTGACTAATCAATAAAGTTCTGTTCTAGTCTAATCTAGTCTAGTCTAGTCCTTGAAGGTAGTTTAGAACCTGGCTCTCCCCACCCCACACCTTCTCCACTAGACTACCTTGACTATTGGGCTGAGAGGGAGGGACTGGCTCAAAGTCCACCAGGGCCCTTTCAAGGCTAAAGGTGGACTAAAAGTTGAGTCTCCCCCCCTCACAGGCCAGCACCTTCACCTCTACCCTCAGTGGCAGTCCCAGGTTTTTGAGAGCTTGGCAGGAAGGATGAAAACTGCAAAAAAGGACCCCCAATTCTGCCAAAGAGCCTAGAACAGTGTTTCTCAGCCTCAGCGGCTTTAAGGTGGGTGGGCCTCAACTCCCAGAATTCTGGGAGTTGAGGCCCACCCACCTTAAAGCCGCTGAGGCTGAGAAACAGTGACCTAGAAAAACGTCAACCAATGTTATTAAGACCCAGTAAGATATCCAGGAGAACCAACAAGTTTTCTTTTCCCCATTCAGTCCATGGCCTTGTCCATTCTTCATGGCTACTAATCAGAGCAGACTCTGCCCCATAGCCTGGCTAAACCCAGCAACAATCCAGAGAAACTGCATGACCAAGATGGCTTGGGATTGCAAAACTATCCCTTTCTTCGCCCCAAACAGGGTGAGGTGGCCTCAGCTCCACCCCGCCCCTTATCCCAACATTGGAGTGCAAATTCTTCGCAAAGAAGTTTCCAAACTGCTCACAGCAAGGCAGTGACCGCTCTGGCTCGCTCTTCCCGCCAGGGCAGAAGTTGAAGAAGATGCCGGTGTAATCCGAAAACTTGCTGTCTTGCTGATTGCAGTGTGATCCAAGAAAAAGATTAAAAAACAACCAGACCCGAAGAAGATACACCCACAGACACACAAAGCCTGTCCTGTCTGGGCTAAGCCCTGCCAAGGGGGAGCAGCTGGCTGCGTTAATCGCCACCAACATGTAAGTGGACAAAAAAATAAGCAATTTGCTCCACAACTGAGAGAGATCGAGGCAATTCTGTCTAGCAAAAAATGGAGGAGAATGAACCTTTAATGCTCCTGCCCTTGGGGAGCTTGCATATAATAAGTTCTTTTCATTATGCCAATTCTCATAAATATTTATTGCCAACTGGCAACTTCTTATTACCTTTCGGAGAATGGGTGTTACTGGTGTTACGGCTTCCCTCATCCCCCCTCCCTTCCAATTTTCCTGCAAGCTACAAAGAGCCCACTTAGGCAGGATGTTTGCAGAGAAAGAAAGAGCAAGGAAGAAAATAAAAACTAAAAAGAAAAGGAAAGGAAAAGAAAAGAAAAGAAAAGATACTGAATCCAAAGGATGCAGGAAAAGGTTCTAAGGTGGGACATGGATCCTGAAGCGGTTTTGGCTTATTTTGCTTATCTGTTTATGTATGTTTTCATTAGATTTCTGTCCCATCTTCCTTCCAGGAGTAGAGCATTTTCTTCTCCAGTTTTCTCCCCACAACAGCAACCTTGTAGAGTCAATGGGCCTCAGATCAGCCCCAGAACGTCTATGGCTGAACTTCAGTCTGGGACCTTCGGTCCTTCTTCCAGCATCTTTACTATCGTGCAAAGAAGAAAGGAAATAGCCAAAAATACATCCTTGCAGCTGGGATGGAATACAAAACCACTTAGCAAACTGCAAGAAGCCGGAACTGGTTGCATTTTTCACCTGAAAAGGAGCCACAACCACATTGGTCCATTAAAAAAATAAAATCAACAGTCCATAGCAGGCTAATACCTTGCTTAGAACAATTCCAAATACAAACTCTGGAGTTTTTGAGAAATTTTATCCTGGTGGGTTAGCACAAAATGGTCAGAATAAGCAAGGAAGTTGGAACTGGATGGTTCAATGGTAGGGTTTGAGATCCAATTCATTTTTGAGATGGGGCATACTGACCGAACCCAACAGGCAAGGGGTTGGTATTACTGGTGGAGGGGGGTGGGGGGGCTAGGACCCCTCCTTGTGTTTTGGGGAAATCATGAGGAGGGGGCAAGTACTTTTGAAAACTGGTCTCACTTTGCTGGCAATGGACAGCTAAGGAGTCTGGCTTTGCTCAGGATATCCATCAGTTGGGTTCACTGGGCACCTGGCGAGGACCTCTCTCAAGTTCTGAAAACTTGGGGTCGTCGTTGTCATCGTTGTCGTCGTCCTCCTCCTCCTTGTCTGTGCCCCCACTTTCAGGAGTGCCAGCTGTGCCAGGGGAAAGGAAATGGAGCCACCTCTTCCAGGCACCATCTGCTCCCGTGCTGGAAAGGCCTGGCAAGCAGGCAATGCTGTTGTACCAAGAATAGGAGGCCATTAAGAGAAAGGCTGGGATCTGTGGCTGTGTTCACACAATCTGCTTCATCTGCCTACTGAATTAACCCATTCCCTGAATTCATTAGCCCGTTACCTGGGCTTGCTCAGTACATTGAATCTCAAATGAGCTGGCTTCACAAAACATGATGCAGCCAAGCAAGCCAACAAAAACCTTTGCAAAGCATTTTGTGCGAATGCAATTGAACTGGCTTGGTTGGGTGTATGGTGTGAACGCAACCTTGGAGTCAGAGCTCGTGCATCTGGCAGACAGATGTGCAGACAGTTCTTCTGCATCTGCTGTGAGCAACAGACTCAGGGGTCACATTTCGACCCCCAGAAGGCTTCTGAGCTGCATGTTTGGGCTTTCTGCTTTATTTATATCATCCTGGCAGGTATAGTCAGTAATTGGGTTCACGCACTGCACCAAAGCCTGCTCTTTGCTTACCCAAATACAACTATGTTCACAGAACAAAGGACGCTCCAACCAGCCAGCCAACCAACCACATTTTGGCTTAAAATGATGGCCAGGTTCTCTCAACATGTGATGGGGGAGGCTGCATTACTGAACACAATGGTCCAATTGACGCTCTGCCTGTTTTTTGCCTGTGTTGTGTATGTGATGCACATAAAAAGCAGACAGAGCTTCAATCGTACAATCATGGTGGCCCTCTTGACTTTTTTGACCATATCCAGCAGACGCCTCTATGTGTGTCAGTTTAGTCCTAGTTTTCTTCGGAATGGTTAAATTAGCTGTAAAACAATGGCATCAAATCCCAAACAAAACAAAATTAAGACTAAACTTGGTCTTCCTCCTGGCCAGGAAACTTCTGGCCCTGATCCGGATGTGTAAAACCAGATAAGTCTACTCAATGGGAAAGGAACATTTCCACCATGGATATCCATAGGAGCAGGGAGTACATTCCCTGGTATCAAGTTGTCACCATACAGATGATGTAAAAGTCAGTTCATGAAGATATCATAATACATATGATATCATCCTGGCTTGGACTGGATGCTGATTGTTGTTGCTCCAGCACTGGCCGGAGACACAAGGGTGATCTGCCAATCTTCACCATCCCGGTCCTTAGCCTTGAAATAAGATGCTCAGTCTTGACATAAAGGACGCCAGCATTTCTGGATCAGTGTCCGATTTACAAGAAGGAACCCAAGTCACCAGGAATGGAATATGCAGACAGTATTCTTAGGAAGACAGAAAGGAAGAACAACTTTGCAGTACAAATTGCGCAGTCTGCATCGGTGCACGAGGTTGGTGGCATCATGACTCACAGCAGTTGGCTGGGTAAAGGGCCCCCTGGCTGGAGGCTGGAGGCAAAAACCTGGACTTGAGCTTCAGTCTCTTCACCTAGTCCTTTGCTCTGTCCTTCCTTTAGATTGCTTTGTAAGTTCTTTCTGAGGTAAAGGACTATGCCTGCTGATGCCCTTACGTAAACAGTTTCTAAGCCAACAACAGAGCCCACTGCAATTCAGAGATGCTCTCTTGTGATTTCAGCATTCAAAAGACCATGTTCTGATTGAAGTCACAGAGGAGTTTGTGACTTTCACAAACACCAGCAAAGTTAACAATTTTTTCAGTCACCAAACCCCCAAAGGCTGCCTTTCATCTTACTGTGGTCCATAATCTTACCATAGCATGACATTAGGAAAAAAACAGAACCCTAATTCCTGGTTTCTAAATACATATTTTAGCTGGAAGAGCTGGTTGGCGTGGCCCACAACTTGCCAATTTCATTCCAGGGTGGTCCCAGCTACCCTTTAAAAATCGGGCAGCGGAAGTGATTCTCTGCTTCAAGGTTCTTTTTAAAATCAGAAATAGATTCTGACTTATCACTTAGTCCTAAAAACTGAATATCATGACTAAGTGTTTGTGAGAAGGAAGCAGGGGTATCCAAAAAGTCAAGTTGACATTGCTGCCCCCTTTTTTATGTTTGACATTTAGATTGCATGGATGCCATCTTGACCTTTTTGACCCTTTCTGTGGACACTTCTGTGCAAGGGTCTGCTATCAACAAAACCCAGGGTAAATACCCAGCTGTCCAAAGGCTTCACATAGGGGTATCTGCAGGGTATGGTAAAAAAAAAATCAAGATGGCGGCCACAATGACTTTTGACCATGCCTGAGGGCACCCCTGGTGACCTGTCTAAGTCTAGGGCTGAGAAACATGGACTGGTCCAAACTGCCTACGTTTTAGATCTTTACACTAAAAGTGTGGCACCAGGGGTGCCCTCAGGCATGGACAAAAATGTCAAAATGGAGCCTCATGTGGCGCAGGTGGTAGGCAGCAGTATTGCAACCGAAACTCTCCCCACGACCCGAGTTCAATCCCAGCAGAAGCTGGATTCTCAGGTAGCCGGCTCAGCTCAACTCAGCCTTCCATCCTTCTGAGATCAGTAAAATGAGCACCCAGCTTGCTTGCTGAGGAAGGTGACGACTGGGGAAGGCAATGGCAAACCACCCCACTGTAGTCTGCCAAGAAACCATCGCGAAAGCAGTGTCACCCCAAAGGGTCAGACATGACTTGGTGCTTGCACAGGGGATCTTTCGCTATATATATATGTATGTATGTATGTATGTCCCCTGTGCAAGCACACTATATATATATGTATAGTGTGTGTGTGTGTGTGTATTCATTTCTGTATATATTTATTTCTGCTATTTCTGCATCCTGGACAGGAGTATATTGATAGCACCCAAAGGAAAGGGGCAGATTTTGTATACCATTGGGATATTTTCTGAGGAGAGTGAGGCAATGTTTAAAAATTATTTATTTACTGTTTTGTGCCCATAAAATCTGTTTGAAGGCATAGATTTAATTTTGGGGAGAGGATGGCAGAATGGTAAGAAATGGGGCTGTTGCTCTAGGGGGCTGCAAAAATGGCAGGGGGTGGAATCTGATTCCAGTTGCAGATGGGGGCTTGTCTTCCCCAATCTATGGCTTTACACTGCCCCCCGCCATGGCTGACAACACTTTCTAATTCATTTTCTGATCACACTTACTATCATGGGCATCTTTAGTTAGTCAGGCTGTTTTACACCTTTGTACAAGGTTTAAAATAGCTTCAAGGTTTGGATGTGTCTTTCAGCTTAATGGAATCATATCTGCCTTATTCTACAGAAGATTATCTGGAGGAATTTTAACCACCCCAAAAGGGGAACCTGATGCTCTTAGTAAAAGGTAAAGGTTTCCCTTGACATTAAGTCCAGTCGTGTCCGACTCTAGGGGGCGGTGCTCATCTCCGTTTCAAAGCCGAAGAGCCGGCGTTTGTCCGCAGACACTTCCATGGTCATGTGGCTCTTGCAGGCAGCCAAAGTCTGGGTGTGAAATGCTGCCATCTGCTCTCTGGAGGTCTGCAACACACACATACACCCATTTTGTGCAATGGCCCCTGTTTTGTTGTGCTGATTTTGTTGTCTATTAAATTATTTTAGTCTGGGCTGCCTGTTCAATTTAATGTTTTTAGCTGTTTTTATGTTTTCTCTAGTTTTGTACACTTCCCAGAGTCTACTGGAGTTGGGTGGCCAATAAATTTAAATATAATAATAATAATAATAATAATAATAATAATAATAATAATAATAATAATAAGTCAATTGCAAAAGGCAGCTTTACTTGGAAGAGGTTACATCCTGCGATGATACCTTTAATATTACTAAGCAACAACATCTGCCTGTCCCAGGGCCTTGGGAAGGACTCGATAGGTGGGCAAAAATGCCAAATCTGGTCTAAACATCTGGCTGACCATGTGACCAACCATAATAATAATAATAATAATAATAATAAATATTAATAATAATAATAATAATAATAATAATGATAATTTTTGTGATATCTCAAGTGGGGAGAGCAGGTGGAAACTCATTCAATGGGGGAACTTGGTATGGGTCCAGGTTACCTAAGGGACCGCCTCATCCCTGTTACATCGACCCATCCCACCTGGCCGTGTAGAAAGGGCATGCTACGGACCCCGTCTGCAAGAGGATTCCATCTGGTGGGGTCCAGGAGGCGGGCCTTCTCTGCAGCAGCTCCTGCCCTTTGGAACATCCTTCCCCCGGAAGTGCAGTTAGCCCCCTCTCTTCTGGACTTCAGGAAACGATTGAAGACCTGGCTTTGTCACCATGCCTGGAGTGGGGAGAGGAAGAGCCACTCTGGGGGCTGGTTGGCTCCCTAGTCCTGCCAAGGCCGGTCTTGTTCCCCTTTGGGTGGTATTAGATCTGCCATTACGTGGATCTCATTACATTTTATATTTATTTATTGACATTGATATTTGTAGATTAATGATATTATTATGATTTTATTAATTTTAAACTGTTTTATTGTGAACCGCCCAGAGTCCCCCATATGAGGGAGATGGGCGGTGATAAAAATATGATTGATAAATAAATGAATAAATAAATAAACTTTTCAGATGGAAAAGTTGGAGCTGCCAGGGAGCTTCCAGGATGCTGGCAAGATATCAAAAAATCTAGTTGGAGCTCTTCTGTTCCATCCATTCAGAAACAAGTGATGCTCAGCAAGAAAAATCCAAAAGATATTCTCAAGTCTCCTGGCCGTAAGGTGCAGAAACAGGAGCCTCTCATGGGGAGAGAGCCAGGCAGATGTCAGCACAACATTAGATGCAGTATGTGAAAGTACAGGTAGTCCTCATTTAGCAACCACAATTGGGACTGGCAACTTGGTCGTTAAGCAAAGTGATTGCTGAGTGAAACCACAACTACAATCTTACTTCAGCTTTCCTTTGCTTTACAGACCTGTGAAGATCATAAATGTGAGGATTGGTTGTAAAGTTACTTTGGTGAAGGTGCTGGGCTAGAAACCAGGAGGCTGTGAATTCTCGTCCCACCTTAGGCACGAAAGCTGGCTGGGTAACCTTGGGCCAGTCACTCTCAGTCCAACTCACCTCACAGGGTTTCTGTTGTGGGGAAAACAGGAGGAGGAAGGAGTATTAGGTATGTTCGCCACCTTGAGTTATTTATAAAAATAATAAAAAGGTGGGATAAAAATTAAATTTAAAAAAAATGTGAAAGGTCGTGAAATGAGGCAGTTGCTAAACAAGGACTACCTATATGTGAACAGGGATTTTTTTTTTTACTGAGAAAGGAAAGTCTCCAAGTTTAGCCCATTTACCAAACCAACTCTGGGCAGTGTATAATAAAACCAACAGGATAAAAATAGAATGCAATCATCATAAAAGAAAGAAATAACAAGAACAACAAGATGGCTGATCCATCTCACCGCACAAGGGCCCAATCCAGCAGGGGCCCCAGCCACCCTATCCCAAGGCCCAGGAGAACGGCCAGGTCTTCAAGGCTTTCCAGAATGCCAGCAGGGTGGGACCCACACGGATTTTGGAGGGGCCTCATTCCAGAGTGCAGGTGCTACAACAGAGAAGGCACGCTTCTGAGTCCCAATAGATAGATTGCTGAGTTGGAGGGACATGGAGTATGCCAACTCTGTCTGATGAAACCAGCCAGGCTGATACCATGGGAAATAGTGGTCCTTCAAGTAACCAGGCCATGTAGGGTTTCATAGGTCACAACCAGGAAGTTGAATTTCACCTGGAAGCATACTGGTAACCAGTGCATCTCGCAAAGCTGAGGTATCACACGAGCATTCCAAGGCATATTGATCACCACTGCTGCCTTCTGGACTAGTTGAAGCTTCCAGGTGGTCTTCAAGGGCAACCCCATGTAGATTGCATTTCCTCGTGATGACTTTCTGAAGGCTCACCCAATCTAGGCATGGGTGCAACTGGTGCAACAGATGAAGCTGTGCATAGTCCTCCCTGGCCACAACTGTCACCTGCTCATTGAGCAGGAGCTGTGAGTCCAGGAAGACCCCCAGATTGTGTACCACTCTTGAACAGGGAAGTGCTACCTGATCCAAGGTCAAAGAGGGAACATTCCCAGACCTGTTTGGGCCAAACACCCACAGCCACTAAGTCTTGGTAGGACTGGGTTAGAGACAGTTCCTCCCCATCGCCTCCAGGACCTTGACAGTCTCACTTGGCTGGCCCAGGGTCGAGAGATATAATTGGGTATCATCAGCATCCTGAGGATACTGAACCCCAGACTGGCAGATGACGTCACCCTGCAGTTTCTTGTAGATGCTGAATAGGAAGGAAGGTAGAGGCAAGCCCTGTGGCATCCTGCAAAGGAAAGGCCTAGGGAGCTATCTCGCCCCCTGCCCAACTAACTGTTGGAATTATCAGGGGTCAACTCAGCATTGTCTCATAACCATAAAGGGGTCTCTCTAGCAAACACATCTCTACTGTGCTTGTGGGATGTCATGTGGGTCACCTGATTTCTACTTCCTCCTTCTTGGGCTTGGGGATTAACAATCTCCATTACCCTTCTGGCAGACCTGCAAGCAGGAGCTGCTGCAGGAATGCAGCCCTCCCACAACCATCCTCTGCTACCAAGAACCAGTGATGATTAAGCGCTTTCTACTATGAATCTATCTGTATCCAGATCTACTGAAGAAAAGTAAGCTATCTCTATTTTTCTTCATCTAACTACAGTGTGAAGACTGAACTTATTTCTGAACATAATTAATCTTAATGTGCAAGTTCCTTTTTTTGGTTCACACTTCTACTCTGCAAGATTGCTGTTTGCTGATTGGAGTTCTTTTATTAACCTTTAATAACTCCATCACTAACACCAACTGAAATTGGGCCTGGGGGAAGGAAGAGAACCAATGTAAAATGGTGCCCCCTATCCCCAGCTCCTGGAGCCAGCTTAGAAGGATACTGCAGTTGATTGGTGTTGAAAACTGTTGAGAGATCAAGGAGCACAAGGATGGATGCCCCACTGCCATCCCACTCAGCCACAGGGCACAAACAAGGCTGCCTCCATACGAAATCCCAGCCTGAAGCTCGACTGAAACTTGTCTAGATAATCTGCTTCCTCCTGTATGTTATCTTTTATGTGCAAGGGACATAAAAAACAGGTGGTGCTTTGACTACACTGTTGCAGCCAGTACATAGATTTTCTTTTACCTTATGCTGCAGACACCCCTGCATCAGATGCAGCCTCTGAGCACCAGAAAAACATGCCAGTTTGTCTGTGGACTCCCTAGAAGTGTTTTGCCACTGGTTGGAAACTTTGACCTGAGCAGCCCAAACTGTCAGCCAAATTTGAGCCAATTGTCTCAAAATCTTTGAGAAAATTAGAAGTGGTGTAGGGAAGAAGAAGCTTCGCATATTCATCTCCTTTTTAGTGGAAATGTCACCACAAAGTAAGAAAGGCCTTCCCATTTTTCCATTTTTAAGCTAGGGAGGCACTCTCTAAGGAACCCACGCCACTGCACTACACCCTTGTTCTTTCTTGCTTATGGTGAGCGGTTTTCTCTATGCATGTGACTGCTTTATAAACTAAAAAGATGTCTGTGGTGTCTCTATTTATAGATTGCTGATCGCATGGACTGAGTGGGCTCCACCTTCTCAGCCTGGCTCTGAATCTGAGCAGAGTTATTAATAAGCCTTCATTGTCTGGTGGAGGTTTATATGTCAGCCCCATCGGGAGCAGCAGCATTAGGGTGTCAAAATTAGCTAGGAAAGAAAAGCGACATCATATCCAAAGACACTGAAAATCACTCCCAAATGTAGCTGGCTTCTTCATGGAGATCTTGACTAGAAAATCCAGTTACTTGAAAGGTACGGATTTTCTCTTTCCATTATCTCAGTCTTCATTTCACAGTGCATTCACTACTCCCTTACACTCTGATACAACAATACTTAGGACAGTCTTGGGTAAATATCCATCTTCAGTGCAGGGAAGGATGCTGGGAGACAGATGTAGCTTATCCCATGCTCTTAAGATGGATGCTATCCCCCCTGCCAGCCTTGAAATAAGATTCAGTTGCTTCTGAATGCGGACTGGATAGAAGGTGCCAGCTTTTCCCTCATTACAATTTTTGAAAAGGAATGCATGCAACTTTGAAACCACAACTTCCAGTGCAGAAAACAAAGCAAAACAAATCTTCACTCTTGCAAAACTCCCAGGCCATTCTTGTAATTAGCAGGGACTCATCACCTTCCCTTTGAACTCTCCAATTAAGTTTGCCAAAAACAGAACTATTGTCTTACAGCTGCCTTGCATGGGAAGTGATGTGAGATCAAGCAGATCACCTCCACAGATTAATCTTTTGCACTTTCATCTTTTACTTTCGAAATGGAAAGATCTGGACCACGAAGTCAGGAAACAGGCAATAGTGTGAAAAAGAGTTTAAAGTGGTTGGTAAGAATAGGGCTACCACATGTCTGGTGAAAGGTTTGAAATGAAACCACAACTTTTCCTAGTAGGTACAATCTCAGGAAAAATCAACAGGAAACATAATAATTTAATGAGATACATGCTTTCAGCAGGGAGAATAAATTTTGCTCAACACTGGAAGAAAGATACAATCCCATGGTTTAAAGCAGGGGTTTATCAGCCTTTGTAAGCAGCTGACCTTCAGTGAGAATTCCTGCTATGTTACAGGAATCAAAATATATTTTAAAAATACTACGTATGTTTCAACATTGTAGAATATAGCTGTTATTGTTACTTACAAAATTGCAAGTGAGCCAACACCATGAGGGTTCTTTAGAGAACCCAGATCTTCCAGATATGCTTGTCTTAGAAGATTGGACTCATTCTTCATTGTAATTTTTAATTCTAAAAAATATCAGGGGCCGCCTAAGTTGCATCTGTCATTCTTGCATTGCCAATCCACCAGTTTAGCTGACCGAATGAACCAGTCATTGGTGGTTTTCTTGTGAAATCATGATTAAGGAAAAGCAGGCTTGCCACAGGAGTAATTCTCCTCTTTACATCCTTGTTTCTCAGCTTCTGCCTCATTAAATGATAAGCTCTTTGTATAAAACTTCCTTTGCCTCCCTGCAGCAAAAGAGAGTGGAGTATAACAGATAATGTTCCAGACTTGGACCAGCTGGCTTTAATCTTTCCATTTTCTATTAATCAAAGTTGTCCTTTTTAGAAAGGACACCCTCCTTGACATGCAATTCTAAAAGAATGATTACATATCGCAGCATTTTCATTCTCTTAGCTTTTGACTCCTGTTGCAGATTTTTTCCAAGGTCTCTTCCAACAGGAAGCAACATATTTGAGCAATCGCTGCTGCGGAGTCTGCAGTAGGAATGACTTTCATACATAAGGGTTATTTATGGATTGTACTATAAGTTTCCATAGAATAAAATCCTGGTCACAAGTGGAAATTAGTTCAAAGGACTTAAGTCCTGAGTGACCAGAAAACATTCATTTCTCTTGTTTTATATTAAAATATATTTACCTCCAAAAGGGATTATAAATTGATTTTGGAATGGGCTAACATATCTGGGTGGCCAAGATCTGAACCAACACTAGAGGGCAACAAAGAGATTCAGAAAATTCTCTCTTTACTGCCACCTAGTGCTCCCATTATGCTTTTGCAGCCCATATATGGTTACCCCCCATTGTTTGTACATCATTCTATACACAGTATAGTTACTACTGTCCCAACCTGTAAAGTAATCTAGAGGGTTGAGTGTTTTTTCTGGAACCTCTGATACCATCTTTGGGATTTGGCAGCCCAGATAGGCAGCCCAAATGTAGAAGCAAAGACAAGTTTGAGAGCAGTTTTAAGAAAATTGCAAAGATTCTCACTAGGACAGAAAATTGTTCCAAATTAAAAAAAAAAAGTCAGCAGTAACATTGGGCCAAATGCATATACAGTATGTCAAACCTCAGCATACTATGAGCTGGCCAAAAAAATGAACAGGTATATTAGAGTTGCTTGTTATAAAAACCATGTAACATTAAAAATTATTGCCTGAGAGTTTGTTATTTTCCTTTCCCCTCCTGATCTCTTTTCCTTTTGTACTAGTTCTGTGTAGCTAACAAGTCCAAGCAAAAGGATTTTCTTGTTTTTATTGACTGGTGGACAATAAAAACAGCGGAACAAATGCAGTGGCAAACTGAAGGGAAGAGATTTGGGGGTTCTGGAATTAGTGGGAAGGCTGGAGACTGGATGGGGTGGGGTAGGAGAGAATAACATGGTAATGTGTGCCTCGAGTTGAATTCAACTTCTGTGAACTCCTTGAACATTTCCTTGGCGGCAGCATGGAAGGGGTTTCCCATTGCATTCTTCCAGGGTGTTTTTCAACCTCCCATGCTAGTCTGCAGCCCTGAGATTTTTCTGGTGGTCTCCCATCCAAGCACTAACCAGGGCTGATCCTGCTTAGTTTTTGGATTCTCCAAGGTGAGGGGACTCCACCTACTGAGACCTGGAAGAGGCAGGCCAGCTCAGATGAGGCTTTTGTTCATTTACTGGAAACAGAAGAAGTCCTCTTCCAGCATGTTGCAAAGTGGAGCTGGGGCATCTGCATAGGTAAAAAAATCCGGATGGGTATTGTGACCATGCAGTCAAAACCCTGCCCTTTTTATGTGCATGTGGATACCACCATCTTGACTTTTTTGCCTGCCCATCCCCCACAAATGCTCCCAGTAGAAGCCATGGGTGGCTCCCCTTCCTCCTGCTTTTGAGCCAGAATGCATCATTTTCTAAAAGATTTATTAAGAAAATGTCCATGTTGCTCCACTCCAACAGCTTTTGGGGGGAGGGGCACTGATAAAAATATAATAATATATATTTTTTAATATGTTCAATCATGTCTGATTCTCAGAGACTGCCTGGACAAGCCCCTGCAGTTTTCTTGGCAAGATTTTCAGATGTGGTTTGCCATTGCTTCCTTCCTAGGGCTGAGAGAGGGTGGCTGGCCCAAGGTCACCCAGCTGGCTTTGTGCCTAAGGCAGGAGTAGAACTCACAGTCTCCCGGTTTCTCACCTGGTGCCTTCACCATGTAATCCAACCCTAAAGAACACAACAGCATATATAATACAGGACTTTAAACAGTCCAGGTGCGAAGATACCTTTGGAGTCCTCTTCAGTTATGGGAGAAGATGAGGTCCTACTTCAACATGCACAGAAAAGGTCCCGCAAATAAGCCATGCAGGTTGTTTGCCTTTTTTGACTTGGCCAAGAGAAGGGACTATGGTGGTGTCTCCTCCTCTCCAAGGCTCTCCCTTTCCTCCAAGTATCTGGCTCACCCCAATGGAGGAGTTTTTAAAAACTTTCTTAACTAGCCGAAGGCAGCTCAGATGGGGAGTGAGCAGTCACTGCTGTTCACCAGGGATTTAGGGAAACCTTCTGGTGTAGAGACGCACACCCAAGGCCCATGGGGGTCACTCTTACTATCTGGAATCAGGCATCCCAGCCCAGAACAGCTGCACCGGCCCCTCCCCTCCCCTCCCCACCCATGGCTTTGATGGTTGTGGGGGAGGTCAGCATGCCCACACAAGGAGGACATAGACTCAAGTTACACATTGCACTAACCAAGCGCATTTTAGCCTGGAGAGTCTCTGAACCCACCCAGAGAGGTCACTTGTTAGGTGCTGTCAAGAATTAGGGCCCAACCTTCCAGTTTTACCACTGCCCTCCCCCTCCCTCCCCCCCCAGCAAGGGAGGCCTTCTGCCTTTTGTCTGCATTTCCAGATAAATTGGAAGATAAGTTGGCCCATGAGCAGAAATGACCCATTTTTGATGGCTGAAGATGAGGTGGCATCACTGGTAATTGTGTAACTCTTTTTTTTTTTTAAATGCAAGGGACGGGATGGTGTGTCCATCAGAGAGACTGTTCTGGCTCATGTTTTTTCTGCTTTTCCCTACTCTTAGCTCTGTGGGATGCCATAAATGCAGCTGCTGATGAATAAGCATCCAGAGGGTAGGGGGGAAAGGGGGCAAGTGATACCACATGCATCAGGATCTCATTGCACTAGTGACATCATCACGGCTTGTGCTGGATGCAGCTGTGGGAGGGTAGGAAAGGCAGCTCTGTTCTCAGTCAGGGAGGGGCAGCAGATTGAGAAGTTCCTCTTGGTTGCCACTGTTGAAAAGTGGCACCTGGTTTTGCACCCCTGTGTTACAATATCGGCAAACATCTGAAATGGTAGTGTAAATGGTAAATTAGGCTCAATGCCATTCAGACCAATGGGGCCCTAAATTATACACATACACATGCACATCCTAGAAAAAGGAATGGGCAAAACCTTGGCCCCCTTCAGATGATGTGGAGATTCACCCAAGCTGCCCAGCCCTGCTGTAGAGATTTCCAGCTAGTAAACCTGTAAAGGGTTTGGAGACAATAAGATTCCAAAGGTTTGTGTTCCCATCTGTAACACCACTGATTTCCACAAAGGAAAGGAGCTTTGCCTTTCTCCCTCACTGTTGTTAAACAGAAATACTCCGGCATCTTAGATAGTGTAGTGGTACATGCTAGAGAAAGTTGGGCATTTATTTAATAGTAGATTTGTTTGGATGGGGCACCACCAGGAAATCTAAAGGCTGAAGGCCAGACTGAGAAGTTGGGGGGAAAAAAACTCGCAGAAAAAACAGGGAAATCACCTCCACGTTGTCGCTAAGAAAACTGTATGGATTTCGCCATAAATCAGAGTGAGCCAATTCAGTTGGATCTGAATACGCATACTTTATGTGCATTGCTTCAGTTGCACTGTTGCCGCAGCCCTCTTGACTCTTCTAACCATACTCTGTGGAGCCCCTTGGCCTGCAAGGATAAATTTTGTGATAAAAGACCAAGTAAGGAGTAAATAAAACAGCTCGCTGGGTACACTGCCTTCACTTTGAGGGAAATGATCTACGCACCTTAAACTGATGCTCTTATTTTGGAAAAGAAAAAAGAAAAAGAAAAATTCAACTCCCAGCCCACTTAATTGGTAGAATGGCCACTTAGTGAAGCTGGAATGTAATTAAGCAGTAGCTATAGAAACTAATGCACCTTGACAAACAGATGACAAGCAATGGCGCCAGTTTCTTGCAAAGAAGTGAGCTTCTAATATGGTTGGGGAAAGACCACAAAATATTCATCTTAGACCTGAAGGAAATGGGGGTGGGTGGGAGGAAACAGGAGGAAGACCATGAACAATGAGCCTGCCTAGAAAATCCATTAATTACCCTGCAAGAAATCATAAAGTTTGAAGGTCACAGGGCATCAGTGAGATCTTCCTTATTAGAAGAACAGCCAAACCATTGAATGAGTTGATAAGGGGCTTCAGTAGGGCCAGCCAGTAAACCTCAGCTCTCTTCTCTGTGAATCCAGGGGGAATGTCAGAATGATCATATAGGTAGTCCTTGCTTGATGGCCATTTTTTAAACTATGGTTTGGAGATACGATGAGGCTAAAAATAGTTACTTACAACTCATCCTCAAAGTTACAACTACTGCACCACCCCTGCAGTCACGTGATCGTGATTTGGTGCTTGGCAACTGGCTTGCATTTACAACTGGTTGCAATGTCCTGCAGTCACATGATTGCCATTTGTGACCTTCCCAGCCAGCTTCTGACAAGCCAAATCAACAGGGAACCATTGGTTTGCTTAATGACTGTGGTAAAAATGGTCATAAAATCAGGTCTGGTCACATGATGCCTTGCTTAACAACTGTATTACTTAGCAACTGAAATTCTGGTCCCAGTTGCAGTCGTTAAGCAAGGACTCCCTGTAAGCAGTTCAGCTTTTCCAAAGGGAAAAGTCCCAATGATAAATTCTATCTAAAGAGTAAGGGATATGAGAGGGAAGAAAAGGAAGGAAGATAATGGAGTCATGGGGACAGAGATGTCACTGCATGGCACCCTTGCACCCCCATCTTGACTTTTTTGACCACATCCTGTGGACACCCCTGCACAGGGAGATAACATGTTAGGAGGTTTGTAAATATTATGGAAATTTTGCTCAGGAGACAGAGGATTGCAAGGACTGTGTTCTAACACAAGGGTCCTTTACCAAACCAAGGCAGATGTTCTTCTGGCAATCTCATTTTCCCACTGAAATTCAGTCACCTGAGTCATTCCATATCTTCAGTCAGACACTTCTGAATCTTATCAGTGATGAGAGCCATCTCCAAACATCTAAAGAGTTATCACACAGAAGATTGAGTGGACCTATCCTCTGTTGCCCCACAAGGCAGGACCAGAACCAAGGGGTGAAAGCTACAGGCTAGACATCAGAAGAATTTCCTGACTCTACATGCTATCAGCCACTGGAACAGGCTGCTACACAAAGTACTGAGTTCTGTTTTGTTAGACATCTTCAGACAGAGGCTGGATGGTCATCTTCAAGAGATGCGTTAAAGCAGTGTTCCTCAAACTTGGTAACTTTAAGATGTGTGGACTTCAACGCCCACAATTCCCCATCCAGCCATGACTCCTGGTTACTCCATGGCCAGAACTTTGCAATTATTGCCTTCTTCTGCCATGCTTTTTCAATTTCTCACCTGGGCTGTCCTTGTGGTCTCTCATCCGAAGATTCCCCAGGTCTAACATGACTTAATTCTGGACCCCAGAGAGAGTCAGCCAGGTATTACTGCCTGTTTAGCTCTGGCTCATCTATGCTGTTGCTATACTAAGGGGATGAAACACTTGTCACAACTGAACACAAGGCAGAATGAAGATCAAACCAGCCAGGTGGGCAACAATTGTAACACGTTTCAAAGTTTGGGACTTTTGGTTTTCCTTGTGGGATATGGCAAAGGAAACAATGTTATTATATATGCTATAGTTAAACATCTTATAAGATGTTTCCATTGCACACAGAGCAATACAAACAACATAGCAGCAATTTACTAGAGGTATTCTGAAACTGACTAGAAGGAAGGAAGAATGCCTTTGACAGGATGGGCTTCTGATACTACTCAGAGGGCAGCCCCTGTTCTCAGTCGGATCTGTCCACCTGATAGGATCAGGGACAGGGGGTCCCCTTTGAATTCCTTCTCTTGAGAGGTACCCTCTGAAGCAGTGTTTCTCAACCCTGGCAACTTTAAGATGCATGGACTTCAACTCCCAGAATTCCCCAGCCAGCTCTGCTTCATTGACTTTTTTGACCATACCTTGCAGACACCCCTGTACCAAAGAGCAGTTGTGTTTTGGACAGCTAACATTGCCCACTCAAGAAAGGAGCTGTGGGGTAGATCCTGCTGTTTTTGATTACTGCCAGATGATCTGCTGGAGCATCAAAAGGCTTCTGGAGGAAGATGGGTCAGTGGTTGAAAGCAGATTTGAGAGAAGGCAGGTGGAAGTCATAAAACTCAGGAAGGAAGGCTGAAGGCAGAAAACCCATATAAAGCGCACAAATGCTTTATGCTAATGTAATAGCTTCTTGCAGAGCTGAATCTTAGGACTCAGGAACAGATAATTTTAAATGCTTGTAGTTGGTGGGATTCAGGGCCTAAGGAATGGTGGGATCAGATGAATTGCAGGGCAGAGAGAATTCAATGTTTTGGTTTGAAATAAGCTACAGTATGCAAAGCTTGGGCTACAGTTTCAAATATCTGCACTGAGAGATTGCAAAATGTGGGCTGGACTGTGCTACCATCAAATGGATATAGAACCAGTTGAATAATTGTACACAACCTATGTACATTGATGGTTCTGTATCAAGCTGGAAGGAAGTCTTGAGTAGCATCCTAGCCTCTGTGCTGTTTCCCATTTTTATGAAGGACTTGATGAAGGGTTAGGAAATGTGCTCATCACATCTGCAGACCACAGAAAGGTAGAATGAGTAGCAAACCCCTTGAAGGACAGTACCAAGCTCTGAGAGGATCTTGACAAGCTGGAACAATAAGTGAAACCAACAGGATGAATAGAGGAAATGCAGAGTTCTTTGTTTGGGCTGGAAAAGTCACAGGAATGAGTAGGAGGGAAAGTGGGGACAGAGATCACATTGGGCAGCATAATGTGAAAAAGATTTCTGTGTCTTGGTAGATCACAAGATGAACTTGAGCCAAGAGTGTGATGCAGCTGCAAAAAAACCAAATGTGATCCTAGACTTAAACTATAGAAGTATAGTCTCAAGATCAAAAAATTTCATTGTTCTGATTTATCCTGCATTGGTCACACCACCCCTAGAATTTTGTATCCAGGAAGGATGCCGAGAAATATTCCTACTGTTTTGCCCTCCAGTTTCCTCCCCAGGAGCTTTTTGTCTCTCTTCCTCTCAAGGACACAATTTCCATTCTTTTTTGCCCTGTCTCTCACCCAAAGGGGGCACCTTTTCTTTCTCCTTGGTTTGTATGACAGTTTGGCGCAGTTACGCAGCAAAGCTCTGGTCAGACCCGCCTGGTAGTTTGGTTTCCCCAGAGAGTATTTCTGGGTGGAGGGAGAAGAGGGGGAGGATCAGAACAGCTGTTCTGCAGGTTTAAAAGAAAAACTTGAGTGGCATTCAACTTGGGGCCCCCTCAGAGCTGGGTGACCCTGGACCAAGATGAGCAGTCTTCCAGTTGGTCTTATGGCTATCAAGCTTGCACCCATCTGAATTTGACAATTCATCCTTTGCTAGCTTGAGGGGAGGGGAGGACATGGGGTTCGGTGGGGTGGGGTGGGGTGGGGTGGGGTGGGGAGAGAGAATGAGCCAAAGATTGAGAGAGAGAGAAAGAGGGAGAGCTCCCAATAAAAACAAAGTCAGACCCTTCTTAGAGGAGGCCTCTGTGAGTGCCCAAGTCAATGGAAGCCTTGTTAGGTGGAGAGCTGCCCTTCCCTGCTAACCAGCTCTTATCTGGAGTTTTGTTTCCTATTGAAGATGCCCATCATTAGCCAGAGTGTGAACAAGGGCTCTCAATAGCTTCCAAACAGGACAGGCGGCCCTGAATATTCATGAACAGGGGAAGAGAATGTGGGAACGCAAACAAGGGGGGGGGGGACTGCCACCCGAGCCTGGGCAGTTGTTCAAAGCAGCCCCTCTGCCTGGTGGGAAAAAGGGGGTCTGAATTACCAGGAGGACAATAGGGGTCCTCTCCCCTGCCAACCCCCACCCCTCTGAGCTGCAAAGCATGCCCCATCTGCCTGGATAAGCCGCTCGTTCCTGGCTGAAGGGAGGAGAGCAGGGATCACATCTGGGGACTGTCGTTTGGATAATGCCTGGATGGAGAGGAACTGAGCAGGGAGCCTTTGCAGAGACACAGTTCTTGAGATGCTCTGGAGGGGAGGGGGGCACTTTGATATGGTTGGGAGATGGGAAAGGGACCTCCCCACATCCCCAAACAGGGAGAAGGCACTTCAGATTACTGGTCTTCCAAGGACTGCCATCCCTCCCAATTTTCTCTTTTCCTTTCCTCCTCCTCCTCCTCCTCCTCCTTTCCTCTGTTTCCCAACTTTCTTTCTCTCTGTGTTCCAGGAAAGCTAAAATAAGAATCTACTGCTTGTTTTTTTTTTTAATGACATCCCAAGATCTTGATGGGTTTTGCCACTGAGTAAACCTGATCATCAAAAGCCTCTTCTCTCTCACCTTGTTCAGCAGCACTGCTGACACTTGCTTGGTTTCGTTTCACCGCCTTCTCTACTAGGAGGAGGAGCAGGATGGAACCTCACTGATTTATATTCCTTCCAGGGATGCGTGTGGGGTTGCATTTTGGGGTCCCTCTGGCTGCAAATCCTGACTGCCACCCACTGGTCCGGCTTGAACAAAACCACAAGTTTTCCAAACAGGAGAAGCAGAAGGATCACAACCCCCCATGAGAGAATCCGTGTGGCCTTTTCTCAACTTTCTCAGAAAGCCAGTGACTGTTGAGATGCTGGGCTAATTCCCCGAACATACCATTTGTGTCTGTCTGTATAAAAAGAAATATCAAACAGGATTCTAATATAAAGCATTGACAACTCTACAGCCAATTCTGAAGGGTCCTGGTGGGGTCTGTGTTTACAAAATCCGCGAGAACAATTGTTGAGTAATAGCAGTGTAATACCTGAAAAGCTGGCCTGCCAATTTCCATCTCAATTCTTCCTTGGTAGCAATCTGTCAAGCTTAGTTTGTCAGACCCTTTTTTAAACCAAGTTTTCAGTAAGGTTGTATCATTCTTGTGCCTTTTTCCTTTTGCCAAGCAAATATATTTGGGCTTGCAATCTTGCCTAACCTGCAGATTTTGGAAAACACTTTTTCCAAGATATTTTTTTTTTTTACATTATTTCACGGACCTGCAGTTTTGTACACACCTTTTCCCTGCTACGGTTTCCAAACTGATTTTTATTAGTGTATGGCATTGCAAAAATACAGAGAATGGCAAATTTGGAATAACCATAGTGCATTAACGGTTTGATATTCTAATATCCTCAATTTTTTTAAAAATAAGCTATTATTTTGAAAATTATATCAGGAACCTAGAGCTAGATTCATCAAGTCTTTATTAAGCCAACTGAATAGCTCTAGTTTAGAAGAAAAAAATCTAGTTTAGAAGAAAAATATTTGTTGACTGATGTTGATGAAAATGTAACAAAACAAGTTGCATTGTTTGCAATGGCCGCAAGGAAGATACAAAAGCAGATGTTGACAAATAGTGCTGTTAATTTTAGAGGGGATGGTATTGAACTGATATGGATTGTTGTAATTTTATTGAATTTTGCTCAAAGCTATGGTTGCAAATAAATGTATATACTGTACATACAATAAATACATGGTGTATATTATTCAAATTTTACCGTTCTCTGTATTTTTGAGATACATGGTGTAGTTGCTCTTTGAATAAGATGGGCGGTGATGAAATTTGAAAAATAAATAAATAAATATTGGTTCAGAAGTGCAAAATGACATATGTACTGTATACTTAAATTCAAATATGAACAAAACAAAATTCTCCCCTGTCTCTAGTATGGCAATCCATGTTTTGGGACAGGGCTGGGATTAAATGGCCTCCCTCTTGCACCAAGAGCCAACATAACTAACTGCTGGCCCTCATTAGGAAGACAATCTAACATCAAAGAAAATGGCCTTTAGGAGTTGGCTTCCTCCATTCAGGCAGCAACTGAAGAACAGGAAACCCATTGCAAAGAATTCCATCCAGCTTGTTTTCTTTCAGGAAGTTTCCAAATCTTTGCACCTCACTCCTGTGTTGAGACATAGTTTTCACTCAGCAAGTAAATACCTGGAGAGAGATTTGAAGCTAGAAGGATCTTCATGGATAACAACAGCTGCTGGGGTGAAAGAGAGTGCTGGCGGGGAGCAGAGAGGGAGAAAAAGAAAGCTTTTTTAAAAAAAAAATGAGGGAAGAAGGAAAGCAGGCTGCAAATTGCCACTGGAGAAAAGGAAAGCAAAAAAGTGGGGTGGAGGGTGGGAGAAAAAGAAGAAAGAGAAACAAAAGCACAAGCATTAGCTCAAAAAGGTACTTAGTATTTATTTGTCTATTTTGCCCCGAAATAAAAGATAAAAAGCTAAGAAAGAAACTTTGAAAGCGCTGGGAAAGCTGACCATCCAAACAGCCCAGTGAGGAGAGCCAAAATGGGTGGTTTTTTTTTTTTTTTAAGCAAGGGATGTCAAACACAGAATACAAAGCAGACCCCCTCATCTGGGAGCAGAGCTCCTCGGAAGGGAAATTTGCCTTGGCTGGTGCCAAGGAATGGATCCGGCCCATCTGGGCTGCCTCCCCAGAGGGTACCATCCCACTCCCACCCACCCCCTTTGAAAGGAGGAAAAGGGAAATGGGCGGGGTCCACTCGGCACCTCTCCGAGCCCAACCTGGCCCAGCAAACAATGTGTCTTGTAATTCAAGACACCTTGCATTCCCACCGTGCAAGGGAGAGCCGTACGTTCTGTTTTGTGCCATGCAGGAGTCAAACAAGAGGAGACATGGCAGGGAAAATTGACTGCACGTACAATATAAATATAAATGTGTGTGTGTGTGTGTACACATATATATTAAGGCAACTTTATGACAATTTGAAAGGTCTGCCTTTTGAAGCAAACAGCCAGACATTCCTGGTGTACATTTCATCTTTGAAAAAAACTAAAAAAACAATCCTACTAAGCCGACCGATAACTTTCCATTTTGTGCATCAGCCGCAAAATGACCTACCTTACAAAGCTGTTGTAAATCTACAAACCACATACGAGACATGCTCCAGACCCTGGAGAGGATGGAGAAAAGTCCAATGAGATTTTTTGTCAACTGCTGGGCCTCTGACCACCTTGTTTCCAGGAGTTTTTAGAGACCAAAGCCTCTAGAAATACCAGATGTCTTGCATTATATCCCACAATCTCCTTACAAGGTGTTGAGGGATAATATACGTATCTGAAGCAACCACAAAATCAAAGCCCTGCTCCTTTCTTACATCCATGTGGTGCACATAAGAAAGGGCCAGGAGTTCAGTTCAGATTCGTGGCCGCCATCTTGACTTTTTTGACACAGCCACCCCCTCGTAGACAACCCTGGACTGAAAATGTGGTTTGATTGGATTGGATGTTTTATTAATTCAGTGTGTAATTCAGTGTATATCATTGTGCATCTTGCCACAGTGACTCTGGACAGCTAACAGCATTTAAACTCAAACTACAAACAACATAAAGCATCAGTATACAGATAGTCTTCACTTACCAACTGCTTTGTTTAGTGTTTAGCAACTGTTTGAAGTTACAACAGTGTAAAAATAATAGCTTTGTGATCAATCCTTGTTTTTACGACCATTGCAGCATCCCACGGTCATGTGATTGCCATTCGTGTGCTTTGCAATCAGCTTGCAACAAGCAGAGTTAGTAGAGAAATCTAGCCTCTAGACCTGGGATTCCGTAGTGATGTCCCAACCTGGTGATGTCCCAACCAGACTATCCCAAGCCAACCCTGCTTAGCTTCTTTAGATCAGCCACACATTTTTCCAACAGGCACTGAAACTTTCAGTGTCCCAAATAGAATTGATGAAGATTAAATATACTTAATATTATTGCTCACAGTCATGCATTCCATCATTTTCTTCTTCTGTCTCATTAAGATGACAGCTTGGGGAGGCCACACTTTCAGGGACTAGATCAGTGTTTCTCGGCCTTGGCTACTTTAAGATGGGTGGGCTTCAACTCCCAGAATTCCCCAGCCAGCATGGAAAGGATGAGTTGCTAAGGAGGAGAATCAGCAACTCAGCCCAGGGAAGGGGACAGTGCAATATGGAAACTCAAAATAACCCTACCTTGATTCTTTTAGGTATAAGAGGGGGCAGAGAGAAACTGTCAGACTTCAAAGATTCGGTTATTATAACCCACAACCATTAAATAGCATTCCTGGAGTCCTTGCAGTGTCTCTTTCCTGAGCTGGCCTACCTTGAAAGGTCAACAATCAGATGCCCCAGGCTCCCTCCATCCATTAAGGGAGATGTGAGTCATGCCCAGGTACATAAAGGGAAGCTACAGAAAAGTCAGCCATGAACTATTTTCCATGGCCACAGGAACGAGGATGAGAAATAATGAGAAGTTGGTTGTCCTACACATGGCAGAGGGGTGGACTAGATGATCCTTGAGGCTCCTTCTAGCTCCATGATTCTGTGATTGGTCCTGACACAGTAAATCCTCCAGAACAACCAGTGCAGATTCCATCCTGTACACAGGCCTGAATCCCAACTGAAGGGGTGATGACCCCTGAGAAGGCCATTCTGGAGTCATCTGTTCTTGGGACTTAATGGAAACGGAAACCAGGGAAGCCGCTGGGGAGAGGACTGTACCACGAAAGACAGGACAGTCCCTTCTTTGGCCACCTCATCATCCAATGTGTCCATCCATGAATAATTTACTGAAATGTTCTTTGAAAAAAATGTGATTAAATTCTTTTTCTTCAAATGGGATGAAAACCGCTAAACAAAATGTCCAGCATGAATTTTAATTTTAAAAATAAGTAAATGGGAATCTGGCCAGCTGCAGAATGAAGTGCCAGCCTGCCGCATCATTCTGATTTCTAGTACTGCCTCTGAGCCCCAGATGGACCCATAAAATGTTCTTAGGAAATAAAACCGGTGGCTGGCTGTCCCCAGTGCTTTAGTTGGATGTGAGCCATCCGGATGACTGGGGCAAAAACAGAGAAGGAAAAATGTAAGATAGCCGAGTTCATACAATAAATATTGTAGCTAATGGGTGACTTTACACCAGCCCTCTTTAACCCAGATGCCAAATTGCCTGCCTGACAGGGCAATCTTCAGTGTGGCTGGTGTGTGAGTAATATGTGTTGTATTGGAAGTAGTTGTCAGTCTATGCATACACAGACCCTGGCAGCCACTTGCAATGTGGATGTGGATGTGGGCGTATGCGTCTTTGTGTGTGCAAATTAGTATACTACCTATTTCCAATGCACTGACAACCATTTATTTATTTATTTTCTATCCTGCCTTTATTATTATTATTTTTTATAAATAACTCAGGGCGGTGAACATACCAAATACTCCTCCCTCCTCCTATTTTCCCCACAACAGCAACCCTGTGAGGTGAGTTGGGCTGAGAGGGAGGGACTGGCCCAAGGGCACCCAGCTGGCTTTCATGCCTAAGGCGGGACTAGAACTCACTGTCTCCTGGTTTCTAGCCCGGCACCTTAACCACTAGACCAAGCGGGCTCATTTCTGGTGTGAATGGGGCAGTTTCTGTGCCAATGAGTGCATTGACTATTTACTTGGTGTGTGTGCATGTGTCTCTGCATGCTCAGATTGACAACTGCTTCTGATATGGACAAGAATCTGTATGTCCAACTATACTGACAACTGCTTCCCATGTGTGCATGAGTCTGTGCAAACTAATGCCAATGGAAGTGGGGATGTCAGTAAAACTCCAGGTAATTGAACCCATAGCCTCTGTGATGAATTGATCCAAAGTCATTTCTGCTCTGTCGATTCAGGAATGAGCTCACAGGAATTCTACCAGGGATACAGGATTACATTACACTCATTACAGTTTGTATGAGTGTGACTCTGTGCTCCATCCCATACTGATTGCCCCCACCAATGTCTTCCCAAACTTCACTTGCAAGCCATGTTGAGGACAGATGTTCTTTCAAGCCCAGAGCAGTTAGCAGCAGCAGACAACGTCCCATCTTATACAGCCACCAAATAACGGAACAGCAATTCACAAATGAGAGCCAGTGTGGTGTGGTGGTCAAGGCACCAGGCCAGAAACCGGGAGACCGTGAGTTCTAGTCCTTCCTTAGGCACAAAGCCTGCTGGGTGACCTTGGGCCAGTCACACTCTCTCAGCCCTAGGGAGAAGGCAATGGCAAACCACTTATGAAAAACCTTGCCAAGAAAACTGCAGGGACTCATCCAGGTAGTCTCCGAGAATTGGACATGATTGAACGGATTAAAAAAAAAATCACAAATGTCACAAATCCCAGGAGTTAAGGCACCAGGCCAGAAATCCCAGGAGTTAAGGCACCAGGCCAGAAATCCCAGGAGTTAAGGCACCAGGCCAGAAACCGGGAGACCGGTTTTTAATGGATTAAAAAAAAAAATCACAAATGTCGCAAATCCCAGGAATTAAAAAGAAACATGCAGATCTCTGTAGCTCCAGTGGAAATACATTTGAGGTGGATATGTATGATGGTCTTAATATTAATATATGTCATCAGAAAAATTAGAATTAATGCAACAACGTTCCTAAGCACATCGTACAAGCATGATCTCACAGTATAGAGAGATCTGAAGGTTTTGTTTGGATTTTTAAAAAGTTTTATTTTTGTTTGTCTTCATTTCTGCCCAGATGTATCAAATGTAACTTCTTCAGGGGTATTGGGGTGTGTGTGTATAAAAAAATCAAGATGGCCTCTATGACTACACAATTGAAGCCCTGCAAGCTTTTGGTCATAGACTCTATCTTGATTTTTTTTACCCTACCATGCCCCCCAACTTTGTGATCTGATTCCTTCAGCCTACAAAACAGTTTGAATTATCCATTTTCTCTGTTTCTCCTTAAAATGCTAATCTTCTTTTAATAAGTGTAATAATGTTTCATCCACTTTTCTAGTACTGCTGTGGGACAATATCTTTTTATTATCTTTAATTTTAAAACCAGCTTTATTTTAGTTCTGAATTCCTTAATTAAAGCCATTACTACACATTTGAGCTGAAGAAATTAAAAAGGGACTGATTTTTCCTAATAATTCCAAGGTTTTTTTCTTTCCTTCTAGGCAATAATTTAGTTAAATTATCCTTAATTGTAATCACAATTTAATTGCAATGTTAAGCCACCCTAAAATTTTTGAGGAAAAAAAATTATTCTCAGCATTTCTGTAAACGAATGTCTTGAGTTTTATAAATCAGAGGATGCACAATGTTTTTTTTTTTATCCAAGGGCCATATTTGGCCTTTAACTTGGGGCAGGGCATATATCAGAAAAATTGGGGGGGGGGTCTCAGAAAGTGGGCAGTGCCAGGACAAAATCTAAATTTCATTCTGCCCCTCTTTCATAAGCAGAACAAGGGAAAAAAATCCTGCTCAGATTTACCCTTCCTTTTTCCCCATTCCTAAACATATTTTGTCCTATAGTTTTATTCTACAACCACAGATTACTGCAAGGGGAAGAAAGCCACCTGCTCTCACCATCAGTCACCCACAAGTGAAAGTACAGGAAATCAATGCACAAAAGGAAGACAAATGCCCAATGTGGTCTTGCAAATGATCGGAGCTTGGATGGAAGGCCTGTTGGGTGAATCTTTGGGCCTTTCTTAGTCTTCTGGCTCTGAGCGTTTATTTCCAATCTGGCTCCCAAACAGATCTGTTGTCTAAGATGATATCCCAGTAGGAGGAGGAGGAGGAGGGGAGGGGAGGGGAAGGGAGGAAGGAAGGGAGGGAGGGAAGATGGAGAATGACGAGGAGGAGGAAAAGGAAGATGAATAGAGGAGGAAGATAGGAGGAAAAGGAAGGAAAGGGGAAGAGGGAGAGGAGAAGGAGGAGGAGGGCCCAGTTCAGTTCTGGAGATGTGGGACTGAATATCTGGGATCCACTTGCTCCCCCTTGTTTGGGGTTTTGAGAGGGTAAGTGCAGCAGTTGGACCCTTAATCCTTGCAGAGGATTAACACACCTATTTTGTCCCTTAAAACCTCCCTAAAGGAAAAAGGGGGATTTACTTGAGGTAATTTGGAGAGGTTAAGGGTTCTGTGCTTCTATAAATCTCGAGGCAGCCTTTTTGCTCCTTCAGGTGACTCATTTAGGACAGCAGCACAAGATGCATCTTGTTCCCTGCCTGCTTTGAGCGGGCAGATTCTTTCAAGTTGAGCCCCTGCTCTGGAATCTGAGACACCTTGCACTCAGATGCGAGAAGTTTATCTGTGGAAAAGTAACTATGACACCTGGCTTAGAGATGCTCCCTTTTGTGTTTCTTAAGGAGTCACTCTGGACACAGCTTTTGAAAACCAAGAATGAGGATTCAGGCAGAGACATTTCCACTCGGCCAATAAGAGTGAGCTGTTAGCCATTATAAAGGGGACATGGTGGCGCTGCGGGTTAAACTGCTGAGCCTGCAGGTCAGCGGTTCGAATCCGCGTGACGGGGTGAGCTCCCGTTGCTAGTCCCAGCTCCTGCCAACCTAGCAGTTCGAAAACATGCAAATGTGAGTAGATTAATAGGTACCGCTTCGGCGGGCAGGTAACGGCATTCCGTTTAGTCATGCCGGCCACATGGCCATGCAAGTGGAGTCAGACACAACTGGACTTAATGTCAAGGGAAACCTTTACCTTTACCTATGTAATTAAGTAATTCATTTACACTTTATGTAAATATTATGGAACCCTTTACCTGTTAGCCATTATACAGGCAGTCCAGAAGATAGCAAACTCAAAAAGGTGGATCTCACCAGAGACCCAGTTTGGTCTAGTGGTGAAGGCGTCAGCCTAGAAACTAGGAGTGTTTGAGTTCTAGTCCCGCCTTAGGCACGAAGCCAGCTGGGTGACCTTGGGCCAGTCACTCTTTCTCGGCCCTAGGAAGGAGGCAATAGCAAGCCACTTCTGAAAAACCTTGCCAAGAAAACTGCAGGGACTTGATGCATTGATAGCATACCAGGTTACCTTTTTCTAAAGAGAAAGAAAATACAATACAATAAAAATGGGGGGGGGGATTCCAGTGATGGGTTGCCTGATAGGTACCGTATGAACCCCTTGATGCCCACAGGTGCTGTGTTGGAGAAACCACTTATACAGCATCTCTTCAAAATGTTTCTTCATTGCTTGTCCAAAGCTCAAAATAATGTACCATCTACAAAAGGTATAATAAGATATTGCAACAACAAATTATAGCTAAAGGACCTTAGCAGCTGTTTGTCTCTGGTCATTTTCTACCAGAAACAGCAAACAAACAGAAAATACATCAGAAAACAGCCAGCAATCTGCATAGGTGAACTGCTTCAATTCCTGGAGCCAACCCAGAAGAAGACCTGTTTCTCTGGGACAATATCCTGAATGCTTGTGAGCAAAGATTGGGCCTCTCAGCAAAACTACCTGTCTGTGGATAGGTATTGCAAGCCACAGCCCCTGTTGGGAAGTAAGGTCTTTGGAGGAAGCTCCCAAAAGCAAGCCCGTTTGATGCAGTATTGAACTGGCCCGTCTAAATCTTCCCATACTTTATTAAAAGAGAAGCATCAGCATTTCTGCTCAACAGTAAAAAAACATCGCCAAATGCCCTGCATTTTCATTAATAATATTGGAGGATGGTACAAATGGAGAAACAATGGCTCTTCTGATGTGGTCCTGCTGTCATCAATATACGTCACACACAATCATGGTAGCAATATGAGTTGTAGTAAATAGTATCATTAATAAGAAAGGAGTGAGAACCTCTTTCTGGATTTACATTTCCGCAACTGAAGATCCTTTTAGGTTAAAACACATCCAGCCAAGGGGGAAAACTGTTTTTCTCTATTATTTGTTGGCAGTTTGCTCTCTTTCACTGCTCTGTGATTCACTTCAAATAAATTTTTCCAGCTTTTAGCTTATTCGACAAAGTATTTCTATGATTTTTTAAAAATCGTGTTGCACATATCTTTATTCACTGTAATCAGTTAATGCATGTAATTTGCAGGGATCAACAAGGAAGTCTAGTGTCCAAGAATTAAGGAAACCATTGGATCTTGTGATCTTGTGTTCTGGCACCCCCTGCTGGCTGCAACCGGCTTCCATAATTTGATGGCTACTCAACAAGCCAGCTTCAGACACTATTAACTGCTGGCTATGGGGAATCAAAGATGCTTCTGAACCCCCCTTCCTTTGCCATTGCTGGTTCAGAATTCAACCCAGTGGGGCAGAAATGAGTTTTAAACCCCACCACTCTAATAGGTCTACCCCAAATTCCATATCCATGCTCCATGGATTCTCCTTCCTTCAGGGTATCCAGCCCAAAGCTGCATTCAGGCAGGGTCAAGGAGGTTCCTAAATTCACTTACCAAGAAAGAACAGGGTTTGGCCAGGGGCTGAATCCCTCTCCCCCATGTTAAGGACCACTTCAAAACATTTTCTGCTCAAGGTTTAGCAAAACCAGATTTGTTATTGTTAGGGTGACAATATGAGTCCTTCAATAGGTGAACAAGACTTATGGGCCCTTCAGGGAGCAGTTTATATGCTTCTCCTCTTCGGCCCCCCTCAGATTTCATACTCAGGTCCACATTTTGAGGCAAATTAAGGTTAGGGACGGTCCCAAAGTCATGTGGGATCTGTATCCAGGGGCATCCACATGGAGTTGTGGAGCAAAAAAGTCAAGAAGGTGGCCCATCTGCAAGATCAGAGCCTCACTCCTTTTTCACATGTGTCTAGTGTGTAACACACCTAAAGGGGGCAGGGTTTCCATCACACACTTGCAGCAACATCTTGACTTTTTGACCCACACATGCACCCTGCAGATGCCCCTGGTTGTGTTTGTGCTGTGAATTTTAAGTGAAAGTGATAAGTTACTAAAATTGTTTATACTTGTGATGAAGTAGGAAAGCATTTATATATTTCTTTTCTTTTTCTTCACTATATTTTTATTTTTTCTTTCTTTTCTATTTTTCCTTCTATTTTCCCCTTTTTTCTTTCTTTTCTGCACCTTCTACTCTATCTTTTTATTCTTCTATTTTTCTTCAGATTGTATTAGTTTTTACTATTGTAATTATAATCTTTAATAAAATTACTATTAAAAAGAAAAAAAAGAAAACAAGTCAATGACATCTATAGGAAATACTGCCCCTGGTGGCTCAATGAGGAACTGCAACCTGAATATTCTTGCAAGATGATGCTGTCAAGGTAATGCATGCTATATGCCAGCAAATTTGGAAAACACAAGAATGGCCATCAGACTGGAAAAAATCAACTTATATCCCCATACCAAAAAAGGGAAACACTAAAGAATGTTCAAACTATCGAACAGTGGCACTCATTTCACATGCCAGTAAGGTAATGCTCAAGATCCTGCAAGGTAGACTTCAGCAGTTCATGGAGCGAGAATTGCCAGACGTACAAGCTGGGTTTAGAAAAGGCAGAGGAACTAGAGACCAAATTGCCAATATCCGCTGGATAATGGAAAAAGCCAGGGAGTTTCAGAAAAACATCTATTTCTGTTTTATTGACTATTCTAAAGCCTTTGACTGTGTGGACCATAACAAATTGTGGCAAGTTCTTAGTGGTATGGGGATACCAAGTCATCTTGTATGCCTCCTGAAGAATCTGTATAACGACCAAGTAGCAACAGTAAGAACAGACCACGGAACAACAGACTGGTTTAAGATTGGGAAAGGAGTACGGCAGGGCTGTATACTCTCACCCTACCTATTCAACTTGTATGCAGAACACATCATGCGACAAGCTGGCCTTGAGGAATCCAAGGCTGGAGTTAAAATCTCTGGAAGAAACATTAACAATCTCAGATATGCAGATGATACCACTTTGATGGCTGAAAGTGAAGAGGAACTGAGGAGCCTTATGATGAAGGTGAAAGAAGAAAGTGCAAAAGCTGGTTTGCAGCTAAACCTCAAAAAAAACCAAGATTATGGCAACCAGCTTGATTGATAACTGGCAAATAGAGGGAGAAAATGTAGAAGCAGTGAAAGACTTTGTATTCCTAGGTGCAAAGATTACTGCAGATGCTGACTGCAGTCAGGAAATCAGAAGACGCTTAATCCTTGGAAGAAGAGCAATGACAAATCTCGATAAAATAGTTAAGAGCAGAGACATCACACTGACAACAAAGGCCCGCATAGTTAAAGCAATGGTGTTCCCTGTAGTAACATATGGCTGCGAGAGCTGGACCATAAGGAAGGCTGAGCGAAGGAAGATCGATGCTTTTGAACTGTGGTGTTGGAGGAAAATTCTGAGAGTGCCTTGGACTGCAAGAAGATCCAACCAGTCCATCCTCCAGGAAATCAAGCCAGACTGCTCACTTGAGGGAATGATATTAAAGGCAAAACTGAAATACTTTGGCCACATAATGAGAAGACAGGACACCCTGGAGAAGATGCTGATGCTAGGGAGAGTGGAAGGCAAAAGGAAGAGGGGCCGACCAAGGGCAAGATGGATGGATGATATTCTAGAGGTGACGGACTCGTCCCTGGGGGAGCTGGGGGTGTTGACGACCGACAGGAAGCTCTGGCGTGGGCTGGTCCATGAAGTCACGAAGAGTCGGAAGCGACTAAACGAATAAACAACAACAAAACCTGAATATGGAAAATAGGGCAAGACAATGGCATCTGTAGGAAATACTGCCCCTAGTGACTCAATGTGGTATTGCAGGCATAATGGGTTTAAAAAAGGTAATATAACGGCATTTATAGGAAATACTGTACTCTGGAGGCTCAATGAGGAATTGCAGGCTCAGTATGGAAAATAGGGCATATGAATCATATTGAGCAACCAAAATTAGAAAAAAAAGTTGCCTTCAAAAGGCCTTTATCCAAATTTTTCTTTGCCAAGTTGTGCCTCCTGATGTCATTGTTGTCATAAATCAATGTTATTCCATTTGGATTGAACTGGGCATCTCAGAATCCTCAGATAGCACATGCTGTCTTTAACGAATGCAATATTATAAGACAACACTTTCAAGCTACGTCAGTATAGGATTTTAGGCAGGGGTGTCCACAGGGTGTCGTCAAAAAAGTCAAGTTGAGGCCACAATGGTTCGGTCAAAGCTCCGCCTGCATCAGACCCACATAAAAACCAGGCAGTGCTTCAATCATGTGGCCATCTTCTTGACTTTTTAAAACGTATTCTATGGACTCCCCAGACTTTAGAAAAGTCCACAGAATTGATGGGATCTTTTGTTTTTTATCTTAAGGGTCTTGACCAATGTTTTCCAACCATAGCAAATTTAAGTTGTGTGGATTTCAACTCATGCAAAGGGAGTTGAAGTCCACACATCTTAAAGCTGCCATGGTGGGGAAATGCTGGCTTTTACTATAAAGAGGTGATAGCATGTAGCTGATCTTGAAAACTAAGCAGGATTGGATCTGATTAACACTTGGATGGGTGGTAACCAAGAAATCACAGAGCTGAAGCTAAACCAGAAGTCAGGAAACCATTCTGGAAGGCCTGTTTTGGTATAGCTGGCCAGAAAACTACATGGACATGTCCATGAAATCACTAGAGACTTAAGTTGAGTGGAAAACGTGACATACCTACCAAACTTGGCAGCATCTAGCTGACTTTGGCTGATCTTGAAGAGCTAAGCAAGGTCAGATTTAGTTAATATCTGGATGGGAGGCTACAGGAAAAAGCTGTTGGCTTGACTGAGAAATCAGAAAAACATCCTGAAGCTAGACAATGGCACACCACTTTCATAATGCTGTCCTGCAAATGTCTCAAATGCAATCATCTTGAGCTGGACTCAAGTATGCGTTCTACACTTTATTTTCCATTTTAGTATTTAGGGGAGGAGGGAATGCAGAGGGGTCTGTTTTACCATGGCCTTTGGTTAATTCTGGTGCAATGCTTTTCCCTTTTGAGATAAAAAATAATTAAAGTAAGACGAATGTCCAGTCTGCAACTAGAAGCAGAGGAAATTCTTCAGCCACCTTGGTCCTAATGTCCTTCCCTCTGTTAGGCTCAACTGTATTTGCTAGAGGGAAGTATTTTAGTTGGCAAAGGGAATCTGATGTATTTGTGAAGCAAGCCTGCCCTCTTGTGTTGAGATGCAGATGGTGATGTGAAAACCTCCAAAATCCACATTGGAGCCAAAAGTTGATTTGGCTTTTCAATATGGAGTGTAGGCTTTGTAGGTTGGGGTTCCCTCAAACCAGGTGTGTCTGCAGGGAGTGGGTAAACAAAGTCAAGATGGCAAGCACAACCATGGGAACACCCCTCCCTCAAACTCTTCCCCAGGCAAGATGGTAGATAAAGTAAAGGGGGTGTGGGGTGGGGAGAAAACGAGAGTCCTGAAGTTTAAGGTCTCTGCCAGCAGATGCTGAGATGTTTCAGACCTGATAGAGCAGGACTTCTCTATCTGCAATTTGTAGTGTCACCAGCCATTGATGTGGCAGTAGAAAGCCTATCCAGATTAGTGAGGTATCCTTTCAACAATGGCTAGTTGATGCTCTACTAAGGTAGTAGAAATTCTCAAAGTTGCTCAAGGTCCACTAGGTTGAAAGGGCAACCAAGAGTAATTTCCCATTTTTCAGTATATAAACTGCAGATTCTGTTCAGACATTTCTCTATCCCTAGGTGAAACACAACAATTCTAGGCAAGGAAGGAATTTAGGGGCAATTTTTCAGCTAACGTATGTGGTGCTAGTCAGTATCTAGATGACTTTGACTGATCTCAGAAGCTAAGCTTATGGATAGTGGTTAGTACATGAATAGAAGACCACTGGGGAATTTCAAAGCTTCAGGGTGGGCTGGGAAGTGAAAAAAAATCTCAGAAGGAGCCAATAGCAAACTAATTTTGTACTTTTACTGTAAAAATTACATGGATATGTGTCTGAAGTCATCAGGAGGCCAGCTTAACTTGAAGGAGATCTAACCATCATGCCTGCTCAGTGGTAGGACCTAATTTATCTCGGGCTGAACTCAGAAACTAAGCAGGGATAGCTGTATCAATACTTAGAAAGGAGATTCATAGGATATCCCATGCTTGTTGTGTAGATAATAAGTCAAACAAGTGCCTTGGAGGAAAACAGTGGGAAACTGCTTAGATCGGTTGCTATCTCTTGCAATTTTTAATGGATTTTTTTTTTAACCAGAACTGGATGATGATATTTTTGTTTACAGAGAAGAGTTATATGAGAAAGAGGTTATTGGCTGCATTTTAAATTTATCTGATCAAGCTCAAAACAGTTACGTTGTTATCTCTGGTAATTTCCATTGGCTTTTTATAGACTGGATTTGAATGATGATGTTTGGGGGATTTGTTTGAAAAATAGAAAATGAGATATAAATGTAAAAGGCAGGAATTCAAGTGGGTTTATGAGATCAAGTTTAAAATAGATATGTTGTGATTTCTGGTAACCCTTAATGGACTTTTGCTGAGTAGGATGGAGAGGGAGCTTTTAAAGATTTGCTTTTAAAGATAGAGAATGAGGTGAAGGATGGGATGAAGAGATGGTTGGTTTATTTTAAGAGATGGTGATAAGTCATTAAAATTGTGTATACTTGCTGGGATGAAGGGGGAAGCTACTTGTTTCTTTTCTTTATTCCTTACACTTTTTAATTTTTTTTAATAGTTTGTATCAGTTTTATCTGTATATGTAATCGGTAATAAAATTATTAGAAAAAATAGACTTCTTTGTAGATTTCTTTGGATCTTCAATATTGAGCCAAAGAAGTCTACATAGATGCTGTCACAGAACTTGTCCTCAATTCAACTCCATCTTTCTCTTTAGCCCTAAGGATTATCTTAACAATCCATCGGAGGTCAAATCAGGTAATACCCTATTGTTTCCAGAGAATAGAGTCCCACATGGTATTAAAACTTTGGCTTTTGGACCAGGATCCTTCTGCAACACTAAATTTAATATCACTGAGGTCATACAAGACCCAAAGTCTTGTTTCGACACAAGAAAAGCTGAAGGTCATTTGTTGGGTTCGTTTGTCCAATTCCAGTAAATCATGGAGCCTGGGTGAGATGATAGTGACTCCTATACTTCTGAAAGCTGCTGTCTACTTTTAGGATGAGTCATGGGTGTCTGCAGGATGCGGTCAAAAAGTGAAAATGGCAGCTGTGAGAGTGCAATTGAAATTCTACCTGTTTTTTATATGGGACACACACCCCTGGAATGAATAGATAAAAGTGACAGAGAAGTGGAGATATATTGGTGGGGAAATCTGACCCTGCATATGAACCTCCTTTGTGTTTGTTTAATTTGACCTCGCTCTTCTTCAGTCACAGCTTTTATGCAGAGTCGGTCTTCGTAGCAGCTAGACTCGTCCCCAACTGATGTTTTCAATTCACCAGGCCCCTGAAACCGTAGTCAAGCTCTGCTGCTCTTTCCTTCTTCAAGGATGATCCAGGGAGGACAGAACCTCATTTTCCTGATCAACATGGTGCCTTTGATATCTTGCCAAGGATGGGGACTGACCCATCAGCTTCAGGAGTTGTAGTTTGTGGTTGGGACAGAAGAAGAACTGGTGTTACTGTGGTCAGACTGTCCTCCTTGCAGCCTAAATTGGAAAAGTTAATCCAAGGAAGAAGCATCTGATTTCTAGTGTTTCTTAGAAGGAAGGTTAACACCATATTATATGTATATATGCATATAAGAATGTATATATACATAATGTATATGTATAAGGTTAACACCATGTAAGAATGTTTACCCTACTTTCAATTGAGATGGCCATATATAGGCAATCTGTGGAGGCAAAACTATTATCTCTTTCTTCCTTTTCTGGAGAGGAGAAGAGCTTTGCCTCTTTTGTCAAGGTGGAACTCTCTGCATCTGTTCATTGTTCTGGTAACTCCCGTTCTTTTTACAAGAAACCACTTTTGCAACCTTTTCTCCAGCTTCCAAACCCTGCTAAGCAAAGGGTTTGGCTTTGAAGGTGCTCTGAAACCAGCTGGGTTCTGCCAAATATTATTTGACTGTGGGGTGGATTTGTTTGCACAGCTGGGTTAACCAGGTCAGGTGCAATATATGTGCAATAGGCTCAGATTGGTTATTTCTGACATGAGGTTGTTGTTGTTTGTGGCTCCATGCATTGTACAAAGCCCGCCAAAGTGTCAAATGGGTAACCAGGTTAAGGCTGTTGTATAAATGCAGAGTAAGTGTTGATCATATGATCACCACAGACAACATACAGTCAGGCAGTAAATTTCATCTCAGATGACAATCTAGGAAAGCAATAAATATATTTAATTTGTTCCAAGACAATATGAAAGATGCCTAGGCACAGAATTTTCTCCAAATGTACTTCTTCCTAATTTTCCCCAAGGCAGCCATCTGTTCATTTAAAGAGATTTGTTCTCTCAGATCCCCAAATAGAAGCGATTTATTTTCTGAAAAATTCCCCGGGAAGACTGCTCTTGCCTTAAACGTCTGCATCGGTCCATCCGAAATCTATCAGACTTCATTTCACTGTAAGGGGCTTGCAATTTTTATTTAATGCTGTCAGAAGTCAAAAGGTTTAAAGAAGCCATGCCACAGCTGATGAGAACAGAGGGGATGCCCTACAAAGCACCCTTGCCTGCTCTTGGCCTTCTTATTCTTTCCAACCCAACAGAATGTTGGAAAGTGAGCAAGATGTCCTCAAGGAGTGGGTCAGAAATGTCAAGTTGGGAGCCACAACCATGCAGTTGAAACCCCACTTATTTTAGGTTGTGGCTTGACTTTTTTGACCCTCTGAAAGTGAGAAATCCAGAAGTCACGGTCTACATCCTTTCTCTACCTGTCTTTTTAAAAACCCTTTTCTTTAGCCTTATTCCTTCTGGCCTTTGTGGAATCGTGGGAAGTTGATCCATTGCCACTCAACTTTATTTATCTTCATAATGTGTGTTTTTGGAAGGCCCAGGACCTCCATTTGATCCCTCTTCTCTCATGGAAGAAGACCACCAGCCCTTTGGAATACTATTTTGATTCTTCATAAATCATTTGGCCTAAAGGACTGGTAGATCAGGTGGTAAGGGACTATTTTCTGTCAAGGTTCATTTTTGTACCAGTTCAAGGTTGACCACCCTGTGAAGGGACCGTCCATCCATTTTTGTGCAATCTCTTCAGCCGTTCCTCAAGGCTGACCTCCATTTAGACACTATAACTGATTGGCTACAACTTGAGGCATCTCTTGGTAGAGATGTTATATTAGGTTAATGGCCAGTAGGTTGTCAGTCAAGGAACACTGGAGCCCCACTTCCCTCTGGTCAAAATCCCACCCTACTTGCTATGGTAGAGATATTAGAAATAGAGTTGGGAGTACTCATGGCCTTTTGTAATTCTCCACTGAATTTATGAGCAAAGAACTTGGGTGGAAGAGGGTCCTGAATTTCTCTAATGGAAGCTGAAGTTCTCCAACCATTTCTGAAGGACAAGACTTCCCCTTAGTGGTGACAGAAGCATTAGTACTGAGTACTCCTCCTGGGAGGAGATTCCTTCTAAGGTCTTTCCTTGGGGTGTAAAGGGAAAATGGAAGGCTGAGGAGGCTGGCTAGAGAAGATTGCAGATTGAAGGACAGGATATTGCATGTATTTCATGGTCACCACTTAGGTCCATAATAACCATATGAACACCACTCTCTGCCAGGAGAACTCCACCCAAATCCTTTGAAATAATGCAATTTCTATTTCACCAAATGGAAAGAGGAGAGGTAGAAATAAATGCAGGATATTGTCCTGGCACAAATTAGATCATTTGTAAGGCATTCATTCATTCCATGGCTGCCAATCTCAAGTACATGATTCTGGACAGCTCACAGCATTAAAACAAGTAAAAATATATATACAAATAATAAAATAAAACAAGAAATAAGACACACACCAGCTGGAAAATCATAAAAAAGCTCTCCACATAGTCGGAAATAGGCTCCATCATACACCCAGGGCTCCAGGGTTAAGTGCAGAACCGGCACTGTCTTGGCAATCTTTTCTAGACTGTGTAGAACAGAGAAGAGCTTTGATGAAGATAGATTGTGGTTATTCTGGAATCAAAATTAGCCAGAAATTCAAATTCATATATTCTGGGTCCCAACCTCTCAGAATTTCCAGCCAGGAATCCTTGTCAACAAGGTCCAATAAAGTGTTTTACCACATTTTATATACATTTATTAATATCTCCTCACACATTTTTATTGACCTGCCATAATTTAACTGTCAGTTTTTCCATCATTATTGCAATAAGCAATTTCCTCCCCAGTAAAAATGGTGATCCTTTACCCATACATCCACATTCTGTTAAACTGAGAATTTTTTTCCAGATCCTCGTGAATATTTGTACTGAATTACACCTGGGTAGATAATGTACTCCATGTTTCCTGCTTCACCTGGCTTTTAAAAGAAAAAAAATAATTTTTTTAAAATGGGAAAATAGTATGGGACAGGACCAGAACACTATGGGAGAATAGCTAGCACAGGGGCATATATAGGAGTGGGGCAAAAAATGTCAAGAATGCAGCTGCAATCACATGATCAAAGCCCTGCCCTTTTAATGTGATACATGTGAAAAGGAGTGGGCTTCAATCTCATAGTTGCAGAAGCCATCTTGACTTTTTGTAATGCTATGTGAGAATGACCTTGGGAAACAGGAGGAAGAGCTGCAGACTAGGCAATGGTCTGATAACAAAATTGGAGTCCAAAGGAGGAATGGGGGTGGAGAAAGCACCTCAGAAGGGATCCTTCCTCATTTTCATGAGAGTAAAAGTAAGGGAGCGGAGAGGTAATTTCAGTCTTGCAAACCATAATTTAAATTAAACAAATCTCTTTTTTTTATCCGTTCAATCATGCCCAATTCTCAGAGGCTGTCTGGACAAGTTCCTGAAGTTTTCTTGGCAGGTTTTTCAGAAGTGGTTTGCCATTGCCTCCTTCCTAGGCCTGAGAGAAAATGACTGGCCCAAGGTCACCCAGCTGGCTTTGTGCCTAAGGTGGGACTAGAACTCACAGTCTGCTGGTTTCTAGCTTGATGCTGAACTGCTAAACCAAACTGGCTCTCAAACAAATCTAATGAACTGTAAAATAAATTCCATAACTCTGTACCACAGGCCCAATTTCATAAAGTGTGTTTTTTGGACAGGGTGAAATCAATGTTTGTTTCATTGGAAATTCCACAAAGTGGGAGGTGGGGTGGGGGAGAATGATTTATCGCTGCTTTGCTCCAATACTACATTTACCACTTAGGAAATAAACTCCTTCTGATTTCTACCTCACGCGGGAAACCTGTGTCAGATGAGATTGCATGCTTTCTTTGCTATTCCATTAATTTCCAGCATTACCAAAAGAATTGTTTCCCGTAAAATGTTGTGTTATGTAACTTGGGTGAGATCCAGCAGAATCCTGGAGGCCAGAAAGAGTGGAAGGGTGATATCTGAAGGCTTTGATCAAGCTGAGAAAAATCTGAGCCATTAAAATAAGATTATTTTAATTGTTGATTGAGAATTTCCTTCACTCTCTAGGGATCCCCCCCCCCTTTTTCCTCTTCTTTTTATAGATTCTATATTGATGGCTAGCAGAGTTTGGAATTTTACTGCCGCAAATGGCACATTAGGGAACAATGGAGATTGAGTTAGAGGGGAGAATGGTATTTATGGATTCCTAAGAAAACTCTAAAGTGAAACTTGTTTTGTTCTGAAACATGTAGGCTGGAAGGAAACAGAGTAAGCATTACTTGTATACAATGACAACCAGCTGGAATGCAGAGTTGTCTCTCTAGGAGAGAGAGAATCTACTCTGAATAAGCTACTTAAAGTCCTCCAAGGTGCAGCCTTATAAACGCAGCCCAAAGGTTTCTTTCAGTGCCAAGGCTCAGGCCTGGCAAACAGAACATGCCCCTCTAAGCAGATTACTAGCATTAGGTCTTCCTCAAAGCTACAAAGAAGGGTTCAGCCAAGATGGATACAACACACCGCTGGCCACATGCAAATCCGTCTCTCTGTTTGCAGGTGCCAAAGTCAGATAAGACAGTTTCTTGATTTTGTTTCTTCGTTTCTTGTCTTTTTTGGATTAGAGGAAAATACAACTATAAGCAAGATACCAAGATACATACACACACACACAATTAAACAGAACCATCCTTAAACTTAAAAAAAAAATAGAAACCAGAAAAAGAAGAAATAAGGAGAGAGAAAACATGTAAACAAACTAAAATCATGGGGCTGCTTTTGAAAACCCCCAGGAAGCTACAACTGATTCAAAATGCAGTGGTGCAAGCAGTAACATGCACTTTTTATTATGTTGATGTGTCACTGCTTCTACAGAAGTTGGCCTCCAGGTGTAATTCAAGGGGCTTGTTGTTGCCTATAATCCTTCATGGTATAGGGCCTGGTTATCTGAGGAATTGCCTATCTCCAGTTGTTTCTGCCTACCTGGTACACTCAGACAGAGTGGGTACAGTCCAGGTCCCTCCTATTAAGGACTGCCATCTTCTGGGACCAAGGAAGCATGCTTTCTCTGTTGCTGCCCCCACCCTCTGGAACAGCATCCCCTTAGAGCAGCCTTTCTCAACCTTTTGACCCTGGAGGAACCCTTGGGATAAATTTCAGGCCTTGGGGAACCCCTGCACCTTCAGGCTCAAATAAAGGCCAGAAGCTACAAAATTATTCTATTTGTTTCATAGGTAGGCCTGTAGATATACATTAACAGTGTTCTTAAACCAACAATAAAGAATGAAACTTGCCTCTTTAATGTGAAGTTGCCCAAATTGGAAATATTTTTTTAAATAAACCATGATCTCCCAGGGGACCCCTAGTGACTCTTGTGGAACCCAAGGGTGCCGCAGAACCCTGGTTGAAAACCCTGCCCTAGAGATATGGACAGGGTCCACTCTCTGTCAGCCCTTCAAGGTAAACCAGAGTAGGAAACCAACGTCATGCATGCTAATATACTTTTATAATAAGGTTATAGTAACAGAATCTTGCAAGTCTGAACGTGCTTCCCCCTCCCTCTGTGAGAACTAGGGAGGGTCTTGCCTGAGATGCTTTCTCAGCTTAAGACACAGACTCACTTAATGGGTATTAAGGATTTCTGGTTTATTGGAACGATAGCTGACAGAACGAAAAACGGGAATGGGGTAGGTAGTGTGGGGGCGCCCCTTTTATACCCTCCTGTATTGCCCTGGGCTTCCCCACCCCTCAATGCCCCGATCCCTCTTGATGGGACCCTTGATGGCTGCTTGGGCGTTTTTCCCCGGTGTCTTCTGTCTCCCTGCGACGGTTGTGTCCTCCGTGGCACCATGTGCGTCTTATCTTCATTCCTCTGACGTCTCTCTTTTCAGTTGCTTATGGGTCCATGGGTGTGGGTGCCTTTGGGTGCTTGTGTTAATCCCTGGTTTGATTATCTCCTTCCCCTTTTCCTTAATGATCATGATCCACGTTGTGAGGCTCTTTGTGCCTTGCAACGAGGTCATGACATCTTGTTCCTCAAGGTGATTCCTTCTTCCCATTACACTCTCCTGGGGTTCCAGAAAGTCCTTATGACCTGGCTCTGTTCCCAGGCCTGGGGTGAATGTATTTGTGGGGTCCCTGTTGTGTTTGTATGCTTTATTGTTCTGGTTGTTTTAATCCAGGCTGCCTGTTTATGTGCGTTTAATAGTTTTGATTGCTTTTTTGGATTTTGTAAGCTGCCCAGAGTCTAATGGAGTGGGCAGCTATAACAAATGTAATACATTAAATTAGTTAATAAATTGATTGAATGAACTATCTATGGCCCAGCGTGACTGGAATAGATCTCATCTACCCCAAGTCTCAATCTGAATTTTCAAAACTCTCTGAGTCTGTTTGGACTAGAAAGTTTTATTGCTTCTCTAGAGAAGGAACACTTAGCAGAACTTCTTGCCAATATTTTGCAGGTCTGGATGATCTGGTAATGATCAGGGTTTGCAGCATATTCCCAAAGCCAGAGTTGGCAATGGGATACCAGCAGGTGTCTTGGCAACTGTGATGCCCCTAACTGGGAAGCCTGCAAAAGCCAGCTCTTGGCCTGTAGAAACATGATAGTGTTGCCTGATTTCCACAAAAAGGTACAACTCTGATAATGAATCTCATCATCATAATGTCATGATAGAGTTGCAAAAATCATGCATTGGCATTTATGTAGAAACTGTAAACAAAAGTTATCAGGATCACACAACTGAAAACATCTTAGAAAATGGGAGGTCAAAATTTGGGGGGATTTGAAGCCATAGACACTTGAACCCCAACGCACCAGATACGATGGTGATGATAATGATGATGATGATGATGAAAGTGGGTTCATAGATGTAGCAAAACCAGGAGAGAGTTGAACTGATGAAAAATCAATGGAAGACGAAACAGAATATCAGAATTTGCAAACTAAAGTTGAAAGACTTGGAAAGAAAAAGTCAGTTATAATATCAATACTAATCAGAGTGCTTCAAGTCATACCAAAGGGATGCAAGATATATTTGAGTTATGAAAATGGTGATTATGGTCCACCTTAAGTTCTCAGAGGAGACAGATGTTGCATTATATCATGCTCCCATGTATGAGGTTTTATATGGCTTCCATCCCTTTGCTTGGATGGGGGGCATGGAATTCCTCTATTTTTACCCAGTGCATATCCTGTGTGATCTTTTCAGTTCCATCAACCACCAGGAGCCACCATGTTACTGGTTTCATCCTTACTGGGAATCATGAGATGTAGGTAACGTTTGACTACTCGTGTCTGACAATTCCCAATGAACATGAAACTGATCAGGTGGTGCTTCCTGGTGGCCGGCGGAACTAAATATTTGGAAGTTTTAAATCTACTGGACTTGATACCACTGACTGCAAATAAACCAATAAATAGGCTGACCATATTTCCTTGAGACAAAAACGGGACATTAGGGTGACAAAACAGGACAGGGTTAAACTTATGTAATATTCCGTATTCACGAAAAAGATGATAAAAAATGTTATCGACAGTAAGCTGGGAAGGTGCAGGAGGGGGAGGTGTGGCAGTGGTTGGGTCTGGAGAGGCTGGTGCAGGGGTGGCGTTGGGCAGAGAGGTGGCAGGAGGGCTGAGGGTGGCGGCGAGCTGGGATGGGAGGATGGGAACGGAGGAGTCAGGTGAATGGCTGTCCCCGACAACCTGTTCCTCTCTGGCGCACCCTTTTATTTTATTTTCTTCCCGCCCTTTTGGCCTGAGAGCCAATCGGCTTCTTTTCTGCTGGGCGCCCTTTTCCGACCGTCTTCCACTGCACTGATTGGCGGCAGCGACTCTTCCTCTTGCTCACCGCCGATCAGCTGTTCCTGCGGTTCTGCTCTGGGTTTCCCACCGGATTGAGAACTACTGCCAAGTCAGCCTCCTTTTCAGTTTCAATTTTTTTCCCGCTTTTCCCAATAACGGCTCCAACGTTTTTAAAAAACAGCACAAAATTGATATTTATATTAAAATGACGGGGCGGTCGGGGAATGTTAAAAAAACAGGGCTGTCCTGTTCAAAACGGGACGTATGGTCAGCCTACCAATAAACCATCTTGCTTGAATCTGCCTACATCCTACAACGATACCTCCATGATTCCTAGAATCCCAGTAGATTAGAACCCTTCTTGTCAGAAAATACCTAACGTCTGTGATATTCACTGGATATCAACATAACAACAACAGCATTAACAGCTATTACCACTCCAATATTTATATTCTTCCTTTCAGTCCAAGTCCTTTTGCTTTGCCTTCCTTGTTGATTATCACTAGGGTAGTTTAATCCACCTGGATTACCTACCAATCGCATGCTTGCTGTCAAAAACTGAGTATTTTTCTTTGAAAATGAAGCCTATGACTGCCATGATGGTTTGAGCTTCCCTTCCAAAATATAAGGATTTTTCCCCCCAAGATCCAGAATGTCCATTATTAGTTACAGTCATGTGAAAAATAAATAATGACAATGTGTAATATGTCATGTGTTGTTGCTGTTCATCTAAGGTTGTATTTACCTAATTTTAAGACCTGCTAAGGACCAGATGATTTTAATTATGTCCTGATACGTAAAACCATAGAACACAAAGAGGGTGTACTTTCTTTTTCACATGACTGTATATGCAACAGAACAGACATAAAGAAAAAAGGCTGGGTCCCTTTCTCTGGGACCCAGCCTTTTTATTTTGATCCTATATAGAAATAAAAATAAGCATTCTCTAATAGACACGTTTTTATCCACACTTACTGTACCATTCATGGGGTTAAAGGATTGCTTCTTATTAAACAGACTGTTCAAAGGTTGGAGACCCTTCTATTCTGAAACAGGTCTAAAAAGGTGTCTCATCAATTTTCTTCCTCAATGTCACACCTTCTTTCTGCCAAGGGCCAAATCAGTTGTGGTCAGAGAAGGACATTTCTTCATGGGACTCTGGCAGGTGCATGGAAACAGGGTGTGATGTTTATCTCCAAAGGGACTGTGCCAATATGGAGACTGAACCTTAAAAAGCATCTCTTGACTTTAGACGCCACTACAGGGTTTGGAAGTAACAATATGATGGATCAACAGCCTCAGGTAGGACCTAACTTCACCAAGCTGGAACTCTCCAGATATATTCATTAGGTCACTGGCTTGATGCCCACTTTTCTGCAAAGTTCATGACATCAAGGTCCATCTCAACCATCCAATTCTCGACAAACCAATGGTGCTTGCATCTGGCTTGCAGTAATCCAGTTGACTGTAGGTGGCAGCCAAGAGAGCTTTTATGTCTCCTTCCTGTCATCTGCTGGTCTCCAAGATTTCTGCACCCCTCTGGGTGACCTTGGCCAGTCCCTCTCTCTCAGCCCAACCCACCTCACAGGGTTGCTGTTGTGGGGAAAATAGGAGGAGGAAGGACTATTAGGTATGTTTGCCACCCTGAGTTATTTATAACAATAATAAAGGCGGGATAGAAAATAAATAAAATAAAATAAATAATGCAACTCTGCCCATGAAAAAAATTATGCATTTTGCATCCTGGTCATTTTCACTTATTCTACAGAATCTGCCTTTGGCAAACATCCTTTATAACAGGGAAACTAAACAAAGATATTTGATACTGCCTCTCTTTCAGCGGGTGCAGAATGATTCTCATTTTCGGGTACCGCTGTTTGTTCCATTCCATTTCTTTGTGGACACAACGCGTGCCTTTCCTTTTTTTGGACTGATTGAGGAGCACACACACCGTGCATTGTCAGGAACTGTATGTGGCCCAAACCAGAAAACCTGTGCAGACAGTATCGCTTTGGGAGTTAACGGCGTGTGAGTAATTTTAGCTGGCAATGGTACAACTTTAACAAGAACAAGCCTGGCTGGAGCAGGGAAAGATTAGATTGGCAAGCATTCAGGGAAACCTGAACCCAGCATAGAGAATCAGGACTATGAGCATGGTGTGATTTTACGCAAGCACAGGAAATAAATCAACAATCAGAGGTCTGGTTGAGTGCAGAACCTAGATCCTTGGCCCACTCAGATTGCATTGTCTATTGCCTTTTTTTAAAAAGCAAGTTCCTAATTCTGATGGTTATTATTAAGATACGCTTGAAGGTGTGTGATCAGGGCCTCCCCTGGCCACTCCAAGCCAGCAACCAAGAGTAGGATAACCCTTCCTATTACTTTTTGTTGCTCCGTGTGATAAGTAATACTTAAATGAAGTGTCGCAGAGTCATAGAATGCAAGGCTTGGAAGAGATCTTGGAAAGGATCCAGTCTACCTTCTGTCCAGGGAGCCAGTTGGTGTATGGTCAAAGCACCAGGCTAGAAACCAGGAGACTGTGAGTTCTAGTCTGGCCTTAGGCATGAAGCCAGCTGGGTGACCTTGGGCCAGTCACTCTCCCTTAGCCCTAGTAAGCAGGCAAGGGCAAACCACTTCCGAAATCTTGCCAAGAAAACTGCAGGGACTTGTCCAGGCAGTCACCAGGAGTCAACACTGACTCGAAGGTACAAAAACTAAACTTTCTACCCAGTCGTTATAATTTTCACAGGATTCTTTCTCCCCCCAGTGCCTTTGAGAAAATGGCATGCTGTTGTTTTACCTGCAGAAATGTCAACAGAATAGGACTGGTGTAGGTGGGGTACCGAATAAAGATACGCATTACTTGGGCTGAAATTATAAACTATAAAGGAATGCAGCCTTTAGCAAATCCAGGCTTCAGGGACATGTTGTCCCTCTTCAGTCACATACAGAAGCTCCGGATGATCCAGGGAGGGTATCGGTTTAGATCCCAGCCAGATGCAGCCTACACCGTCGTACCTAATTTTAGGGCAGTTTGCAAAATTTGGCTGTGCAACGCCTTTGTGTTCCTTTGTCATGACTGTCTATTTTGGGAAGCAGGTCTAGTTCATAACACTGTCCTGGTAAATTAAGAATCTTATCAGCATATTACCAGGATCAATAAGCTTCTTGCTAAATTCAATGGAGTTAATCCCCAGGATTCAGAAGGTGTATGTTTTCCACCTATTCATCTGTTGGTTAAAAGTTGCAACAGGGTTATTGTTCCTAGCTTATTCTGTAAACATAAACTCCAAAACAAAATATACTTCAAAAAGCCTTTTCCATTAGAATGGGGAGGAGAATTGGACTTCTTATGAAATGGATTGTTTGTATTGATTTTTAAACCTTTTAAAAACCTGAATCTTGTGACACTCACTCAAGGAAGAAGTTCCTGAAAAAACCAGCTCAAAGTCCAGCAGACTTAAACTTTATGGGGTGTTCGTATTAGCTAGAAGATTATTTGGCTAGCATGGAGCAGAGACAGCAAGCCAAGGAAGGAGGATGGGTGGGAAGAGAAGGAAGGAGCTGAAAGAGAAAGTTTGTTTATGAGAGTGGGTGAGTTGAAAAAGAAAGTCCTCTCTGGACATCAAAGTTGATGCACAGGTCTAGTGATGAGGAAGAAAGTGGCCCTGAACCAATCAATGCTCAAATTATCATCTTTTTGGCAAAGAGGGGTTTCTTGCCAATTTTAAAAATGTACAACCTTCCCCGCCTCCACAATTAGGCTAAAATCGTGAGTCACACCAAATTCTTGCAGGGCGAGTATCAGCAGTTATAAATAAATAACTCAAGGCAGTGAACATACCTAATACTCCTCCCTCCTCCTATTTTCCCCACAACAACAACCCTGTGAGGTGGGTTGGGCTGAGAGAGAGGGACTGGCCCTAGGGCACCCAGCCGGCTTTCACACCCAAGGCGGGACTAGAACTCTCCTACCACACCTGATTGGCTCTTGGGCTGAGAGAGAGGGACTGGCCCTAGGGCACCCAGCCGGCTTTTGTGCCTCAGGCGGGACTAGAACTCACAGCCTCCTGGTTTCTGGCCGGTTGCCTTAACCACCCAAACTGGCTTTGTTGGCAAGAAAGCTGCATGGAGGCCAGGAGTCGAATCTGAATAATAATAAAAAAACCCCTCAACTCTGAGTGATGATGTTCTGTTAGTTGAGCTGGACTTGATAGCATCCCTCTCCTTTGCTTGATCTCTCTTCCACTCACACCTGCACACAGCGCATAACGATGAGAACGCAGGTGCCACATTCCTATCTTACCTGCCCCATTGGCTCACGGGGTGGTCTTAAATAATCCCCCCTCCCAAGCCCCCTTGGTCTTCCCTTCCAGCGATCTCTAGGGTGGATATAGCAGCACTGGACTACCATGCAGGATTGTTGTAAGGGCTGTCAAAAGGCATGCAGCTTCTTTGAGGAGCTCCAGTTGGCGGCCTGGAAGGAAAAGCATCATTGGCACCCCTTTTCCCCCGCTCTGATGGAGGGGGAGGCACGACGCTCCCCGGCTTCCTCTTTCAATCGTGTCAATACTTCAAGGGGCGGGGCCAGGACCAAGGGGCGGGGCTTCCCGGGCCGGCGGTAACCGCGGAAGCGGGCGGGCGTGGGATTTCCTCCGCTGTCCCCGGGCGAGCGCAGTCGGACTCCGGAGCGGCTGGGGCGCCCCTCGGAGATCGACCGCCCCTCGGCTGCTTCGGCTGCTCCCCCCCTCCCCTCGCCGCTCCGCCCAGTCGATGCTGGCGGGGAGTTGCGACTGGAGGAAGCCGCGGCTGGAGAAAGAAGCGCGGGGGCGAAGCTCGGGAGCGAGCCGAGCCGCGCGTGCGGTCGGGCTCCGGCAGGTAAGGCTGGAGAGGCGCGCGGGGGTCCCGGGGTGGGAAGTGAGGAGCGGAGAAGGCTTTAGGGACCCCCTGGAAGTGGGGACGTGGCGGGTCTGGCATTCGGACCCGGCTACGCAGAGGAGGCGCTCCGAGAAGTCCCCTGTGCCCGGAGGAGTCTTCTCACGACCCGTTCTGTCCCGCTGAGCGGCAGACCCGGCGATCGCGGCTCTGCTTTCGCCCGACGGAGAAGTTTGGCTAACGGGAAGCTGCTGAATCTGCTGCTGCTGCGTTGAAAGCTCAGACGTGTGTGGTGCGAACCCAGGTCGTGGATTTGTGGAGCGGGTTATAGGGAGGGGGCGAAAGTTGGCTATGGGGTGCAGGGCTTGGCGAGCGGGGTGGGAGAAGTGAGGGGGGTCGAGGTTGGACGGTGGGCGCCCACCAGGCAGCAGGTCGATGGGGGTCGGGCCTGCAAGACCCTGCCCTCGGGAGTTACGGGGTGGGGGCCCAGAGAAGCCCCTTACTCCCCTTTTCGAGTAGGCTGGGCTTTACTTGGAAGGAGGCCTTCTGGCAGATGTTGAGCCTCAGAACCTAAAGGGAAGTTTCTAAATGCCTCACTGCCCCCACCCCCCCAAAGGATGACCCCATCATGGGAAGAAAATACAACCCACGAGGTCATCTAGGCTTTCCTAACCTAGATGTGTTGGGCTGCAGTGCCTGTCATCCCCAGCCAGGCTTGGAGAAGGAGGCTGACCTTAAGTTTCAGTTCTGAACAACCAGCGCTCAATCTGGTTGCGTGGATGAACTGAGAAAGGCAGGTGGGGGAAGGAGGTTCCCACTGAATTCCGTGGGTCTGAGCAGCTTTCTAAAAGTGCTCTGCCACTTCTTTACCCTGGCTTGGTGGGCAGGCATCAGCTGATGGCCGGAGTGAGCTCCAGACCTTGGAAGATTTTATTTTGCCTCATTTGTCCAATGCAGTGTTTCTCACCCTTGGCCACTTTAAGACACGTGGTCTTCAACTCCCAGAATTCCCCAGCCAGCCATGGTGGCTCTTAAAGTGGCCCTGGGTGAGAAACACTGATCCAATGCAACTGAGCTCTGTGCAAATAACACATTCTTTTCTGCCTACACATTTCTGCCAAACCAGTCAAACCTCTGTTGCTTGAAAGCACAAAGGGCCCTGCCAGGCTCTTCTTGGTAGTTGGCAATTTGGATCGTTGTAGTTGAGACGGATTGGGTTGTGGAGGGGGCACAGGTGATCTGACTCTGCAGAAAAGGAAGGAATGCTTAAGGACATCTGCAGGGTACTATAAAGTCTCCTTGAGTTGGGCTTGGCTCCTGGTGACTTCATGCACACATCTGTGGAATTTTCTTAGCAGCTGTGCAGAAGCGCTTAGCCCTGGTCTTCCTCTCAGATAGTCCCTTCCCAGTCTAGCCTACTCTGGAATTTCCTAGTGGTCTCCCCTCCAAGCACTAAGCAAGCGTGATTCTGTTTAGTTTCTCAATCTAAGTTTTTCAAAGCTAAAGCTGGTTAGGTGTTGCTGTCTCGCTGGGTAAATTCACTAAAGGTATGTCCAGATTTTACACAGACTGTAGGCCCTGTTGCCTTTCCAAACATCATGAGAGTAGAGAATATCAGATTTTCCCTGTAACCATATCCCTGACTTGATGGGGGTGGTGGTGGACCCCAACTTTTAACCCTCCCCCCCTGCAATGGATTGTTTAGTAAGTATCTTCTCTGCTAAAGTCAGTACATCAAACAGCAGCATGTTAGGTTGAAATGCCCTGTAGCTAGCCAGCCGACCAGCCTTTCCTCAAACATCTGGCTGGCAAGGCTGATGGATTTATGGGGCACCTTTGTAAAAAACCCACCCTAATTTGTGGGCCTGAAAGCTCTAATTCAGACTGTGGGGCAGTCTGTACGTTACTCTGCTGGCTGCGGTAGAAGTGGAGATAAAAAAGGTGAGAACAAATTATGATTGGCAGAAATTGTAACCTGTGGCAACACAAAGTTATGACGTTGTCTCCTTCTCTTCCTGCAAGCACTTTGAAAAGCCCACCTGCCTGTGTCTGGTTAAAATTTGGCAAGCCCCCAACCCACGCTGCGGCTGTTTTGATGTTTGTAGGAGGTGCTAAACGGCTCTACATTGTGGCGAATTGGGGCACAACTTTGTAGACCTAACACCTGCTTTGGAAGGGCCCTGACTCATGTGGCAATGGGGGATGAACAGTGTGGTGTGGATCTGTAATTGGTGACAACTGAAGAGGTCTCATGCTGAAGGATGAAAGTGACACATTGACCACATTGCTCCAATTCTGTTGCATTGCTAAGTCATTTTCAGGCCTGGGGCCAGAGGTATGAATGAAACATTTATTCCTTCGGTGGAAATTGACCCAAGCTTGTATGTCTGTTGCACTGACATGTTCTCACCATGGTTGGGACCTGATGAGAAAGCTGTTTGGTACGTTCTCCTGCAGGGCAGCACTCTTGTTGGGAATTGGGGTGAATTTCTGGCATTCCGGAAAGCCTTAAAGTCCTGACTGTTCCTCCAGGCCTTGGGGTGAGACAGATAGGGCCGCTTGGATGCGTTTGTGATTTTTGTTTTCTGTTTGTATATTCTACCTAGAACCCACTCTAAGGACAAGCTTCAGGCGCCCACCTATGAACTTGTATGTCCCTACTTCCTCTTTATCTATACACTTGGTGTAACACTACCAAGGAACTATTGATCAGGCAGCCCGTTGCTTGTGACTCTCTGTGACCCAATGGGTGTCATTTTCTCAAGATTGTCTACCAGGAATTGCCTCTCTGAGTCCTTTGAAGCTCCCAGTCATGTCTTCAGTGATGGTATCAAGCCACCTGGTCTTCTGGGGGCCTGTCCTTTGATTGCCTTTGATTTTTTTTTTCCAGCATCAGGGTTTCCTTCACATTATTTATCCAAAATATTTAAGCTTTAGCTCAGCTATCAGTGCTTTCAGCAGCAGTCTGGATTTATTTCATCTACTATTGATGACTACTTCTTCTAGGGGTCCAAGACAGTTTCAGCAATTTTTTCCAGTACCACTGTTCACAGGCATCTATTCTTCTTCATCCAGCCTTGCTGATGGTCCAGCGTTCACAGATACACAGTACAGCCTGGAAGACAGGAGCCCTGGCAGTGCACACTCTTGTTGGTAGCATGAAGTTTCTGCACTTTTGGGATTAATTGACTGATAATAAAAATGTGTTGTAAGCAAGAGGTGAGGGTAGGAGAGTCATGGCTGCCGATAGAAAGGGAGTAACCCCTTCAAAAAAGAAGAAAACACCCTTCTTGTGGGTTAGAAGCATTTCTGAACGTGTTAAAAAGGCTTTGTCAGGGATGTCTTCTTCTGGGAGCTTCCAGATGTGTGGGATGTCCTTCCCCCTGCCATCATGCCTGAGGACCATGCTGGTGGTGCTCAGGGACTCGTGGCCCATTCCTGGAAGTCACTGCAACAGGGGAGGTTACTGTAAATTTGGAGGTTACTGTGAGTCATTGTTCAGTCTTTTTGAAGAATAAATGTTGAAAGAGGGTATTGTTAAATAATGAGAGGATTTGAGACTGGATTTGAAGTGATGGGGGTCAAGACTCTGAGCAATGCCACCCCAGTGTTCCTGGTGACCACAGACAGGCTGGTTTCAGCCAACACATTTTCCTCTGACATTCAGTCTTTGCACCATAGGAAGAGCCACACCATTTCTGCCTGCTACTGTTGATCCTGGAGGTTTGTTGAGAAAGCTGATGCCTCTCCCAAACAGCCAGGGCTTGTGCAGGATGCAATAAAAATTTTTTTATTGAGCAATGAGGTGGCATGAGGGCCCTGAAACCCCAGGAGTTCTCAGTGCTGTGCAATTCCACAGCCCCATGTTACCACGTGGCCATGATGGTGCCACACGCCTCACCTGGCTACTGAATTAACATCTTTTCTGGGTTTGCTGAATGTGCTGAATTATAAACTAATCAATCATGCTAGGCTGTAAAAGATATCACCGGGGTTAAGATTAACCCAAGCTTACAGCATTGCACAAACGCAGGTGTGGCAACTTTCACCAATGTGGGTAAGTGCGCAAGTGGAAAGATAAGCCAAGGGAAAGACTGTCAATGACTTTGTCTTTGAATTCTTCAGGAGGTTCCAACTTGGTGCAAACAATTCTCTCTCTCCTCTTCCTCCTCTGCCCGTCCTGTAGCCTGTTGGGTTGACCAGATGCTGTAAGTGGATGGGAGCCAGCTGGTGTTCAGGAGAGGTGAACTTCCTGGAAGTCAGTCCGCTTGGGCAATGCATGTTTCTTATCAAGTTACGCCTCTAGGGTGAATCGTTTTGCAAGGAAATTGGTTTTCTCCACAACTGGCTCTGGCAGCAGAGGGTTGTGGCATCCATATCCTCCAGGTTCCTGCCTGTGGGGGAGGAGAGTTGCATTGCTGCAGATGATGATTCTGAAATTCGGCTAAACTGTTGTTGGGCTGGTTGTATGAATCTGCCTTCAGTGATCTGATGCTCTAAGCAGAGTCTTGATCTGTGAAGGAAGCAGTTTTTAGTAGAAATGTGGGTTAGAAGAAAAAGGGGGAAATGAGAAAACAGTGCTGTCGGTCTAAGAAAGAGAAACTCTGATCTGTGGACGGCCCACCATGGTTGGCATGGAAGAACTAAACATCGTTTTGTAGCTCTGGAAGTAGCTTTTTATTGGTGTTCCCTATTCCCGTGTTTCCCAACCTTGGCAACTTTCAGATGTTTGGACTTCAGCTCCCAGAATTCCACAGCCACACACCTGAAAGCTGTCAAGGTTGAGAAATGCTGCCCTATTGTCTTCCTGCTTTGTGTATGTGACATCCAGCACAGAAAACCAGCAGAAAATATCCAAATAAGGTTGGGAGAATATGCTTACTTTTCTCTCCCCCTGCCTCCAAAAGTGGTTTATTGGACAGATTTGAGTCACTGTTACATCCTGGTTATTTGGGCAAATTAACAGTACCTATCCAGACCAGCTTTTCCCCAACCAGGCACCTGCCGTACAGTTATTTATTACACATATTTTTCCTTCTACCCAAGTCTCTTGGTGGTTTGCAGTAACAGTAAAGACACCAATAATCAATAGAATCCATACAGCAGTTAAAAGCCAAATGTAAATTAAATATAATTTATTAGGGGGCTGCAGGGGGTGGGGTGGGGACAAAATGTTCCATCATAGAAAAGATCTGCCTCCAGTTTTACATCCCCTTAACCTCATTTGAGAGCCAGTCTGGTGTAGTGGTTAAGGCACCAGGCTAGAAACTGGGAGACCGTGAGTTCCAGTCCTGCCTTAGGCACAAAGGCAGCTGGATGACCTTGGGCCAGTCACTCTCTCTCAGCCCTAGGAAGGAGGCAATGGCAAACCACTTCTGAAAACCTACCAAGAAAACTGCAAGGACTTGTCCAGGCAGTCTCTGAGAATTGGACACAATTAAAAACAAACAAACAAAAAAACCTCACATGGGTTGAGAACTGAAAGTAATTCCTTCTGAGAAGGATCGGTAGATTCTACTTAGAGGAGAAGGTCCTAAGACAGCTGGAGCCAAGTCATGTGAGATTTTTAGGTAATCCCCAGCACTTTGATTTGTGTATGGAAACCAAGTGGCAAGAGATCTGGAACCCACAGAATAGGGTTTTTTTTGCTATACTGATTTTCAGGTAATCTTGAAAGGCAGTTCCCAGTAGAGTGAATTGCAGTAATCTAACCTAGAGGTGATCAAGGCATAAGTCACCACCACAAGGGCTTTGTCATTAGTACTGATGGCGAGCAGGAGGGGGCCTCTATCCAGGGTGGAAAACGCATGCATAGTACTGAGGAATTAAGCAGCCATTCAAAGAGACACAGATCAGACCCGCCTTAACTTTTGGGGTTTATCTGTCTGGGTTTTTCCCACGCTTCTTCAGTTTGTTAGGATTCTGTTTTATGTAGCAGTAATAAACACTAGAGACCTACTCCTCGTCTCAGCGTGATTTCTGACTGTTAGGACAGGCTTCCTGCTCCAGAAAGGACCACAACTGGTGCATCAGCCAAAGCTGGTACGATGAACTCCCATTATCCATGTTCACCAATGGCCATGGGAATTGTAATTCAATTTGTATGGAGGGTAACTGGCTGATGCAGAGAATACAGTGTTTTCTGGTTACATGTACAGTATATGTTAGTGCTTGCTGAGCACTTCACTCTTAAAATGATGCATGTCAGAAACATCAGTGGTAGGAGCTCAGAATCATTGGTGGGAATTCAGAGTTCCTTTATTTAGGAAAAAGAAATCAACGTGATGATTCAAAATGGGGTTGGAGACCAGATCCTACAACAACATCTTAATGTCAAATTAAGGATGAAAAATGTCTGAATATTATGCAAAAGAAAAAAATATAAAATTGACTTGTTTCATCAGGGATAAGATAAACATTCCTATAAAATACTGGAAACCTTTATGGACTTTTTTTGCTGAAATTGGACAGAATTGTTAATCATTTCTGGATTTGCTGATGGAAAAGGGTTGAGATATGGGAAGAAGTGGTCTGTGTAATGTAACTTCAGAGGGGGAGGGGAGTTATTGAGCTTGCTTGTAACTGCTGTAAAGAAGATTGGAAGTCACTTCTTTAAATATCTTTTTCTGTTTTTTTCTCTCTTTCTGTCTCTCTTCTTTTTTCTCTCTCCCTTCTTTTTCTACTTTTCCTTTATTTTCTAATTTCATTTTGTATTATCTTTCTTACTGTTAAAAATTCAGAAAAAAGGGATGGTACAAAATGGGGGATACTGTGCTTGGAATAGAATATGTGAAAACCATCTTGGCACTGGACTTAATCACAAACTGGGTATGAGTCAGGAAAGTGAAGCAGCTGCTAAAAACTCACATGCAATTTTCATTTGTGTCACTAGAAGTTTCATTTCCAAATCACCAGCAATAATGCCTCCACTCTCTTCTGCACTGGTCGGATCCCTTCCACAACTGTGTCCTGTTCTGGACACATCATTTAAAACTGAAATGCTGAGATGGGCAACCAGGAGGCAAGCATGTTTGTGTAGTGCTTTGAAGACAAGAAGATGCTTCGGGTTGTGTTTGTGTGTGCATATAAAGGCAACTCTGCCATTCCTTAGCCCAGCCTTTCTCAACCTTTTGACCCTGGAGGAACCCTTGAAATATTTTTTAGTCCTCGGGGAACCCCTGCACATTCAGGCTCAAATATAGGCCAGAAGTTACAACATTAGTCTTTTCATTTCATGTGTAGGCCTGTATATATACATCAACAGTGTTCTTAAACTAAAAATAAAGAATGAAACTTACTTCTTTAATGTGAAGTTGCCCGAATTTGAAATAATTTTTAAAATAAATCGTGATCTCCCAGGGAACCCCAATGGGAGGAGATGGGCAGGGACAAATCAAATCAAATCAAATCAAATCAAATCAATCAATAAACAAACCCCTAGTGACCTCTGTGGAACCCTAGGGTTCCATGGAACCCTGGCTGAGAAACCCTGCCTTAGACGAAATGGAAACAATGCACTGCCCTAGCGGAAAGTATACAGAGACTGAAGGAAGTAGAAATGCTTAGCCTTGCGAAAGGAGGCCAGAGTGGTTCCACAGAGGAGAAGGTCAAGAGTGTCAGACATAATAATGATCTTAAGTTACACAAATGCGGATTTTGACTAGGAAAACTTCTTCAAGGTTAGAGCTGTCTCACATTGGAACCTGTTTCTGAATGAGCTGGTGTCCTCTCCATTCCTAGATGGGTTAAACCCTCATCTTTGGGGGAGCTTTAATTTGGATTCTTGCATTGACCAGACTTGATCAAACTTTGTGATTCTTGACCGGAGAGAGAATGCTAAAATGTGAACTCCTTGACTTGCCTCAGAGGTGATGCTAAACGCTATACATCATTGCTTGAAGGAATGATCCTTGGTCCTCCCATTCTGCTTCCTGCCCTCTATCTCCTAACCTGCTTCTGTAGTTCACCTTGTTCAGGTGAAATGCTGAACTACATTTGCTATGAGACAGGAAAAGAACAGGTAAATATGGAGAGGAGTGATAATTGAATACCAGACCATGTTTTGACAAAACATCTGAATCAAGTCATTTTTACCTGAGGATTAGAATTTTTTGCATAGGTTGGATAATGGACAACCATTGTGGTGTTTTTGTTCAAATATCAGACTAAGACCTGGAAGAAGGGAGTTTAAATCTACCTCACCCATGGAAACTTACTGGATGACTTTGGCCACACTTTCCCAGCCCAGCCAACCTCACATGTTGCTGTGGTGGGGGGTGGGAAAGATGGGAGTTTCCTATGTAAGCCATCTTGGGTTTTTGGAAGAATGGTGAAAGATGCTGTAAGGCACAGTTTCTTCCTTCAGCTGTATGCTGGGTTGTTATATAATTCTTTTCAATTTATGGGCATTTCAGTTTATAAACAATTCCATCCCGTTCCATGATACAGTGAACTGCTGTGAAAGCCATTCATCTTCAAAGGCACACTAACTGCAACCCTAATCAGGCAAGGCTGCTTGCAGACAGGTTTCTGACTCCCAAATATGGGCCAGCGTTGTCTGCTGTAGCAGGATAGGATTATCTCAATTGGAAGAGGAAAACATGTTTGATCTTGCCACTCAAGATTTATGGGAGTTGAGCACAGAGCGGGCTCCTAAGGCTTCTTCTAGCTAACTTGAATATGCAAAACTTGGGCTGGGTTCACATATTTCTCTGAGCCATAATGCTTTTTAATACGGTTTTGGGTTAATGTGTTCTGGGAATCCAGCTCTTAATGGTTGGCATGCTCTAAGTGACGGCTTTGTATGTGCAAATGCAATAAAATTTGGCAAACCAGGATGAAATCACAGATTAGCATGATTGATGCAAGAGGCCACTTTTTATTGCCTAAGACTGTGAGTGGGGTTTTATGACTGGTGTGAACCCAACGATGGTTTAACGCAGTGGCTTAAACCATCTTCTCTCTCTGGCAATGGTGTGGAAAATGTTCTTTTGCTGAATGTTAGGCTATATCTGAATGAATAACCTGAAGAGCAGGTGGCAGTCGTGGCCAGAAGGGCCTCTGTGCAACTTTGTGTTGTGCACCAGTTACGTCCCTTCTGGAGCGAGAGGCCCTTCGAACGGTCACTCATGCACGGGTCATCTCCCATATAGACTACTGTAATGCGCTCTACATGGGGCTACCCTTGAAGAGAATCTGGAAGCTACAGCTGGTCCAAAATGCAGCTGTGCAAGCAATTTTGGGTGCCTCAAGATCAGCACATATTACCCCGTTTCTGCGCGAGCTGCATTGGTTGCCAGTTTGCTTCTGGGTCCAATGCAAGGTGTTGGTTATCACCTTTAAAGCCCTGCATGGCACGGGTCCAGGTTACCTAAGGGACCGTCTCATCCCCGTTAATCAACCCGTCCCACCTGCTCATGCAGAGAGGGCATGCTGCAGACCCTGTCTGCAAGATAATTCCATCTGGCGGGGTCCAGGAGGCGGGCCTTCTCTGCAGCAGCTCCTGTCCTTTGGAACACCCTTTCCCCGGAAGTGAGGTTGGCCTCCTCTCTTCTGGACTTCAGGAAATGATTGAAGACCTGGCTTTGTCACCATGCCTGGAGTGGGGAGAAAAAGAGCCACTCTTGGGGTTGGTTGGTTCCCTAGTCCTGCCGAGGCTGGTCTTGTTCCCTTTGGGTGGTATTAGATCTGCCATTACTTGGATCTCATTACATATATTTATATATTTATTTATTGATATTGATTTTTATGGATTAATGATATTATTTATGATTTTATTGAATTTTAAACTGTTTTATTGTGAACTGCCCAGAGTCCCCCGTATGAGGGAGATGGGCAGTGATAAAAATATGATAAATAAATAAAAATAAATGAAATACCCTGTGATGGATGTGAAGAAGAACCATAGTAGTTGTCTTCTGGATTCTTAACTAATATTTGATATTTTGGCCGCATTCAGGGATGCACATATTTCACTCTTGATTCTCAGTGGATCCTATTGCTTTCTGTAATCCTGTTGGCGTTCCACCCCCCACCCCCCAGATAGCAGGAAAGAGGCTTATCCTCCATTAGCCTGTAAGCTGGAATTAGCATGTTTAGTGGCTGCAACGGAGAACAGAGACCGAGTGCCCCAAATTCTTTTGTTGAAGTAGAAATTCCAAGGAAGGTAGCTGCGGAGGATCTAGGATCAAGTTGAATCACTTTCTCTCCTCCCATTATTAAACTTGCTCTGGGTAGAAATCTTCCCAGGGAGTGTTAACCTGCTTGCACCTGTTTCCTGTTTCCAAATATCTTTTATTTGACATTATTCTGGTGCTTTTGGGGCATTTGTTGAACCTTTGACTGGGATCTCCTATGTGGAGGACAGTCTATTCTTTGAAAAGTCCAACTCGGTTTTAAAGATAAAAGTTGTCAGAAAGAGCAGGTTCCTCATTTTTAACCGTTCCATCATTTGTAGCTTCTGAATAGTTAATCACCAAATGATGGGCCAAAGAGTCTGCTGTGAAGTTTGAAGTTTCTAAGTAGCATTTCTACCAAGAAATTAGCACATTCAAATGTTTCTTGTGTTCTTCTGCTGATTTAAACCTATCCTTGGATATCTCAAGTTGAGAAATGCTGGATGACTGAGAATGAAGAAAAAGCTTCCCTCCAGGTGGATTTCTTGCAACATTGGTATAAAGTCCATTGTAGGGAGAGAATATCCGGATCTGATTTTTATTTGGAAGATATGCAGTGGGCAGATCTTAACTTGACTGAGTATCTTCTTTGCCAATATCCTGTTCCAAGTTGAGGTCAAAGTCAGAAATATAAAACAAAATGAAATATAATCCAGCAAGTGGAATTAACATTTGTTTTTGCAACATGAGATTTTAAGATTCTTAGTCCTCTTGGATGCCAATTCTTAGTCTTTTCCCTTTTTAACGTTCTCCTCGCCACCACCTTCCACATAAGCACACACACAAACACACAAAATCCTTTTTCAAGTTTTTTGGCTCTTTAGATGAAAAGAAGCCAAAGATGACCGACCTCAGCCCATTCAGTAAGATTGAGATCACAGAATTTGGTAGACTAAAAGATGTTTGCTAGTTTTGGGCTCAATGTGTTGCCTGAACCCAATGACTAGTTTGTGGCTGGTTCAGTGTGCTGTGGGAATCCAGGCAACTGGGTTTGTTTAGTAAGCCAAGATGCAGTGAAGCATGGGTTAGGAGGAAGTGGAAGTATAATCTGAAAGAGAAATTTTTCACTTTCAGTTTTGTTGTAGGAGAAGGTTTCACCCCCTAAAATCCTACATCCCAATCTGATAGAGGCAGTGGCATTCTGTCTACATTCATTCTCTTCCCCTTTATCCCCATTCCATTCTCCTTTTCCTAAAATAAGAAAATAAGCAGAAAATGGAACTAAATGACTGGAAGTGCCCAGAGAGAGTCATGGATCAGGAAGCTCTGCTCCCAGTCACTCATGTCCTATTCACCTTCAGAATGGACTACAGGTAGTCCTCACTGACCATAGTTGGGACCAGCAACTTCATCATTAAGTGACATGGTTGTAAAGTGGAAAATCATGTGATTGTGCCCAACTTATGGCAGTTTGTCAGTTCCAGCTGCGGTTGTTAAGTGAATCACTGCGGGTTGTCAGGTGTAATGTCACGTGACCGTGACTTGCAACTTCTTGCCAGCTTTCCCATTGTCTTTGCTTGTCGGAAGCTGGCTGTGAAGGTCGCAAATGGCAATCATGTAACTGTGGGATGCTGTAACCATCATAAATGTGCTCTGGTTGCTGAGCACCTAACCACAGGGACACTGCAATGGCCACAACTTTGAGGACTGGTCACAAGTCTTCATATCCAGTGCTGTCGTAACTTCGAATGGTGGCTGAATGAATAGTCGGTGAGCGAGGACTACCTGTATTGCAATGTGCTCTGCATGTGGCTTCCCTTGAAGAGTATTCAGAAACTTCAACTGGTACAAAATGTGGCAGTGTGGGCAAATATGTGTGCCCCTAGGATGGCACATGTTCTTCCTCTGTTCCATGAGCTGCATTGGCTGCCAGTTTGCTTACAGATCCCATTCAAGGTGCTGGTTTTGATCTTTAAAGCCTTCATTGCATGGGGGTGGGTTATCTGAGGGAGCACCTCTTCCCGATTACATCTACCCATCTCATCAGGTCTGGCAGGAGAGGTATGTTGTGGGTCCCATCTGTTAAGGAATTTCATCCGGCAGGACCCAGGAGATGAGCCTTTCGTGCCGTGGCACCTGCCCTGTGGAACATTGTCTTCCCTGAGGTGAGATTGGCCCCATCCTTGACATCCTTCTGGAAGTCCCTCAAAATGTGGCTGTGTCAACAGGCTTGGAGGTCTTAAGGAAATGGTGAATTGGTGAGATGGCTATGTTGTCTGTAACATCGAAGATGTTCTCTGCTACTGTTTTTAAATAATATTGATGTTTTTTAGTTATGGAATAGGTTTTAATGTTTGTCTCTTTTTTATGGTTTGTTTTTTATTGTTCACAGCCCAGAGTCATGTTTGTGAGCTGGGTAGCTATATAAATTTGATTGATTGCTTGCTTGATAAATAAATAAATAAATAAATAAATAAATAAATAAATAAACTGGACCTGCCAGATAGTTACAGCAGGGCAGTCTTGAAATCAAGGGTGAGCTGGCAGATGATTCTGCTTCAGACAAATGTCTGATTTAGCACAGATGTTGATTTCACAAGTTGTTTCACTTATGGCTTTTGATCACCAGAAAAGGCAACCTGTGTCTCTGTGCATCTGAGGTGCTTTGTTTGAGGGTCTTGGTGGAAAGGTATGTATGGGATCATTTTCAGGATATTTTTTTACGTTTCTGAGAGTCCCTTCCCCATATCTATCCTGTGTCAGGGTATATATTGCTCTGTTTTATTTTGTGCATTAAATTGGGATTATAATTCTACACATGGACTTCTACTGCATTCCGAAGTTTGGGTTTGTTTTAACATGAGGTAACATGAAATCTTAACTGATTCATTACAGTAACGGTAGACTTTTTCAGAATAGATTAAAAACTCATTAATTGTTCATTCTGACTGAGGATTCTTATACTGGTTGCCTTTGTTAATTACTGAATATTGATTTGATTTTAATAATTGTTTTGGAGTGCTAAATTAATATACGATCATCCTGTAGCTACGGGTATTTTGAAAATTCTTGTTCAGTTTTATACTTGTAAATCTATTTTCTCTCTGTTCTTTTATTTCTTTTTAGAACTTCTTTTGTTAGGTTAATAGCTATTGAAATAGAAAGCTAAAAAAATACATTTTATGAACTTGTATGTATAAAAACTAGTGTGGCCCTTGAGTTGATAGAAACTGGGAGCTCCTCCAAAAGTTGTCAATCAGTGAAAACTTATTACAAAAAAGTTGAGATGTATAAAAACCAACACAGCAAACAACACACTAGCAAGATAAAAATAGTAATTGGCCATAATAAAAGCAATTAAAAGAACATAAAGATTAAAAAGTGGGGCAATAACACAGTGAAAGTCTGGAAAACAATAAAGGGGCTGTTAAAATTTAAAATGGGCCTTTACATTCCCTCCTTGCTGGCCTTGAGGAAGTTATTGAAAACTGAATTATTCCAGAGAGATGCTGTAATTGTCATTGTCTGAATTGTATTCCTTGCAAGCCACCGAGAATTGATCCGCTACAGTGGGGTATAAATCCCCCAAACAAACAAACAAACAAATGAATTAAATGTGCATTTGTTTTACCTGTTGCCAAAAGCGTTGATAGCAGCCAGCCCCCCTGGGAAGATCATTCCAGAAAAGGTGCTCCACCACTGGAAAGAACTGCTCTTTTGCAGCCCATTCTGCTAACTGTCCCGCATCCCTGGGCATTCCTCTCTTCCCTGTAAGCATCCTTCTGCATCTCTAAGTGCCCCCATTCCTTTGTCTTTTCCAAGATAATTAGAGCACAGGGTTCCTTTTACCCTAGTGCTTCTCCAGGGTTGGTTTTTAATAAGTGCTCTGCAGCTGCAGGCTTGGAACCAGCCTTGATTAGCAAAGTCAGATAGATAAAACACGTATCCCGAGTTAACTGTGGAGCTAAATCAGAGTGGAGAAGTTTTGCACAAGGAGGGGAGTTGAATGGTCTTCGTAAATGTAGAAATGGGGCAACTTTTTAAATGTTTAATTAATTTCCTGGTGAAAATTGCTTTGCTCTTTTCTATAGGGGGTGTAAGGCCCATTGTTAACAGCTGCAGCTGGTGATATTAAAGATCTGAAGCAGGAGAGGGATATGTCACAGCCAAGAATAACAATACAGCTGTTCCTTGAGTAAAAAGAAAAGATCAGAAGTCTTAATCTTGTACAGTAGCTCTCTGCAATGTGAAAGACTTGGTCAATTTCATCTGATGGAAAGGCTATGAAATAGGTACCACTCCTAAAAAGGCCCCGCTCCATCCCTGAGAAAGTCTAATTTCCTTGGAACTCAGCTCGTCTTCTGCCTCAAAGAACTGGGAAGGGACATCATGGTCTCGGTATTACTTTGATCCAGTGAGATCTTATACTTCCATTCGTCCATGGGAGGATCTAATAACTAATGATTAATGGGAGTGTCAAATTTTCTTTGGCTTATGCACACTCCCATTAACATTTGGGGGTATGTGTTGCATCAAGCTCAGTGAGATGTTTCATCCCTTATTTTTCTATCTGTCATTCTATCTTGCTTCCTTAAGGTGTTTTCATCCTAATCAGGTATGGCAAGGACCATAGTTTTTAAGATTTGCCATTTTCTGAAGTCGTTTTTTTCCTTTTCCCTCCGCATTACTGTTTCCTTGTGTGCCATATTTTCTGGCTCACAAGCCTTATTGCAAGGGTTATCATAATGCTGGCATTTGTAAGCCACTCAGGGAATCTTTCTGGATCACTTTTTAAAATCTGTTCAATCGTGTCTGATTCTCAGAGACTGCCTGGACAAGTCCCTGCAGTTTTCTTGGCAAGGTTTTTCAGAAGTGGTTTGCCATTGCCTCCTTCCTAGGTCTGAGAGAAAGTGACTGGCCCAAAGTCACCCAGCCAGCTTTGTGCTCAACAGCAACCATACAGGTAGTCCTCACTTAATGACCATTCATTTAGTGATGGTTTGGACTTATAACAGTGCTGAAAAAACCAAGTTACAACTGATCCTCACACTTATGACTGTCGCAGAAACCTCCATGGTCATGTGATCATGATGTGGGTGCTTGGCAACTGGTTTGTGTTTATGACCATTGCAGTGTCCTGTGGTCACCTGATCGTCATTTTCGACCTTCCCGGCTGGCTTCTGGTAAGCAAAATCAATGGAGAACCACATGATTTGCTTAATGACCATGTGGTCCCCTTAATGCCCATGGTGATTCACTTAATGACTGCTGCAAAAAAGGTCATAAAATTGGGTCGGATTCACTTAATGACTGCTTTGCTTAGCAACCAAAATGCCAGTCCCAATTGTAGTCATTAAGTGAGGACTACCTGTATATTTGAAAGAGCAAAGGGTGAGCAGGAATGTCTTATGTAGATGCTTCATTTTTTTTCCCAAACTCTTTTGTGAAGCCTTGGCTTACGAATAAGAAGCAGAGATTACGAACAGTACAGCATAACAAAGTTTGTAACAGCTGTTATGGTTGTAAAGTACAACCAGTCCCAATCTTCAGTTTTTCATAAGGAACTTGGCAGGGTTGTTTCTTGCTTTCCGGGGTATTCTTTATTGTCAAGCTTATCTTTGTCTTTTTTTCCCTTTCTTGGTCAAGTGGACGTACTTCACTTTCCACTAGAGAGCAAATTTCAAAGTGGCACCGCCTTTGGAAGGAGTTTGAAGCAGGTGTGATGGCTGTGTCCCAGGTTATTTTAGCGTAATGGTTAAAGTGTTGGGCTTGGACTGGGGAGAACCTGGTTCACATCTTCTCTGGTGACCAGTCGCTCCCAGTCCAACCTACCTCCCAAGTGGGATGATCGTTGTGCAATTTGAGCTTCTGAAGAAAAAGCAAGATATAAATCTAACAAATAAACAATACAAATACTGTAAATGAAGACATTACTAACAATATGTTACAGTCCAGGAACACGGTCCAGTTTTATGTTGTATTTTGTTTTTGCTTCAAGGCTAACCGCTTTATTAATGAACTCTCTGCTCAAATCAGAATGTGATTTGAAAAACCAGGTGGAACGCTTTTATGTTTTCATTTTCTAGCTTATTCCTTCTTCCTCAGTCTTGGTAATGTGCAGTTAAGGAATCCATGATCAGTTCTGGGGTCAAATGCAGCGTTTTGATTTCTTGTGGGTGGTTTGGAGAGGAGAAGAACAGGAAGTGGTTTAGGCACATCTCCTTGCCCACAGAAAATATAAGGAAGCAAAGAAAAAACACCTGCCAGGTTTTATGGCTCGAAGTACAATTCAAAATATTTGGGAACCTTCAAGGAAGAATGTTCAGGATGTGTGGAAATAGGCAGACTTACTTCCTCATGGCTGCAGATTTATAGAAGTGCAAAGTGCGGTTTCAAAGTTGATTACCCCAGTGGGGAGGGGACACGGAATCTCATGTTAAAAAAATAATAGAAACAAAGAGGAAATTCATGCTTTCTATGCAAAAGCAGAGTTTTTGATTGGAGTTTGGGGTGAACGGGATTGGGCAGGCAAGAGTGAAGGTTAAGCCGCGTGTGATGATCTTGACAGCTGAAGAAAGACAAGAAGAAAAAGCTGCAGATCTAACAGTGTGTTCAGTTTAGCTCTAAACTTGTTTCCACTTGAAAATGCACCCAGAAGTATGAACTGTCGACCCTCTGAATGTCCACAGAGAAAACTCAAAGCTCAGTTTTAGAGGTGTGGATCTAAAACTGAGAAGTAAATAATAGTCTGTGGTTATGAAATTCCTTTGTTATAGCCTTATTTTATTAAGGCCAGAGGCCAGTGGTATGAAATTTGATTTTAGAGCACGGCTTGGTCTTTTTTGTAGGGTTTTGTTTTGTTTCTTAATACAGAAGTAACAGAATCAGTGTCTGTTATCTGAAGCTGCCCTTGACTTTTATTTTTTTTAAGTGCAGAGCAAGGAAGAATGCCCCAGTGAAACATTTCAGCCATTCTCCAGCTCAGATAATGACAAAGTCTTCTTTGCTATTTTCCCTCCATATCTATAATTCCCTGGTTGGACATCCTTCCTTCCCAAGATCTAGGCAGCTTTGAGGCTCTGAAGGTTTCCTGTGATGGCCAACCCTGGTTGTACCACTGCTAAAAGTCCACTTATTTTCCAACCAGCTTTTACTGACAAGAAGCTCCTTCACCAAAGAATGTGGGTTAAGATAATTTAATAAGAGCTCGTCTTCCAGTTTGTAGAGAATGTTCCTCTGTTGAGTGGATTTTCTCCATTTGAAGGGCTGCCCAATCCAAGTTAGTTTAAAGTTAAAGAACCGGGGTGGGTGGGAAATTAGGATTTTGGGATTGATTACCCACAGTTTGGGCTGCAGGTGAAGCAGGCAAATCACCCATCTAGTCACGTTCTTGCCTCAGTCTGATGAGGGGTAATGATTAAAGCTAGAAATAATTATTTTATCTATATCACTATGTATCCTTTATAATTATATAAGTGATTGAATATTTAAGAACACATTTTGTATGTAGCTTGCATATATGCAAATTTGCAAATGCTCTGGCCTCTCTTTTGGATATCTGTCTGTCAAGTTTCAAAATAAAGCCCTTGTTGATGACATGGATTTTCTTAAGGTTTGAAGAATTGTCTTTCCCAGTGGGCTTCCTTCCTTCCTTCCTTCCTTCCTTCCTTCCTTCCTTCCTTCCTTCCTTCCTTCCTTCCTTCCTTCCTTCCTTCCTTCCTTCCTTCCTTCCTTCCTTCCTTCCTTCCTTCCTTCCTTCCTTCCTTCCTTCCTTCCTTCCTTCCTTCCTTCCTTCCTTCCTTCCATGGCTGCCTATCTACCAGAAGGAACTCTGGTACACGTGAAGTCCCCTGTTGGAAGATACCCTGAAGCTGATTTGTTAGTCTGATTTGTTCCATGTTTTTGATAATACCTTGTTTGAGCTGAGGTCAAAATCAGAAAAGGATTAGGAGAAAGGTGCAATATAAGGCAACAAATGAAACTGACACATAGGGTTACCATAGGCCAGCTTTGTAGAATTTGTCAGGCTTTTAGACCCATTTCCCCATCCTCACCGGCAGCATCATTTTTAGCACTCCTTCACTACTTCTTCTTCTTCTTCTTCTTCTTCTTCTTCTTCTTCTTCTTCTTCTTCTTCTTCTTCTTCTTCTTCTTCTTCTTCTTCTTCTTCTTCTTCTTCCTGCAGCATCATTTTTAGCACTCCTTCACTTCTCCTTCTCCTTCTCCTTCTCCTTCTCCTTCTCCTTCTCCTTCTCCTTCTCCTTCTTCTTCTTCTTCCTGCAGCATCATTTTTAGCACTCCTTCACTTCTTCTTCTTCTCCTTCTCCTTCTTCTTCTCCTTCTCCTTCTCCTTCTCCTTCTCCTTCTCCTTCTTCTTCTTCTTCTTCTTCTTCTTCCTGCAGCATCATTTTTAGCACTCCTTCACTACTTCTTCTTCTTCTTCTTCTTCTTCTTCTTCTTCTTCTTCTTCTTCTTCTTCTTCTTCTTCTTCTTCTTCTTCTTCTTCTTCTTCCTGCAGCATCATTTTTAGCACTCCTTCACTTCTTCTCCTTCTCCTTCTCCTTCTCCTCCTCCTCCTCCTCCTCCTCCTCCTCCTCCTCCTCCTCCTCCTCCTCCTCCTCCTCCTCCTCCTCCTTCTTCTTCTTCTTCTTCTTCTTCTTCTTCTTCTTCTTCTTCTTCTTCTTCTTCTTCTTCTTCTTCTTCTTCCTGCAGCATCATTTTTAGCACTCCTTCACTTCTTCTCCTTCTCCTTCTCCTTCTCCTTCTCCTTCTCCTTCTCCTTCTCCTTCCTCTCGGTCCTAAAGAAGATTGTAAAATTTTGGCTTCTCACCCATCTAGTTTATTTATATTATTTAGTTTTTTATTTATTTAAAAGATTTATATGGCTGCCGATCTTAAACAACTCTGGGTGGCTCACAAGGACAGTAAAACCAGTAACTATAAAACAACCATAAAACAGTAAAATGATCAAACAATAAAACAGTAAAATGTTCAAAAGAAGTTCCACTAGCTATAGTTAAAGGCAGAAAATCTGGAGGGATTTCCTCCCCTGGGGATAAACGGAGGGCCCAGCCGTTACCCAGCTCTTTCCTTTCTAGCTTCAGGTGATGAACTTCCTGTCCAGCCCTGATCTGGAGCCGTCATTAACTGAGATGACTCAAATATATCATGTGTAAAGCTGTTTTGTAAACATTTGCATTGCTCACAGTATTGTACAACTGAAAATGTATAAGTAAGAGGGGCTTACTAGAACTTACAAAGAACTTGTTCTTTGGCCAAAGGAGAATGCCATTCAAGAGTTCTTGAATGGAAATAGAGGTATTTGGAGCAAGCCCCAGCCAGTTCATTTCCATTCCTTTATCTTAGTCAGCAAAAGTAAATTCAAGACCAATCTTTAGGGGAAAAACATTAAGGGGTTTTGTTTTGCCAGTAAGATTCTTTGTGTGGGCTTTTTGTCCCATTTTGCTAACTGCCACTCTCGATTTCTGGTACAACATGGAAAGAATAGGGAACTTCCCCCAGCATTCCTAATCTCAGTGTATGCGCGCATGAACACACACACACACACACACACACACCAACCCACCAATTATTCAGGTCAGATAAAAGCCTGTGGTTCCATTCATAGAACATGCTGTAAATCTGGTAAATTGTTACCTTCACGTTTCAAGTTTTAGGGGTGGCGGTGGCGGCTTACAGGTAGTCCTCGTTTAATGACCACAGTTGGGACTGGAATTTCAGTTGCTAAGTGAAGTGCCACATTAAGCAAATCTGACCCGATTTTATGCGGCGGTTGTTAAGTGAATTATCGTGGGTGTTAAGTGAACCATGTGGTCGTTAAGTGAATCACAAGGTTCCCCATTGATTTTGCTTGCCAGAAGCTGGCTGGGAAGGTAAAAAATGGTGGTCAGATGACCATGGGATGCTGCAATGGTCATAAATGTGAACCAGTCGCCAAGTGCCCAAATCATGATCACGTGACCACGGGGACACTGTGACGGTCGTAAGTGTAAGGACCGGTTGTAAGTCAGTTTTTTTAGCACTGTTGAAGTCCAAACCATCACTAAACAAATGGTTGTTAAGCGAGGGCTACCTGTACTGTGTTATACGAACCCAGTTTGCTAGTTTATGGTTCAGTGCATTGCAGATCCTGAGCAGGGATTAATCCATCACCTGGGTTAAGATTGCTCTCTGCAGACAGCTGTCGTGTCCTGGATTTTAGGAAGAGGACCCTGGCAGAAAGCTGGGATAAAAGAGTAGTCTTGGCTGCCAGTACCATAGCTGGCATTTAATAATACCAATATGTATTGATTGTAATAAGTTATCCATGGGGCCAGCTGTCTCTGCTGTGTGGCTCCGTGCTAATTCTCAGACACCGCCCAGAAGACAGGGCTTATTTAACCAGCCTCCTAACGATCCAAGATCTAGTACGTAATTCTTCATGGAACATGGAAGAAAGTTAAGAAGCTGCAAGTAAGGAATTCTAGCAATTGCTGTGTTGCAAGAGCAAGTTCTATGGAAATAAGATTCCCCCCAGCCCCACCTTGGGCCTCTTTCCCATCCTTTGTAGCAAGCTGTTTGGCCCCTTTTTTGCACAAGGAAGTCCGCTTCCATCTGTCCCGTGTTTTTTGTAAAGTTTAGATTTGCTTCTGTGTTGTTCTTCCCTGACCGTGGGCGAACTGACTCTCACCCCAGGGATGCTGACGTCCCTCATTTACACTCCCGGAAAACTCTTTGCTGTGGCTGTGGAATAGCTTGCCAGGAGTTGGACCTGGGAAGGAGAAATTAACACGGAAAGAGAAAAGAGTGCAGACTTCCAGCCACTTCAGAACGCCCCTGAATGTGGTAAACGGAGTTCAGCTACGGAATTGATGCACGCCAGGGCTGTGTGTGGTATTATATTCTGCTTCTCTAAGTTTTCTCCTTGTGAGATGGCGGTATAGAAATGCTGTAAATAAATGCATACACAAATAAATAATTCAAAGGAGGCAGCAGGGCTACTGAAAAGAAGTCACGGGAGGAAAATTTGAAGGAGCGTTGAAACTAATGAATGTTTGTTTGTTTATTTTCTATCCCGCCTTTATTATTATTATTATTTTTTTTTTTATAAATAACTCAAGGCGGCAAACAAACCTAACACTCCTTCCTCCCCCTATTTTCCCCTATATGTTAAGAGTAGTTTGACTTTGGACATAGTTGCCCAAAGCACATGGGTGGTTAAATGTTATTTGTTAATCTGTTTATTAAATAAAGATTTGTTCATTAATCTTCCCTGGAGAACAATCTGTTTGGAGATGAGTTAGTTTCAGAGTGCCTGTATCAAGCAGGGGTTTAGATCAGATATTCTACAGCAGTGTTTCTCAACCTTGGCTGCTTTAAGATGTCTGGACTTCAACTCCCAGAATTCCCTGGCCAGCATGTCCCAAAATTGTAGTTTAATCATGGCTTGTTAAACAAGCCACTGTTAGGTTCACTCAGCAAGCTGAGCCATGTTTTGCAAATCACCGTGCTGTTCATGGAATATTGCAAATCAGACGTGGGAATAAGTTATCTTGTAGCCCTGTGAATATACCTGTAGCCATATGTGTAAGGTCAAATGCACAGCCTCCAAGCCTAACTTCCAGGAAAGGTTGGTGACTTTTTGGGAGCAGAGACATATTTGGAATTTCAAAAGCTCTCAGTAGGCACACCCACAAAATGGCACCTATGCTCTCATTGTCCTTCTGAAATGTTATTTACCGTCCAAATGTGACCTGTGTGGGCCCAAAGGCATTTGTGTGAATAAACATGTTACTGTGAGACTAGGCTGAAGCTGCCATAACCTAAAGGTGAAGTAAGCAGAGAGGACAAAAGCCAGGAATAATCTTGCCTAAAAGATCCCTTCAGGGAGATAGATAAGAAGGAAGCAAGTCCTTAAGGAGTCAAAGAAAAAATGTCACCTGAACCAGACAAAGGAAGTTGGGCCTGAGCACATGGAGAACCACCCCCCAATCCCATCTGCAGCTACCAAACTTGTGAATCAACAAAGCAAGGACTTTTGGGGATAAAAGGGGTCCCAAAGCCAGCCCACTCCTTGAGTCCTCTTTGGACCCAGACTTGGTGGCTTTGGTCCCTCTAGCTAGTGCCTGGCAACCTAGTTGAGAAGGACATGGGTAAGTGTGGATGAGTGTGTGTGTGCGTGTGTGAGAAAGAGCAAATGTACACTGCAACCAGTAAAGTTTTGCTGTTACTTTAAATTCACTGGGTCTCCAAAGAACCTGTTGTGCCTCAGTGTTCTGCTGGAAGTGGTGTGAGTGTGTCCCTCATTATTTCCTGGCTGTTGACCAGGGCTGTGTGTCTTGTCTGCTCAGGCCACACCTATCTGGAAAACCCAAGTAGAAAGCCAGGGGGGCTGACAAGATCCACGTGCCTCAACAGGCTGTGAGCATGCGAGTGAATGACCATAAACCGAACCTGGGAGCATGTGTGTAACAGTACCAGAATTAGCTATTAACTAACTTCAAAGATTCTAAAATTCACATGGGACAGGAAGATTTATAGGCATCAAGGAAGGGGTCTGGGACATGTGTTGTCCATCCCTGCTTCAGTAAGTTGGAGGAAGGAACTAAAACCTGACTGATGGTGGTAAATTAGCAACAAGGAGTCTGCAATATTTCTATCATAGTTTATGGACACCTTCACATAAATGTGCTTGAGGCTGATATGGAGCAGCAAGAGAGAATTTGGTAGTCTGGATTTGCTTGGCAGAAAAGATAACAGCCTGTGGCCAGTTGTCTACCTTGCCCTGATCTAGATGGCAGCTCTATGGCTGATTTTCTAGAAAGTCCTGTTTCTGCAGGGCCAAAAGATCATTGAATTGTACCCATGCAGAAGCCTGAGCTGTTCTATGCTGTAAGATTCTGTGCAGGAAGATGCTAGGTCCTTGGAAAGGGATGCTCTGTAGAAGGTCCAATGACCATAGAGACTGTTCAGTACCATGTCCAGAAGGTCAGGGTTCTTGGTTGTTCATTGAGCTGACTCTGTGATCATTGGGCTTTGCAAGGCACAGTTTCTGTCATGAAAATGGCACTGGCTGTATGATTGGCAAGACCAGTATGCAAAGCATGCTTTGAGCACTCAGCAAACCCACACCAAAGACTGCACCTACCTCTGCATTGCATTGCTTTGTCCCACTTGTTTTCCCCAAAGGCTGAACCTGGCTGGTGATTTTATCTGTGATGATCTTATCAGATATGTGTTTTCCAACCTTGGCAACTTCCATATGCTGGACTTCAACTCTTAGGAGACTAGCAATGGCCATACTGGTGGGGAATTCTGGCAGTTGAAGTCCACACATCTAAAAGTTACCAAGGTTGAGAAACAATGTATTAAATCACATTTTGGGAGCACAGGATAATTGACAGGAGCAGCATCTGGCAATGACATGAAACAGATTCAAGTTCACTTCTCTTTGATCATCCAATTTACTGATGGAGCATCTCTTTCTTATTCCATGTACTGTAATTGCTTATTAGGTGGGGGTGAGCATCTTTGTTGACTTTCGACATCTGTACATCTGTGCAGAGCATGCTGGTGAAGGAGAAGTGAAAATCTGCCATTACCCCCATTATATTTTAGCCAGGTGAACAAAGCAAATTCTAAAAGGTGCATAGAAACATTTATCAGATTGTCTTCCCTGCATTGCTAGCGTTTAGCATGGTTTTGAAGACAGCAACCCAGTGCTTTATTCCCTTGATTTCATCTAAATAGACTTGTAACCAAATTTGTTCATGACCTTCTTTTCATCCTTCTTTTGCAGGGTTCTGTTTTTAGATCCTTGATCTTAAACACCGAGGAATCAAAGTGAGCTGAGCATGGTAGTGTGGGTTGAGGCTTAAGGACCCATATCAAATCTTATTACCTAGGGAGAGATAATAAATCTTCCAGCTTGATCTGCTGATTTGTTCAGGACAAAAAGTGAGAGTTTTTCCACAGATGTCTCTTGCCCTTTTTGAGATGGAAAATGTGGCAATGGTAGAGAGGTTTTTGGGTCCTTGCTAAATGAACTCTTCGCGCTCTGCCCTGTTTCGTTATTTTTGGTGAACAGAAGACATTCTTCATTCATTGTCTTCATTCACCCGAGCCTTATAATGGTCTCTAACTTCAGCTTCTCAAACTTGCTTTTTAAAAACATAAATCTTATTGTTCTTTACCATAATTGTGGCATTATATATTTTTCAACTGTTTTTCGGTTGTTTAACTTACATGAGCTGCCCTAAGAAGGAACAGAGATGATTACAAATACTAAAATGTGTTTATCCCCATATTAACTTGACAGTTTTGTTATTGCAGATATCAGATTTGGTGTCCCTTTAATTTAATAACAGTAATATAATCTACATTGTACAGGTCATCTGGCTGTCTTCCACTGACATAGGGAACTGGCCTGGCTTGTTTAATTTGCAAATGAGATAATGTAGCTACGTTTTACCACGTGTATCTTCAAAACCTGAACCTTGGTGTGCGTAACCTTGCTTGAGGATGCTGAACAGGGATTGCTGTATGTTTCAGGAGGTTGCAACGCCATCCTTTCATGCTGAATTGGGCTAGTGCAGATGAGCACGATTAAAAGGGTCACATTTCTTATAAATGGAACAGAAACATTTACTGCTTGTACTCTTTATTAGTCTGTTAGTTTTTATGTGCTTTGTAAAACTTTTAATAAGAAAATTATATTAAAAATAAATGGAACAGAAATAGTATGATTTAAAAAAATACTTTGGAGGGGCTGAGAGCAAAGGTTGGCATTTTTCCACCTTAATATGGTAGTTTTCTCATGATTGCTATTTGTTTTCAATTGTATCTTTGTAATAATTTGGTTTATTTAGCTTGATAGACTTTAATCCTTTTTGTTTTGGGCCTTTGAGTCAGACTTGACTCCTGGTGACTAGATGGCTGTATTTTGGGAAGTGGTTTGGCACTGCTTTCTTCCTAGGGCTGAGAAAGTGCAACTGGCCCAAGGTCACCCAGCTGGCTTTGTGCCCAAGGTGGGAGTAGAATTCATGGTCACCTGGTTTCTAGTCCACTAGACCAAACTGGCTGTCAATATATCAAGTCCCTGCAGTCTTCTTGGCAAGATTTTCAGAAGTGGTTTGCCATTGCCTCCTTTCTAGGGCTGAGAGGATGTGACTGTCCCAAGGGCACCCAGCTGGCTTCATGCCCAAGGTTGGACTAGAACTCACCGTCTCCTGGTTTCTAGCCTGGTACCTTAACCGCTAGACCAAATGGGCTCTTTTATCCCATCTGGAGTCCCCTAACTGAAAGATGGTCTATAATAATTGTGTACATTTATTAAAATAATACTTTGCAATGCAATCCTATATGTGTCTGCTCAGAAGGTTTGCTTTGATAAAATAATGCTCAGAGGCGTGGAACTTGAGGAAGCCACTGTTCCCACATTCCTGATAGTTGGCTGACACTGGATTGCAGTCTTCCCAAACAAGGTTGTCACTGTTGGTTGAAAATTCTTGCAGTTGTATTTGAATGTGTTGGTGGTCACCAGGATGGGGGAAGCTTGTGCATCCTGTAGGGCTGCAGTCTTACGATATAAATAGTTGCATTTAATCAACCTTTTTTTAATTCTCCAATGTGGTTGCCTCCAACCCAGGTTGATGGGAGTTGTAGTGAAACATTTATGGAAGGCTATCAAGTTACAAAAAGCCGGTCTATTCTCGATTCTAATGGCTTGAGGAAGGTTTTTTTCCTCCCTCTTTTTTTTCATTGAAGGTAATGGTGGATTAAATCAGGAACCTCTTTGAAAAGAGATCCTGTGCAGTTCTGTCAGTAAGATCTGGTTGGTTTGTAAGGTTTGTTTGAATTAAGTCTCCGTGCATTTCTTTGTCAATTTATATCTGCTTTTTTATTCATTTTTTTTTTGCCTGCCTCAATCAAGAGACCTTTGGCAGTGACAGTAATAACAAAGGTTCCCGTTACCATTAAAAGGAGCTAAGAATAAAGAATAAGCAATAAATTAAACCACAGATCACATAAAAAATCAACCAACCGCAAAGCAGAGGTGAATCCTGGAAGTTTAGTTTAGTTTGTTATTTTACAGCCAGAGTCCAAAAATAAAGACTTCTGTACAATATACGAGAAGAAGCAGGAGAGACGGACAGGGAGAGAAAGAAGTTCAGTGTCCTTAACCAGTGTAAGAATGAAATGCACACACACATACAAACACATTTCTATTTCTATTCTATTCTGTTTTTAGATAGATGCCTGTTGATCAAGGGTTCTCTTAAACCATTCAATTTTTAATGATTTCATGAAGCTTAACAAGACGTTGATCTGATTTCAGGGGGCAGGGGGTTCCCTAAGATTGCAACCACCACAGAGAAAAATCTGAGGGCTTCCCTGCCCCTAACGTCATGGAAATGGAGTCTAGTAATAGATTCTGGGTTCTTGAATTACGATAAGAACGATAAGACAAACCTTTGCTTAGAACAGCGAAACACATTCCTTCCCCAGCCTATCTGTATAGATTTTCCTTTTCCACTTTCTTGAAATATTATCTGTTTCCTTTTGTTGATAGGACAAGGTCCTTCTTAAAAAAAACAAAAAAAAAACATTTAGTTTATGGAGACACCTTCACATTTTTTCCCCAGGATGTGGTAAAAGTGGTCTCCTTCCCAACTTACAGCCCATGGTGACTGAACGGAGGTCGAGGTAGCTAATTTTCCACTTACTGGTTCTTGAAAGGAAATAGCTTTCCTGTTTCAAATATTAAATTAGAGAGCTAAAGCAAAGCCTCACAAACAATTTGTAAAGGTGGTTGAGAGTGCAGAAAATAACTGTTGTGGTAAACCTGTTCTGCCTTGAAACATCTTAAGACGCTTGACATTCTTTCCTTGCTTGACTTAAAAGTGGAAATATACATGTCCTCCCCACCATCAAAAAAGGACCAGACTTTAACTCCCTGAAACATCAAAGAGCTGTTGCTGTTGCCGGATTTAATATAAAGCCCAGGTTTCGTAATAATAATGAAGCAGCATTAGGGCTTGCTCAATGGCTTATTTATCCCGTCTCTGGTATAGTGCATTCCCATACTGAAGCATCTCGGAGCAGTTCCACATGAAGCTTATGCAAATTTACAGGATTAAAATAAACTCCAGCAGATAACATGACTGTAAATGAAAAACCTTTGATAGTATGTGTAACCAAAAAAGGATAAAGAAAAGGGGAGGAACCCTGGATATCAGTACAGCGGGAATCCTAGAGTTTTCTTGGAGAACAATATAAGACAGCAGTTCAGAAGGCCACCCCTTTAATTCAGTTGTATCTCTAGAAATGGAATGCCTTGGTAAAATGTTAGACTTTCTGCATAGGGTGGCCAGTGGGATAGAACAGAAAGACCACTGGCAGATAGTCTCTGAGCTGGCTATTTATTGCTCATAGAAGTACCCTGTTCGTACCTCCAAATTGTATGGTTTCCTTCTTTCAACTATGCATGGAATCTGCAGTTGTAAATAATGCCATGGGTTTTTCACTGTTCCAGATCAGGGTTTTTCAAACTCGATTGCATGGAACTGTTGGGCTCCATGAGAAGTACATGGCGTTCTGTGAGAAACTGTAGAAAAACAAGTTCACTCAAATGCAGCCAAGTTTCTATCACTAGAGCTTTGCTTCTTGATCAGGGGTTCCATGATTTTATTTTATTTTTCACTAATGGGATCTACGGTCTGAAAAAGTTTGAAAATGCCTTCTCTAGTCATTCCTGTAGATCAGCTGCTTCCAGGTTGGACTCCTCCAGATATTATGGGATTGGAACTCCCAGAATTCTCAGCTAGCTTGGTCATGGTGGTTGGGAATTCTGGGAGCTGTCGGCCCTACAAATCCGGAGAGCAGTAAATCATTGGAGAAGGCTATTTTTAACAACAACAACAACAACGAGTTTACTTTGAACATGTTAAGTAACCTTTTGCATTTAGTCTCAGATTATTCCTTCTATGATTTCCCCCCAAAATAGATGCTCTTGGTATTGCTGGCCTCTTAGAAAGGTTCAGCATTTGGCAATGGATAGGGTAAATAAGAAAAAAACCCTAGTGTTTTTTAAAAATTAAAAATGATTTTTTTTTACAATTTAAATTAGTTAATATTTTTCTTGAAATGTTGGTAAAAAAGGAACCTTGTTTATTCAGTACAACAATGCATGTAATTTCTAATTATACTTCATTGTATTTATGGAAAAGGATATGAGATATAAGCTAATAGATCCAAACTAATGACCTATTTTCAAAAATGCAAAGACGAAGTAGCTCAGGGAATGAGCAGTCAAGAGTTTTAGTATAATTAAAAAGCTGGTAATGGTTATGCTTGTTAATAACCATTAATTTTTTTGCACGATGTAGCAAAAGACACTTTTTTAAAAACCAAAATTAATTGAAAATGAGCTGGGTCAGCTATAAACAAATTCTCAAGCTTGTACCTGCTTGCTTGGTATATAACATCATTCCATTTCTTGATGAAAACTATTGTAAAAAATTCTGATTAAATAATTGTTTTACGTGGTGGGTATCTTCTAAAAATGAAATCTGCATCTGTCTTGAAGAATAGCTCTCCCAGTTGTATCAAACAAGGAGAATGTACTTCCACTCCAGATTATTATAGAATCTTCCTGACAAATGAGTAAACAGTGATTTAAATAATTAAAGTGAAACTTTCTGACTAGTGCTTAACATTCAGGATTTCAATCACTTTAATGTCAGTTGGAGTTGCCCTGGCAGGGAACATCCTATGATATATCTTTTACAAGAATCTCCCCTGGGGAATGAAATATTGCTCTGGATCAAACCTTAAAGCTTTCTCTATTATTCTTTTAGTGACATTTGCTGCAGTTATGAGCATAGCATTATCTGCCTGTAAGTTTCTTGTAGGTGAGTGCCGACTGTAGGTGGGGGTAAAAATCAAGATTTCCTCCTCTCTGTGTCTGATTAGAGTAAAAAAAAAAGCCTCTAGCCTGTCACTGATTCTAGCCTAACTCCCTATCTGTGTTTTGTCAGCTCTGTGTGGGTTTTAGAACATATAGGTTGGCTATAATGTCAGGATTGGTTATAGAAGGTAACCTTCTGCTTTAAATTGTAAAAATGCACTCTCTAGTTATTGATCACAAAGACTTTAGGGCGGTGAGACTGAGTCTAGCCACTCTGTGATGGACTGAGCTGCAGCCCTTCTGCCTTTTGATAAAATTTGTTAATCGGAAAAGGTGCTACCAGGGTCCTTCTGACTGTTTGCTCTTTTTTAAAAAAAGCTTTCAGAATAGAAAGGGCTCAGCAATCTGTAGCCCTAAGGCCTTATGTGACCCTGATCCGAAGTTCAAAAGGCCATGGGAAATAAATAGTTTAGACTTCTAGTAAGACGACTCTGCCTTGACTTGATGCATGTAGTGAAGGAAAGAGAGAAGGTGTCAGAAAGGGATGGTAATAAAGAGGAGTAGGAGAGAGAATGAATGGTTCTGCCCACTTTGAACTCCTAGTTCTTAAGCACATTCACCAGTGACATGCAACAATGCAGAGCATGAAGCCCTTGATGGCAATAAAAAGGTCTCTTATCTCTGGTGGGTTGGGAGCAAGCTAGCAATTTGGATCATGGCATGAAGTGGCTGTATTGTGGGTCTCCAGTCTGTGGAATCTTCTCCTGTGGTCCAAGTAGGAGTGCACATCATTTAGAAGATCTAGGCCACCCTTCCTCAGCCCGTTTTAGGGCTTCCAGATGTTTTAGGGCCACTCTTCCCATGATTCCAACCAACTTGGCCATTGGTCTTTAGCCAGCTTAGAATTCTGGGAATTCCAACAAATCTGGCAAGTGATAGTTTGGAACACCAACCCTGTTTACTTCTTGGGCTCAAATCTTTCCCCTTCCTCACGCATGAGTGTGCCCAGAGCCAGACAGAGCTATCTCTTCCATGGCACAATTTCTGGTTAACCATGTTCTAAATAATTTACAACCTTTGGGAATTCCCATTGTGTAATTTCTGGGAGACAACTGAAATAGCTTACCCTTCACTATTTTTATCCTGGTGACTTGTGTGGGATTAAGAATTGATTTCCTTCCTAGTAAGAATAACATTTTGCCTGTGAGTTTTTTTTTTCTTCCCACATTGGGAGAAATTAGTAATGCAATCTGTTTTGATCTGTTCAAGGTATCTGCCAGAGACATCTTGGCATATGATCCAAATCAGTGCATCTCCAGAATGCTGCAACTAACTGGTCTTTCTCTCTCTCTCTCTTACCCCCTCGTTTTTAGGAGTTGGTGAGAGGCGTACAACTAGAAGTATTATATAAGGCTGCCAGCTTAATAATGAATCTGGAGAAACCTTCTGTGTGGGGATCACTGAAACAAAGGACAAAGCCTTTGTTACAAAACCTGAGCGTCAGAAGGACTAAAAAAAGCTCAGCCAAATTGATAGAAAAAAGACAGAAACATCCTTTAGATCGGCGACTTAGTTCCTCGGTGCCGGATGTGCTGAACATAGAAACAAATACTGAGGAAGAGACACACTATTCACGGTCCAAAGTCATGTCTACTTACTTCACGAGCGGCTTTTCTGCCAGTGAGATATTTCTTCAAAGCAGTAGTAGCTCTTCCACGGTGCAGACGGAGGAAGAATGGCAGTGGAGTAAGGGGGAGACCGTCTGCTCGGAAATTGGGGTTCAGGAAACTGAAGAGTTGGTGGTTGGTGGTCCAGATTTGGAGGCAAGGCGGAAGTCCAGTGAAGATTTCTTTGAGCTGCTGCGAAGGAACAGTTTCAGCACTGACCTTGCGGAAGATGCACTTGAGGTAATGTGCTTTGGGGACAATTAAATTTGTCATAGTTTCTTTCTAGGGCAAATTAAAATGGGTCTTTTGGGGGAGGGGGGAAGATAGACTTACATGCACAAAAAGCTTTATATCAGTGGGGAATTGATGTACTTCCAATACACCTGGAGGCACTAGATTGGAGCAAGTAATCCAAGATTCCATGTAGTTGGTTTTCAAAAGCTGTAAAGTCTCCTTTGAGTCAACCTCAGTTTCTGGTCACTTCACATAATACATCCCTGTTGTTCTTTTCGATAAAAGATGGAAGTGATTTGGCATTGCCTTGTTTTTTTTTTAAAACTTCCCAGTCTAGTCTACAATCCAAGACTTTCTTGGTGATTTCCCATCCAAGTAACAATCAGCTTCAACAGTACATAGCTTTTTTGAGATCAGCCAAAGAACATAAGTCAAGATCAACTCAAGGGCAAATTTACTGTAAATTGTATTTCTACTTTTAAAAAGAAATGAATAGAGGAGATATTGTCATTACAGCTTTCTTCAACCTGTCACAATTCCCCCCCACTCCACCAGATGAGTTTTAGGATTTGTAATTGCAACACATCTGGCTGACTTTACTTATGGGAAATCTAGTGAAAACTCTTTCCAGTTGAGCTGAAGTACTACTTGGTACAACAAGTGGTGCATGTTTAATCAATCATATTTAGGAATCAAATTTAGAACATTGCAGGTTCTTTAGATCTCAACTTCATACAAACTTATTGGCCATCTCCTGTTTAGACACAGCTTAATTTTCTCATGCTAGATTCTCTGCTTTTCAGTTTAAGCTAGCTAAAATATATATCCTTTTCTTTTTCTTAGTGATGCTATCAAAAATAGGTGAGTGTGTAGGATTGTTTGTTTTCCATTTGCATTTCAGAGAGACATTAGTTGGCTTAATATTCAGTGTTAAACAGAATTGTAAAAGTAAGTGTTACTCATCTGAGTAAGCTCTTTTGAACACAAACTAAAATACACATTTTACTTCTGAGTAAAAATATCTGATAATATTGAATAAAAAAATAAGTTAAAAGCCATTTGAGGCAAGGGAGGGCTGTTGGTATGGGTAGCTAAGTACCTCCGATGACATTCTTTTGTTTCATTCATGACTTCAAAGCTTTTATCTTTTTTTCAGTTGACTTATACAATTTAGCTAAATCAAACTCTCCAGTTTTCTTCTAGGGATAGCTTAAACATGCTACCTTTCAGGGATTAGGAACTATTTTTTGGCACCAGCAACGTTGTACATCAAATTAGTCCAGGATGGTTCAAGCCTTCCCCCATCCCTGAAAGATTGCTAAAACCCCATGAGATTGAATAACCTCATAGTCTTCCCCAGAAATCTTGCAAAATTTCTGCAATCTCACAAGGCCTCAGCCATTTCAAGAAAATAATTTATGTCCGTTTTGGGGGTACTATTTAGGGATCCCTTCTCCTCTCTCGCTACCAGGTATTGAAAGCGATTTCTAGTGTTTTGCTGTTCCTCTTTCTCAGTCTTTAGGATTACTGTAGAGACTAATTTCTTTAACAGTCAATGGTTTTATTATTCATGTAATAAGTTGTATCCCTTGTTTTTATTGTAACTTTTTGTTCACTTTGTATTTTTCTTCCTCTGTGTGGTTTCAGATAGTTAGCCACTAGAAACCTTCCTTTCAAAAAGAAAGGTGGCATTTACATAAACTTGAAATTAATAAATCTCAACACTGTGGTATGCAAACACGGTATGGGAACCCAGTCAACTGGGGCTCAGTCAACAGATCATCACTTAACAACCCAAGGCTTAACATGATCTGTGAGTGAACCATTTTTCTGGGGAAGTCCAAATTCGGTCCCCCCAAATCCATTTTCTTGCACTTCAATCCTTCCTTCCTTCACCATTATCATTCTTAGCTAGACACTTGCTGAATACTTCACAATGCAATGCAATGTCATGTCAACAAAATCTCCACTAATTCACAACTTCTTCTGCAGCAATCATATGGAAATTCCAGCCTTGACTCCTCATATTCTTCTCACCTATCTGAGGAGCAGTCTGTGAGTGATTTTATTGTTCTTTTCTAAATGTAGTGAAACTCAGGAATAGCAGTTAATTGGGTGGTTATACATATCAGTTCAGCAAGTACTTTTCTGGAGACCAATTTCTTCACTGCAGTCTTCGCATCTATTGGGACTTCAGCTTCTAGAGTTTTTAACAGTCACATCGGACAATCTTAGCAATAGAAACCATTTGATTATTTCTTGTATTTCCATCATGTGTTTTTTCTGAGAGGTCAGACTGGCATGGCAGAGTGGGGGCATGCCATGTGGAAAACACAGAAAAATGTGAAGTCGGAGGCATTCTGTATGTATGTATTTAATAGGTATTTCAAAGCAGAGTCCAGAAAAAGAGAAAACAATGAGAAAAGCAAAAAGAGATGGACAAACTCTGTAAAACTGAGCGAAATTTTTGAAGTGGCATTAGATTAGTGCTGCAACCAGTATAAAAATCAAGTCAATATTTAACAATTAACAAAGATAGCCTGTATAATATGAATCTCAACTCAGAATAAACAATTATTCAAAGTTTCTAACTGGTCTACAAAGTTCTAAACTTACTTAACAAGTCAGGCAAAAGCTAATATATGAAGGTTGTATGCTAAGAGACACACAAACTTTGGATGTGTTCTAAGCCAGTAGGTAGAGTTATAGTCCATGTATGGTTTTCAAGTTGAATTAAATTTTGTATCAGACTTATTTTAGACATTGATGCATGCTCCCACAGTTCAGTCTCCCATTTCTCTAAAGAGGGGATTTTACGTGATTCCCAGCAAGAGGCATAAAATACCCTGACAGCTATTATCGATATACAGAGCCAAATCTGTAGACTTCGTAGAGATTTATCTATTTATCGAAATGTTTAAACTGCCCAATAGCCAAAGCTCTCTGGGCTGTTTACAATAAAGCACACTTAAGAGATAAAATGTGAATAGTAACATATATAATAAAATCAAAGAAAAGGCAAAATGAAGACACCATAGAAACTACATAGGTAGCAGCAAAGCGGTCATTCAGAATCTGAAACAGTCCACATTAAAGTACAGTTAACAGCCAATTAAAGGACCTGGGAATATAGGAAGGGTTTCACCTAGCACCAAACTGATGCTAATGTGGGTGCCAGCTAAACCTATTTGGGGAGGTGATTCCATAAATTTGGGTGCCACCACAGACAACTCTTTCAGGTTCTTTTGTATAAAGCATGGCATCTCTTGGAATTGGGATGGGTAATCAGTCTTATAAATAAGTGACACTTATGGTATGGTCAGCCCATGGTGAAGCATGTGATTGAAAAGGGTAGCCTGTGCAATGACTGTGAACCTAGAGCATAGTTTTCCATGTGGCTTACCATAGATTCACCACTGTTAATTCAGGGCAGTTTTTGCAAAATATCTAAATTTGGAATTTGGCTTCTTACTATCTCCAGAACAGAAAGTGAGCACCGTTGGGGAAGATGGCTGAACTATAATCCTACACCTTTGTTTGAGCACAGGGTTAACAGGAAGATACCAAAATGGTATTGTCCACCTGCAGTTTGAAATGGTGCAGTCCATTCTTTCCTCTGTGGCTTGGCTCATAGACGAAGTACATGAAAGGTTGGAGTCTGACCGCTTTGGGCTGTGATTTTCGTATTTGGCTTGGAGGCCAACAATTGCTTACATAGTCATGGAGGTGAAGGAACAAACAATGGTGCAGGGAAGGGGAGGTGGATGATGGTTGGCTCAGTGGCTGTCTGTTGTGGCCAAATCGCAAGTTGACTGATTGGGCTTTTTGTGAAGTCATTTTCTAGAAGGGTGATTGCATATTGTCACGGCTGGCTCTTTAGGGAACATGAAACTGACAGCTGACTTCCTTTTTTCAAAACTTTTTCCCAGAGTCTTGAGGGAGGCAATGATGGTTTGAGTAAACCGAGTTCCTTTGCATATCTGTTGATGATACACCTGAAAGAAGGCAGGAACCTGGTCGTCCGTGATCGCTGTGGTGAGTCGGTTTCTGTACGGCGTCTGATTTCTGACACACCTAAGTGCAGACACCAATGAATTGGGTATAGATTTATCTCTTATTTTTGGTTTCTGTGGGAAATTAGGCTATTTGAGTTCAGTGATTGGCTACTGACTGATGATGTCATCTCAGGGGAGCCCTCTGGGGCTTGCAAAAAAGATGCTAGGAGTCCCTTCCCCACTGAAATGGGAAAAAATGTGAAATAAATGCAGAACTAAAAAAAAAGAGAGAAAGAGAAAGAGAAAGAGAGAAATAATCACAGCATGGGGTAAGAAGGTCCTAATTCTTTCTCTTGTTAAAGATCAGTCTACTGTACATGTGATTATTTTTTTAGCTAGAGAACTACGTGTGAATTTTATTTAGCTAGAGAACTACGTCCCAGGTTGACCTGCGGATTTTCTTGAGGTCTGATTTAACTTAAATTGCTGGGAATTTTGTAAGTTGCAGTTCCAGCACATCCAGAGGATCTCAGAATATGATTGGCTGTCCTGGACCAATACATGGGTAGAAATGACATTGATGTTTGGATTTTACGTACCTCTGAATTAAACAAAGCAAAGGCAGATTAGTGTCAGAACAGAATGAACTTATAAATAAAGACATGCACAACTGGCAGAGTCCAGTACTAGGAACATTTTAAGGTTGGATGAATCCTAGCGACAAACTTTCCCATTCCCATCTTGAAAATCACCTCCAAACCAATAAAACTGGTGAATTTTGGGTCACCTCAATTTAGCAATTTTGCTAATGAATTTTGATGGGGTGATCTGAGGATGCTGGGGGTGGAGGTGGGGCACAGTTGGGGTTTTGGAAGTCCACATGCTGCCCCTGATCTCTACACTACCTTCTGGAGGGTGTGTGTCTGTGTGTATAATAAAACAGAACAAGGGAAAAAAAGTAAGGAAAGAAAAAAGAAAGGAAAGGAAGAGAGAAAGCAATACAACAAGAATTAGGTATAACACAAGGCCTCTTCAAACATGTATATAACATTTTTACACAATTTCAGGAACAGATGATCATATTGCATTGTAATTATTTGTACATGATCTGCGTCTGTAAGCAATGAGATCATGTCAACTGCATCTTAAGACAGAACCAAATAAGCCACATGAAAAAGGACAGCTAAAGTGGTTTAGAGGTAGAACAGCTCTCCTCTAAGGCTGCAGCCTCTCAACTGCAGACAGGAACAGCATGATCGAGTTACATCAGATCATGTACTGTATGGACATGTTTGCCTCTCACAGATGTTAGAACCTGTGGCCATCTGTTGCAACTAAAAGCAAGGAGCTTAAAGATGGATGGATGGATGGATGGAAGGATGGATGGATGGATGGATGGAAGGATGGATGGAAGGACAGACAGACAATTGTTAAAGTATAGAATTTTTGGCTAAGAGGTGTGATATTGGCCCTCAATCTAGCCCAGGGCTTCTCTGCCAGGGTTCCTTGAGAGGTCACTAGGGGTTCCCTGGGAGATCACAATTTATTTAAGAACTATTTCAAATGTGGTCAACTTCACATGAAAGAGGTAAGTTTCATTCTTTATTTTCAGTTTAAGAACCCTGTGAATGCATATAGACAGGCCTACCCATGAAACAAATATCATAATTTTGTAACTTCTGGCCTGTATTTGAGCCTGACTGTGCAGGGGTTCCCTGAGGCCTGAACAATATTTCAAGGGTTCCTCAGTGGTCAGAAGGCTGAGAAAGGCTGGTCTAGATGGTTTTGAAAGGGGCAGGTTTGGGATGCATTGGGTTATCCGTGGCTGGATTCAGCAGCATGAAGACTGGCTGCTGCAAAGTGATGGTGGAAGAAGGCAACTTTTCATGTTTGTGAGCTTCCTGGATCCATCCAATTTCAACCCCACTGGGGTACCTAATGCAGAACAGTTCTGGGCCTGCTCGAGTCTCAGGGCTCTTCTGATGTTCGCTGCATGCACCAAATGAATGCTTCCTCTTCATTTTGATGTTTTCTTGGTGTGCTACCGATTGCAGTTGAAGAAATTCCTACATGCTGAAACAAATTCTGTTAAGTGGCTCTCCACAAAAGGTAGGACTGTCTTGGCACATGGACATATCTATCCAGTTTATCTGGCAACAACATGGAAGTGGTTGGCCATTATCTTCTTCCAGGGTGGTTTGGTGATTTCCCAGTCCAGCTTACACTCCCTGGATTTTCTGGTAGTCTCCACCATCAGTTCTAACCAAGCTGTGAAGGCCAGTTGAGGGTTACCACCTCCTGCTCCAGGTTGAAATAGAGATTCTTACTAAAACAAGCCCAGTTAAGTAGCTTTCCATAGGAAGTGGGCAGCAATTCCTTTTATAAAATAAACTTTATTTATTTCATCGTGTAATAAAAACAAAGTACAAAAACAACATATTAAACTTACAAAATTGCATACTTATATTACACACATCTAACACAAACAGACTAAAAAAAAAATCAAACATAACAAAAATATGGTTTCCGACTCACGAATGTGACTATATCTTTAACTATAGTAGCCTAACCTCTTATCTTTATTTTATCTATCTACCCCTATTTCTATTTAATTAATCATTTAATCTATAAAACCTACAGTCATTACATCATTTTTTCCTATTTTAATAATGTAATCAAGAAATGGTTGTCATGTTTTTGTAAATTCAGCAATTCCTTTCATGGAAACACCTTAAATTATTCTGTATATTTGACTGGGCCAGTTTATGGTGCTGAGAATGTGATATTACTCCATTTCCTTTTAGTGGTATTTCAGTTTACCGGTTGTTTAGCAAGTCTTTCAAGCAGCAAAGCTGCCCCCCTGCCCCCACTGCCAAATCCTTTGAATTGGTTAAATGATTTTACTTTAAAAAGAAAAAAAAGGTTTTATTGTATTATGAAGCAATGTATCTGATATGGATTAGACCTTGTCCCCTTTTCTTTTCCTAAAGAAGTTTTTGTTTCAATAAAAGAGCCATTTCACCCTAGCAAAAAGAGCAGGGGCTGATTTTATACATCGTGCTAAGCCACGGTTTCTTTTAACTGTGGTTTGTTAAGTAGGCCGCACCGGCTGAGCTGGTGGACCCAACACTTCAGGTGATGGCTTAGTATGGTATGCGAATCAGATTATTGAAATACCGGTTAAAATTGTAATGTGGCTGGGTCTTAGCCTCTGGGAGACTTTCCAGTGTGTGATTTCCAGCGTGTTAATATAAAATGAACAAAACAAAACAAAAGACGTGATAGGGAAAGCCGGCAGGGCATGGCTTCAGGAAATCTTTCGACACGTTTATCAGCGTTGGCTATAGGAAGTGCTTGTATTTTTGTCTGTGTAACAAAATGATATGAACCAGGGCCTGTTCTGGGGCTGCCCCTGCTGTTTGATGTCTACACAGCCCTCCCCCTGTTGTGTTCTCAGAAAGCCCGAAAGCCTGGGCTTTTTCCAAAGGCCTTGGGGTAGCGTCATTTGGGACCCCATTGTTGGATTTAGGGTTTTTATGGTAAAGGGCAGGCTATGCTGTTTCTCTGATGTGGGTTTTAGCAATTTTATTGTTATTGGATTAATTTATCTTTCCATGTTGTTGTTTTAACCCTAACTATCTATACAGGGAGTCCTTGTTTAGTGACTGCCTCATTTAGTGACTGCTCACAGTTACAATGGTGATGAAAAAGGAACTTTGCCACCAATCCTCACATTTTTGACCTTCTCAGGTCTGTAAAGCAAAGGAAAGCTAAAGTCAAATTGTAAGCTCAGTTGTTTCGCTTAACCACTTCACTTAATGACCGAGTGGCCAGTCCCAATTGTAGTCGCTAAATGAGGACTACTTGTGCTCTACAAGCTTCCTTTAAATTGATAAAAACCATTAAATGAAGAAATAACTGGGGGTGTGGGAGTTTAATCAGTGTGGTTCCATATGTGTGTTGCCACTGTATGTGAGGTCTGCTTTGTGTCATGTGACCAGGAGAGAGCAGGAAGAGGGACTTAGAATGGAGCAGTCAGAAATATCCGAAGCCACTCCCCAACTCTCCCCCCATAAGGATGCATTGCAGATTTTTTTGTTTTTGTTTTTCTCACCCTTCAACTCTTATTTTCAACTCCCAGCCTATTTTCAATTTAATATTTCTTTTGCTGGTCTCTTCTGCCAGACCAAATCTGAACAGATTTCTTTTGGAGCTCTCCTAAGGGAAGACAGACAGAACCCCAAACCTCTACAGGTAGTCCTCACTTAACAACCATTCAGACTTGTGATGGTTCAGACTTACACCGGTGCTGAAAAAACTAACTCTTGACTGGTCCTCACACTTACAATCATTATAGCGTTCCCCGTGGTCACGTGACCACGATTTGGGTGCTTGGCAACTGGTTCCCATTTATGACCATCGCAGAATCCTATGGTCACGTGATCGCCATTTTCAACCTTCCTGGCCAGCTTCTGGCAAGCAAAATCAATGGAGAGTGGTGGAATTTGCTTAACAACCATGTGGTTCGCTTAATGCCCATGGTGATTCACTTAACGACTGCTGCAAAAAAGGTCATAAAATTGGGTCAGATTTGCTTAATGACTGCTTCACTTAACAACCAAAATTCTGGTCCCAGTTGTGGTCATTAAGTGAGAGGTACCTGTATCACTAGTTGCTTTCCAAGTTTCTGCTGGGTTGGAAAGAAGAAGAACCACACAACCAGTGAGTTCAGTAGCGCTCCTTGTTTTAACGTTAGCTACCCCTTTGGAAACCCTGGATATAAAAGTCAGCATAATTTTCAAGAATACAAATAATGTATCTCAAATACTTCCTTGTGTTGTGAAACTCCTTTGTATGCGGATGTGTCCAATGGCACTTTAAAACCACTTCTAGTGTCAGTTAAAGCGTCGCAGCTTTGTGACTTCTGCTTATTTTCTCTTTCTGAATTTTGAAGATCTTTAACTCCTACAGGATATTTTTCCCTTATATGTTGACATTATTATAATGCTATTTAAAAACACATGGAAGCACAGTGAGTGCTCATTGGCAGTGGGACTAAGTTTATTGGATATTGGAGAAAAAAGGCACACATTTAATTCGTTGTTTTAGTGGCTCCCTCTGCTGGATATTTTCAAATATTGCAAGGAATTAGATGAACTGAGAAAATAGACTGGAGATCCGGTGTTTAATCTCCAGATATTTCACACAGAAGCTTTCTGTATCTCTGTGTTTGGGAAACTGAGAAGCAAATGGCATAGTGGGGAGGTTACCATGGTCCTATCCTGACCCCCTCTGTCTTACAATTGTGTCTAGTTTGAACCCAATTTTTTTTTTGCCAACAGCATACTGTTGAGCTGTCCAGCAAAATAAAGACTGCTGTTTCTCCTGTTTCAAGCTTCTTAAATCAGCCTCTATATTCAGAAACATTTTATTCTGACACTGAGCCAAATCTGACTTCTCCTTTCCCTAAAGTTTTCTCTTGCCAAAAAAAAAGGCTTCTTGTTTACTTGGTTATTGTCAACAGGCTTTAGAATTTATTTCAAATTTCTTGGGTGGCATTTTCAGTTAGCTTTATGGCTATGAGGTGGTGGACGATGCTGGAATTCTCTCTCTTCTGTCGGTTACTTCTCCTTCACCCTATAGATGTGATGTTCCTATCAATCTCTTCCCACTTGGGTATTAATTTAGGCATGGGAAATGAGGAAGGTTGCAGATTGCACAGTAAGAGATGGAGGTCACGCATGTGCTCTGCAACCCAGATCAGAAAAAAAAATCATGCGGTAGCCAAATCAGTAAATCATTGCCTGCTTGCTTTGTGACCTTGTTGTGATGGGAACCTCATCTAAGCCTCCTCTTGGTTAAAACCGGAAACAGCAGAAGCTCTTCTAGAGAAGGAAAAAAAAAATCTGGGTTAGTCAAGGGAACAATTCCTTTCCCGTCTCCCACGCTGCGCTGCCAGAGTGAAGTGCTGGGGATTCATGACTAGGTCTGTGAAAATCATTTGGAAGAGGGTTTAACGATTTTCGAATAGTTAAAGCAGCCCCATTATTTTCTGGGCTTTCTCAGCTCCACGGAAAGGTGCTCCCGGCTGACTTCACATACACATTTGTGCACTGTCACTTCTCTTTGTTGGGGGAAATGCAAACAGCCCTGACATTTTTGATCAAAAGTTTCCTTCCCACCTGCTTGCTTTTTTTGTTTGTTTGTTTGTTTTTAACTAAGCTTCTGCAAATCCAAGTTTAGAAAACATGCCCTAGAAGGCAAGGCTGGATTCAAAACCAAACCTCAGCTGGGCTGGCATAAAAAGCCAAAAACAAGTTCTGTGAGTGCCCAGCATGATGGCCTGGTTTACATGAGATGCTAAGAAAAAGCCTGAGTTCTCACAACACATTCAACCATGAACTATCCAACTCCATTTTATCCTGATCTAGCATTTTTTGTGAATTCCAGATGCGGTGTGCAAGTTTGATTCCTCCCCGTAACATTCTGTTTTGCCTGTGAGCACTGCTGTGCTGAACTACAGCCAACTCATAGTTTCAGTATGTGAACTGTTGGTTTATTCATGTTAAGGACTAAAAACTCTGAAAGCTGGTTCAGACATGCATGAATGCATACGTGTACACAGCCACCAAAATTTGTCCTGCGTTGCCAATTTATGGGTGTGAACTGCTGATCTAGAAAGGTAATCAGGATTGGACCTGGCTAGGGCTTAGCAGCAGAGCCAATTTGGTGTAGTGGTTAAGGTGCTGGGCTAGAAACCAGGAGACCGTGAGTTCTAGTCCCACCTTAGGCATGAAAGCCGGCTGGGTGCCCTTGGGCCAGTCCCTCTCTCTCAGCCCAAGAGCCAATCAGGCATAGTGGTTAAGGTACCAGGCTAGAAACCAGGAGACTGTGAGTTCTAGTCCCGTTTTAGGCACAAAGCCAGCTGGGTGTGCTTGGACCAGTCCCTCTCTCTCAGCCCTAGGAAGGAGGCAATGGCAAACCACTTTCAAAACCTTGCCAAGAAAACTGCAGGGACTTGTCCAGGCAGTAGCCAGGAGTCATCACTGACTGGAAGGCATGCAAAAAAACCAAAAACAAAACAGTTCTTTCATTTAAAAGGGCTTTGGCGATTAAGATTACAACAGTTTGGGGATATTTTCTATCATGTTTGGATACCAAATTAGTTGCCACCTCTCCATCTCTGTCAGTCTCACTAGATGGACCAGAGAAGGCAGTGGTGAACCACTATTATGTTTCATCCAAGCAACCATCATGTCCATGTCCATGTCCATGAAATCGCCAAGTGTTGAGATGGATTTGAAAAAAAAAAAGTTACCTTTGTGCCAGGTAGTATGAAGTTCACCACTGTAGGACTGCATGCTTTTCTGTGGTTGTTTTTAATTAAATTAATCTCCATGCAAATGGAAAATGCTGGTGAGTGCCCCCCCTCTCTGTTTTTAATTTGCAGGATCTTTTTATATGGGGAAACATCCAGAAATATCCATTCCTTGTTGGATCTGGTTGCTACTTCTAATATCTTATGTATTTTCCACTTTTGGTTCTTTGCAGAGGGCACTCATCCGTATTTGCATGGTATTGATTGTGCGTAGTCAGATAGCATTTTAGTGTGTTATTGCACAGTTTGAGAACTACTGCACTAGTCAATGTAACACCAGGTTTTGAAAAGTAATCCAAGCTGTGGCAATGGTGGGGTGGGGTGGGATGTGGGACATGAAAGCAATTATAGACCAGTTTAACTGAATGTATATTCTGGATAAATTAATAGCAGCTTTATTACAGGTATTGTTATCAATCACACAGAAGAACAAGTGTAGTGGAAAAATAAATCAACATTACAGCTTCTGCATATGTAACATATTAGCTTATTAAAATTCTTGGGGAATTCAGGAAGCAGGTGGATAGATCTGGTAGCCGTCATTTATTTAAATGTTCAAAGCCTTCTGACAGTTTCCCACAAAGTCTCCTGAGTAAATTTGCTCACCATATAAGTCTTTATGACTCTAGGAAAAGAATAGTAAATAGAGAGCATGGATGAGTGAACTTTTCTTGTAATTGAGGGAAGTAAATAGCTATGTTGCTGAACAATCAGTTCTGGGACTGGTATTTTTTTATTTGGTTTATAAATGATCTAGGGCAAGGGGTAGCCCATCCAGAGCAAGGGGTAGCCCATCCAGAGCAAGGGGTAGCCCATTTAGAGTATGGAGTAGCTGATCCACAGCAAGGTAGAGCCTTGATATCACCATGTCCTAGGCAGTTAGCTTGGTGCTCATTAAGCTTCCTGCCCTACATGTTCTTTTATAATATTCTATTTGTAATAGTAGTAGTAGTAGTAGTATTCACAGTAGTAATAACAATAACTTATTAAGTAAAGTACCAACTGACAGTATCAAACTTATTTGTAGCAATGCTATCTTTACCCAGCTAGGAAGGCAAGGGTTGCTGTTTTTTCCTTCCAGTGAATTGAGGCAGTCTTCTTATTCTGTGATAAGAGTGTGTTTCCAACCTGGAAACAAAGGGAAACATTGCTGGTGATTTTTAGCAATTGAGGTGGAAAGGAGCGTCCGATGAGCACAAAAAGATCTTTGCAGGCCTGAGATTTCACCTCCCTTTCCTCTTGTCTCATTCCTTAAAGAGACACTATTTAGTTGGGGGGTAGCCAAATAATTTAGCAACTCTTTTGAACACACGTGTCCTGTTTTCATTGAATCAGCATCCCATCTGTGTGTGGAATTAAATATAATTGATCTGGCATCCCCCCCCCCCCCAAAAGCCTCACCTCAAAGTAAAAAATGAGAATGCATGGAGAAGGATAGAGTTCTTTTAAAGTTTAGTTAACGCCCTTCCCCCTGTGACTCCCTTTGTGTGCCCTGAAAGAAAACAGTGACTTACATGTGCTGGCAGGATGTTGTTCAGAGAAAATGTTTCCTCATTTTAAAGGAGGAAAGATAAAATAGATCTTTAAAACAACAGTGTAAAAGCTGCTTGACTCAGAGGCAGGTTCTTGTCAGCTAGGGCTGTTTAAGTCAATGCCCACAACTCTGTTGTTTGCAAAGTGGGTGAGATTGAGGTTGCACCCCATCTGCTGGTTGACACTGACGGAGTGCCCCTGGCGAATTCCTCCCGTTGCGTTCTTAAGACCCCCCTCCTCCTTTTCCTGTCTCCATTTGTTGCTCTTCCCCACCCTGTCATTTGCCTGGTTGAGATGTTACTTTCTTGACAAGCTTTCCTTGTTTCTGACTTGTTTGTTGGCTTTGCTGGGAGTGGGTGGGGAGGATGCATCCCCCCCACCCTCGCCTGCCTTGCATTCCTCTCAATTATTTCCCCCTTGCAATTAACATTCTCCTAACTTGACACATCTTCCCCCTCATTTTGGCTCTGCTGTCCCCCGCCCCCATCTTCCTATTAATTCCAGACATTAATATTTTCTTTCACGCAAGGACCGCTGTTCACCCGTGAAACAGTTTGAACATTAGGTAGCTGTCAAGATGCCTGGGGATTACCCAGCGTGCTTTGCCCCATAAGTGACACCACCGAGGACCACTTCTGAGATGTTTATTTGGAGAGTGAGCTGACAGGCATGAAGACTTGATCCCAGGGAACCAATCTCATTTAATTAAAATACTCTTTCATTATATTTCGCCTTTCACCTCCTAGTCCAAAAAGGAAAGAAAACTCTCTTTTTTTTGCTCGGAGATCATTGTTTTACAGGAAGCAGGGAGGGGAGAGGTTATTCTGGCAGCCCAGCGGTGTCGATGTGGACGTGAGGTTTTTCTCTATCTGGGAGGGGGAATGGTTTTGGGATTACTGTGATCCATACTTCCCTTTTTGTAGTTGAGGTCTGTGGCGTGCGTGCCTCTCGTTTCACTTAAACAAGCAAGCCACCCCAAAAACAATGACTGATAAGTTATGCCCTGAGGCCACTTAATTTTGCATTGACTTTTTATTTATTCATTTATCTATCAGATTGATAATCGTCGCCCATATCATGCGAAGTACAGCAATAAAATAAAACAATAAATAAATATAACCTTATGAACAATCATTGCTAATATACACATACACATACACACACACACACACACATATATATATATATATATATATATATATATATATATATATATAAAACAATCATTCTTAAACAATACAAACCACCAGGTACAGGAGAGAGTAAATTAATAGTGGAGCCATCTTAGGATATCTCTGGTCCTCTGGGACCTCCAGGCCTGATGGTAAAACCAGGTCTTAAGGGACTTTTCTTTCTATTGTCTCTTTCAGCTAGTCAATTGTTGTGAGGGTCCTTAGTATTTTGGGCCCCTTTAGAATGGCTGGCATCTTCTCTTCATCCAGGTGATCCGAGCAGCCTCCTTCTGTTCCCTTTTCCCTTGGACTTTCTATCTTCCATCACTTTTATTTAAGAAAGGGGAGAAGCGTCCAGAATATTCAACAGAAATCAATGAAGGGCTACCAGTCACCTCTGTTCCTCTTGTTTCTGGCTGCCCCCAAAACTTTACTGTCTGAAATACCTGCCACTCAGCATTTATCCAGAAGTTTTTGCTCTTCTGCACAGTCCACAAAATTAGGCCGTATTTATTGCTTTATTGTCTAATGTTGAGTTCCGGGAGGTCATGATTTGAAGAGACTAATCCACAGTGCACAAAATTGGGCTGATGTATTTATTAATTATGTGATTTATCTAGCCACCCATTTCATAGCAGTGACTCTGGGAGGTGTACAAAGATTAAAACCAACAATGACTCACAACACCCGAGGTACTGATCTAACTTAAAGAAAGAGTGCCACAACTGAAAAGACCGGGCTTCCAAGAAGCACCTGTTGAATTTTCACTGAGGAAGGAATAGAAGTGGAGTCTTGGTTCAAGATGAGGCCTGAACCTTCCACTCCCTCTGTCTTTAGAGTTGCTCCCAATACAAGCCCTTTTGCTTGGCTTCTGTTTAGGCATGTATGAATTTAAATAATTGATGTGGCCATCCATCTCACAACAGTGGCTTTGGGTGGTATACAAAGATTAAAACCAATAGGTGTGAACAATGACCCTTGACACCTGAGGTAAACAATCCATGCCAGTCACAAAGCCACACCAACAGCACAGCTCGCCCAACCTAAACTCCTGGCCCAAACCCCTGGGGGAACAGACAGTCTTCAGAGCCTTGCAGAAGGCTAACCAGGTTGGGCCCCTCCGAATCTCCAGTGGGATGCTGTTCCATAGATCAGCTGCTACCACAGAAAAGCTACAACTCCAGATCCAGAAAGATGACATTGTTTGATGGAAGGGACCCCGAGTATGCTCCCCCATTAGACTTGGCGGGGCGGGCAGAAATAATGAGAGACAGATGGTCCCACCAAAAAATGAAATGAAATGAAATGAGAATTGTGTACATGGGGGTCATGTTTTGAAAAGACTAATTTACAAAAGTCATCATCTCAGCTGATGGGGGAGAGGGGGAGAGACATAAGGAAGAGTTTTCCCAGTCGTTGATCCAAGGTGCCTTTTTATTGCTTCACACGTTTACCTTAATTCAGTGGGCTATCTTACTTTATGTGGCAGCACACCTGACTGATCTTGGGGCTGGACTTAGTGGTGTCAGATGGGGATCTACCAGGGAATCTCAAAGCCAAAGGCTGGATTGGTGTTTTTTTAAATCCCCCAAATAGGCAGCAGCAATCTACGGACTATTGTGTCCATGAAAAGCTCATGGCTGTGTCTATTAAGCCATCAGGATTTGAGCTCCACTCAGAGACTTTATTTGTTGGATTTTTATTTATTATTATTATTTGTTTATTAGATTTCTATTACCGCCCCTTTCCCCCAATGGATAGTAAATGTAGGCTATAAATATAATTTTAATTAAGCTTACAAGCTTAGATGGATAGGCTATCTAGTGTAGGAGGTCTTTTACTATTGAAAGCCTTTTGCATTTTTCAGGTAGAGACACTGAGAAATATTTCCACAATGTGATTCCAGGGGTGACATTGGTATTATTCTTTATTAAATTTGTACACTGCCCAACTCCCCACAACTCTGGGCTATGTTAACACAATCTTTATTATGCTTTGCCATTAAGGTACGAGTGATCCATATGTGAAGTTTAAGCTGAATGGGAAGACCCTGTATAAAAGCAAAGTGATCTATAAGAACTTGAATCCAGTTTGGGATGAAACTGTTGTGCTTCCAATACAGTCTTTGGATCAGAAACTCTGGGTGAAGGTAAGCCATCAATCAGACCAAACCAAATGTTGCAATATGGGATGTTTTCCCTCCAAGCCGGCTTTGGTGTTTTAACAAGAGGAGGGAGATTTCCATGCGAATTCATCCATGCATTCTTAATTTTGGTTGGAGGAAAGGTTGTTACCTGAAGGAGTCTTTCAAATCTAGGTAATTCTCTTTGGGGATGTTTACAGCCAGATGACATGCTTGAAGTGTAAACTACATATGTGACTCCCTTAACGTCCTTTAAGGATGTCATCACAACTTTGCAGGCTCCCTCTTCCTGTCTTCCAAAGCAAAACCGATTTTGTTCAATTTCTTTCCACATACGAAAGTCTACTGAATAGCTCAATTCCTTACCTACATTTTCCATGTGTCGAACCCCATGCAGGTAGTCCTCGACTTATGACCATTCATTTAACAACTGTTTCAAGTTACAATGGTGCTGAAAAAAGTGACTTACAACTGGTCCTCACACTTATGACTGCCATAGTGTCTCTGTGGTCACATGATCAAAATTTGGGTGCTTGCCAACCAGCATGTATTTATGACAGTTGCAGCATCCCGGGCTTATGTGATTGCCATTTGTGACCTTCCCAGGGGGCTTCCAACAAGCGAAGTCAATGGGGAAAGCCAGATTCACTTAACAACCATGTGATTCACTTAACAACCATGGTGATTCACTTAATGACAAAAAGATCGTAAAATCAGGCACATCTCACCTAATGACCACATCACTTAGTGACAGAAGTTCTGGTCCCAATTGTGGTTGTAAGTCGAGGATTACCTGTATACGTGTACTATGACTTCTCAGCAGGCCTCCTAAGGACAAAAGAAAGCAAGGGCAGAGCAGCCATTCATGCAGGGGTGCAGCTGTTCCAAAATGTGATCAGTGATGAAATAAAAACTACATGCGTTGTTGGCAAGCATAATCCTTTGATGTTGGTAATGCACTGTAGTCTTTCAGGAATATAGAACATACCATGTGCCTGGAAAAAAATGTCCAGGATTGATTTTTGGCACATCCAGATAAACTGGGCAAAACTCTTTCTTAAATGCCAGACAGTGCTGTAGTTAGATGGATCAGCAATCAGAACAATGCAACAGTCTCCTATATTGTTCACTTTCACTTGTACACTATTTCTTCCCAGAGCTAATGTGCCTTCAGGCTACCAGTTAAGATCACTGGGCAAGAGTAATAATAATAATAATAATAATAATTTATTAAACTTGTATGTTACCTGACTCTCAATGACTCTGGGTGGCTCACAACAATCAAACAAAGAAATTACAGTACAATGTTAAAAAAAAAAGATGGTAAGCACTACAAAGTAATGGTCTATAGCTAAAATCCCAATAAAGTAATTGAGCTATTGGGCTTCACGATGGGCAGAGAAGTTGTATGTTTCTGCCTACCCCTTTCTGGTGAGATACAGTCTATTTTATCTATATCTATCTATCTATCTATCTATCTATCTATCTATCTATCTATCTATCTATCAATCTATCAAATTTCATCACCGCCCATCTCCCCCAGTAGGACTCTGGGTGGTTTACAATAAAGCTTTCATAATTTATTTCAGAGGAGAAGAGAATGGTGATGCAATTCCTCTGGGCAGAGTGGTGGTGATGAAGGGGCCAAGGGATATGTGTGAATGCTGTATTGTTCTTACTATTATCCTTTCTCTTGTGGTCAGCAGCCTCCCTGGTGTAGTGCTGGTAGTTTTTTAAGATTGGTGAGGAGGAATTGGATAGTGGTGCTTCCCTTAGGCGTGTGATACATAGAACTGTGGAGTTCCAACACAAGCAGGGCAAGCCACGGTATATAAACCGAGAGCGAGGCCCACTCCCTCCTCGCACTGAAGATGTTGCCTAGTCTGGCAATGAAACGTCTGCAAGAAAACAAGGCTCAGCAAGGACTCCACAGTTCAACCCTGAGCTACAAATATTTGCTTTGATTGGTACATAGAACTTTATATTCCCCTGGTTGTCATGGTTGAGTATGTAATACAGAATTAAGCCATTTATTTTAGTTACTAAAGAGTTATATTTGGATCATGCTTTGTTTTGCCCTATCCTTGGTGGGACACCTCTGTAGAGTAGGATGATCTTGTCATCTTCAACCCCAAAACCTTAGGAAGCAGATACTCCCTAACCTTGAGATGGTCTCATCAACATCTGGTATCAACAAATCCTCCCTAACCTTGATGGTTTCATTTTTTGGCAAGGCTAGATGAAGCATTCCAAGCACAAGACAAGATAGACTTGTCCTTGGTAACCTCCAGGAGGATGAGGCATGGGAAACAGGTGTCAGTAATGGTGACCCAGAGCCTGTATAAAAAGCCTTCAATGAGGACCTAACTGGGTGCTGCATATTCACTGGCTTTGAAGGGGTCCTCCCACCATCATCTCTTTGGGGTTCCCTGACTGGCTGAAGGGGCTTATGATCTTTCTTTCCTTGCCATATTGTATCCTTGTGTTCTTGAATATTCATGTTATGTTGTTTTCTTATGCTGTCTTGGATTTATTCTTGGATTTATACTGCCTTAAGGACTCATGAGAGCCAGTTTGGGGTAGTGGTTAAGGCACCAGGTTAGAAACCAGGAGACTATGAGTTTAGTCCCTCCTTAGGCACGAAGCCAGCTGGGTGATCTTGGGCCAGTCGCTCTCTCTTAGCCCTAGGATGGCAAGCCACTTCTGAAAAACCTTGCCAAGAAAGCTGCAGGAGTTGTCCAGGCAGTCTCTAAGAATCAGACGAGATTGAATGGTTTAAGATAAAAGTGTTCATATTGGTGTGGTCATTGCTTCTGAATCCAAAAGAATCTGTGACCCAATCCTGCTTAGCTGGAGACAAAACAATGCCCCTGGCCTCACCTCCCTACTGTGGATGGCAGCCTCCCTGGCTTCCCACACTTCCATTCGATGTCAAGGAAAGATCTCAGGTAGGACCTCCTTGCAGGGGTCTTTTTCAATAGCAGTGTACTGTCCCACCAATGGTGAGGTGGTGGTGGTGGTGGTGGTCCTATCCTTGAGAAGTGGTTGGATAATATCTCTTCCCCACAGAGAACTTCAAAGAAAACTTCTACTTGCTTTTTCTAACTCCAAATTAAGTGGAGAAACTCAGAAGACTTTCTGGGCCTAACTCTGTTTTAGTTTGTTAGGACCTGCCTGTCCGAAGGAGGCAAACGTGGCATTTGTCACTTAGAACGAGGGAAACCATAAACATTGTGACTTTCTTTAAGTATTTCTCTTCCCAAAACATGCTCAAATTTAGTTTCCAAACTATAGTTGTAAAAATAAATAAGAAGTAGCTTGTGGGGGGAGGCAAAACCCCTCTTGGTTTGTAACTGATAAAGGTTGACAGTTGGAAAGGGTAAAAAGTAGGATATTGGCTTCCTTGGGGAATATGGTGCATATTTCTGAAAACGGTTCAATCAGTGATAGCAACAACAACAACAGCGCAAAAACCAAGCCCATGAATTGTGGAGACTGAGGGTTTATTCGTTTTTATGCTATATTAAAAGTTGGTTCAGTTTCACTGGCAAACGTTGAACTGAAAAAGAACAACTTGTCTCTTCTGTCTGATGGGCAGAAATTATTTTCAGATAATCAGATATGTATTTTTTCCTCCTCTTTCTCTTCTCCCCTTCCATATGCATCAGGTGTACGATCGAGACTTGACTTCTTCTGATTTTATGGGTTCAGCAGTTCTAATGCTTCACAAACTGGAACTGAACAGGTAATCTAACATTTATATTTGTCTTTCAAAAACCGGTTATCCATTACAGAGCACTTAAGGGGCAGGGCACTGTAGCATTCTCTCTGACTTGATGAATATTTGAGTCTTTTTCAGTGTTTTGCTTTTAAATTAAACATAAACCTTTCAGGTTTCTACCTTCCTGAATAATATTAAGGCAGCTTTACGTCTAGATGTGCTCCGTTCAGTAATGTCTTTCCCCTAGGATCCTTGAAACAGTAGCTGGAAACAGAGAAAGAAAAAAATAATAGTAAGATGATGGATTGGATTAATTGCAAGACAATTCATAATAAAATGTTCTGGATAATTTTCGCTTCTTATTTCATATTAGCTCTTGAAATTAATATATGCATCTGTATGTATGTGTGGATAGGTCTCTCCATCTCCGTCTCCGTCTCCGTCTCCATCTTCGTCTCCATCTCCGTCTCCGTCTCCATCTTCGTCTCCATCTCCGTCTCCGTCTCCATCTTCGTCTCCATCTCTGTCTCCGTCTCCGTCTCCATCTCTTTCATTTATCTCTATCATCTCTATCTCTGTATATATCTGTATCTGTCTACAAGGCATTAACAGTAATACATTATGGTAAAGGTATAGAACATCTGAGGGCACCAACTAATTATTAAGAAGTGGTGGTTCTGTAATCTTTACCTTAATCTATCCCATTTCAGCTGTGGTTGCCATTTTCAGTGGCATTTAGTTTTAGGTAAGACTATATGGAAAAATTCTCGTGGACTTTTTGAAAGCAACTCTTGTTCCCTTTGGTGAAAAATTATTTGTTTCAGAAAGGAGAAGGTAATACAGGTGAAATTCCTATGGGTAGAGTGCATGTTCTTTCCCTTATTTTGTGACAAGGTGGCCTAGTGCGTGAATGTCCTGTCTTCCATTGTTTTATCCTTCTTCTGATAGTTGAACAGCCTCTCTGGGTTCCCATTTCTCTAGTGGCCAGCAGCCTCCCTTGCTCCCCACCTTTAATATGGGGGAGACCACTCAAGAAGGAACTCCTCCCAGAGATCTTTTCCAGAAGTGGTACTTCTGTTGCTACTAAGTGGTAGAAATTGTTGAAGAAGTTCTCTTTTCCCCCGGAGAAAGAATAATCTTCCACCCATTTTTTTCTGCCCCCAAATTTGGGGGAAAAGACCTGCAAAGGCTGCTTGTCCTTGGCTCTAGCTGTTAGCTGAGTGTAATTTCCTTTTCTTGCATCCAGGACTACTGAGAGGATCCTAAAACTGGAAGACCCGAACAGCTTGGAGGATGACATGGGTGTGATTGTGCTGAATTTGAGACTTGTGGTGAAACAGGGCGATATTAAAAGAAATGTAAGGAGTCCATGGAACCATTCTGATTTTCCTTGTGGGAAGACAGATGGGCACAGGGCTTGCATCTGTGTTGTGTGTGGTGGTGCCAGGTGAAGTATTCATAGTACACCTGTTGGGATCCATTAAGGGAAGGCCTTAAGTGCGGTGATGGAGGACATTTAAGGTTCTCCAGGTAGGGCAAGGGAGGGGGGCAAAAAGCTTTGCTTAATTTTTTTGAAAGCCGCTGCTTGTCAGTCTACATGAAAGATAAAAGACTTCCATGCTGAGCTCATCCTCTAATAATTATGTGGATGTTTCCCTGTCGTTTTGTTTCGAAACCATGCAGAAGAGGTTTGCCACTGCCTTCTTCCAGGACAGAGAAGAGAAGAAAGGGGAGAGAAGAATAAGTGGCTACCCATATGGATTAGGATTAGCTCCTTAGGGTTTCCTAGCATTTGATTTCAAATGAAATCCAACTTAATAACTGCCATCCATCTGACATTAGCAATTAACAAAAAAAAATTAATGCCAAATTCATAGTTGTTACAATTAAGGGATATATCAGGGGGATCTACAGTTTTCTTCCTCTTCCCATCTTCATGCTGACACCATAAAGTAAGACTCAACTAAGCAACTGGGCTCAGTCCAAGATCACTTACAGTAAGAAAGTTCACTGCTAATGAGGGTCTAAACCTGGTTCTCCCTAGTCATTGCCCAATGTTCTAACCACTATATTGAATAACCATGATATCATGTTGCCTCTATACAATTCAGCTGTACCTCCATAGTAGTTCTCAAGATTTTAAGAAGAAAGTTAGAGGCCTGCAAAGTAAAGGTCGACTCTCCTTTAAGTTCGACTTGCCCTCCTAGTGACTTCATGAACACATCTGCATAGTTTTCTTGGCAACAGCATGAAAGTCATTTGTCATTTTCTTCCACAGCGTAATTTCAACTTCCCTGTATATCCTAAAACTCTAAGATTTGCTGGTGGTCTTCCATCTAAGTACCAGCTAGGTCTGATGCTGCTTAGCTTCTAATGCTAGATAAGGTCCATCAGGCGCTTCCTCCTGCTGTGGGCAGAGTCGATATCACTGAACTAAAAGTGTGAATGGTCTTTTGCTGTAGTAAGTTAAAGGACAATTCAGCCCTACCATACAGCTAGACCTAGTTTCTCTCTGCAGCCAGAATGTGCAGATGCTCAATGTTTGTAATATTTTGTAAGCAGTCGTCCTCTTTCCCAAGCTCTGAGAAAGCCATTACAGTTGGATTCAGACTAATGGGAACAGAACACCACTCATGGGTTGCTCCACTGGAGGATAGGAGGAGCCATTTTTTAATATTTACCTACTACTACAACACTCTGATGTCCCTGAGTAGTTGTTCTGAAGGGTTATATTCCAAAACTGTGGAAACAGATGCTGGGAAGAGGTAGTAAAAAGGATTGGTGAGAATTACATCCTTCTCAATTCTTCAGTGCTACATCTGTGCTGAATTGCAGCCCTTCCATTTATGGAGGGCTTAGTCCAATTCCAACAAGCATATGAAAATAAGTTGGCAATATTCATATTAACATTATCCCATATTCATGACTAAGTCAAAGGCTTGGACAAATAAAATCTGGCTCTGAAAAGAAAACCTAGGTAGATGTCCCCACTGAAAATCCTTATCTTCAGCCACCACTTCCCATGATTCAGAAAAAGTTTTGGAGCAGGACATGGTAACGTGGATAGCACCTACTACTCTGAATGATGGTCTAGTCAAGAAAAGGTGCAAAACCTGGGATGTGAAAGATTTCTCCTTCCCCTCACCAGGATATGCTCCAAACTCAGAGAACCATGGAAAGGAGTTAGAAGAGCAGTTGTAAAGCATCCCTGACAAATATCTGTCCAACCTCTATTTGAGAGTTGAAAGGAGTCCATGACCTCCCTAGGGTTAGGGTGCTGCTGTCAGACTGCAGAATCAAACTTGCTGGAACTCAAATGTTGTTCATTGGCTAGCATTATAAGAACATTATTCACTGGCTAGCTGACAAATCTGGCCCTTTTAAGTTCTTTTCCCCCCCTCAAGGCTAAAGATTCTCAGTTCCTTTAGTCTCTACCTGTACAACTGTTTCCAGATCTCTGACCACCCTCACTGTCCTTCAGGCAACCCTTTCCAAACTGAGTTCTTAAAATATGCCCAGCATTGGAGCAATACTTGAAGTGGGGCTTGACTGACAGAGAATGAATGAATGAATGAATGATTAAGGCTCCAAGTTAGAAACCAGGAGACCATGAGTTCTAGTCCTGCCTTGGGCACAAAGCCGGCTGGGTGACCTTGGGCCAATCACTTTCTCTCAGCCCAAGAGCCAATCAGGCGTGGTAGGAGAGTTCTAGTCCCGCCTTAGGCACGAAAGCCAGCTGGATGACCTTGGGCCGGTCCCTCTCTCTCAGCCCAACTCACCTCACAGGGTTGCTGTTGTGGGAAAAAGAGGAGGAGGAAGGAGTATTAGGTATGTTCCCCACCTTGAGTTATTTTTAAAAATAATAAAAGGGGGATAAAAAGAATCTAACGTAAACAAATAAACTAGATTTTTAGTTCCTGTGATTGCTAACTATCCCAACCCCTCTTATCTTTTTTGTGGTCCTCTCTTGGATGCTCCATGTTACACCTCTGGGGGCAAATGTTGCACACAGCGATGGCCAAACCGAAGAAGATGTTCTGCACCAAAGGTAACATATTCTTTGTCATCATAGTTGTGTTTTTTTCCTTTTCTTCAGCTAGAAAAAGCCAACCAGCTGCTCGTAGTAATGGAGAGCAGAGAGACCGGTAAGCTGAATATGGATGAAGGTCCATTTTGCGCAGCATCCTCTTTCCAGAAGACTCTTTCTGCCTCAAACATTGCCAGTGCTGCCAAGTGAGGATCTCTTGTCAGCCTTTCCACAGCAAGAATACTATGTCTTTGTGAACTTGTTCTAAATTGGAACCAGGCATACTGAAATCTGTCAGTAAGTCTGGCAGATTTCTGGGCAGGAGAACATATGTTGTGATGTCAGCCTCCATTTCCATCCTTTTTAGGATTACAGCCTATCAATAATATATCACAGTTAATGCGCCGGGAATGATTTAGCACAGGTCAAATCCACACAAAATCTACAAGGAAATTCCTGGAATTTAAAACTACTGGAATAGGTTTCTTTTTTAAAAAAGGTTGTCTTTCACTTTTGTTCTTCTTTAGCTTCTCCCTGAAGCTATAGTGGTGCAAAGTTAATGCATCCATGATGTCATTGTGAAGGTTTGCCAAGTGAAAGAGAAAACAGCCTTAGATTGGTCTCTTCAAAAGTTGCCATGAAAGTGACATGTTTAATGTTGCAGGTGGAGAAAATTTGGGTTTCATTGTATTAACAGAACTTAATAAATAATTATACTTTTAATGTCATCAGATTTAGGTTTTCTGTATTTTAGAATGAATGAAAATAGCTGTTGGTTTTGTTCTTTTTTTTGCTTTGAGTCAGACTTGATCTCCCATGGACCATTTTTCTTTCCCATTGTCTTTCGGTTGCATTTCTGTGTCTTTCTCTTTTCAAAAACAGTTTCTATATTAACTGCAAAATGCTTGATACCTCCAAGGCTTACCGTACCCATTTTGCAGTTTAACCCATTAAACTCCCCCAAAATGCCCCCCCCCCAAAAGGCCAGCTTTTGGCCACAGTTTCTCCTGCCCCAATGAGATGCTGGTGGTCTGCATGCAATTCTGATCAAAGCAAATGGATGCCTTTGAAGGAAGTTCATTGGTTGGTGTGATTGCTTTTATTGCTACTGAACATCTCTATATCATGCACCCCATACCTTCTGCAAAGTATGAAGGATGGATATAAAAGAGACTGTCATGAAGCTACGGTTGAAATCTATGCATTTTAAATGTTTATTTAGTTCATACATTTTTGTAAAAAAACAAAAGAAAAACTCCAGTCCTAAATATGCTTCATATTACAGTGGAACATGATCTTCATGGGTAGAGGGAAAACTTCATAAAATACATCAACAGTTAAATTTGGTTGTTACTTGGAAGGAGTAAGGGACGCGGTGGCGCTGCGGGTTAAACCGCTGAGCTGCCGATCGGAAGGTCGGCGGTTCGAAACCGCGCGGCGGGGTGAGCTCCCGTTGCTCGTCCCAGCTCCTGCTCACCTAGCAGTTCAAAAACATGCAAATGTGAGTAGATCAATAGGTACCGCTTCGGCGGGAAGGTAACGGCGTTCCGAGTCGTCATGCTGGCCACATGATCTGGAAGTGTCTACGGACAACGCCGGCTCTAAGGCTTAGAAACGGAGATGAGCAGCGCCCCCTAGAGTCGGACACGACTGGACTTTACGTCAAGGGAAACCTTTACCTTTACCTACTTGGAAGGAAGCTTGTGCCCAACCTTATCTGGGTTAGGAGCCAGAGTCAGGCTTGATTAGAACTTGGATGCAAAACCATAAGCAAATCTTAGGGCTTTAGGATAGACAGGGAAGTTGAAATAGTGTGGCAGAAAGCGATGACAAACGACTTCCAGATTGTTGCCAAGAAAATTACATGGATGTGTTCACAAAATCACTAGGAGTCAAGTGAAACTCAAAGGAGACTCTTCCTCTGATCTGCAGAGGGAATCAACTTTTTGAGAACTGCTATGGAGGTACAACTGAGTTGTATAGAGGCAGTGTGATTCAATATAGTGGTTAGAACGTTGGGTGAAGACCAGAGAGAACCAAGTTCAGATCCCTCATTAGCAGTGAGACTTCCTGAGTGATCTTGGGCTGAGCACAGTTCCTTAACAGAATCTTACTTTGTAAGGTCAGCATGAAGATAGGAAGGGAAAGAAAACTTTGTCAGTCACCTTGATACACAGTGAATATAATTGTAACAATACTAGTACTTGGTGTAATGATGCTTTTGTTAATGGCTAAAAGGAAGTGGATGAGGACTGTTAGGTTTGATTTGAAATCAAACTTCAGGAAAATCTAACGGCTTATCCTGATGCACTTATACTTCTGCCCCCTCTCTTAATCCCTCACATTTCCCCCCCCCCTCTGTTGATCCTCATTTTCCTTCTGGATACCTTCATGGTCCTCCTTGGTCAAAACACCTTGTTCCTTAAGTTCCCTTTTGCAAATGTGTTAGTTAGGGTTGGTGCTTTGATTTGTTGTTTTAAACGGGATATATCTTTGAAGTCATTTGGGCCAATAATTGGGTTCTCAATGTTTTGGAAGTCTTAGTCATTCTTTAAAAACAGAAGAGAAGCATTAGGGGAGGGGAAAACAAAATCCTTTAAAGCTTTTTGTCGATTTGTGTTGCTGTCACTAGAGGGCAGGAAAGTTTCAGCACATCCTACCCAAGCTAGCATTGGAGATAGGGAGGGATCTCTTAATAATAACCTGCTGTGGCCATCCGAGAGCCAGTAAAGAATTTCCCAGAAAGCCTACTTGGGCTACTTTTGACAAAGCAGTATTTCCTAGTTTATTGATTCTGCTGCCACAGTAAAAGCTCGGCATTGTACATCAATAACTATCTTTAGTTAGGAAACACCGAGCTGTGGAAACTGTGCTGGCACAAGCTCTGTTTCTTCCTCGACCCCATTTCCTCTTCCTGATCATTTTTTTGTGGTGGATCATAAAGTCAACAAAGGAAAAAAGAAGAGGACTGGGAGAATATAAGTGTTTTGGGGAGCAATGAGAGGCTATAGAAGAACCAATGATTTGAATAAGGTTCCTTCATTTGGCATTGTCTTCATGTGCTAGCCTACAAGTTCTATCAACCTCAGGTAGCCTGCATATTTCCCCAGCTGGTTGCAGGTATGATGTTCAGGAATCGGCCTCCATTTTCAGGCACTGCAGGTCTTTCTTAAAGCTTCACATGCAGTTTTGCAAGAATGTTAGATATCACCCTTGCAAGGGTTGAGCCCTTTTTAATTAAGTGTGTGTGTGTGTGTGTGTGTGTGTGTGTGTCTATGCCATTTAGAGGAATCGCAGAAGGCCTGGTAGTTCCACTTTTGCCAAGCTACTGCAAGACTCCTAATTGAAGAACATGGTCTTAGATGTTTACAGAAGACCATCAGCTGCTTTCTTGCAGATGGGATTTGTGGTGTTTCCCATCTTAAGTTCTCAGCTCAGAGGTCCTAACCATCCCCTTGGTAGCCTTAAAGATGAAGTTCTTTTTGCAAAAGCACTAAAGCTTTTGATATTGTCAAGATGATAGTCTCTGCATGGGCAATTTGGGGGAGGAAGGGGGTGAACAGTAGCGGCAGAGAATGTTAGCATGAATAGGAGCCCTTGATGAGCAAGATTTGGTTTGAATGCCCTGGGCAGAAAGCATCTCAGAGAATTACCCCCTTGCTTCAGTGTGAATTTCTCTACCGTGATTAATCACTAAACAATAAGAAAACTTCCTTAAATATCTTTTTCTTTTCTTTTTTCTACACTTCTTTTTCCTTTATATTTTTCTTCTCTTTCTTCTTCTTTTTTCTCTTAATCGTATTTTGTATTACCTTTTACTATTCCTAAAATCTTTAATATTTTTTTTTAAAGAAAACATGGTAATTTAGCCTGTATTTTGTGTATGCATTTTGGGAATGTATCCAACTGAATTTATTTGGCAGACTCCATTCTGAAGAAATGGTCACCGGATCTGTTTAGAAATCTCCCCTCATTCTAATTTTTAAAAGTTACATTGTTGTTAAGTATTTTTGAAAAAAAAAGAAAAAAAGACAAGGGAAAAGAGATGGGAAAAAATAAAAATAAAACACAAAGTGAATAAACACTGAATTTTCATGTGTCATGGAGTTAGGTTATAATTTTCAATATTTCATTAGTTATTTTAAATAACTGAATATGTTATATCATTTTAAAAGCACAGATTGTTTTTAAATCCAAGTAATATGTGAATATCAACAGCAGTATTAATCAGCACACTATAAGCCATAAAGTAAGATGAAGATTTACACTAAATTCTATCCAAGCTACTGAAGTACTATTCTTATTTAACAGATTGTTGAAAGCTAGAATTAAGCTAGTCTTAAAATTAAGAGGAACCCAAAATTTGGATGTGGTACAAGCCAATATATAGAATTACAGTATAATCCAAAAATAGTTTCCAAACTGAGTTAACTTCTGAATTAGATTTATATTGGAAATACCAAATTAGTTTGGCCATCAAGATGTATTCCCACAACATAATTAGTCATTCTTCTGCAGAGGAAGTTGCACATACTTTCCAGTAGAAAACATCGAATATCTTTGTGGCAGTTACCATGTACAATGTTATTTCAGAATACTTGGTGGGAAAAACCTCCCCTCATTCTACCATGGGCTTGACAGTGCAGATCTGATCAAATATTAACAACTTAAACAGTGTGGATATCAAATAATAATCTTTAAGAAGAGCTGGGTTTTGTTCTACCCAAAGTGAGAAGCAAAAAGATTCCTTGGTGTTTTTTTCCCTTCTTCTCACAATCTTCACCAGGTTTCCCTTGAAAAAAGAGGCAGAAGTTTCAGTCCCTGCTCTTTATGGAGTTATCACTGTGTCTTGGAGCAGCCTGCAACTGTGAAAAAGTAACTCACTCTGATGCAGGACCCTTAGCCAAAGAATTTCACATCTAGGCATTGTCCCTGGATTGCTTAGGTGGGAGACCTTCAACGTGATGCCCATGAGCAGAGTATGCTATGACACCTCTCTTGATGTTCCTCATGCCTCCTGCCCCATTGTAATTAAAAAAAAAAAAACTTTCTTGATACAATTTTAACTTTCAATGTGCTTAATTAGCCTGAAAGCCAATCGAAGCGAATATTTGTAGCTCAGGGTTGAACTGTGGAGTCCTTGGTGCTCTCTGAGCCTTGTTGTTTTCTTGCAGACGTTCCATTGCCAGACTAGGCAACCTCTTCAGTGCCATGAAGATGTTGGCACTGAAGACATTGCCTAGTCTGTCAATGAAACGTCTGCAAGAAAACAACAAGGCTCAGAGAGCACCAAGGACTCCATAGCTTAAAAGCTTTTGAAGCAGCTTTAAAAATGGCTTCTTCAGAATTAAGTGGATCCAAAGTTCATACTGTTATGAGAGGCTTTGTTTACCCAGAACATGGATTTCCCTGCTGTTTATTTTTAAAATCTTGGGTTATCCAGTAATGTAAGCTTTTTATGGCTAAAATAGGTTAACGTTACACTGGCATTCCCAGAAATAAACAAATACCAAAAAAATGTTAGTTTTAAACATTAAAAAGGGATGTTAATATACTGCAAAGTGTAGCATCTGTCTCCAGATTCATTCCCTGATTCCCAAGAATAGCCTTACATTCTACATAGGCCGCACAGAAAATAGAAATGGTCCGTGTCTGAAATTTAGTATTTTGCTTGGAGATGTGCCTGCCCTTTTAGAAAATCATGATCGTAAAAGGTTATTTAGGATTATTCTGAGAGGTTTCAAAGAGTACCAGTTTGCTTTGACATAAATTAGTGTTTTGCAGTTGGCTGCATCCCAAATTGCTGGTCCTTATCCCTATGACATTGTTGTCTTTGCAAGATCAAGATATGCTCCCGGACTATCAATGTGTGCGCTGGCTGAAAAGAATGGGGACCCCTATTCTAGCAGCCAAGGTTTTTCTTATGAAATCTATTAATGCTCAGGAGTTTTGTGGTGGTGGTGGTTCATCTGTTAGGCCAGAGTTTCTCAACCTCAGCAACTTTAAGATGTGTGGACTTCAACTCCCAGAATTCCCCAGCCAGCCTCGCAGGCTGGGGAATTCGGGGAGTTGAAGTCCACACATCTTAAAGTTGCCAAGGTTGAGAAACTCTGCATTAGGCTATCGATTATTACTATGTTTGGATTAGTTTATAGGACTCGGTTTCTCTTATCATTGCATGAATGATGATAATGGGTGAACATCTAATTAATTTTTAGTTTTCTCCATTCCCATGTGGGTTTGTCTGTGGGTGAGATGGTAATAACTGGAATAGGTTTGCTTCTGTTAAAAAGGTAGTGAAAGGGTGGAAGGGAAGCAAGTGGAAATAGATTTGATCCTTTCTGGGCCAGTGGTTCTCTTGGGAGATCTTGCATCCAAGAGGCAGTTGCCAATAGCCTCGTTAGAGCTTCTTATCTCAGATTTGCTTTGAGTAGGTGCTGGAAACCTTTGCAGTGCGGGGCATGCTTTGCACACTCAGTGGGCACCAATTGGGTGAAGAGTTTTGCTCTAGGGATGTGGACTCCTTGCCTTTCCTCCTTCCTGTGCGCGTGTGCAGAAACCAAACCAATTTGATTGCCACCTTGGTGTCCAAATGATTGCATAAATTGGCTGAGAAAGAAATATGAGTTGAAACAAGGCAAAATAAGAAAACCCATCTTCCTTCTGTGTGTGTGTGTGTGTGTGCATGGACACCTCTGGTGGTGCATCCTATCCCACCTCACTGGCTTTCTTATTTTTATTTGTCCATTCCTCAAAATCTCCTTTGGGCTATTGTCCTTCTGAAGTATTTTAAAGAATGGTGGGATTCTATTGCATGACAGCTCACCTGCCTCCTCTCATTTGTCTTAATTTTTTCCTATGGGAAAAGTACTTCTCCAGAATGGTTAGCCTGCCTAATGAGCAGAGCTAGGGGTGGGGGGCAGAGGAATTCAACAAGAGCCGCAAACCATTTTCCTTTCAAGTGGCATTGCTGCTTTGACCTCTTCGCAGGTCTTTTTGTTCCCCCGTCACATCTTTTAAAGGACAGGAGTTTGAAAGATGTCTTCATCTTTGTTTGTACAGCTTTCAGTGGAGCAGCATCTTAACACATCAGAAGTTTTGCATTTGAGAGTTTTGAAAACATCTAAGTGCAGCCCAACAGACACCCCAACTTTGGATCAAACATTCCAGCTATTTGTGAGTTCAGTTGTGACATACTAAAGACATAAAACCCTTCCAAAATTTAAATTTGACTCCTTGAAGATTCTGGCACCAGAACCCAAGATTTTGTTTGTTTATTTGTTTTAAGAATTGCATTTGCATTCATTTTATTTATTTGTGGAGTCTGCCCAGACCCTTTTCTGCTTTCTGTTAAGTTGGGGATGGTAAAGAAAGCAAGAAAAGGGGGGTAATGTAAACCTCCTCCCTTTGGGAGTTTGTTTGAATAGAAGGTAAGTAAACACTTTAAAGAGAAAATCTTGGGCTTTGAATCTTAATTCTCAAAAATGTAGGTTGTCTCATTGCTGTAGGCCAAAGGGAGGTTTAAATCACTTATCCAAAGTTACTGTTTTCCAATATTTCTTGAGAGTCATCTTCAGGTCTTGTTGCAATGAATAGCTTGGATGTCCTTGCATTGCAGCTGCAAGATTGAAGTTGGCACCAGCTTGCAGTGCAAAGGAAATGCTGAAGGCTAGGAACATAGGACATTAGCTTATGCCAAGGATACCATTGGTCCATCTAGCTCAGTACCATATATCTTGACTGGCATTGACCTTTCAGTTTTTCCCATCCCTCTCTGTGGTTCCTGGTACTGAACCTGAGTATCCCTTACATATAAAGAACGTGACCTTCCCCTACTGAGCTACAGCCTTTAAACAAGGTGACTTTGGGAAGTAGTGTTCCTGTGTTCGGAACCATGCAAAAGTAGAAAGGAATGGGTTAACAGGAATGGCTAGCAGTCTTCACACAGCATTTTACCATTGCTATAGTTGGAATTGGACCTGGATGGAAATCCCTGGTGAACCACAGTGTTCAGTGGTGTAGGAGCAGCATTGGACCTCAGAGTTGTTGTACAGCTAAAATTGGAAGTCTGGGGCCATGTGCCTTGACAACTTGGAGGATGGCTGGGATGGGGGAAAAAAAATTAGCTGCCCACCAATTGGTGATTGTGCAGGTCTTGACACACCAGATTTAAGGGCTCATCACAAGTGAGTTATCTTTCTGACTGTTGCATCTATCTTACCCATGTTATCTACTACATCTTCTTTCTAGAATGGAGACAGTTCTGGCCAACTGCTGGGTTCTGAATTTTCAGAAATAGGAGATCAGCTATTTGTGTCTTCTGCCACCAATCCTAAAACTACCTAGCAATCTCTTCCCACCTTACATATGAAGATGCTACAGCCTTGATTTTCATTTTTGCTTTACCAGCTTGCTTCATAAAGAATTTGGGGAAACTCCAAAGTTTGCCCACTATTCCATGAGTTCGTATTGGCTTAATAAAGGCAGTTCCCTCCAATGAGTTTGGAGCCTGCTTTCTGGCTAGTGATGCTGCTTTTGATTTAAACCCAAACATTTTCTCTTCTCTTCCCTGTTCTCTTCTTTTTCTCCCCTCACCCCCGCCCAGTCTCCCTTTCCCCCCTCTGAGTCTATAATTCCTGTAACACATTGAGTCTTTCAAGAAAAAAAATCCAAAGTGAGGGGGTCTATTATGCCTTTCTGGGAACCAGCCTTAAAAATCTCCTCCCCCCCACCCCCAGAAAAAGGAGGAAAAAACCTAGGGAGACTAGCGTGTTTGTTCAAAAACAGTGGGAGGAATTGCTTTGGACTGAAGCACAGCAAGTGCTGCATCAAACCCGGCTGCCTTATGCGATGAAATGTTCAAAGTACAGTGGAGATAGATAAAGGGCTTTGATGGGAAGTGGATATTTCCCAGGGACATTACAAGCAATAATCCAGATGTTCTTCTGTAATGCAACGAGTGTCCGTGGATAGACTAGGAGCTCCTAGCCAAATGTGGCCGGCTGTAGACTTTGGCCCCTTCACTCCCCTGCTGTCTGGCCATATGGAAGCAATCTCCCGGTCCTTTTTAATGGCCAGCCTTAGATTCCATTTTCATGGACCCTCCCAGAGCTTAAGTGGGCCTGTTTTTATGGACAAGTTAGGAAGAACACTTTCCAAGACAAACATTCAATTCGAAAAAAATTAGGACACACCAAGCCACACAATTATTTTAGAACATATTTCACGGAAGTGCAGCCGCTTCTTTCGGGCAATTGGCCAATTGCATCTTGGACCTTTGATCCTTTGCTGACATTTCTTTTTTTATCTTTTTTTTCCTCTCCCCCCCCACCTCAAAGGGATAGTCGAAAGGGAAAGGTGGGGGGAGGGAGTTTGCTGCTCTAAGGAAGAAAAAGATCTGTCGGAGCTTTGAAGTATGTTCATGAGAATGGATGTACTAGTGCTGTTTTGTCCTGTATGAGAGAGGGGAGGAGAGAGTATAAATAAATAAATATCTGTAAAACAAAGTAAATTGCAGCGGTATGTCTGACGCAAAATCAATTTTTCTTTCCAAACCTGGGAATTTTTATCCCCTGTTTAAGGCAAGTTGAATGGTCTCCTTTACAGGGAATTCTGTAAGTGTATGGAAATATAGGGATGCATAGGGATTGAAAAGGGAATGGCTTCTTTGACCCATAAGTGCTATTTGAATGTGTTCTGAATGAGAGCAATGGGAGCTGAACAAGTCACCCTTTAGAATAAGAAGAAGGGCTTTGTGTTCGAAGGCTTGCCAGTTCCAGTGAGATTCCCTTATGAACTCTGGACAGGGCTGTACTCCCCTCTGGCACAGCTGGTTCACAATTTGGAGATCCTCTTGAGCTCACCACTGCTGCTCCTGTGGCCAAGAGGACCTTTGCCCAGCTCCATCTTGTGCACCAATTGTGACCTGTTTTGCCTTTGTCATCTCTCAGTTGGACTATCGCAATGTGCTCTACATGGGGCTGCCCTTGAAGAGCATCCAGAAGCTACTGCTGGTCAGCATGCAGTGGCTTGAGTATTGATGGGTGCACCTCAAGGCACCTGCATGGCACTTCTATTTTAAGAGCTGCACTGATTGCCAGTTGGCTTCTGGGTGCAATTCAAGGTATTGCTTGTCCCCTTTAAGCCTTTCATAGGTTGGGGCCTGGGTATCTCTGTGACCACCTTCTCCCAGTAACATCTGCCTGCCCAGCAAGATTCCCTTGATTAGGTGCCACGTAAGTGTACCTTCTCAGTTGCTGCCCCCATCTTCTGAAATAGTGCTCCCCCCTGATGTGCGATCATGCTTTTCCCTCCTCCCTTTTAGAAAATTGGTGGAAACCTGGTGGTTCCATCAAATTAGGGTGATTGGTTTGTTGTAACTTCCTCTTGCGGCATGAGATTGGGTCTTTTATTGTTATCGTTAGTGTTTTTATTCATGATTCCCAGTTCCATAAGAACATTATGGAGTGGTTCTTTTTACACTGACTATATGGTTTAAAACCAATTACACATTGGAGAGTTGTATGCTGCTCAGTGTTGGTAGCCTGGAGTGGCCTACTGGCTCTGTAAATAAATAAATAGACCAGCCTCCATTTGGAGCTATTCCTCAGAGCTTTGTCCTGTTGATAAAAGGGGTTTTAATAACCTCAGAGCAATGATAAGCAGGATTGCAGGGCAGGAGAAGCTACTGCGAAAAGGAATTCAAAGTGGGTGGGAGTTGGCAAACAATTCCAAGGAGGAAAAAAAATGGAGGGTAGCCAAAGTAACTAATGTGGCTTTATAAAAAGTTTAGTGAAGATCTGAAAATGAAGGATGCATATAGGAGGAATGGGGTACTAAAGAATGTATAGGTAGCCTGAAACTCTGGCACTGATGTCAGGAACACTGAAGCTCAGAATGGGTTGAGTTTGGTGAAGGAGTCCAAGAACCACAACGCTCCATTTTAGAATAAAATAATTTGTATATCAATATTATTCAGCAAAGGTGGCAAAATGGTAACAGTTGGCGAGGAGAAAGCAGAGAAGTCTTACTTTGGCTCAACCTTCTCCAACAAAAGGGAATGTTTTTCATTAGAAGGCAGGCAAGATTGAAGCCTGAGATTGATAGAGACAGAATCAAGGAACATCTTGAGTCTGGTCATCAGTGGAACCCCTCCTCCAGAGAAGAGATGGCCTGCCCTTCCCTGGAAGTGTTCAGATGCAGGCTGAACAGCCATTCATCAGGGATGCTTTAATTTGGATGCTTGGACCAAACAGGGGGCTGCATGCAAATGGCCTTGTAGCTCTCTGACTGGAACATGGAACCCTTAAGTAATTTCATCCTTGATGGCCAGTCTGTGATTTGGGAAGTATTGCATTTAAAGAGTAGGTGTTGCCAGTAGGCTGTTGTAGTCACAAAGGATTGAAAGTGTGGGTGAATTTATCTGTAAGCTGTAAAAATATTTATTTATTTATTTATTATCCTGCCTTCATTATTTTTATAAATAACTCAAGGCGGCGAACATACCTATTACTCCTTCCTCCTATTTTCCCCACAACAACCACCCTGTGAGGTGGGTTGGGCTGAGAGAGAGTGACTGGCCCAAGGTCACCCAGCCAGCTTTCATGCCTAAGGTGGGACTAGAACTCTCTTTATGCCTGATTGGCTCTTGGGCTGAGAGAGAGCGACTGGCCCAAGGTCACTCAGCTGGCTTTCGTGCCTAAGGCGGGACTAGAACTCTCTTTATGCCTGATTGGCTCTTGGGCTGAGAGAGAGTGACTGGCCCAAGGTCACTCAGCTGGCTTTCAGGTCTAAGGCGGGACTAGAACTCTCCTACCATGCCTGATTGGCTCTTGGGCTGAGAGAGAGGGACTGGCCCAAGGTCACCCAGCCGGCTTTCATGCCTAAGGCGGCACTAGAACTCTCAGTCTCCTGGTTTCTAGCTGATTGCCTTAACCACTAGGCTAAAAAGTTAAATACATTTATACCAGGATTGATGGTTGGGGGGGGGGGTTAGTAGTCAGCTGTGGGATGTTGGGAAGATGTTGTGGAGCACTTAAAGCAATTCAGGGTTGTTTTTTTTTAAATCTAGTATATATTTGTTTAATCAATTTATATAGCCACCCATCTTGCAATCATGACCCTGGGCAGCGTACATAGGATTAAAACCAAATCAAACAAATGCAATAATAAGAATAATGACAATGGAGGACAAACCAGGAAGCACAAACTCCCAGTGATGGGCACACCTGACCTCCCAAACCTCATGCCTGAGGGAACATCCAGGAGCAGGTCACATTTAAGGGCAAATTAAATATACCTTTTTGTACTTTTCCCCTTTAAATATATAAATAAATGCAGAAACTGGGTGGAACAGCTTTTAGATGAGTGCATGGAGAAGTATCACAGGGTATTAATAGAATAATTTGGTTGTCCCTCTTGGTAAGGCTGTACAGTCCTGTTTTCAGCTTCCAAAATTGTATTTTTCTCCATTTTAGGCAAGCTTCATGAGAACCAGCAGGCTGGTAGACACGTTGCAAAAAAACCAGTTGTGGAATGGAACAGTTACCATTGCTTTACTGGAAGGAAGGAACATTCCCATGGGGGGCATGACACAAATCTTTGTTTTGTTGAAAATGGGCCGGGAAAAATTCAAAAGCAAGGTAAGTATGACTAAGTAATGTGTGCTACCAACTGATGTGATTTGAAGCCAGTGGTGCTAACGCAGGTGTCCATCAGAAAGTCAGTCATTCCTGGACTATGATTTCACACACAGATTTGTATCGACCACAAACGAGCTTTTCTACCTACAGAGCCTATATTTCAACCACACAGAAAGTTAGATTTCTTGTACCGATTTAATTGATCGTCACTTACAGTTTTACATAATGGTTAATCAGGTATCCTTAGCTTAAAGCTTAATGGGGACTTTCAGTTTTTCCTTCGCAAAATAACATGTTGTATAATTTTGCCAGTAATTAATGATATATTGGAAAATTGTAATTTTATGACATTTTGGATCCCTTGTTTATTTACTCATATTCCACAATTCACATTGTATCCTTTTATTCTTTTTACATGTCTTTTGTTTCTTCTTGTCTATATTCTTCCTTTAAAATGTTGAATGATAATTTTTTTTAAAAAACCCAGTTTCCTCTGCATTCTTGGTGCCCTGCAACACCAGATGAGAGCAAGGGTCAACAGCACATCTATAGGTGAAACTCAAATCAATCTCTCCCCCCCCAAAAAAAAATTTAAAAAAGGAGATTGTGGGGCTTTTCTTCAGAGTAATGAGCAAGCGGGGCTTTATTATACTCTAATTGAAAAAAAATGCAAGCTCCTAGGATCTTGTCTGGTTGATGGAGCAAAAAATACGGGCCCTCCATGGGAGAGATGACAAGGATACGAGACAGGAGAAGCAGCACGTACTTAGGTTTCTCTTGGCTCTGAAAGATTTAGAACTATGCATTTGACAGGCAGAAGCAAAGATCATCTTCCAGATGAGTCTGTTTCAATTCCCAGAATTCCCCATCCAGCATGGCTCCAGCTAAGAATTCTGGGCTTTGAAGTCCATGCATCTAGAGGACACCTACATGTCCAAAATGCTGAAATCAGAAAACAAGCAAAACTGGAAATTACCAACAGTCTTGTTTACTGACAAATTCACTTATGGTACATGCTCTTATGGGCTCCTATCCCCTCTCCAGCTTTCCTAATCCAAATCCAAATTCCCCATCATGCTCTGAGACCCCCAAAGCCTTTGTGTTTAATAGGGTAATTACATTAACCCTATTAAATACATTTGGATTTAATGGAATGAAAACAAATGTAGCTTTTGCCCAGCTCTCTGTGTCTTATGCAGCAACTTGCTGGTTCCCTGGATATGCAAGTGTGCATGGCCCTTTGGTTTGTGTGTCAGAAGTTTAAATTCTCCCCCATGCAGTATAAAAAGTGCTTCCCCCTGCTTCCTGCTGTGTTGCAGTTGTTCCTTCTTTATACTTGTTGTTTTTAAAGTCTCCTCCCTTTTTTGGGGGTACATTTTTTTAAAAATATGAAAGCTGCAATCTTTTGAAAAAACAATAAATCTTATAACTGCATGTTTTCTAGACACTGTGTAAGAGTGCAAATCCACAGTGGAGGGAACAGTTTGATTTTCACTACTTCTCTGACAGGAAGGATGTATTGGAGATTGAGATCTGGGGGAAAGATAACAAAAAGCATGAAGAAATTTTGGGAATGTAAGTTGGCATGTTTTTTTTTTTTTTAATTAAATGTATTTTGGAAAGCTTTGGAAGATGATGTAGAATGTGGCTGTTTAGATAGCTGTGTTGATCTCTGTTGCTTAACATTTTAATTGGTGCAGTTTTTCCAACAAAGGAACCTTGGGAATTGAAGTTTCTCAAAATCTCATTCAGGCATTTTGTGGGTCAGCAACGGAACTGAACTCACAGGGCTTCTAATTGTGCAAAGCCCTGTACTGGAGGAGCTACTCCAAAATAATTCTGTAAGACATGGTGGGGAAATTCCCAGTATGGGCAGAAACATAGTTGTCCTCTTCTACTCTTCTTCTCCAGCATCCTGTCCTTTTGGCACCCTTCTGTGACTGATAAAATAGCAACTAGTTATTGGTCATTGACAGTCTGATCCTCCATGATCTTCTTCAGTCTCCTACAGTGGTGTTGTCCCCATCTCTGCTAGCAGCAGATGCTAGAGTTTAACTCTGCACCGCATGGGAAAAAAAGGAAGACACTTTTATGGGACTTCCATTTCCTCACATTTCAGCAGCTCCTTGGCAGAGGAGGTGACTACCTGAGTCAGAGGTCCACAACTGGGTTGGGACAGCAGTGTTGATCAGACCTAGAGGCAGAACCAGTGGTTGGAGGCAAAAATCCTTGTAGTCCAAAACGTTTGAAGGAACTCAGACCAATAAAGCTTAGACTGAATTAGAATTGGATGAAAAAGGCCTTCCAGATTCTCCATCCAATGATGGACAGAGCAACTTGGTGACAACTTCTTCAGCTTCCTTTATGGGGAGCAGAAATTCTTCAATAGTTTATTAAAGGCAGGATTCTTCTTTCTAGCTGGTAGCTGCTGTGAAAGGGTCCATGGGAGGAGTTTCGTCGTGTAAGCTTCTTTGAGGTTTAATGTGGGAAGCAAACTGCTGGAAAGAAAATGGTACCATGAAAGAAAGGGGATTCATAGAGATCCTTCAACAGCCCTGCCACAAAATACATGCAGGGGTATCACACTCGCCCATGAGAATTTTAATGAAATTCTATTGGCAAGAAATTGTAACAGCAATTTCTCTTTCATCAGATAGAATAGGGACTAGGAACAAATGCAGAATTTCTCAGCCTGGGACTTGTTTCAGTTGCTTGGGCTTGATGAGGGTGGTGGTGCCACAAACTCCTCAGCCCCTGTTTCTTTGAAGATTCCTCTGCAAGTGGCCACTCCCACCATGAATGATTCCCCCTCCGACTTCTCTGTGATGTCTCCTCTGGGTTCCTGAATGGATTGCCTCCTTAGCTTTATGAGATTTTGCCTCTCCCCACTATTCCTGTTCTATATGGCTGGCTTATTACCAGCAGAGGTCTGGTGAAACACAATATGGTTGCAGCAATTCTGGTGTTAAATAGTTGCAAACTGTTAAAACTGGGGTGGGAGTCTCTCGCTGTGGGGAAACAGTTTTGAAAGCATGACCATGGTGAGTTTATGGTTTGCTCTGCTCCTCATTTTGAACAGCTGCTGCTTGGTTCCTTGGCTTCTACTGAATCCTCACATGATAGTAAGAAAGGGAAAGGATGATTCTCTTGCTTAGACAGGGAGGAATAATCACTGTGCAAACAATTAGACTCCCAAGTAATTAACCAGCTTGATTGTACATTAAACTCAAGATGTGTTTGGCTCTTAGCAAAGTCCTTCTCCCCTTTCCTCCTCCTCGTCCTCCTCGTCCTCCTCGTCCTCCTCTTTCTGAATCAGTTCAATTCAATTACTTGTGGTTTAAGTATGACCATGTCTTGATATGCTTCAAGTGGACCCATGCCCTGGAATTGTTTGGCCACTGATGTTGACTGTGGTTGCAATTCTTTAGCTAAGCAGTGCAATCAAATAAATAAAAACATAAAATCAGGCACACCAGTAATTAAATGATGACACTGATAATGAAATGCTATGAATGAAATCAGGGATTCCTGATACCGTACTTCACTGGACCTGCAGAATGAGAGATCCAAAGCTTCAAACAATTGTTATGGCAGCCTCTATTGTAGGTCTTTCACCACTCCTAACTGTTCCTAATGTAGACTCCATCTCACGTAGGAAGGCCTTTGTACTAGTGAGGTTTAATGTCTTACCCTTGAAGAAGTTCCTATGTTTGGAACACCTCTGTCTCTGCTCAGATGAAATTATCAAGGCAATCTTGCACCCCTTGCTGGGTAGTGTCTTGTACCATGCTTGGTGCTCTGGGTTAATGCTCCCCCTCATTACTAAATACAATATATATGTTGACCTGAATCATGCTTAAGCTTGGATAGTTTGTTCTTTCTGTTGAGATCAGAAGGTTGATAATAGTTAATGTTTGTCACATATCTCTAATGTGTTAATTCCTTCCTAATGTGTTTGTTACTTTAGGTTGTGTCTATTTAAAAAAAAACTTTGACTGTAAATTCAATAAATAAAGAATATTAATGATGATGATGATGATGATGATGATGATGATGTAATAATTGAATCATCATCGGTATTAGTTAGCACTGTAGGGCATTCCTGGGTTCCAGCTGTCTCTATGAGCTGATGAACACCCTGAAATCCACCCATCACAAATAGAGTGGCAGTTAATCGAAGAAAATATTTGTAGCTCAAGGGTGAACTGTGGACCCTTGGTGCTCTCTGAGCCTTGTTGTTTTCTTGCAGATGTTTCATTGCCAGACTAGGCAACATCTTCAGTACCTGATGAGTTCCTTATGCATTGAGACAAAGCTCAGGGCAACTGAAGATGATGCCTAGTTTGGCAATGAAACATCTGCAAGAAAACAACAAGGCTCAGAGAGCACCAAGGACTCCACAGAGTGGCAATTTGAATAAGTGTTAAGGTATTCATATAAAATGCTCCCTTCCTGAGCCCCAACAAACATCTCTGGTTGCCTTCTACTCCAGTTGAACTATCTGAACTGCTTCACAAGGGCAGCCCACCTAGCAAGCAATGCAGCAGTCTAGTTTAGCTTTAATTAGTCATGAACTACCCAAGGACAATCAGCTTTCTTTCTTGACAAGGTAGCCATTTCTGAGAGGCTTAAGATTCCCTAGAAGATTGTTTGGAATCAGCTTACCCTAAGCAATAAGAACAGACTCCAACTGAACAAGCATTTATTCAAAACAGTGCACATTTTTAACCCCCCCGCAATCATTCCTGCATTTTTCACTGCAGTGCAGTGTAATGTTCAAGTGTCACAACCAATGAGTTTTTAGTTTCATGTCCACCCAACGATAATCCAGTAATGCCAGTTCCTCATATACATTTTACTTCTTTCATTCCTTCTTTTTAATGTTAATTTTAAATTATCAGCTGTATAAACAGCAATGTTTCACAAATTCGAGTTAGTACATTTGTAACGTATTTTGTGTCTCTCTAACGGACAGTGCAGTTGAGTGCAGTGTTTCAAGATCCGGAGGTGAAGGTGGAACGGACATTGTTGGCCCTGAAGAAATGTCTCTCGTTTTGACGTGGTTTGCTCTCTTGGCCGAAGGCTTTTAAAAAAGAAGTGCTTAGAACATTTTGGAAAGGGGTTGCTGAAACCTTAGGGTTTTGTGCCTTCCTTTCTTCTCCAAAACCAGCTATTTAGAAATGGAAAGTCTTTGCAGTGCATGGCAGATGGATGCCAAGTATTTAGGCTTTAGGATCTCTTTGGGACTAATGCATGTTCCATTTCCCAAGCAGAAGCCCTGCAGGAGATGGTCCTCCTCCTCTTCCTCCTCCTTCTAATTAGGCAACACCTTAACAGGTTCTTGCTTTAAATAAAAGCCTTTCAACAGGCCTTCAGCTGTCAAAATCTGTTCCAATTTCTCTCGCCCCATCCAGAAACTTGACTCCTGTGAATACACGGCAGGGATCTGAAGCTGCAAGTATTTATCTTCTGTAAGAGCTGAAATCTGCAGAGTTCCTTGGAAGTTGTGCCCCATTTGCTTCCAAATAAAAGAGCTTTGAGTGCTCACACCACTGCTTTCTCACTGCTACAAATTTGAGAAGGGTTTCCCCCCCCCCCCCGCTTCCCTGCCTTTCATCCACCTTTGAAGACTTCAATGGTTTTGTGGCTATCTTTAAAAGAAACGCACCATTTTTCTTAAAATGGCAAATGCTGCTTTCTGGAAGCAATTCTCTGGAGTGCACCATCATGAAAGCTGAGATAGGTGGTGACCCATTTAAACCTTCTGGGGGTGGGTGGGCTGCCCCATTTCTAAAACTAGATCCCTGTTGGTCACCTGCATCAATACTAGGGCCCATCAGTTTTTAAATGTTTTTAAGGGGTCTATTTAAAAACAATACATCCATTTTCAGATGCAATGTGTCTTGAAAGTAATGGAGAGTCCATATGCAGATTCCTCAGTTGGTGTAGTGTTTAATGTCAGTTCTCTTGATTTGTTTGTTTGTTTGTTCTTAACACAGGAAAATGTGTTCTTTGCTATGGAAAATGTCCCCAGTTCAGTTTTTATAATGTTTCTGATTAAGGACTCTGTCTTTAAATGTCACTAGCTCTTTTTGAGCACCACTTTTTGAAACATTTGTTCTTTATTCAGGAGTGCTTTTTTCTCCAAGAAATGCTTTGGGTAGATGGATTAAAGGGACTAGTAATTTCTGGAGAGGAAGGCAAGGCTACAGGTAGTCCTCACTTAACGACCATTCATTTAATGATGGTTTGGAGATATGACAGGGCTAAAAAAGTTTCTTATGACCCATCCTTGAAGTTATGACTGTCACACCACCCCGCAGTCACGTGGTCATGATTTGGGCACTTGACAACCGGCTGGCATTTATGACTGGTTGCAGTGTCCTGCAATCACATGATCGCAATTTGTGACCTTCCCAGCTGGCTTCTGACGAGCCAAATCAATAAGGAATCATTGATTTGCTTAATGACTGCGGTGATTCACTTAATGATGATGGTAAAAATGGTTGTAAAGTCAGGTCCAGTCACATGATGCTGTTGCTTAGCGACTGAAATTCTGGTTCCAGTTGTGGTCATTAAGTGAGGACTACTTGTAGTTGTGTTCCCTGAATTGGGAGGTTGTAGCTGTTTCTTGGGAGGGTTGTAGGGCACCTCATAAATTCCACCCCCCTGATATTTTTTAGACTTGCCCACTTCAAGAGGCACTGCTGACCTCAGGTGGGCATGTGGGGATCCATGTCACCCATAGACCATGGAATAAGCATCAGAAGTCTTGCAGTACACCATTTACAAATCCTTCCCTCTTCCCCTCCACCATCCCCCTAAAAATATTGAGATGATTTTTCCTTTTTTTTTGGAGTAAGGGGCAAAATATGTGCCTCAAGCCTAGAACTACTCTGGTGATTGAGGCAGCATATAAATTGATAAATAAATAATTTAAAAAAAATACCAACATGGCCCCAAATGTAGGAGAAAACAACTCTAAATTTTGGACCCACCTATTTCAGTGACGTGACAAGCAATCAGGCATTTTGTGCCTTGTAGGTAATGCTGAAAGAGGAAGTGCAGCCCCTGATTGACAAAAGTTCCCTAACACAGTATATTTGCTATATTTATTTGGTTTCTTGATAGTTCTTGATATCAACATATGCCCAGCAACTCTGTATTCCTTCCTTTGATTCCCTGGAGATTAGCATCTAAAATTACAGCACTTGCTGGCTGAATGCAAGAAATGCAACAAGTTATGGAGTTGGGTCCTGTGTTGGATTAAGAGGAGGGAGACCTAGGTTCTAGCCCTCCCTTAGGCGTGGGAGCTCCATGGGGGGACTCTGGGCCAGTTCCTCTCTCTCTGCTCAAGAGCCAGGATAGGGTAGAAGTGGGGGAGGTGCTGGACTCAGAGTGGAGAGACCCAGATTTTCAAGTCCAGCCTTAGCTGTGGAAAGTCAGTCATGGGATACTTTGAGCCGGTCATTCATCCACATCTCTCTCTCTCTCACACACATTCTCCTTTCACAGCTTGTATCCAACTTCTGTCATAGAACCTACTCTGAGTACTGAATCTATTGACAGCGTGGCTGTTGTGAGGGTAAAAGGAAAGGAGGGTATCTTATAGGCTGTGATGAACTTTTGAAGGAAAGGGGGAATATAAATCTAAGGAAGATATAAAATATAAGCTCACATTTGTGCTTCAGTATTTATGTAAAGTTCAATTTTCAATTCTGAAAACCCAGATGAGGACGTGAATACTGATAGTCCAGTATGACGAAGGGAAGGAAACCCATATGGTGCGTGTACCAAGGGAAGGGTACTGTGGTAAGCCCTGCATATCGTGGGATATTTTAATTCTGGTGTAGTTTCAACTTCCTCCCTCCAAATACTTTCTGAGGCGATACAGTCCAGCAGAAGCATTCATTCAGCTTGCTTTGAAGGTTGTACAGCTCCCATCACTTTGTAATAGAGGGATAATTTGAAGCAATGTAAGATATGAAGCAACGCTGTTTTCTTTTGCGTCTTACTGTCTTAGATGCAAAGTCGATGTCGGAGGACTCCCTGACAAACAGGCCAACCGTTTGGAATTGCCCCTGGAGAAACAGCCTGGATTTTTGGTGGTGGTGATCTCTGTTGCACCTTGCTTAGGGGTGTCTATCTCTGATTTGTGCGTCTGTCCCCTGGGAGACCCCAATGAAAGAAAGCAGATTTCCCAGCGTTATGTGAGTTTAGATGGTTATTTTTTTTTTTCCCTTTCTCCTTAAGCAGGGGTATCCACAGGGAAAGAATCAAGATCTGCAAGATGGCGGACACGGCGTTGTGATCAAAGCCTCATCCCTTTTGTGGGGTCAAAAGGGGCACTGTGGTGCTGTGTCCGGCATCTTGCAGCTTTTGACCCTTCCACTTAGGGAAGGATACATGTGAGAAGGGGTGCAGAAAAATGTGGCAGCCATTTTTGCCAGCCCAGGTGCAACCTCTAGCTGACCTTGAATGATCTCAAGAACCGAGCAGGATCAGGTCTGGTTAGATGGGAAAGTTTGGGAATCCTTGTGCTGTGGGCTGGGCCTAAATAGAAAGAACATCTCAGAAGAAGGCAGTGGGAAAACACTTATGCGTTGCTGCCACAAAATTTAGATAAAGTCACAAGCAACTGAGCTTTACTCAAAGGTGACTTTACTGTTTATATACACTTTCAGAGTAAAGAGTGGTAAAAATGAAAGCCAAAAGAGCATAGAATTTTGTGAACACAGATTATTGCTTTCAGCCAAAGGGCAGGTCTACGATTTCTATTCCAATGCATGTAGAATTAGGATTAGTCTGTTATTTTTATCTATCTGTCTATCTATCTACACACACACACACACACACACTGTATGTGTGTATACACGCACACATGAGCAGACACGTATACATATACATACGGACACCACCATATAAATAAAATGTATATACAAATATATACTCATGCATATGTATATACATGTACATCAACAATTCTGATCTGCAATTTTTGCACAGTTAATTATATTGGAGAGCCAGCATAGTGTCATGGTTAAGGCGTTGGGCTAGAAACCGGGAGACCGGGAGTTCTAGTCCCACCGTGGGCACAAAGCCAGCTGGGTGGCCTTGGGCCGGTCACTCTCTCCCAGCCCTAGGAAGGAGGCCATGGCAAACCACTTCTGAAAAACCTTGCCAAGAAAACTGTAGGGGCTTGTCCAGGCAGCCTCTGAGAATTGGACATGTCTGAACAGATTAAAAAAAAATTAAACCTAGTTATAAGTATTTAACTGTACTGCTAGGAAATTAGACACAAGGTTCTCATTTAGGGAACTAGCATGTTACAAAAAAGTAAAAGAGGAACAGAAGGACCGCATATGAGGCCTACTTATTTAGCTGGTGATTTGGACTTGAGAAAAATTTGCTTTTAAAAGCTGACACATCAAATGTAACATAGAAACTTTCAGAGCATTATTTTTCTAACAATTATTTTCTTTTCAGAGTTTAAGGAACTCTTTCCAAAACATCAAGGATATGGGATTCTTGCAAGTCAAACTTTTAAAAGCTGTTGATCTGCTAGCTGCAGATTTTTCGGGTATATATTGCTTTACTTCTCTTTTGCTGTGTTCAGCATGACTGTGAATTAAAATGGTGATTAATTGGTGCTTGATCTTTTGTTCCGAGAACTAGATAATATCTGGGGAAATATACACATATGCTCATGTATAAAGGGTGCATAGAAAACATAGCATTTACATATCTGTTATATATAATTTCAGTATAAAACATGGCAAAAATGAAAACCAGACAAAAAGATTCATCTTCCTCTTGTCAATTAAGCAAACATTACTAACCATTTCATGTTGCAAAATAAAATCAAGGATTCTAAAATTGATCATTCCCTAATATAAAAAACCATTAAAAACAAATACTTTGCATACAGTCTATCTCATCTAAAATAATTTGTTTATAATACTATGGCTGAATTCAGTTTTTTTTAAAAAAATAACCTCAGCCAGCATTTGGTAGAAAAGCACACTTTTTTATATATGTATAACTAAGGAGGTGCTGATCAGTATCACCCAGGGCTATATTAATATGGCAGGTATTCTATTTGTATTCTGATTCCATTGCAGATTTTTATGGAGCAGAACTAGGAAGAAATATATTTCAAATGCCCCACATAGATCTGAGGACCAACAGCACTGGAGAAATCTGTAGGAAAGGAGCAATTGTAAAAGCAGCCGGACAAAATACCATAAAATCCTGGACTGAAATTTTGGAAGAGATGCTTTGCTCTTTCACTTCTCACTGATCTCTCTCTCTCTCTCTTGGTGAAGGATTTTTTCAGAGGTCCCCTTTTTTCTTTTGTCCCAATGCCACTTGGTACTGGAGCCATCCTTTTGAGTGACTCTTGGAAAAAACAAAGTGGACAATTAAAATGAAGCTCCTGAGAAGTCTGGCTTGGTTCTGCTTAATTCACAAGTGAATCCAAATTTAGCCTGCTCCATTTTGAAATTTGAGAGTGGATGTTCAGAATAGAGAATCTCTTTTTGGTCAGACCTAAATCAAGCCTTGCTGTTTTATTCATATTTATTTGTTAGACCTGTATTTTGCTTTTCCTCCAGGAACTCATCCCATACTCCCTCAAATTTTATTTTCATTACCTATAAGATACACTAGGCCATAGGATATAAATCTAATAAATAAATAAATTTCATCTGTGAGCTTCCCTGGCTAAAGCTGATTCCCATGATAATGGGTCCTATAGATTAGACCTGTAGATTAGAGAAGCAAGTCAAACCACTTGGAAGAAAACAGAGGCAAACTAATTCTACATTGTTGCCAAGGAAACTACCTGGCCTTGTAGGCACCAGGAGTTGAATGTGATTCAAAGGTGATTCTGCCTTCCTGCAGGGGTTTCCATTTGCCCTCACCTTTGTTAGACAGCCAATTTGGTGTAGTGGTTAAAGCATCAGGCTAGAAACTGGGAGATCGTAAGTTCTAGTCCTGCTTTGGGCCCAAAGCCAGCTGGGTGACCTGGGACCAGTCACTCTCTTTCAGCTCTAGGAAAGAGGCAATGGCAAACCACTTCTGGGAAGAAAAAAAAACCTTGCCAAGAAAACTGCAGAGACGAGTCCAAGCGGTCTCCTGGATTCAACGCTCGAAGGCATGCACACACAGTCCTTCGTTAGCTGAGCAGAACCTGGCAATATTTTCCTAGCAGGTGACTCTTGCGCCTCAAACAAGTGCATTTCCATAAAGGAGGCTCTGAAACAAAGAGAACAGTCTCTCTAGTGGTTCACCAGAATATTGGCAAACTTCTCTTCGTTGATCAGATTCTTGAATGTAATATGTTTTGGTTTGTTTCTGTAGGCAAAAGCGATCCCTTCTGCATACTGGCGTTAGGGAACAGCAGACTTCAGAGTTACACCATTTACAAAAACCTCAACCCAGAGTGGAATCAGGTCTTTACTTTGTAAGTGGATTTGTAACAGAAACTCCTGATTCTAGGGATGACCGGCGTATTTGTAAGACATGCCAAAAGAGAGGGAGCACACCTAGAGGAAATCAATCTTGCAAAAGGAGGTGGGGGACATGTAGGCATTTTCAAAATATAACAAAACATATTGTTTTGCCTAGGACATACCTTCTCCAGAGTTTCTGCACTTTAAAACCAAAAGCAATGCTTTGTATTTTTTCAGAGACTTCTGAAAAAAATTATGGCATTTCCCACACAGTCTAGAATGTGTTATGTTTATCATCTTCATAGTATTACTTTTAATTAGTCTTAATACTCTTAGAAGCTAACCCAGTTAATTACTTCAAGATACTTCCTTGCACAGTCTTTGAACCCACAGAATATAAATGTGGGCAGTTAGCAAGGCAGTCAGAGACATCTGTAGCAGAGAAGGTGGTGGAATCATCTAGGGATGGTAGTGAATGCTCTATCAGTGATCTGTTGGGTATTTGCTAGTAGAATTTTCTTTCAGAGGACAACATGGTCCACTGAGAAGAAGCAGAACTTGATGGCCCAAATGGCCTTTCTTCCAGCTCATTGGTTCCATGACCTGAGGCAACTGCATGCTTGTATCTCCACTGGAAGAAATGTTGGAAAAAGGAATGCTATGGTATACTCCAAATTATTAAAACGAATCAAAAGGATTTAGTTGAGTAGTAGGTGGCCCTCTTGAAAGAAGACTCTAAGGAGAAGGTCTGCAAGGAAGAGTATGAAAATAAAGGGTAGAGAGGTTGTAAGCAGTGGTGGAACTCATAGGACACTAAGAGAATCAAGAGGTTGTCTAAGTCAGTGAAGGTCCACAGCCAATATAAAGCTCTGAGCATGGTGGGCCCAACATCACACAAAGACTTACTTGCCAAACAAAGCCCCTCTGGGAGTCCATAAAACATTATGGAAGGTTCTCAGCCTGGTATCTGTGCTGGACAAAATTCTAGAATAGATTACAAAGCAATTTACCTTTGAACTTCTAGAAAATAACCTATAGGAACCCTTCCCCATACCAAGCAGCTGACAACCGAGAAAGCAAGATACCCACAGATTCAGAGTAGGCAGGTTTACTGCAAGAAGAAAAGGGATTAAGTAACAGAGTCTTGGAAATGTATCATGGCTGTATCATGGCCTTCATTTATCTGTGAGTATATTAAGGTGGGGACTCTCTTTTGGCTTTCTACCTAAGTCTTGGTTTAATGGGGAGGAGGCTAATTATTTTGCTGATACCACAACAATGTTTTTATTTTTCACTATTTTGGAAACATCCATTCTCAGGGTCAGAGAGTTCCATCACAGGACCACTTGATAATGTGTGCCGTAATGTCGATTTGTAAGCATTGGTTCCCAGACTGATACAGGATTGGGAGACTACTGTGTTAACAAGAACCATTTGGAGCTTCTCGGTTGTAATAAAGAGACCTGCCTCCCTGCTGGATTATCAGAAGCCATTAGAAAGAGAATCAGAAAGTCCCCACCCTAGTGTTCATGGAGATTCATTGGTTCTAAAGGGGAAATACTTAAGTTGCTGGAATTCTTATAACGCCAGCTCTGTCTTTTCAGGAAATCTTGCCAAAAAGACTCTGTGAGAATCGTGCTTAGAAAGAATCCCTTCCAGTTTTGTGCAGCTGTCAAAAGGTCTGACACTATGTTGGCCAGATGGCAAAATATGGATAAGGTGTTGCAAGAATATTACTCAGAGTTGTCACTGTTATTGACAGCATGAAGATTCAGAAGGATCTTGGCAAACTTGAAGAAAGGTCCAAAATCAGCCAGATAAAATTTAACAAAGTTCAGTCTCTTGTATTTTAGCACAAGACAAAAAGTTGAAACATGGGAGAACTACCTTGGTGCAGTTTGTATGAAAAGGGTGTAGGAGCATGCGAAAGATGAAGAATGTTAATGCAACCATAGGTTGGAACATAGTGCCCCGATAACAGGAAGTAACCATTCCACTCTCTCTGCTCTGCATATCCTCTTTCTGCGGCAGACGGAATGAATATGAATCCCTAATTCTGCAAATTTCTTTCCAGCCCTGTTAAAGACATTCACGATGTTCTGGAAGTAATGGTGTTCGATGAAGATGGAGATAAGCCGCCTGACTTTCTTGGAAAAGTTGCCATTCCTTTGCTGTCTGTAAGTTTTTTTTTTCCCCTTTCCTTTGGCTCCATACTTCATCTCAGCCTTAATGGTCTCCATGGGCCACGGCTGCATTCGTATCCTCTTGCAATGATGCAGGAGAAAGAAAAATAACCCTGTCTTGATGTTGGCATTTCGATAACCCTTTACACTGCGGGTAGAATTTCCTTTCAATCATGGTCTGTCTGAATAAGGAAGACAGGAATACTGGCATAGTTTTGATTCATCCGTTCAGCAGCCTTTGGAACATATTCCTGCATCTCCTTTGTTTACTCTCTTGTATACTTCACTGTTGTGCACATGGCACACACACACGCACACACTTTTCTCCTTAGAATAAGCCTTAGAATAAGCCTTAATAAGTATAGCTTATTCTATATTCCTAGAAAATATTTTCAGTGTTTGATATCAAGTTAAGATTCAAAGCAGGCATAGCATTACAAGGGGACCAAGTGCAATTCAAATTCATTGCATTCTGCTGAGTCAAATCTGGGTCAGTTGTGCTTGTTAATTCTGTTTCGGATGGGATGTTTGCTTTGCTTCTTGTTATTGCAACTGGAGCTTAACTTCATCTTGGTACACAATTGTCCTTCTCATTATGGCATACTTCAATACAGCAAAGCTGCTCCAGAGTACTGTTACCGTGAAGATTTTGTTGAGGACTTAGTATACCAGCCATTTAACCTTTGCAGCAAATTTCCAAAACCATCTTCCCTTCCAAGCTTTTCCTACTGATCTATAGATTATATCCCTTTATGTTATTTTTTTATTTTTTATTTTTTTCTCAACTCAAATGGAAAGGGAGAGATTTCTGGAACGTTAGATGTGGTTTGATAAACTCCCTGTTCTTTGCAATGGGCCAGCTGGTTTTACCTTTGTCTCTGATAAAGAGGCTTCAGCTTCTGTAATATAGGAAACCCTATTTGGTGGCAGATAATAAAAGGACAATGTATAAAACAAGGCAATCTTTCTGGGCCAGGTGCGCACGGGGGGGTTTGGAGAGCATATGGCAGATTTACCCCTTTATGAAAGGACTATTTTAGGAGGCATGGCCTATCACAAAATACCATTTTACTAGCAGGCAAACTCAGGATGTGCTCTTAATCCCAGGGGGCGGGTTTGGGGGGGGGGGCAAAGCCATTGATGCAACTAAATATAATGCTACGGGCTGACGCAGCAGGCCACATGTCTGTCTGTCTGTCTGTCTGTCTACAGAGCCTAGAGAACACCCAGGAACCTGTCTGAAGGCACATCGGTAAACCAAAGTTGGCATTTCCTTCCTTTTCAAGTACAGTCCACTTCCGATTTTTAACCAAGAACGACCCTTGTAGCATCTTTAGCTGAAGTCCTCCTTTTTAATTAGACCATATCAGCAGCTGCACAAGGTGGTCTTAATGAGAGTTACGTTTGTTTCCTTGACTGTCATAGCTTTTAGCATCACCTTTAAAACTTTTTTTTACTGCAGAGCCTGCTCGCTTTCAAAGGAATCTGCAAATGTGCAGCTTCATGGCAATGTTCCTCTTGACCTTTTGGCCACTTCAAACTTATTACTTTTTGCACATCTGTATTTTCAGTTGCTGTTTTCCAGTTTAATTTCTTTTCTTTCAGACTGTCATTTGAAAGAGTTTTTAAGGCAGGCTGGGAAAACGTTGCTTTTGAAGGGTAACCCCTATTTTTAAAATTAGGAAATATCACTTAGTAAGGTTTGGAGATTAGCAGGTAGATGTTCAGATCTCACTATTGTCAAAAACAGCTGTCTCCAAAGATACAATTTTATGTGCTCTATACATTTGAAACTTGCTGAAGTAATTTCCCCCCCCCCAGCCATGAATACAGGATGCTTCAGATTGTGTTCTTTGAGGCTGGCTGGCCAATCCTTTCCCAGAATATCTTTGTTTATCTCTTCTTTCTAAAAAGCATATATGGATATAATGCTCTTTTTGATCCTGTTCTTTTGTATCGGTAGCCCTCCAATGTTCGCTCAGCCTTTTTTTTTTGGAACAGTTATCAAAGCTCGCGTCGTGCGCCGAACCGTTTGATGTTTACAGGGAAGGAACAACTCCTTAACATCTTTTATTCAATTTTTGATGACTCTGTTAATTTCTCCCCAAATCCTCATATCCCTGATGCTGCTGGACGGGAGCAGCATGAGCAGCTGGTCTCCTGGAGAACCAGTGTTTGCCAAATGGTCTGTGAGAGAGGCAGCCGGCTGTGTGAGTTTGACAGGGATGTGTTAGATCACAATTTTCTCCCCCTTTCCTCTTGATTTTATAGACGTTTGTCAAGAGCCCCTCACAATTTCCAGAACGAGGCTGTGAGAGGGAGGGAGACATCCATGTGGGTGGATATGGAGAAAGGGAAGGAGAACGTTAACTCTCTCCCTCTTGTGTAGCCAATATTTTAAGAACAAATAATATTGCCCATGTGTTTCTGGGGCCCATTTGAAAGGCTTGGTTCTAATGGCTTCAGCCTGAAAGAGCCATTCATCTGCCTGATGAACTTATCAGGAGAACTTGGAGGTGGCTAGAGAAATAGGGCCTCTTCGTTTATGGACCCTGCTTGGGGAATTTATTTATTTTATTTTATTTTAAACCACCCAGAGTCCCCCATTGGGGGAGATGGGCAGTGACATAAATTTAATAAAATAAAATAAATAAAATAAATTGATTTATTTATTAGACAAATGTATATGGCTGCCCAACTCACACATGGTGACTCCGGGCAGCTTACAAAATTAGGAATGCATAACTCAGGGTGGCATTTATTTATTCCTTTGCTTGCTTACTTTATATATGCTTTTCTACTCTCGGGAGAACTCCAAGAGGCTAACCAAATTTTAAAAACCAAAAATGCAGAATTATAGTTAAGTAGAAAAGACAGATTAAAATTAGCAATAAACTAGGTGGCAAATTCATTACTTTCTTTCTGGCACTAAACCAAAACATTTTCCTTCCTAGGCATTTTAATCGTTTGGAATCGGACTTAACGGTTAATGCCTGTTCTATGCTGGAATATTGTAGGACAAAAGTCATGTTAGTCTATGATGGCCAAAAATCAGACTTTTTCTGAGTTTTTGTATTGGAATACTAGACTTTAGCTTATTCTCCTTCCTGGCCTATTGATTGATTGTATTGTATTGGTTTCATTGTTTTAATCTTTTTCTCTTTTTTTCAGGTGTTTCAAAAAACTTTTAATGATTCTAGTAACTTTGTAATCTGCTCTGAGAACTCTGGGTATTGGATAGATTAGAAATATAATAAGTAAATAAATTAATATTTCAAGGGTGGCCAGCTGGTTGCCTGTAGACTAGATCCAATTCTCAGCTTGCTTTATTTGTGCTTTGGCGGGTCCTAGGAAATGGAGCAAGCAGAAGCAATGTGCAAAACTCACCAATCTGGGAACAGAAAGATCTGGAATTGGTGTGTTTTGCACATCCCTAGTGAACAATGTGCTTAAATTGTTGTTGAAGAGGGGAAAAGAGGCCTTCCTTGTGTTGCATAGAGAAGAGAGCTACAGCTTAGATACAGATGTTTTGGGACTGCGTTCTGTAGATTTTTTAGTGTACGTGGTTAAAGGCAGTCTTACCATATCTGTGGTTGCATCTGTGATTGAATCTATTGCATCTGGAAGGAGCTAGATGGGGGAAACATGGTTTGCGAAAATAAGGGATTAAAGTTTCTGGAATTTACTTTTGGACTACAAAGAGTAGGAAGGTGGTGGTCTGCTTTGGTTATTTTCTCTAGGTTGGAGATAAATAGTTCAATAAGGGGTTAAAGGCACCAAAAGTGCTTGCTGTTTTTTTGTGAATCTCACACTGTATCCACCACATACCTAATTTGATGACAGTGTCCATGTATTAAGGAGCATAGCCCTCACTCTGAATGGACTTTGTTCTTTCAAGTGTTCATACTGTTGGCAGAGTGCTAGGAAAGCATTTGGCCCAGGAGAGATCAGAAAAGTCACACACCAGGCATTTCTATAAAAATAATTTTATTTACAGAAAACAAACATATTTAAAGGCTGTTTGCTGAGAGGAGAGATTTCTCTCAGCTGCATATTCTCTGCAAGCCTACACAGAAGGGAAACTGAAACTAAAACAAGTTCAGGCAAGTTCCTCCCTTAGGCAATGCAACCATTAACACGTGAAAAGGGGACAATTAAATTCAACCTCTTCACCGGGCCAAAACGATTAGTTACCGTAGTAACCTTAATCTGTAGTAGAAAACATATTAACACTCCCCTTTTTATACTACAGAATAAGATGCAAACCAGTCTGCTTTGTTAACTCTGTCTTTCCATTCACATTATTTTAACATTATCTCCCCTTTTGGTTTAACTGAAAGCTACCATCCTTCTTCCTGTGTATTTCCAAACCTAGGTAATTTGTTACAGTTCCAAGGCTTTTTAATGTGAAATGGCTTTTCATGCAGGCTTCAAAATCAAGCCTTTGTTTTTCTGTTGGTGTGAACAGCAGCAAATCATCAACATAAATGCAGAGATACATACAGCCTTGTTTGTCTTTCTTCATATATACACATGGACCTGCTTTTCCTTTTTCAAAACCAAAATTCTGCAGTTTTTCATCTAATTTTTGGTTCCAGGATCTAGCAGCTTGTTTTACCCATAGATTGACTTCTGCAGTTCACAGACTAGATTCTCCCCTTTTTCATAGCCAGGGGGTTGCTGCATGTATAATCTGTGGTCTAAATCACCATAGAGAAATGCAGTTTGAATGTCATAGTGGTGAACTGACATTCCTTTGAGTGAAGCCATTTTTAACAGTGATCTAATTGATTCACCTCTAGTAACTGGTGCAAAAGTCTTATCAAAGTCTAAATCTTTCCTTTGAGTGAACCTTTTTGCAACTAACTTTGCTTTATCTTTTTGGATTTTGCCATCAGCATCCCTTTTCAGTTTGAAAACCCACCTACAACCTAGACAGCGTTCATTGGGAGGTAGATTTACCAGTTTCCATGTTTTATTTTCTTTCAAGGATGCTAACTCCTGTTGCATGGCAGAATGCCAATTTTGTGCAATCTCAAGTGTTAAAGCATTCACTTGTTCTAAAGACTCAGGTTCTGTGAATATGTGAAATGCCTTTACTGTTTCAGCCTGAAAACGTGATGGAGGAACGTCTTTATTACTTCTCTGAGATCTGCGAGGTAATACAGGGCTTAAATTTTGACTTCTATCACTTTCCTGAGAAGCATCTGTCTCATCAGACAGATCTTCAGTTTGCTTTTCTGGTTTAATGTCCTCATCAGGCAAAAGATCACCATCAGCAAGTCCTTGCTGTTCTCTTGTGGTGGTCAGATCAACTGGAGAGCTAGAGTTTAATCTCCCCCAGTTTTGTTCAGCAAAAGAAGCGCTTTTGCTAATTATTAATTTCTCTCCCATTATGAACCTGTAGCTCCTTTGGCTTTGTTCATAGCCAACAAAGATGGCTTTCTTTGTTGTGGGGCCTCCTTTCCTTCTCTGCTGTTTTGGGATATGAACCCAAGCAGTGCTACCAAACACTCTAAGATGGTTTACCTTTGGTTTCACACCATAAAACAAATGGAGTGTCCTGAATCACATAGTTATACAATCTGTTTTGTACATAACAGGCAGTAGATATTGTTGTTGTTTATTCGTTTAGTCGCTTCCGACTCTTCGTGACTTCATGGACCAGCCCACGCCAGAGCTTCCTGTCGGTCGTCAACACCCCCAGCTCCCCCAGGGACGAGTCCGTCACCTCTAGAATATCATCCATCCATCTTGCCCTTGGTCGACCCCTCTTCCTTTTGCCTTCCACTCTCCCTAGCATCAGCATCTTCTCCAGGGTGTCCTGTCTTCTCATTATGTGGCCAAAGTATTTCAGTTTTGCCTTTAATATCATTCCCTCAAGTGAGCAGTCTGGCTTGATTTCCTGGAGGATGGACTGGTTGGATCTTCTTGCAGTCCAAGGCACTCTCAGAATTTTCCTCCAACACCACAGTTCAAAAGCATCGATCTTCCTTCGCTCAGCCTTCCTTATGGTCCAGCTCTCACAGCCATATGTTACTACAGGGAACACCATTGCTTTAACTATGCGGGCCTTTGTTGTCAGTGTGATGTCTCTGCTCTTAACTATTTTATCGAGATTTGTCATTGCTCTTCTCCCAAGGATTAAGCGTCTTCTGATTTCCTGACTGCAGTCAGCATCTGCAGTAATCTTTGCACCTAGGAATACAAAGTCTTTCACTGCTTCTACATTTTCTCCCTCTATTTGCCAGTTATCAATCAAGCTGGTTGCCATAATCTTGGTTTTTTTGAGGTTTAGCTGCAAACCAGCTTTTGCACTTTCTTCTTTCACCTTCATCATAAGGCTCCTCAGTTCCTCTTCGCTTTCAGCCATCAAAGTGGTATCATCTGTATATCTGAGATTGTTAATGTTTCTTCCAGAGATTTTAACTCCAGCCTTGGATTCCTCAAGGCCAACTTGTCGCATGATGTGTTCTGCATACAAGTTGAATAGGTAGGGTGAGAGTATACAGCCCTGCCGTACTCCTTTCCCAATCTTAAACCAGTCTGTTGTTCCGTGGTCTGTTCTTACTGTTGCTACTTGGTCGTTATACAGATTCTTCAGGAGGCATACAAGATGACTTGGTATCCCCATAACACTAAGAACTTTCCACAATTTGTTATGGTCCACACAGTCAAAGGCTTTAGAATAGTCAATAAAACAGAAATAGATGTTTTTCTGAAACTCCCTGGCTTTTTCCATTATCCAGCGGATATTGGCAATTTGGTCTCTAGTTCCTCTGCCTTTTCTAAACCCAGCTTGTACATCTGGCAATTCTCACTCCATGAACTGCTGAAGTCTACCTTGCAGGATCTTGAGCATTACCTTACTGGCATGTGAAATGAGTGCCACTGTTCGATAGTTTGAACATTCTTTAGTGTTCCCCTTTTTTGGTATGGGGATATAAGTTGATTTTTTCCAGTCTGATGGCCATTCTTGTGTTTTCCAAATTTGCTGGCATATAGCATGCATTACCTTGACAGCATCATCTTGCAAGATTTTGAACAGTTCAGCTGGGATGCCGTCGTCTCCTGTTGCCTTGTTATTAGCAATGCTTCTTAAGGCCCACTCAACCTCACTCTTCAGGATGTCTGGCTCTAGCTCACCGACCACACCGTCAAAGCTATCCCCGATATTGTTATCCTTCCTATACAGGTTTTCTGTATATTCTTGCCACCTTTTCTTGATCTCTTCTTCTTCTGTTAGGTCCTTGCCATCTTTGTTTTTGATCATACCCATTTTGGCCTGGAATTTACCTCCAATGTTTCTAATTTTCTGGAAGAGGTCTCTTGTCCTTCCTATTCTATTGTCTTCTTCCACTTCCGCGCATTGCTTGTTTAAAAATAATTCCTTATCTCTTCTGGCTAACCTCTGGAATTTTGCATTTAATTGGGCATATCTCCCCCTATCACTGTTGCCTTTTGCTTTCCTTCTTTCTTGGGCTACTTCTAGTGTCTCAGCAGACAGCCATTTTGCCTTCTTGGTTTTCTCTTTCTTTGGGATGTATTTTGTTGGCGCCTCCTGAACAATGCTGCCAACTTCTGTCCAGAGTTCTTCCGGGACCCTATCTACTAAGTCCAGTCCCTTAAATCGATTCTTCACCTCCACTGCATATTCCTTAGGAATATTAGTGAGCTCATATCTAGCTGATCTGTGGGTCTTCCCTAATCTCTTTAGTCTGATCCTAAATTGTGCAAGAAGAAGTTCGTGATCTGAACTACAGTCAGCTCCAGGCCTTGTTTTTACCGACTGTACAGATGTCCGCCACCTTTGGCTGCAAAGGATGTAATCAATCTGATTTCGGTGTTGTCCATCTGGTGAAGTCCATGTATAAAGCCGTCTCTTAGGTTGTTGGAAGAGAGTGTTTGTTATGCAGAGTGAATTGTCTTGGCAAAATTCTATCAGCCTGTGTCCTGCTTCGTTTTGTTCTCCCAGGCCATACTTACCTGTAATTCGAGGTGTCATTTGACTGCCCACCTTAGCATTCCAGTCTCCTGTGATGAAAATAACATCTCTTTTAGGCGTGTTGTCCAGTAGGTGCTGCAGATCCTCATAGAACTGCTCTACTTCAGCTTCTTCAGCATTTGTGGTTGGGGCGTATATTTGGATCACTGTGATGTTAGATGGCTTGCCCTGAATTCGAATTGAGATCATTCTGTCGTTTTTTGGGTTGTATCCAAGCACTGCTTTAGCCACTTTACTATTAATTATGAAGGCTACTCCATTTCTTCTGTGGTCCTCTTGTCCGCAGTAGTAGATCTGGTGGTCATTTGATGTGAAGTGGCCCATTCCAGTCCATTTCAGTTCACTGACGCCCAGAATGTCTATCTTTAATCTTGACATCTCACCAATAACCACATCCAATTTGCCCTGGCTCATAGATCTTACATTCCAGGTTCCGATGGTGTGTTGATGCTTAGAACATCGGATTCGCCGTTCACCACCAGCACCGTCGGCCGCTAGCCGTCCTTTCGGCTTTGAGCTAGCTGCGTCATCACGTCTGGGGCTAGTTGAGCTCATCCTCTGTTCCTCCCCAGTAGCATTTTGACCATCTTCCGACCTGGGGGTCTCATCTTCCGATGGTATACCGACATATCTCTGGTTGTACTGATCCATTTAGTTTTCACGGCAAGAATACTGAGGTGGGTTGCCATTACCTTCCCCAGGGATCGCATTTAGTCTGACCTCTCTGTCATGACTTTCCCGTCTTGGGTGGCCCTTCACGGTTTAGCTCATGGCATCATTGAGGTGCTCAAGCTCCAGCACCACGACAAGGTAACGATCCTTTGCTGAAGCAGTAGATATTGCCTCTCCCCAATACTTAAAAGATAAATGTGAATCTTTTAGCATGCATTCCATCGCATTTTGCAAGGTTCTGCCCTTTCTTTCAGCAACACCATTTTGCTGAGAGGTGTAAGGATTAGAAATAATTTGTTCTATCCCCTTTTCCACTAGGAACCTTTTGAATTTGTGAGAAAGGTACTCTCCTTCTCTATCACATTGGAGTGCAGATACAGGCCTAGGGAATTTTCCATTTGCCCATGTCACAAAACTTTTAAATTTCTCAAATGCCTCATCTTTATGTTTTAAGATGTAGATAAATGTGTATCTTGAGAAATCATCAATGATCGTCATTGCATACCTTGCTTGTCCAAGACTTGGAGCAAAAGGACCAATAATATCAGAGTGTACAATTTCCAAAGGTCTAGTTGTAACTCTGTCACTGTGCTTACTCACAGGAGCTTTTAGTGTTTTGCATTCTTTGCAAACTACACAATCTAAGTATTTGTCACAGGATTTTATCTTTAGGTCAGCATACAGCTGTGGCATTTGTGCTATATACTTGAAATTAGCATGACCAAATCTCCTGTGTATCAGGTGTACACATTGGTCATGATATGGTGTGTTGCCAACTGCAGCCTTGCAGCTTGGCTTCCTTGCATTTTGCACAAGGTACAAGGAGTCTTTTAACATACCAGTAGCACACAATTTTCCATTTTTACGTATCTCACAACCATTTTTCTGAAATGTTATGACATACCCTGTTGCAGCCAATTATGCCACAGATAAAAGGTTTGATTGTAAATTTGGCACATACAACACACCTTTTACAGTTTCTCCTAAGCAGGATAAATACAAGTCACCTTGTCCCATAATTTTGGTCACAGACCCATCAGCTAAAGATATACTTTGTCTTTCAGTTTTAGACAGTGACACAAAAGAGCTTTTACAATTACACAAATGACAGTTGGCCCAAGAATCTAACACCCATACATCAGAATTACCCTTCTCAGCAACCTGTGCAATTTGGGTTGTCTGAAGAGCCTTCTTCTGTGTTGCCCTTGTGTTCTTCTCCTCTGTCTTTCTACTCTTGGGTCTCAAGGCACAGTCTCTCTGCAAATGTCCAGCTGAACCACAGGTGAAGCATCGCTGGCTGGCTAGTGCTGTGGCCTCAGTTTCCTTTCTCTTCTTTTCCCTTTTTTTTCTGGTACTGCAGCTTGTCAGAAGAGATGGGGGGGATCTTTCCTCTCTCTTCTCCCATTCAGCGAGTAAGCGCTGTGTAACATACGATGGGGTGAGGTCTGCTTCAGGCATAGCCTCCAGGGTACAAATCAGCGTGTCCCACGTTTCATTTAGTGAGGACAGGAGGATATAGGATTTTGTGAGAGGTGTAAATTCCATTCCTCACTCCTGCAACTCAACAAACAGCTGCTGAATATAATGCAGGTGCTCAGGAAGGCTATCTCCTTCTGCAAGGTAGGCTTTGTACAGCTTTTTTGTCAGGGTAACTTTACTCCCTGCTGTTGCCTTTACATACAAGTCTCTCAAAGCGTCCCAAAGTTGCTTTGCAGACTGCATGCCTCACACGTGGACTAGCTGATTGTCCTCAACTCCCAGGATAATGGTGGCTCTAGCCCGCTCATCCTGTCTCAGCCATTCAGCACTGGGATTTTGGGGGGTTTGCTCACCAATTGGCAGCCAAAGATTCTCTCTGCGAAGATACATCTCCATCTTCAGGGCCCAATTCAAATAGTTGGTCTCTGATAGGCACTCCAGAGGCATTGCTGAGGGCTGGGAGGTAGCCATGGCTTCTTCCTCCTTTTGCAAGTCACCTCAGCTAGCTTCTTTGTCCTGTAGACCGGCAGTTGCTGGAAAATCTCCAGGCGGCTCCAAAGAAAAACTTCACAGGTCTTTGCTACCTGCCTTTAAATTGTGCATGAGATGTGGAGCTGATCTCTCTATTCTCTCGGGTTTTACTGGGCTTACTGGGTTTCCTGGGCTGTTTCCTGGGCCCATAACCTGTTGGCAGAGTGCTAGGAAAGCCTTTGGCCCAGGAGAGATCAGAAAAGTCACACACCAGGCATTTCTATAAAAATAATTTTATTTACAGAAAACAAACATATTTAAAGGCTGTTTGCTGAGAGGAGAGATTTTTCTCAGCTGCATATTCTCTGCAAGCCTACACAGAAGGGAAACTGAAACTAAAACAAGTTCAGGCAAGTTCCTCCCTTAGGAAATGCAACCATTAACACGTGAAAAGGGGACAATTAAATTCAACCTCTTCACCCGGCCAAAATGATTAGTTACCATAGTAACCTTAATCTGTAGTAGAAAACATTAACACATACATAACTAAATTAGTTTAGCTGGACTCAATGTGGAAATAATATAATTGCATCATTATATGATAGCTTCATATCACTTATGAGCATGATGGATTGATAAAAAGAAGGAAAGAAAGAAAAGATGCTACCCAAGGGTTGGGTAGAGATTATGCTGCCAAAGCAGTAATTACTAGACTAAAAGAGAGGGTTGAACAGCTGCCAGCTGGATGATATATTTTCAAAAAATGCGGGACTGGACTTTCTTGTATCTCCTTGGCCCAGTAAGCTTAACTGCAGACTGAAAATCTGCAGTGTGCCTAGCAAGTATAAATTTGGTTATGATTATAATCCTACAATTTGCTGTGAGTAAGCACCATTAAATAAAGTTCTTCTAAACTGGTAAGCATAGAACTCCTTGACAAATCCTGGAATCCACATTGAATTTGCAACTGAATGCTGACTTTTTGGTTTTTCCTCCAGCAAGTTATATTTTTCTCCTCCTTCTCTACCCACTTATACTTTGCCTGTGGAATAACTTCAGAAAATTCAGAAACTTGTTCACTCTTCCACCATATCTACATTAACCATAATAAAGAGGCTGCCTGTTTGTGGATGATAATTCACAGGAGGAAATCATGAGGTGGGAAACAGCACTGAACTTGGTAGGATAGGGAGGAGAGAGCTTGTTCACAGTGGCAACGTTTGGACAGCAATTTCCTGGGCTGGCCAAATGATGAATCTCTGCTCAGATATCAGAATGGTCGATGATTCCTTGCAGCTGTTTATGCTCTGCCTGCCTTACTCTGCGGTGGAAAATCCTGGGTTCTGCTGGAACCATTGTGTGCCATGCTTTCAATAGCAGAGACTGGATCTGCATTGAAGCCAGATGTACTTCTGTAAATAAATGCTTGTGTGGGTTGGGGTGTGTGTGTGAAATGGGAGAAAAGTTGCCAACTCATTTTTCTTGCAGACAAGAGCAATGAAAAACCTGCCATTCCCCTTTAAGAGCTCTGTCTCCTTAGCGCCCTGTACTGTATCAGTCTCCAACTTTTTCTGTTTCATTAAAATTCTCCAGCGGTCGATAGGGTTGTTGCTTAATAGATTTAGCATTGGCTGTCCTTAGTAGTGCTGAATTCCCATACATCTATTTCACCTGGCATGTTTTGTACAAATGGCTGAGCAAATCTATCCATTAGGCTGGAAAAATCTGGCATACAGTTGCCTGAAGTCTGATACTCTGCAGGGGTGGTTAGATGATAGCATTTTGTTCAGTCTGGAAGTCTTCATCCTAGGGGTATTAGACTTTTCCAAATATTCAAAGGTCTGTCTCTATATTTTTTTTCAGTCATCCATACATTGTTTTTGGGTTGTTCAAGCTTCTAATTTCTCATGTTGGAGAGACTAGGACAGCTTTCCTTAATCTGAGCATTCTCTAGGTATGTAGTTTTCAATGGCCATGCTGGCTGGGGAATTCTGGGATCCGAAGTCCATATCTGAAGGGCACCAAGGTTAGCAAAGGTTAGATTAAGGTAGTATTTCTTATCTCTGGATATTCCTGTGGGTTTCAGTTTTGTTTCAGATGACACTTGGAGCTTTCTGATCCCTGAATATGCCTTCCATTTGGATTATGAGAGAAGCAGGTAAAGCCGGTCTCCTGGTAACTTCATGGATGCAGCCTTGTCGTTTCCTTAATAACAGTATAGAAATAGTTCGCCATTGTTGTCTTCTGGGTTTCTTCTCACCTCTCACTGTAGCCTACCCCTGAGATTTCCTGGTAGTTTCCCCATCCAAATACTGACCAGATCTAACTTGGTTTAGCTGTTGGAGATCAGGCAACACTAGCTAGATAATTCCACTTGTTGTGATGATGTTAACAGTAGTAATAGTAGTAGTAATGGCTTGATTTTCTTGAAATAAATAACTCTGTCATCCAGATTATGTTTCCTTCTGTGGTAAATGTTCTATGCTCTGCTTCTGCCCATACAGGCTGCCACTGTGGGGAAGGTTGGCTTCAGTGATCTTTAATCCTCTTGGGTGTAGGAAGTTTGAGAATCTGTGGCTTAGAGTAACTGAAATTGTGTGCTTAAATTTGTCTACCAAATTAATTTTCAGGTAGTAGGCAATGGAAAAAAGATACCGTTTCAGAGTTATTGCAGTTGTCAATACTTAGTCCAATAGTGCTGAACTACTATGAGGCGACCTGTGATGTAATTGTGAGTTGAAATTTAACATTTTTGGAAATTGGAAAAAAAAGGATATATTTTCTGTTTTTTTGTGGGGGAGGAAATTGAAGTTTTGAGACAAACTGAAATACAGTTCCCCTTACAACTATAAATAAATGAATGGCTCCTTCACTCACTATCCTTTGCGGTCTAGTGCAGGACAAATCAACCAACCTTTTGATCCAGAATCTACAAGAAGTCAACCCACGGGCAAAAAATGGCGGAATGCTTCCTTCTCTTGTGAATAAATAGCAGTGCTCCTCAAAGGAAAAGATGCATTTTTTCCCTTGCATTTGAGAATTCTGTAAGCCACCCGGAGTCACCGTGTGTGAGTTGGGCGGCCAAATAAATTCGTTTAATAAATAAAATAAATTCTCCTCTAGAGTTTGCCCTCTGTGTACAGCGATTGAAATGATTTGTTTTTGTAAAGAGTCCTATGTAAGGTCTTAGGAATTAATTTTGGGAGCAAAGGATGGTTAACAACAGTTTTCTTAACCATTCCATGCATCGTTAAGAGGATTTTTCTTTCATTTCTTTCAAGAAAAAAAGTACTTCTTCTCCAAAGCTCCAGAAAATCTTTTTTCCCCCGTCAGTCTTTATTCCACCTCTTTGCATCTCTAAATGTGATGAGCACATTTCTGAAGAATGCTTGTTTGTAACCTGTTGGCCAAGCTGAATAAAACCTAAGACAACCCAAAATGATTGAATCACGCAGTGGCTTTTTCTATTTTAAGTTCAAACCCATTGCCTGTGTTCGCCCTCTTATTTATTTGATTTATAACCTGCCGTTCTGCTCTAATGCTGAGGTTGCCATGTTCTTTCTTCTGGAATTGTTTGCTGTGACTATCTGGCTATCCAGTGGCCAGCTAATGATGCCAAGGTGTCCAGTCTTATTTATTTATTTGATTTCTAATTTTTATTTCTATTTCTATATATTTCATAAAATCATTGAACAGAAAAGAAAACCGAAGCAGTGAGAAATAAGGGTTCCCCCCCTTTCAATTAACTCCCTTTGAAAGACAGAGAAAAATAATCTACATCTTTTGAAGGGAGTAAAAGCACAGTTCAGCCTGGTATTGTTTTAAAAGACCAACATTGTCTGGGGTTGGCTGGTGCAAACTCCTGTTTAACTTCTGTAGTTAAGAAGAAAATGGAAACTCGAGCTCCTTGCAAATGAATGGAATTACCCTGTAGTTTCTTACCTGTATGGAACTGAATACATTCATATAGTCATGACTATGCCAGAGAGAGTGCTGTTGCATCTAACAACCTCCCTTCTTAAATCTTAATGAGACTTTTGTGAGAGCACCTTAAAACGTGGCCGCAATTTCAAAATAATCTTTTGAGTATTTTGTTCTGCCAAAGATGATTTTTTTCCCCATTTGGTGACAGCTTTCATCTTACATTATTTTGAATTGAGTTATTTCCCATCCTAAACACAGGGCCTGGGTTGGGAGAGGCATGGAGAGGCAGAGGAGAAGCCAAATGTGTAATCAATCCTTATTGTACCGTGTATAATGTATATTTTTCTGTCGCTTTTTAAAAGCGAAGGCCATCTTTTGTGATGAGCCAAATGGTTTGAGATTTTTTTCCCCCCCATTTAGCACAACAGAAGCCAACAAACAAATTAGAACCTAGAAAGTCCATTTGATATTCTAGGCACCAAACTATTTATGGGAATCAATTTATTTTGGTTGTGTGTATTTATTTTGTCTCTGTGTGCAGGTGAGAATATTTTTCCAAGTATGATTTTGTAGATTCAGCATACTTGGGGGTAGGGATGGGGGGGGGCTTTGATTTCCCCCCCCCTCCTGAATTTTGGGTAGCTGTTTTGCTTCATGGATTATTTGGGGAGGCACTGTTTCCCCAAGCCTGTGCTATCTGGAAAGAAAAGAGCTGTTTAAAATCGCAAATAGCGGCAGCTAATGATTTCCTGCTGGCTGTTGGGCTACCCGGGCAGGTTTTGTTTTCGGACTGAATTTTGTTCATTTTAGTTTGACTATAGTAAAAAAAAAAAGACATGATTTTTTTTCTGTTTCCCTTGAGTCATTGATGCTATGTGGGTTGCTGTAGTCCACAATTTTGGGATATGAAAAGCAATGAGTCTCCTGGTATGGTCTAATTCGAAAATGTGGCTCTGTGTTTTGCATTTTGTGGGGGCTAAGGGACCAAATAGGAGCATCATCTTGCATATACGTAAAGCATCCATTCCACCCCTTTGGACTTTTGACCCCCCCTTCTCAAAATGGGGCCTAGCCTCAACCCAAGTCTGAAGTTCAGCTCTCAATGTGCCACTCAAAGGCAAATGTGGCCCTTGAACAGACAACGGCATTCCTGCAGAGCTCCATCTTGAGGAGGGAAGCAAAACTGGCTAGATGCTGGAACAGAGAGTCCAGGTTTAGGTTTGAGGTTGGGTACCTTCCTTTCATTGTAGGAAAGTAATGACCCTGTCTTTTGCAGGGCAGCTAGTATGTCTGTGTGGATTTCAATTTTGCCTCCGGTTAAAAACAAGCCTTCCAGCCAGGCTTGACATGATGTTAGCTGTGCAAATGTATTTAAAGCTAGGTAAATAGCAGCTTCATAGAGGTGATATATTGACACTTTATTTTTTACTTACAGATTAAAAATGGGCAGCAGAGTTGCTATGTGTTAAAGAATAAAGATCTGGAGCTTCCATCCAAAGGCATGGTCCACTTGGAGATAGAGGTCCTGTTTAATCCTGTAAGTTTATGGTTTTTAGATGAGTGAGGGTAAGATGATCTGATGTTAGCCTTCCCCACCTTGGCACCCTAGAAGGGTGTTGGGATGGCAACTCTCATAATTCTCGGCCAGCAAAGAATGCTGGTTGTGTATTTTGGGAATTGCAGTGCTTTGGAGGGAGTCTGAGTGGTGGAATGCTGTCTTCCAATGAAGTAGTCCAATGAACCATCACTTATGGGCCTGACTTATTTCAACAGACTGTTGTAAAGGTTAGGCATGGTTTAGAAATCAGATGTACAACTCCACCGTATATCCACTGGAGCTCACTGGAGTTGAGAGGCCAATAAATTTAGATGAACAAACAAAAAAACAAAAACAAAAAATAACAATAGGGTTCCTGAAAAGTGGAAATAAATGTTTCTCTCTCCTGATTGTAGTTACATTGTTGGGAGAGATCAGAGTAGGGTTTGCATGAGCCCAAGACCTGCTGCAGCCCATTCCATAAACCATGGTTATCCTGATTCTGAATTACCTCTTTATGAGTGTAGGTATGTTTCTGGGTGACCTTTTCTCCAAGACTGAAGAAGAGCTTAACAAGGGAGGTTTCAACTCTAGTGGACTATTTGGATAAAAGGAATATTAGCAGGAGATATGCAAGTGTAAACTTGTCAGTGTTGTGGGCTGGTGCTTGAATGCTAAATGGAGCTCTGAACCCTGATGTTGTGTGGCTGTTATTACTTTATTCCAGGTAAAGGCAAGCATTAGAACCTTTTCTCCACGTGAGAGGAGATTTTTAGAAGACAATCGCAAGTTTTCTAAGAAGGTATGTCTGTGTTGGGGCCAGACTAAACCCAGCTGACCCCAGAATTCCATAACTCTGTTCTTTCGTTCTTTGGAAAGTGCCACATCTTCATGTGCTACAAGATAAAAGACATTAAAGTTCTTAAGTTAGTTTTTACAGCTATTAGATGCTGAATATATGGAGACAGGACTTGGTAGCGTTGATATCTGTTAGAAACCACAATAATATCAGAGGATGTTACATGAGCTATGACATCATGCAAATCACATCATTGGCATTATTGGCATGACGGCATCTGGACACACATGATGTCACTTGCCCACCCCTGTAGAAACTTATGCTGGATAGGAATGTTAGATTCATTGCTGAATGTCAGGATTCATTGGGTTCCCTAATCAGGAAAAATCCTCGCTTCAGTTAAATACTTCTTTTTTGTCATGTTACTCTCCAGCATTTTAAGAATGATGCAGTGAAGAGCAAAGAGTCAGTGTATCTGAAGCATGGTATAATGCACCCATATAATAATAATAATAATAATAATAATAATAATAATAATAATAATAATAAATGTATTAAACTTGTAAAAAATCATTTGTGTATGTAGAAAGAACAAATATGAATAAGTTATTCTGTTTGGGTTTTTTTTTTCTTTTTGCTGTCCAGTCTGCCCTAAAACCTAGTCTGCCCCTGTTTATACTCTTCCTTATTTTCCTTCCCTTGGCTACCCACCAGATCTTATCAAGAAACGTGGATCGTGTGAAAAGAATCTCCATGGCAATTTGGAACACAATACAGTTCCTTCGAAGCTGCTTTCTCTGGGAATCTCCCATAAGAAGCTTGATAGCTTTTGTGGTGAGTGGGATTAATTCACACACATAATTAAATGTGTTTTCTTTAAGAGGCCTTTGTAATTAGATAACTACTGAACTGCTGCTTTTGGCAGGAGTAATATATGTCTTGAGAGAAGATCTATATGATGCAAAGACCTGAACAGGGATGGATCTGAAAACACTGCTGTCCTTTTGCTGAACCTTTTATCTGGGAAGGAAGCTGAATTCTGTCTGCCCCCCCCCTTTTTTTAATTCGGCTATTGCCAGGTCTCGGCCCATTTATTTTGCCACTAGAATTGCCCTGAACAAGACTGAAAACTGAACTGAGCTTCATATGCATAATCCAGAGTCATCTTGTTTGAGTTGGGTGGCCATGCAAATGTTCCAATTCAATAAATTAAGCCCTGCCCCCTTTTTAAATTTGTCTGTTATATTGTTTTTTCCTCTCAAAATTCAAGGCAGCTTCTATAATTATAAACTGATGCAGGAATTAGAACGGTACCCTAATTTTTTTTAAAAAAAAGAAAACAACGCAAAACATGAGAACTTTATTTGCTTATTTATTCATGGCCTCAGAAGAATGATAAAAGCAAAATACAGCAAGTATGATAAATGAAATAAAATAAAATTACATTAAAAAAATTGGAAAAGTTTATCATGTTAAGGATGCTCTGGGTGATTTTGAAGAAAACATGGCTGCTGATAGGTAATTTGCAACCTTCTTAGGGGTTTCTGAGAACTGATCCCATAAAAGAAGAGGGGCAATCATGGGAGATACAAATAATGTAGCACTAATAATAAAGAAAAGGCATCCTTGAACAATTTCAGCTTCTGGCCATTATACTACAGCAAGATCTGTTTTTCAGGTGCTGGGTGCCAGACATTGTACATGAAGGGGATACATGAAGTATGTATGAAGGGGATGTATAAACACAAGTCATTTAAAAGTAGCAACCCTTACCTGGTATCACCATCTCTCATGAACTTTCTGGTGAAAAGATTGAAATGTTTGGAATTTTTATTCAGTAACTAGTAACTGCCTTCTTTCTGAGGTAGCATCATATCAGGCCCAATTTGCCAGCCAAGTATCTCTAAAGCAGTGTTTCCAACCTTGGCAACTTTCAGGTGTATGGACTTCAACTCCCAGCATTCAACTACACTGGCCATCCTTTTGGGGAATTCTGGGTATTGAAGGCCACACATCAGGAAGTTGGGAAACAATCAAGGGTGGAAAGCACTACTATAGAGTCTAAACATCCCTAAGAAGAAGGGATGGGATGGGAGATTTTTATGTCTCTATATTTCTTTGAGAAATGGAAACAATAAGACATGTTGCTTGCTTATTCCTCCTGTTAGGATGTCCATATAGATCTTATTTCTCCAGTGCTTACTTTGTTTCATGGGAGAACATTCCACTTTTATGGACCTCTCTGAAAATAGTTACAGTACAGATGGCCAATAAGTCAATGAAGATTCTCAGTCATCCAGGTGGAATTGTCTGTAGGTTGAGACAGCAAACCCACTAACCCACTGAGACAGAGGCTTGTACACCCTAAAGATCCAACACCAAAACACACGAGGAGCAAATAGTATATGCAATCCAGTGCAAGGAGGAGTGTTCTGAGCTCTACAATGGAGAAACCAAACAGCCTTTGCACAAGAGGATGGCCCAACACAGGAGGAGCAACGCCGCAGGACCAGAATCAGCGGTTTACCTTCATCTAAAAGAAAAAGGACACTCATTTGAGGACAACAATGTTCACATTTTGGACAGAGAAGATAGGTGGCTTGAGAGAGGGGTTAAGGAATCCATTCATGCCAAAGTGGAAAATCCTTTCCTCAGTAGAGGTGGAGGCCTCAGACACAACTTGTCCCCCATTTTTCATGCTTCTCTTTCATTAGTCCCCAGGTAGATTAAGACCACTTCACAAGTTTACCAGGAAGGCCACTCTTAGCGATCCACTTGGGGATGAGCGAGGGATTTAGGAGTAAGACATCCCAAGGACAATCCACACCTCCATGGCACAATTAACAGCCATTCAGGGGTGGGGACAATGCAGCCACCCTGGAAGACATATATGGGGTCCCCTCACCAACCTTCTCCCAGACTGAAGGAGCTGCTTGGACAAGCAGCGAAACATTTCAACTAAAAAGAAAGAAATCCAGTTGCCATGACTCAACCTACAGACATACAGATGGCCAAGTGTCTTCTGTTAGCTTAGCATTTGTGATTGTTTAGAATTTATCTTCACCCCTACTTAGCTTAATACTCAGTAAGTGAAAAATGACACTGATGACTCAAATATTAATAAGCAACGGTGTTGATAAAGCATCTAACCCCCAAAGAACTTCTTCAGCAGGAAAACAAATCAGCTTATTAGAAAAGTTGTGGCTTTTTAATCTCTTGTAGACTGAATGTAGGAGTAATGCTCCTGTGACAATGTCTGGAAAGTATACAACCGAAATATTGTTGCTTAACTGATCTCCCTTAAAAAAAGAAAAAGCAAATAGATTATATTCAGCGTCCTCATAAATCTACAGCCTTTATTGAATAAGCCAGGTTTGCTGGATTCACACAGTCCATAAACTTTTTTTTTATTTGCGTGTGTGTGTCTGCGCACACACACATACCACTTCTTAGCCCCAAAATAAGCATCATTGTTAAATGAATAATTTAAAGTTTCCTAAAAAGAATCCCAGGAATGAAAATAATTTTAGAAATTCTTTTCCTGCCATTGGGAGGGAAGAAGTTTAGTTCAGTATACCTGGGAAGACACCAGATTGTATAAGATCAAGGTTTTTTTTTAAAAAAAATAAAGAATGGTATATTTAAAAAGTTTTAAAAAACTTCTATGACCCCCTGGAAGATTACAGAGCTTCTAAAATGAACTGTGGGGAGAGGCAAATACTGTATCTGAAGAACATTCAGTTCCAAAGCATTTTTCCTTAGTTTTCGAAGCTTAAAGTAGGAGAAAAAAATGTGTAGAAAACTAAAAAGGAATAGGAAGCGATTTGCAGAAAAGATGATTAAAATGTGAACAAATCCATGCTGTGTTTATAACTGGTTGGCAAGCATTTCTAATTAAATGATCTTGGGGAGCTTGTCAGAGAAGGCAATAACTGGCTGAGGGAATAAAGCAATTCTATCAAATACCTCTTTTTGCTCCTTAAAATGAACTGCCCATCTTTAAAGCTGAACTCTAAGTGAGCCTTTGGCCATACATGTGAAGACTTGGCAGGACAGAGGAACACTGCAAGTTCTCAAGCCCAGCGTTATGCCGCTTAGCTATTACAAGCTAAATAACTAGGAACATCCTTGGATCTCTTTTATCTTCCAAATTATACTGTGTGGAACTACAGTTATAGCTGTGCTGAGAAATTATACTTCATTTCTTTTGCCGTTAGCAGTTCTCATTCTGATGGAGGAAAGCAAGTAGGCCTCACCATTTCTTTTTAGGCAGGAGAGAATTTTGGAGAGGTTCCCCTAGAGGGAGTGACACGGTGGCAAAGCTGTGTGCGTTGTCTTTGTACAGATGGATCAAGCGCTGGCCACACTTCCATTAACTCTCAGAGGGATATTCTCAGGAAGAAACCCAATGGGGCTTTTGACATGAGGGATTAGGGATAGCCACGAAAGCTGTGGAGGAGCTACAGGAAGTAGAGGGAGTCCTTGCTTAACAACCATTTGTTTAGTGATGGTTCGGACTTACAATGGTGCTGAAAAAACTGACTTACGATTGGTCCTCACACTTTAAAAAAAAATAATAATTATAGACCGCCCACCTCACTATAAAAGTGACTCTGGGTGGCTTCTTGTTGTTTATTCGTTTAGTCGCTTCTGACTCTTCGTGACTTCATGGACCAGCCCATGCCAGAGCTTCCTGTCGGTCGTCAACACCCCCAGCTCCCCCAGGGACGAGTCCGTCACCTCTAGAATATCATCCATCCACCTTGCCCTTGGTCGGCCCCTCTTCCTTTTGCCCTCCACTCTCTCTACCATCAGCATCTTCTCCAGGGTGCCCTGTCTTCTCATTATGTGGCCAAAGTACCTCAGTTTTGCCTTTAATATCACTCCCTCAAGTGAGCAGTCTGGCTTTATTTCCTGGAGGACAGACTGGTTGAATCTTCTTGCAGTCCAAGGCGCTCTCAGAATTTTCCTCCAACACCACAGTTCAAAAGCATCGATCTTCCTTCTCTCAGCCTTCCTTATGGTCCAGCTCTCGCAGCCATATGTTACTATGGGGAACACCATTGCTGGGTGGCTTACAAATAAAAATTATAAAACCATTATAAAACTAGAAAAAGTACAAAAAAGAAAAGAAAAAAAGGAAAGACGGAAACTTATGACGGTTGCAGAGTCCCCGCAGTCATGTGATCACGATTTGGGTGCTTGGCAACTGGTTCGCATTTATGACTGTCACAGCATCCTGTGGTCACGTGATCACCATTTTTGACCTTCCCAGCCGGCTTCTGGCAAGCAAAATCAATGGGGAACCGCATGATTCACTTAAGGACCATGTAGTTCACTTAACGCCCACAGTGATGAACCAGGTCAGATTTGCTTAATGACCGCTTCACTTAGCAACTGAAATTCTGGTCCCAACTGTGGTTTTTAAGTGAGGACTTCCTGTAATATCCACAGCAGCACACTCTCTGTCATTTCTCAGGGTCATAAGAGCTCAGAAATTCCACCAAGAAAAATTGGAAATAAATTTCCAAGGAATAAAGTAGAAAATCAGAAGTTCTTTTGCAGAAGCCTCTTTTTTTAAAGAAATTGCAAGGGTGATACTTACTCATTTAATGAAACATAGGCACACCACTGATTACTGCATTAATTCTTTGGGAGAAGACAAAATAGAAACCTTCAAGCTACCTTTCTGAGACCAATCTTACTGATGGCTTAAAAAACATTTCTACAGAGTGTGTTCCTGTTCTGCAGGATCTCACCCTAGAAGGTTTAAGCCTGCTTTAAGGAGCCAGTACCTACCATTGCATAACATATGTTTCTCTCCCCCCCCTCCCACCAAAAAATTAAAGGTTAATTTTAAACATTGAATGGCTGTTGTGAGGAATTGTGCCTCATTGCACATTCTGCTTATGATTTTTTTTTCCAGAATAATTACCCCTTCTATCGACAGCTTGCAGTGAATTAATGATAATTATGTCATTTAATGAAATTACAGTTTTTCTTAATGCAATTATAGTAATCTGAGGGAAATTAAAGGACATATTCAACTATCCCCCTTTTTTTCTTATGTTCTTTAACTTCTTGGAAAAGCCCATCTGAGCGTTTTCCAAGGGATGTTGTAGGCAGGCATTAAAGCTTCTGGAGAAAGGGAAGTGCCGTTCTCTTTTTCTGCCTAGAACCTGTGGGGGCTTGCAAGTGGGCAGAGTCAGAGCTAACCCTTGTGATGGATGGGATTAGAACTAAAAATAGACAGGGCCACCCTCTTTTCACAACTGTTCACTTTACATCTGGCCAACCTCTTTTCACAGTCACCATTTTTCACCCATCCCAGCTTCTTTTGTGGTGGTGTGTTTCCCCCTGCCCACCAACCTCACCCCCCTGGTTTCATCTCTCACTTTCCATTCCAGGGACTGTTGTGGGGCAGAATGCCAGAAGATACAAACGGATTACTTTCCATGAATTTTTTTGCAATAAGCCTATGAACTATGAAAAAATCAGGCCAGGTCCCAGAATTCTACACCTCTTGACCATATACTCATCTGCTTTGGTAGTATGAAGCTAAATGGAAAGAAGGGGTTTAGATTGCTTGCTTTCTCACTGACTTTTCTGGTTTCAAAAAGCCAGGAGAACCTTCTTATTTCTTGGATGGGAGACTACCAGGTAATCCCAGGGCAATAGGCTAGACTGGAAAGTTGAGAAAACATCCTGGAGGAAGGCAGTGGCAAATCAGTTCTGTTGCCAAGAACACTAATGGAGATGCCCATGAAGTCACCAGAATCTTGACTTGAAGGATGGATTTCAGCTTTTTCATACTTAGTTCAATTTTAGAGTAGCCCACTGGGAATAATTATGGCTGAAGCCATTGAACTCTTAGATGGTAATGAATCTTATTAATTGCATGCAATTAATGTAATCATAATTAAGCTGACATGCCTAGGGAAGGCTGCCTAGCATAAAGCCCTAAGAGCTGAGGTGGTAGCACCAAGCTGATGTTGAAGAGCTAAGGTTGATGTTGTGGTGGCCCTGAACAAATCTTATATGGAAGACTATCAGGTAACCTCAAGCCTATAAGGTAAATTAGGTAGTTGAAGAAACAACTCTGAAGAAATGATAACGCATTTCTGAATCGTTTTAAAGAAAATTCCACTGTTGTGTCCATGATGTCGCCAGTGGTCAAGCTTCTTCTTGGTTCAGTTTCAAAGTGGCCCACCATGAGCAGTAATGGCTGAACCTGTTTAGTCCTCAGATGGTTAAGGATGTATGCAAGATATTGTGATGGCCATCAACTGTGATACTAACACAAGGAAGTAGCCAAATCTATGGTGAGGGAAAGAGCTCTTGATAGCTATTGGTCCTGGTTGCCACATGGAAGAAAGACTGTTCATAGAAACAGAGAGTTGGAAGAGGTCTTAGAGGCCAGCTACTCCAACCACCTGCTTCAGTGCAGGGTCCACTAGAACATCTCTGATAAAGCATCTCCAGCCTCATTTGAAGATTCGCCACATCATGTGGCAGCTTGTCCACTGGAAATTCTTTCTGATGTCTAACCTGAACTTCCTTTCTTGAAGTTTTATCTCGTTGTTTCTGGCCCTGCTTTCTGAGACAACGAATAATAAGTTGACTCTTTCTTCTATCTGACAATCCTTCACACATTTTGGAGACTGTTATCATATTTTTCCCTTAGTGAATTTTGTAGGCTATACATAGTAAAGGCAAAGGTTTCCCTCGACGTAAAGTCCAGTCGTGTCCGACTCTAGGGGGCGGTGCTCATCTCCGTTTCAAAGCCGAAGAGCCGGCGTTTGTCCGTAGACACTTCCTCCGTGGTCATGTGGCCGGCATGACTACACGGAACGCCGTTACCTGCCCGCCGAAGCGGTACCTATTAATCTACTCACATTGGCATGTTTTCGAACTGCTAGGTTGGCAGGAGCTGGGACTAGCAACGGGAGCTCACACAATCTTGGTGGCCATCCTCTGAACTTGCTTCAATTATGTTGCTGTCCTTTTTAGACTGTAGCCTAAATCTAGGCACAATATTCTCTATGGGATCTGATCAGGGCAGAGCAGAGTTGACAATTACAATTAGGTGTCTGTTAACCCCTCAAGATACATTTGCTTGTCGAGCAGCTGCATTACACATTCAAAGACAATGTGGAAGGCGAATGCAACTTCCTGGTGGGCAACATCAGAGGAGGGCAGCCTTCATGCTGTGGTGGTGGGTGAGGAGCACTGAGAAGTTTGGCTGTTCTTTGAAACAAGGTGTTGAATCTTCTGGCTTGGGCGATCCAGCTGGTGTCTATCCAGTGGCTATTCTCCTCTGAGCCCCCGTGTTTAAGCTATATTGAGTGTCCCTTGTACACATAAAGCAGAGAAAGTAGATCTTATCTTTATTCATGGACCACTGAAACTGTCCTGAGAGAAATACTACTTTGCACAGGGCATTGTTCAGCAATGAATTTTCTGCCTTCAGACATGGCAGTGGCCACCATTCTAGATGGTTTCAAAAGGACACTGGACACAGCCAGGAAGGATGAGGCTATCAGTGGTTACTAGGTTGTTTTCTAGCTCTGAAATTGTGGACGCCACGTCTTGAACACCAGCTGCTGAGGAGCAAAAACTAGGCATGAGGGCAACCACCTTTCTATATCTTGTTTGGCCATTCCTGTGACTGAAATGGGCCCTGGGCCTAAGCCATTTTAGGACTCTTCTTGAATTCTTGCATTTATGGAAAGATAGACTAACCCTGTTTTTTAAAAACTCCTTCCATCAATTCAATCTTTGTGCCCTCTTGAGTGGCACGTGTGTCCCCCTCTTGGCTCTTTAATACATTATGCAACCATTGTCTTTATGGAAATAATAATCATACCACCACCCTGAATCTAGCAGATGGGAAAACAATTGAAACTGCTTGCTCTGTCTTGCCCTATCACAGAACTACACTCTCTGTGGTGATGTTTCCAGCTAACTTGTCCACTTGTATCTGTATCTTATTTTTGAAACTGCAGAGCTTTATCATTTTATGTTCAAGCTGTCATTTTTACAAGTCTTTCTGGCTACTCTCCTCGCTGGACTGTGCCTCTCCTCTATTGTCTCCCTGGGCTTGGCAAGCAATGGGTCCTGTTTTACTCCTATACAAGATGGACGTGCTGTCAACAGTAACCTATAATTATACCCACCTCAGGTGACAGTTAGGTGACAAGAGAACTAGTCTAATAATTTTAGCTGCCTGATCTGATCCTTTCTGGAGAGAGAAATTCCCTGTTGTGGTCCAGTCATCAGTCTGTGGCTCAGCTTTGCCTGTTAACCTCTTAATCATTGGATTCCTCCTGAATCCCAAACAGGTTCTACTGTGATCATTGGCCCCCTTGCTCTTTCAATGCCGCCTCTCGTTTTTCAATACTCTCAGACAGCTGCCAGCTGATATTAGTTGAAAGAGAGCTTATGTAGTCACACAACTTATGGAGAATCGCAATATTTCTCTGGGCTCTGCAGAATCACACTGACAAGAAGATAGAAGCTCCCTCCTTCCTTCTTTCCTTCGAAGAAGAAGAAGAAGATTGGGAAATCATAACAGTGACAATTTTCTGCATAGTCCGCTTGTTGGCTTCTACTGAGGAGAGGCATGTAGTTTCTTGAGCACTGCCTCTTTCTCCTGAAAATGAGAGGAAGCCATTTAGCTGCAGGGAGAAAATTGAAAGGCTAGACCGATCATTACTCTGATGTTTGGGGTGCAGTGAGCATGGCCAGAGTTTTGGATCTGTTTTCCAAAAGATGCTTCAGAAGGCAGGCAAGCACAACACCACGTGCAACCTTTTAAAGCAGCCATGCCTTTTTCTGGGACTGCACACAGAAGCACCTTTGGGGGGATCAAATCTGAAGTACTATATTGTGAAGTACTGTATTGTCCTGATGATAAGACCCTCAACCATCCATCTAGTCTGTGAGAATAATGCCTTATCTTAATTACACAGTGGAATATGTGGGGTTGAAAGTCATCAACTTTTTCCAATAGGGGATGGTAGACAATGTCACAGACCAGAGTAGTTCTTGTTCACTAATCTGAACAAATGTGCTGCTTCCAATTTGAACCATGCCTGGTTCTGTGAACCACGGGATGGTTGGTTAGGTAACTGTTTTTAACCACCATTTCATCCTTTCCTGCTAAAACTGATAAAGATGCCCTCAGATCAAGGCTGACTTCTTGTGGCTGAGGTTTTCTTGGCCATAGGATGGAGGTGGCTTGCTATTGTCTTCTTTCATAAAAAAAATTGACATCCCAGTCTTTGCCCTGGGATTTTCTGAGCTGGTGGTTTCCCACTGAGTTACAAGCAACCTCCTGAGTTACTTGCTTACCTCCTGAGATTACCCAGGGTTAGCTAAAACTACCATCTGCTGTAGTGAGAAAAGATGTGATGACTACAAGTTAAGCTTAACTCCTGGGGAGCACATGGACACAACCAAGTACTTTGGGGGCAATAATGTAGCCAGTGGCTGCTAGTGCCTTCTTTTCGGGTGCCTCTTAACTTCCCTATCTAACCTATGTAAACTACTTATCCAAGTACCCACCCAAGTACTAACTTGATCTCTCTTCCAAGTGATAATCAGGCCTAATCCTGCTCAATTTACACGCTCAGGAAAAATCTGCCAAGGACTCACCCAGTTGAGATTAATGTTTCCTTTGAATCAAGATCAATTTCTGGCAAGTACCTGGGCACATCCATCAATTTCCATGGCAGTGTCTCAGCACAGTTTGCCATTGTGATCTTCTGGGATGTTCTTGACTTTCTAGCCTAGCCAAACTGAACTTACAATATTGCAGTAGAATATTGTATTCTTTGGCCCAGTCCATCAGCAAGCCTTTCGGCGCATGATTTTCTGTGGTCATAAAAGGGCAATGTACCAGGAATCTGTTCTCTACACACAAAAACAAACTTAACTTTACAGAATGGACAGAATAAGTGTCATGAGTACTGATGGTGAGCAGGACAGGGGCCCCTTCCTGCTCACCATCAGTACTCATGACAATAAGTCTAGGTAACTCCATAGCTTGCATGTTGTCTTTATACCATCCTGAGCTGCAGATACTTCCCTAAGACAACAAGAAGCGTTTTTCCCCCCCTGTGAATTTGCTTTGGGTGACCTTCTGTTCCTTCATTTTCATGCCCCCTCATTTGTGGATAATTGTGATAGGATGTACATTGAAATGCTAGAACACTACCATACAGCTATCTGTAGGTGGGTGGAGAGATACAAAGTGCTTGGTTCTGAATCTGGTGGGATGCTACAAACCTCCCACCTGGAATTCCCTATGTAAGGACTTGTGAAAGAAGACAGTTAAATCAACAGCAGCAGATCACATTTCTGTGCATATTTCCCAAAAAGAGAAGTTCCTGTAGGTGGCAATATACAATCAAGAATGGCAGAAACTATTTTTCCCCACCCTTCTGTTTTCTTCCTTTCATCTAGCTTACACCATCCCTTGCTCACCTCATTTATTCAAAGTTGCTGTTGTTAGTATTATTATTAGTATTATTTTAGTCCAACCCACTTCACAGACTTGTGGGGAAAATAAGAGGCAGGAGCATTATGTATTGCCACCTTGAGTTGTACAAAATAAATGCTGGATATTTTTACTGTTGTTATTGCTGTTATTCAAAATGCAGGAAGTTTGGGGTCAAAAGGGATGACAGGGAGAACTGGAATCCCCCCCCCCCGCCCCACACTCTCATCAAGAGAGCAGAGACTAATTCTCCATTCTTTTCCTGTAATGTCCTCCAGCCAGGGCTATTCTGAAGAACATAGAGTCTAATGCATTAGAAAACTTAAACATCAAAATGCTAGCTTCTGGCTGCAATTCACAGAAAATAACCATGAAATGATGTTGGAGTGGGATATCCACAGAGCTGTGAGCGCAGTGCCAAGGACGTGAGGCATAATTTTGCCTCCCCACCCTCCAATTTTGTAAAAGGGATCCAGATTCTAGCAGAGTGAGAGGTCACCTCTTTTGTGGGTATACACGGAATGATTCCTATTGGCCGAATGTAGCAGAAGTGAATACAAGATCAGAACACTGGAACAGCATAAACACTTTAGGAAATAATTTCCTGGGTGTGATATGTTCTAGCTGGGGAACTGGCAAGCATTAATGGATTTGCTAAAATTTAGAAACCTCCTAATTCCTCAGCTCCCCCACCCTGAATGGTAATTGCTCTACTCTTTCTTTCTACTTTAAAAATTGTAGATACAACATCTTAACCCAACTTCATCAGTTCCCCAGCCCACTGGAAACTGATGGGGAAGAAGATTCCCAGCATAGAATATTTGGAGGGGTTGCAGTAGCATTAGACAAGAAAGCAGCCAAGGCAGCATTGAATAAGATAAAAATCTGAATATAGAACTGGCAATGTGGGTACTTATTCACAGTATTCAATTGTCATTGTTAAGTGACAATAGAGATCTACTGTACTAATGAATCCATTCAAGAATGTGAGATCTAATAAAGTACACTATGTACCATGCTTGGTACTTGGAAAAAGAATTGCATAACCAGAATACAACTACAAGTAAAATTCAGGATGGAGTGGTGGAACCTAGATGTTGCCTCTCAGATATTTTGAACTTCACCTCCCATAATTTGCAGCTAGAGCATAGCCAGTGGGTGGATTTAGGCTTGCTCTAGTAAAGGAAGGATTGAATTCTTTGCTTTGCAGTTCGGTTTCTGTCCCAAAGTCTCAGTGGATGCTGCTATTTTAATGAGTTCCTTAACTTCCTTACTGTGAACCCCTATTCTTTGCACAATGTGTAATTTGTGGAATCTGCTGCTACCAGATACAGTGATGCTTACTAGCTTCCTACTGATCAAGTGGGTCCAGGGGTTAGTGGTGGGTCTTCATAGCAGTATTGAGTCTGAATGTAATAATGGAAGATAGGCTTTATTTTTCAGTGTTGATTCCTGCCAACTGCCTGGACAAGTCCCTGCAGCTTTCTTGGCAAGATTTTGGAAGTGGTTTGCTATTGCCTGCTTCCTAGGGCTGAGAGAGCGGGACTGGCCCAAGGTCACCCAGCTGGCTTTGTGCCTAAGGCAGGACTAGAACTCGCAGTCTCCTGGTTTCTAGCTTGACCGCTACTTATTAGGGATTAAGAAATAAGTTGGAAGACCTTGTGTTTGCGAAAATTGATATCCATGCTAGGTTGAGTTTGTATTTTTTTAAAAACACTTTAGCCTGCAAAAGAGATTTTTGGTTTTCTTATTCCTCTGAAAATAACTTTTACATTTCTGTTTTACATTCTTTGTTACAATCTGCAATCCATACATGTTTTCAATTTCCTCTGTTCGAGCCCAAGTCTTACAAGGGGGCTGTTGCTAATGTTGTTTTCTGTTACCTATCTTTCCATCACTTTAAAGCCTCCTTGGCTGCCCACACTTCTGAAACTTTTCATAGGAGGAGTTTCTTATGGGTACCCTCCTTGGCAATGGAAATGATGTAGAGGAAGCCAGGGAGGCTTCAGTCAGCTGGAGAAAGGATCGTATAGTGAAAAAAAAAAAAATGCCTGCCTTGTTGAGCAAGTGCAGGAATTCCACATGCAATCCCTGAGAATTTCACCAAAATTCTCTTTGTCTTTGAAAAAGACTACCAGAGCAAGATCTCTTATATATATATACTGTATCTTCCACCACACTTCAGCTATGCTAGCTGCTCACACTTTCCAATCTGAAAAACCAACCAACCAACCAACCAACAAAAAACCCTGCACTGGAGGATGTACCCTCTTGATGCTTCCCTTGAGACTGAATGGAATCTGGGATGCCTGGAAGTCTGCAGAACATTTTCAAGAGAAGTGCAAAATGGAAATGCAGGATATCTACACATACATCCTGGCCATCTCAAAACCAAATCAGGCAAGATTATTCCATCTATGTGAATGTCTCAGATTTTCTCCTCCTTGACTGACATTTCAGAAGGAACCTTTTCAACAGACAGACAGACAGACAGATAGAAACTTTATTTCAATCATTGACCAATGAAACTGCATTCAGTAACACAAACAAGACAAAGTTAACTCCTAACATCACTGACTACTGGCAACCTTTGTGGGTGAATTTTGCTACTTTTAGAGAGAGAGATTTATCCTGATTATCTAACAAATAATGCAAATAGAAATTATTGGAGTGCCCCAGAAATTTAAATAAAAATGTGGTAATCGGCTGGTGGCAAATTTCCCTTTAGATCCGTCAGTAGAAAAGAACGTGGGCTGTGGTTTCTATAGCACCCATGTCACAGGGGCAGTGTTGAGTTTCATAAAGGAATTCAACTATTAAGAGCGACATGTTTTATAGCATTCACTGGGTGAGTCTCCCTCAATCCTTAGCAAAAGAAGTTTTAAATAGAAATTTAAGGACTTAAAAAAATACTTTTTGAATAAACAGAAAAGGGTGTTTAGAATGTTGATTTTGAAAAGTTACAAATGGATTAAGGGTCCAGATGGATTTGAAATAAGATTTTGAAATTAATTATAAGAGTCCTTCCTGTGGGAAAATGCTGTTGTCTTGAATTCTAAAAAAACCAAAAACATGGTAGGATGAGACTTTGAAGGCTGGACACTGGAGGGAACCAGAAGGAACTAAATATTAAAGAAGAATACTTAAACTTGACTTACTAATACAGAATGAAGCAAAATACTTTAACATTGGTATTGAAGGATATTTGTGAACAATGGACTCAGAAGTTAATTTTAAGAATGTCTGCCATTATAGATAAACTGTGTTTAAAAGATGTTATGGAAGAGGAACAAGTTTTACCAGACAAGACTGAGACTGATCTGAAAGTGGATTTAGAAATGTCAGGCTACAAGAATGATATGGAAAAAGATGTTACGCTGGATATACAAATGGAACCAGCTGATGTCTTAATAATTAAAAGGGATATACAAATAACAAACCAGAAGAGTAACTTGGATAACTTTCCTATACTGGATTTACAAAAGAGATCTGTTGAGGTTTCTAAGGATTTTGTGAGAAGGGACAAAGAAAAAATGGAAAGAAATCAAGTTCTAGGATATTATTTGAAGGGATTAAAGATCAAGATTGTTAAAGGTAAAAGGAAGGAATATAAAGTTGGTTTATTTGATCAAGGTTAAAATATATCCCTGGTAGTCCTTAATGGACCTTTGCTGACCAAGACTGAACAATGGCACTTTAAGGATTTCTTTATAGATGGGAAAAAGAGATAATTTGTTGTATTTTAAGAGAAAGTGATAAGTTACAAAAATTGTTTATATTGTTGCAATGAAGGGGGAAGTCATTTCTTTATATATTTCTTTTCTTTTTCTTTACTATATTGTTATTTTTTTCTTTTCTATTTTTCTTTCTTTTCTGCACTTCCTGTTTTTTTCCTTTTACTCTTTTCTTTTTTTTGTATGTATTAATTTTTATGTTTTTAATTGTACTGTTTAAAAATGATTATTAAAAAAAAAGAACTGGCAGGGAAAAAATGCAGAAGATTTTTTTCTGCATGTATGTGCTGGGATGCATAGCCAAGATGACTGTGGTCCTTTCTGAGTCACCTTTCTGACGCAGACTAATAGCATCAGAATACTAGAGCGTCTACCCTTTATTCAGCATTTCAGCATGGGCTTTTGTAGTTTTTCTTGGTCAGTAGCAGAATGAATTTCTTATAAAATTCCAGGTCCAATATTTGCTACAACCTGTTGTCAGGAAAAGAGAAACAATAGTTTGTGTTAAGATGAGGTATCTGGGTAAAGATTAGATTCTTTCGCCACCTGGATTCTTTATTTTTATCTTTATTTATCTTATTTATTATTGTATTTTTATACTGTGTATTTTATGGTGGTTGTTTTTAATTGGTTGTTATAAACCGCCCAGAGTCCCCCGATGGGAGGAGATGGGCGGGGACAAATTAGATAAACAAATAAATATTTTTCCAAGGCTGGTTTATTCATTTGGTTTTTATCAACAGCACCCAAAGGGCGTAGACCCATATGCATAATTCAGTTATTAAATGTCCTTAAAACTTCTAAATGGGACTGTATATAAATATGTTAAACAGCAATGGCAATTACACAGCCACACTCACACATATGCACATGCACACTTTCCAAAAATAAACTTCTTTTATGACATCAAGTATTTTCTTAGGCCAAAGAGGCATTAAAATGAGTGCTGCTTGGTGGTGCTAATTGTCATCATATCCAAAAAGATCAAAATTCTGCCAAAGTGTTTCATTATCACTTTGGCCACTTGTGTAATTTAAAAGGGAAAGGAGAAGCTTAAGAAAAAATATGTTACAAGCAACCTGATGGGTGGTAAAACTTTATTTTATCTATTTGTCAAGCAACATTTTGATACCTTTGAGTCCAGCTAGTTCTACTTTTGCTTTACTGTTCAGGGGCACTGGACTACAGCTCCCATCATCTCCAACTGGAGTGCCCAGAAATCTCAGTTTTGGTTTGCATGCTGGTTCCAAAATGTGAAATTAGAAGGATGCACCTTTTGCTTAACTGAGCAGGTTAGACAAAATTGCAAAGAAACATGCATATGTTTGGAAAAATGTGCCTCCAAAGTGTGCAAATATTCTGGCTCACTTTAAATCAAATCCCAAGTTGGATGCTCCAAATTTGACAGCTTCTGGAAAGTGAGCAACTGAAATTAACACGTTTGGAAAAAGGAGAAATTTTAGAGAACCTGAAATTGAGAGATTTATTTCCCCATAAGGGGGCAAAGGAACATGACCCCAGAACTTTCTACTTTTGTCAACACATGACAGGGTCCAGCTGTGTTCCTTTTTCTTTCATTGTTAAGGAGGTGTGAAATAGCAGCCTTCTAATTCATTTTTTTCATTTCAAGGGGGTTGTTGATAGGTGTTTTTAAACCTTTGCTGTTGAGATCACGTTATTCTAGCAAAAAAGATAGGCCAGGAAATGAGAATTTAAATATTTGGAGCTCAGAAAAGTCATCGTTTAATCATTGGGCTTATCTTTGCACTGTGTTTTGGCATTAGCTTTATAGGTGGGTTTCCCAGCAAACCAGAACAGTTAGACTAATTCACAAGGTCGCACAAAGAGTGGAAGAACCCTTGTTTTGTCCCATGGAACTGGCCATTATTTTTGGTTTGCTTTCTAGCAAGTGGTGTTCTGGTTTTTTGCTGGGCCTAAACAGCTGTCACTATCTCTTTCATGGAAACTTTGAACAGATGTCTAACACAGTTGCTCAAAGGAGGGACGGTTGCAAGAGATTTTTTTTTTTTTGGTCGTCTCTAAGTAGTGAAAGCTAGACCTATACATACAGAGGCATTCTGTTCAGCCTCACACTGACAGCTTCTTCTTCCTCCTGTACCACACGGCGTGTTACCTCACCGGGCTGTTCCATCATGCCCAGTGTTTCATCTGTACATAAAAATTAAAAATTCAAGCAAAAATCTGGCCTGCATGAAAAAGAGGCCCCTCTTGGGCATATGGTTCATTATGCACATTTATTTAATTACTAAAACACTCGAGATGGTTCTCTCGCTCATGCCTGCCCTTGCTTTCAACTTGCAGAGTTAGATCTGTTCTTTAGCATGGAATGTTTGAGACAGCCAAGAAGGGGTGAGCCTTTGCTTTTTCATAAAACTAGTTGCGGTGTTTATTTTCTTTTCTTTTTCTTTTAAATCACCTTGGAAGCATCTTTCTTGGAGGGAGGGAGTTTATGGGAGGGAGATCTGTTTCCTGTACATTCCTATGTATTACACCAGGGAATCAGGAGTCTTTTCAGACCCTGTGGGCTATTGTCCGCTTTCAAGTGATAGGTTGTCCCCCAATCTTGTGAGATAAAGTCACCCTCCAATCTTGTGATATTATCAAGTCCTGAGAGACTGCAGCAGTTCAGCTTCATCCATGAGATTTAACATGAGAATCTTGAAATTCTAGGCGATGTTGGCTTTCTTGCAAGATCTCACGTGAAAATACTGGTTTCTTGGGGGGACTAGCAATTCTCTCAAGGTTTTGCCTGCTCATACCTGTTGGACCACTTTCTGAGAAGGAGATGTTGCAGGGGCTTGTATCTTTTTGCCTCTTACGGAGAATAATGGCTCAAAGATGGCTTTGATCAAGCCAGAACTGCTGATTGCAAAAGGTTTGACAGTCTCATTTCTTCCCTTTCCTGTTTCTCCTTCAATATCTGTTTGGCTCAGAAGAATCAGGAAGGAGCAACTGTATTAGTAGCTATTGAGCGTTGTAGAACATTGTTGATCTGTATTATAAAGAAGCTATGAAGTTACAGGTAACTTCGATTGAACGCAAGCTAAGATAAATAAGAAAGTGGCCAGGACAGGATCCTTATCCCACCTGATTCAAAGAATGAGAGAGCCAAAAGAGAGAATTAAAGCCACCAAATCCAACCCCCATTCAGTGCAGGAATCCAAATTAAACCATCCCAGACAGATGACTCTCTAAGCCTCTAGCTGAACATCTTCAAGAAAGTCCACCACCTCTCTTGGTCATTGTTCTATTGTTGAACGGCTCTTACTGTTAGGACTTTTTATCATTTGGATTCTATTTTCCTGTAATTTAAGACCTTTATTTTCTAACATGTGTCTTTCACTCCAGAATGAAAAAGGACAAGTCTTGATCTTCTTCTACATGGCATTCTTTCAGGTATTTGAAGAATGCTGACATGTCCATCCTTGGTGTCCTCTTCTCCAGGATAACCATTTCCAGTCTTACTTGACAGAAATTTAATTTCTAATTCTTGATCTTCCTTCTTGCCCTTTTCTGCAACTGTTCCAGTTTGCCTGAATCTTTTGAATTCTTTGAATTAAAAATAGTAAGTGTACATTTGACCACCAACAGCATCAACCTTATTTCCAGAAAGTATCTGGTTATTACCTGGGCTCAATAAAGCAAAATAGAAATAATGTGTGACTGGAGCTCACTATTTTGTTTAGAAGGGTTCCGCCTGTCCAGGAAAAAATGTCAAAGATAAGTTGTGGTGATAGGGCATATCCAGATGATAGAGAACCAGCCTGACTTTATTAAATGGATGTGTTACTGCAGGTTACGTTTGCCATTTTGTGAATCAGGAAAACCATGCTCGAATGGTGGCCATTTGGTGAGAGTTCCCAGGCCATGGTCTCAACATTTTCATATATGACCATTGGCACATACTTGGCTTGAACAAAAGGGCGAGGTAGGCATTGCCTGCTGCCCTGGCTATTGGAAGGTATCTGAGCCAGATGAGCAGTATCTGTCTCTGATAAAGCCACTTCCGGTATATCAAAGACTTTATTTATTTTTTTGGTAAATTTATATAGCCGCCCATCTCACCTGCGTGACTCTGGGCAGCGTACATTGTTCAAAAACACAGGAACAATCAGGCCTGCAACTAGGGTCTGTGTCACCCGGGGCAAACATGGATTCAGCGCCCACTTTGGTGCCCCCCAGTGCTCATTTTGGCGCCCCCCCAGCGCGGTGCCTGGGGCACATGCCCTGGTTGCCCCGCCCCCCCGTTTCGGCCCTGAGAACAATGCAACAAAATAACCGAAACCGTAACCACAAAAATCATTAAAAACCATTAAAAAACCATTAAAAATAACTTAATCTGTGGGACAATGTGCTCCATTTCCCTGGCAATACGCCACTTCGTACCCACGTTACCAGATCCCCAGGCCGTATGGTCAAGCCACGTTTTCAGGCCCTTCCAGAAGGCCAGCAAGGTTGGGGCCAACCTGACTTCAAGGGGAATGATGTTCCAAAGGGAACAAGTGGTATTTATTCCACGCTAAAAAGAATGTCCCATTCTGCAGAGAACAAGAACAAAGCATGAATACAAGTGTTCATGTCACTTTATTTTGCAAAGAGCTGTTTGGCAGTGTTAATCAATACAGAATGTGCTTTGGAGACATATTGCCTAATGCGAGGGTATCCCTTCTTCCTTTAACAACATCATTGTTGCAGTTATCGTCATCAGCAACAGCAACAATTGAGTTTCCTGGGAAAGGACATATATTTGTATTCCATTCTGCACTCAAGGCATAGATAGATGTGTTTTTTGTTCACCTTTCGGACTTTTAGATGGGGAGCGGGGTGGGCGCTGTGACTGGCCCAAGACAAACTCGCATTCATTCTGTGCTACGGCTGGGTTTTCACATGGCTCTGAAAACCTGTCCTCATGTCACACTTCAATGGGTGGTTGTTCAGTTGTTCCCTGCCATGGGCATTTTCCCAAACTCTCAAGGGTCTGGAGGATGTGAAGTTGCCTACAGCATCTTGAACAGCCTGTTTTTCTACATGGCATCAACTTTTTAAGATAGGGGCTCCTGGGATAGTAAGATTTAACTTCGGATTTCTAGGCAAAGTGCTAATGGTTGTTTGGAGATAACCACCTAGTATCAAAAGGCACGTACATGACATGTGCCTTAAGTACAACAGACGTGCTTTGGCTTTTGCCTTTAATTTTTTTTTAAAAGCACAAATGGCTGCTTTAAATCCCTTTATTCCATGGCCGTTTTCAGATGGTTTTGTGCTTGGAAAGCGAATGACCTGAGGGATTCAGGGCAATTTTATTGCCTAGTCATGCTGTTGGTAGCATTATGGGCTCTCCTGGTTGCCCACCCTTCTTGTTAATTTAGAAATGGAGATACATTTAAAATGCCATCTGATTATTTTAGTGCATTCTGTAAGGCAGGCATTATGGGTCAATAAAAATGGTAACTGTTTAAATCTCCTGTGGATTTGGGGTGGTAGCACATATGTAAAGCTCGTCCCCCCTTCTGACTGTGGCCCTTTATATTTTACATGCTGCTGTACAATTAAAGAGTGATTTTCTTCTATGGCACTACAAGAACAGTGGGTCAGCTTGGCTCAAACCTGGAGTGGGTGGGTTGGAAATGATCCATGCTTAGAATGACCTCAGGGTAGGAAAAATGTTACCAACAGACAAGCCATTTCATGTTGAAATAGCAATTCAGGAATGGAAGGATTGCACATGTAGTGCTACAGTTGGAAAATCAGGCCTTTAGGAAGCTTTGGATCAAGGAAAAATGACGTGCTTAAACAATTGACTCTGGAAGAGATCCGATGGGAATGAATGCTAGGAAGTTATTTCAGGGACAGACTTCTATATTTGCCCCCCTGGATTCTAGTACAGGTAGTCCTTGTTTAGTGACTGCCTTGTTTAGCAACTGTTTGCAGTTACGACAGTGACGAAAAAGTAACTTTGCGACCAATCCTCGCATTTACGACCTTCGCAGGTCTGTAAAGCAAAGGAAAGCTGAGGGAAGATAGTTAGCACAGTCGCAGTTTCACTTAGCAACCTCTTCGCTTAACGGCCGAGCTGCCAGTCCCAAATTGTGGTCACTAAATGAGGTCTACCTGTATCACTATCTGCAATCCTTTTTTTTTTTTCAACATTACGTTTGAATCAGGGGTGTCCGCAGTGAGTGGGTCAGAAGAATCCAGATGGTGGCCACAATCAGGCACACAAAGTCTGCCCCTTTTTACGTCTGTCCCAAAGGGGGCGGGGCACCAATCACGCGGTTGCGGCTGCCATATGGACTTTTCTGACCCCCTCCCTATGGACACCCAGGTAAGAATTATTATGCCAGGTCAGATTGGCAAGCAGCTGTAGCAGGAGGAATCAGTCCCTCAACTCCGTTCTAAAACTTGCAAGGGGTTGCTGGTATCTCACTGGGCAGTGCCCTTTTTCACGGCCCAGGTGGGAAGGCAAGAGAAACCACATGGTGGGCGGTGGCTTGCATTCAGTCCTTTCTCTGGAACAGAGCTGAGTAGTTGGCCCTTTCAGGCTCTGAGTTACTCTTGAGGCTCTGATGCTTAAAGAGTAGTTCAGAGTTCTTCCCTCTTAGGCACTCCCCAAAACAGGTTTCTTGGGGAGCTTTTGGTCTTTGGCCAAAAGTTGTCAATCTCTGCTCAGCAATCAGCATGAATGGTGGTGAGAAACCCCACGCTAATAGTGAAAGTGGGACTTTTCTCTCAAAGCGGCCATGCCCTTGCATCAAAGGGGGGACAGCTGCTCTCTGATGTTGCCTGATCTTGAGCAAAAGAAGCAGGGTCTTGGTTAATCCTTGGATGGGCCACCACTAGGAAGCAGTGGGAAGCTGCTTCTGTATTACTGCCAAGAAAATTTTTGCATCTTTCTCTTGCTCCCTTCCATGCGCTTACAGTAGGAGCTGAGCTCTACTTGAGGGTGACTTTACCACATGCTTGCTTAATCTTGGCTGTTGAATCTCAGCCCCAAAGGAGAAATAGTTACGCATGAAATGGCACATGCACAGACCACCAGAGTCTGGGGGGCCTTGAAAGGACACGGTGACTTCAGCATTCTGAGAATGGGTGCTTTGCTTGCACTAATACCCTTTGCAAAGATGCCCGTCTCAAATACTTTGCACAGCCTTTGCCAAAATAATAACTAGTTCTAACTTTAAAATGTCATTGTGTTCCTCTTGATCTGTTACTTCCCATTTGGACTCTCCACTTTCTCAACCAAGCATATGAGGCTTCCTTGATAACACTCCCTCTCAATGGAACTTTCCCCTGTCAGGTGAACTTGGAATAGGATAATCTGTTTTCTTTTTAAGTTGGAAAACTCTGCAAAGGGGAAAAGTGAAATTTGGCTAAACTAGAACTCTCAGTTTGGGCTCAGGTGCAGCTACTTGGAGACAGACATTGAAGAGATGGGCAGGTGTGAATTGGCAGGATTGGATGGTCTTTTGATGGGCAAGGACCAAGCTTTACATCTGGGGAGGCACACACAGGAAGGGCTAAGTTTAGGGAGTTTCCTTCTGTTCCTTCTTTAATTAGTTAATAGCTGTAGTATTATTTCCTTCAATTTTTCTTTCTTTCTTGATTGTATAGTTTTAGTAAATAACATTATTACTTTACTATCGTTTATTTTTGATGTTATGTAAATATATTGAGAGCTCTTCCACCAAAGTCAAATTCCTTGTATGTCTAATCATACTTGGCCAATAAAGCTGTGCTGTTCTGTTCTGTTCTGTTCTGTTCTGTTCTGTTCTGTTCTGTTCTGTTCTGTTCTGTTCTGTTCTGTTCCGTTCCATTGCAATGGTAATGCCTATTCTAGGCCTTACACAGCAGTTTTCATTCATTTCCCATCTCAACACAAGGAACTGTACCCGTGGTTTTCAACACTCCTGCTCCAAGCAAGTTCTCAAAGTCACCGAAAGGGCAGTTGAGGGTTGCATGCAGATCGCCCATCAGATTTTGGATCTCTAGCATCTTTGCCATTTGGGCTTGCAAAAGGGGAAACATTCCCTTGGGCTCCCTCATGATTAAAACAATAGGATTGGAGATGTTCCTTTAGAAAAATTTGGGTTCTGCAGGAGGCTGACTATTTTCTTCCTGCCCTGTTGCATCTTTGTGAGTGTGCATGTGCTTATTTGCAAATGCTTTAAACCTTTGTAAAGATTTATCTGCTTTCCTTGTTGATATGCACATAAGATTTAAAAGGAGAAGGCCATGCAAACCATTGTAGATTACATTTGGGCCAAGAAATGTAAAAGCATCCAGGCTGATGTATCTGAGATGAATGCAAACCTGGGAGGGTGGGCAGTCAGGAATCAGAGGTTAGCAGAGATGCAAAGCTACAAGCATTATTTTCAGATACAAAGCCTTGAAAGCTTTCTTCTCCTTACCTTCCTTGCTTTCCCTTAATTTTATCCTTTGTTCTTGGTGGAGCTTAATGCAAATAATGTAACTATCCTCTATATTCTGTTTCTCCAGGTGTTTGTGACCACAGTGTGGAATTTTGAGCCATACATGGTGCCGTTAGCATTGTTGATGCTCTTTGGGTATAACATCTCCCTGAGCAGTCCTGACAAAGCCTTAATCATACAAGATCCCCAGGTAGGTATAAGGGTGTGTGTGTGTTATTTTTTCAGGTCCACCTGGGGCTTCATCTGTGGAGTGCAGGAGAATGAGAATCAGAGAAGGGCAACCTCACTAGACCAAGGACTGCCCTCATCCTTTGAGGAGCATGCTGGCATGGTTGATAAATCCCAGTTTATACCATTAACTTTATGGCTCCATGTAATACAGTATGGGAATCCTGTAATTGCCTGGGGAAATCAGCCAAGTGCTTGTTTGTTCTCCAAAAAGAGGGTGAGGCCAGGATAAGAATTTATTTATTTCCCGGGCTTATGAGTCACTCCACCGTTATCATCCCTGAGCAGCCAATGACAGTTTATATGATTTCTCCCTGATACTTAATCTTTTCCTCCTATTTCCATATTAAAATTAAAATTTGTCAGCTGCTTCGGAAAGGGCTGCCCCTATTTTGGAGTATGTAGCAACCGAATTAGGAAATAGCATCTTGAAGCAGATTGGAGCTGTTTAAACACCCCCGTTTTATTGCTGTTGTAATACTGATAATAATATTAATATTGCTGCTTTGGTTATGGGTCTCTGGTGGGTCTCCTCTCCTGCCTCCCCAGAGATGTGGCAAATTACATTTTTACTTAACCAACTATTTCAGGCACACTGAGTACAATGACAAACGATAAGAGGCCAGGCGATCCCAGCCAAATCCCAAATCCACATTTAGCATGTTTTTTTTATTACATCTGGAAAATGAGAACTTTCCCCACTAGAGGGGATTTGGGAACAAACAACCCATTAAATACAAGAGGAGGATTTTCAGAGAAAGAGTATAAAAGTCTAGTGAATTTGATCTAGGCTGAGGAGACAGAGCTGCAAACCATTGCTCTCCATCACTCATCCTCTGGTGACCCGTCAGTGTCTCACTAAAATCTGAGATTTTCTGAACAGCAGCTAAATAGGTGATGGATGTTATTATAGATTACACTTTTTGCAGAAAATACTCTTGTTTCTTGATCCTACTATAGCTTTGCAAAGTTCATGTTCAGTGGACGTATACCGAACTCTTCTGCATGCTCAAAATATATGTGTAGGAGTAGTGAGGTATATTTACCAACCCTTTGTTCATGCCCTATATGGAGGCAGATTCCAAACCCTAATACCCCCAGGAGAAGGAGGAGGAACTGGAGCAGGAACAGGAGTCACTGTAGTGTAAAGATTAAAGTGTTCGATGGAGAGATCCAACTTTAAGTACTTCCTCAACTTCAGAGCGAGTCACTGTAGGATTTCATTCAGTCCAAACTACTTCACAGAGTGGTTGTTGGGACAAAATGTGGGAAGGGCATCCATGTAAGAAGCTTTGCAGTCTCAAACAGTAGGCAATAAATAAAATGTGGTATACTGTAAATGTATTTCATACCATCACTGAATTCATAGCTGTTGAAGGAAATCTGGCCAAGATATGCCTCTTTAGTAGGGTTAGATTAACGCTCATGAAGTCAAGCCTTTCACATGTTAATGCAATTCCCTTCTCAGAGATGAAGCAAGCATAAGGGAGCAAGATCAGAGTTTTGCATGGGAAGAAGAGAGGAAAGAATCTTGGGGGGCGGGATTTCCAGAAAACCCATTTGAACGTTTAAGCTGTCTGGAGGCAGCTGAATTGGAGAAAGAGAGAAAACAACATGAGAACAGTTGTCCTTGATCAGGCCCAGGCCCATCTAGCTAGCATTCCATCTCCTTTGCATTGGAGGAAAGCATCAAGAAGTCCACAAATTGGAGATAAAGGTAGCCATCCCCCCTCATTGTTGCCTATGCACCTAGTGTGTAGAGTTGTACTGCCCCCCTACCTGGAGACAGCACTTGCTAATCAAGGGCAGTGATTGATTGACTATGGCGATCAAGTCAGTGTCAGGTCTTACTGACCACATAGGCAGACCTTCTCCACAATGATCTGTCCCTACCAGTCTCTTCAGATCTCCCTGCAGTGCACCCATCACCACTATTATTTTTTATCTGTTCAATCGTGTCCAGTTCTCAGAGACTGCCTGGACAAGTCCCTGTAGTGTTCTTGGCAGATTTTTCAGAAATGGTTTGCCATTGCCTCCTTCCTAGGGCTGAGTGAAAGTGACCTGCCCAAGTCACCCAGCTGGCTTTGTGCCTAAAGTGGGACTAGAACTCAAGGCCTCCCTGTTTCTAGTCTGATGCCTTAACCACTACACCAAACTGGCTCTTTCATCACCACTATAATTGAATCCACTTACTTTGCTGTTGATCGTCCACTTCTCTTTCCTTTCCTTTTTCTCAGGATTGTGGCTTTCTCAAGAGAGTTTAGTCTTTACATAATTTGAACCTGGTTGTTTGTGCCTTGAGTGAGAACTTCGGAATTATTTGTTCTATGATCTGTTTGTCTGTTTTCTTGGTATTCTCTGACACAAAAGTTCTAAAGTGTTAATTTACATTCTATCCTGCTTTTTCAAATTCTAACTTTCTATAGAATGTCACAGGGAAAATCATTGCCTGCACAATTCTGATCTTTGTAGGTATAGACACATCATGGCATCATGGCATTTTCAAAGGTCTTCATTACCACCCTACCAAGTGCTAATCTGCAGTGTATTTCTTGATTTCTGGTTCCTTTACTGTTGATAGTTGATCCTAAAAGGCAGAAATTATCCACCTCTTCAATGTCATTTCTGGGACTGGTTGTCATACCTGTTCTCATCTTTACACTTAACTGTCATTTCATTTTTTTTCACTGTGATCGTTGACTTTTGTTACTAGAGTTTGCAGATTATTTGCATTTTCAGCTGACAGAATACTATCATCAACCTAATGCAGGTGATTTACGTTTCTTCCTCCAATTTTAAAACCACACTAATCGTTTTGCTATCTATCTATCTGTCCTGACTCCCAGGAAACACTCTGAGACAGGGAACTGGTCCCTAATGTTTTATTGCTAGTACATAACAGGAATCCTAACAAACTGAACAAGCGTGGGAAAACCCAGCCATATAACCCCCAAGGGTTAAGGCGGTCCCGATCTGTGTCTCTTTGAATGGCTGAACAATTCATCAGTGCTACGCATGCGCTTGACAGTCTGGAAAGGAGCCCCCTGCTGGCCATCCTTACTCATGACACTATCTATCTATCTATCTATCTATCTATCTATCTATCTATCTATCTATCTATCTATCTATCTATCTATCTACCTACCTACCTACCTACCTACCTACCTACCTACCTACCATCTACCTACGGACCTACTCTATCTACCTACCTACCTACCTACCTACCTACCTATTATCTACCTACAGACCTACTCTATCTATCTATCTATCTATCTATCTATCTATCTATCTATCTATCTATCTATCTATCTATCTATCTACCTACCTACCTACCTACCTACCTACCTACCTATTATCTACCTACCTACCTACAGACCTACTCTATCTATCTATCTATCTATCTATCTACCTACCTACCTACCTACCTACCTATTATCTACCTACCTACCTACCTACCTATTATCTACCTACCTACCTACCTAACTACCTATTATCTACCTACCTACCTACAGACCTACTCTATCTATCTACCTACCTACCTACCTATTATCTACCTACCTACCTACCTACAGACCTACTCTATCTATCTATCTATTATCTACCTACCTACCTACTTACGGACCTACTCTATCTACCTACCTACCTACCTACCTATTATCTACCTACCTACCTATTATCTGCCTACCTACGGACCTACTCTATCTATCTATCTATCTATCTACCTACCTACCTACCTATTATCTACCTACCTACCTACCTACCTACCTATTATCTGCCTACCTACCTACCTACGGACCTACTCTATCTATCTATCTATCTATCTACCTACCTACCTACCTATTATCTACCTACCTACCTACCTACGGACCTACTCTATCTATCTATCTATCTATCTATCTATCTATCTATCTATCTACCTACCTACCTACCTACCTACCTACCTATTATCTACCTACCTACCTACCTACCTACCTACCTACGGACCTACTCTATCTATCTATCTATCTATCTACCTACCTACCTACCTACCTACCTACCATCTACCTACGGACCTACTCTATCTATCTACCTACCTACCTACCTACCTACCTATTATCTACCTACGGACCTACTCTATCTATCTATCTATCTATCTATCTATCTATCTATCTATCATCTACCTACCTACCTACCTATCTACCTATTATCTACCTACCTACCTACGGACCTACTCTATCTATCTACCTACCTACCTACCTATTATCTACCTACCTACCTACCTACCTACTCTATCTATCTATCTATCTATCTATCTACCTACCTACCTACCTACCTATTATCTACCTACCTACCTACCTACCTACTTACGGACCTACTCTATCTACCTACCTACCTACCTACCTACCTATTATCTACCTACCTACCTACCTACCTATTATCTGCCTACCTACCTACCTACGGACCTACTCTATCTATCTATCTATCTATCTATCTATCTATCTATCTATCTATCTATCTACCTACCTACCTACCTATTATCTACCTACCTACCTACCTACGGACCTACTCTATCTATCTATCTATCTATCTATCTATCTATCTATCTACCTACCTACCTACCTACCTATTATCTACCTACCTACCTACCTACCTACCTACGGACCTACTCTATCTATCTATCTATCTACCTACGGACCCACTCTATCTATCTATCTATCTATCTATCATATAGGTTGGATAAATAAGGAGAGATTATACAGCTTAATCTTACTCCTTTGCTGACCTGGAGCCAGTCTCTCTCATCACGGTCTGTCTGGATTGTGGCTTCCTGCCCTGTGGATAGGTTTTGCATGAGGACAATGAGATGTTCTGGGATTCCCATTTTCCTAAGTATGTTAGTCAACACAATCAAAAGCCTTTCTATAGTCAGTGAAGCATATACTGACTTTCTGTGGGTGTGTTTTGGTTTTCTCAATTATCCAGCATGCATCAGCAATAATGTCTCTTTTTCTCAGCTTTTTCTGAAAGCAGCTTGGAACATCTGGCATTTCCTTTCCATGTAGGGCTCTAATATTTGTCAGGTGTACCTAATAGTTATTTTCCTAGCATGTGAAATTAATGATATTGTATGATAGTTTGCAATTCTGCTAGGTCTTCTTTCTTTAATATTGATATGTAGATTGACCTCTTCTAATCTGTTGGCCACTGTGTTGTTCTCCAGATTTGTTGGCATAGTGTGGCTAAAACTTTTACTGATTTTCTTTTATTCCATGCCATATACAGTATCTGTAGATATTCCATCAATTCCTCAAGCTTTCTGACTTGGTAATGACAGGAGTGCTGATCTAACTTCATCTTCTAGTACTAAAGGTTTTTGTAAAGAGGGAATATCTTCTAAAGTATTTTGGATGTTGACACCCCTACTGTTCAGTATACTCTTTCAAACTCTGTTTGATCTTATTTGAATCAGCTACTACTATCCATCCATTGGCATTTTTAGCATACAAATTCAAGGCTGGAACCTCCTTCTGAGTTTGGAGATATTTTGGAAAACTGTTCTTGTTTTTCCATGTCTGCTTCCATGTCTTTACAGATGTAATATTGCTTCTTGTCTCTTCTAACAGCTCCCGGACATTCTTTGTTAAGTTCCTTCCTGAGATCTTTGTCATTCTTGGCTTTGACGTCTCTTCTCTTGTTGGCAATTTCTACTGTCTGTTCTGACATGGTTTGTTTTCTTCTGTTTCTTCCTCTTTGGCAGTCTCTTTTCACATTCCCCCTTAGCAACTTTTTAAATTTTATTTCTATGACTGTAATAAAGATTTTATTTCATTTCATTTCATTCCATTCCATTCCATTTCACAGTTCCTCTGGTTCCCTATCAATGAGGTTTAAGGCTTGAAAAAGATTCCTAATGGTAGATTTATGCGCAGGATCATATTGTGAAAACTGAGTGGCTTCCTTCTTCTGTTTTAGCTTAGCTTGGAACTTACACACAAACATGATCTGTTTCAGTCAGCCGTGGCCACGCCTTTCTGTTGTAACTGAACTCTTCCCTCTCCTTGTTCCAATAATATAGTCAAATTGATTTCTGTGTGCTCTGTCTGGTGATGTCCATGCATATAGGTGTTCTTTTGCTGGTTGTGCGAGCAATGAAGAGATAATTGGATTAGCAGAAAGTGATTAGTCATTCTCCTGCTTCATTTCTGTTTCTTCAACCCTACAGTCCAACTACCTTTTTGTCCTTAGTATTTTCGAACTTTGGCATTCCAATCCCCAACCACAAGCAGCACATCTTGCTGGCATGTTCTCTTGATTTCAGATTGAACTCAAGAGAACCATGGAACCATGGAACTCAGCCATGGAACTTTTCTTCTGCATCAGTTGTTGGTACATAAACTTAGATAACTGTCATATTAGAGGGTTGTCTGCAATGTCTAATAAGTAATATTCGGTCACTGACTACATTGCACCCAAGTACTGTTTTTGCTACATTCTACCTGACTGTGAAAGCAACACCATTCCTTCTTTGTTCTTCCTGTGCTGAGCAATAAACAGCTTGATCTTCTGACTGAAATTGCCCAAGTCCAGTCCATTTCAACTCGCTGATGCCCGAAATGTCAATGTGTGGCCGATTCGTTTCTTCTTCTGCTGTGTTGAGCATTCCCACATTCATGCTTCATGCGTTCCAACTGTAATTCTGTCTTTGCAGCTTTGGATTCCTTTTCCTACTTGGCAGCATCAGCAACAACAGATCTCGAAGGCTTTAATCTAGCTATTTCATGAACACCATTAATACTCTGAAAGATTCTCAGCCCTCCCTCAATAATATGTTGAATACTATTGGATCTTAAGGGTCCATCATCCAACATTCTATCATCCATCACTTTGTCCTGCCTATCCATGTGGTTTTCCTGGTAAAATACAAGAGTGGTTTATCTGTGCATTCTCTCATGTGGTATGAAAGGATGCCTTTGTCATCGCTAAAGTGATCACCTGCTTCTAGCATCTTCTTATGTCTCTGCTGCCTGATATAGGTGCCTGCTTGCTTCAGGCTGGGGAGCTGGGATGAACTTCATGCCTTGGTGATCCTGATCGAATATAGACGCTCAGCATCCACTCTCGGTATTCTTTGCTCATCCCTCCCAGGAACCCTATCACCACCACAATGAGGACTTGAGGGGGGAGTAGCCATATACCAGTTGCCATAGGAATTTGTCTGGTTTCCTTTTGATGCCATCTGAACTATTGGCCAAGGAGTTTCACAATGGCTCAGAACTGGAAAGGAGGATTTAATTGCAAACGTTCAGAGTTGAGATATTGAATTGATGATCTCCACGAGGAGAGGGAAGACTCCAAGTTGTGCAGAACCTGGAGATGCCCAAAGGAGCAGGGAAAAGAAACTAAGTCTTTTCTATTGTAGAGCCTCTTGGGACCAAAGCAGAGAATTTGCAACAATTGTTCCTTTCCAATTTGCCTCACTTGTGATGACTCTTGGTGAGTCTTACCATGCAACCAACCATTGGACATACGTGCAATCCCCAGTGAAGAACAAAATTACTCTGCCTGCCCTACTGGAAGGTCATATCTAGAGCAGTGTGAAAACCACTTTCAAACAAGAAGCTGGCAGTTATGGAAGCATGAGGAGCAGGTGGTATGAAGCTGTCCTTCCAACCTGCAGTCAAAGGTCAGGAGTAACACACAACCATCTATGTTGCTTCTGGGAGTGAGATGGGAGGGGCAGAAAAGAACCCATGGGAACTATTTGCCAAGCTTACTAATGCATCACAGAGTTCCTTTGACATCACTACCATCTCCAAAGAATGCCAGAGGAGCTACCAGTCTTAAAATTGTTGTGTTCCCCATGTGCACTGGCACCCAGCATTTTCTAAAGAAGAAAAAGGTGGTAGTCCAAATATTTCCAGGTGCCGTGAACATTGGTTCCTTGACCTTGCCGTATGTTGACATCAGGGTCCTTTTATCTTTTAGCTGCATTTCTCTTTGTTGCCAAGACAACTTAACATTTAGCTTTATAGAGCCCAGCCCTAGATTAATCTTCCCTTCAAGTGGCTATTCCTGTGCCCACCACCACCATGACTCAACTTCTTTGTTGTAATTTTTCAACAAAACTGTTTTTAATTCTGCTTTGGCACATCTCCTTCGTTCTGCAATATTTATATACATTTATTATATAAGGCTTTTTTTTAAAAAAAGAATCAGCCTATTCAAATACCAGCACTCAGCTAATCCCAAGAATATTTTTATACATTGCTGGCAAAGAAATGATACTGAGATTCAAGTTGCCCTTATGTTTCATCCTAACCTCACTCTCTTTTTCACCCTCTCTTTGAACATGTGGAGTGATCATGCTATATAGAATTTTGTATCTGATTCTTAAGATTGATTATGTGTGTGCTAATGTATTTTCTACCTCCTAATGTTTTCGTAATGGCTCTAAAGGGAGGGAACAATCACTGAAATAAGCAACAATGGTAGAACAAACAGAGTGTTCAGAATCTCAGCCTTGACATTCCAACTGGTTCATTTGTCAGATGAAGAACAAAGCCCCTTACCAGCAGAGAAACTTGGCAATGAATTAAAATAACATAAAATAACGTCTCTCAAAACCTCCTGGCCTTCAGAACAATTAGACTTCATCTGTTTTGTTTAGATGTTAACATTTTGTCTTGGACAAGGGCTATTCTGTGCTGCTGTTTTCTGTTGTTTTTTTAAGCCTTCACATAACCTTGTGTCCTTGAGAATTAAAAAAAAAGATGATTGTTAAAGGAAAAATAAATTAGAGATCTTAATTGGAGATATGTACATACCTGTCACACTCTTCTCTTCTGGGATCAGCAGTTTTGTGTAAAGCACAGGGAAGGGGAAAGAAGTCTTAGTTGTTTTACTTTTTAAAAGCACATGACTCCAGAATGGGTATTTTGGACTTCCTGTCCCATCATTTCAAACAGTATAGTTAGTAATTAGGAAGTATGGATGTTGTGAACCAAAGTCTCTGGAGGACAACCAAAATGCCTTCCCCCTTGGAGAGGAACTTGGGCCAAACATAGTACGTTGTGGTGTTTTATGCTGACTACAGATTGTCCACCTAATAAAATATAATTCCTATATTTCCCAACTACAAGGAGATATGAATCTCCTTATGTACCATGGTAGAAGGTTTCAGATGAGTATATGCTGGAAGATAGACAGAGAAATTTTTAAGGTGAGCAACTACTGCCCACTTTGCTATATGGAAGAGAGAGTTGAGTATGCCAGAAGAAACTGAAACTTAAGTTGGATGCCATGAAAGTGAGATACTTTTGTGTGTGTGATGGTAAAACAAGAATGAATGGGTGCTGAATTGATGTGGATAGAATCCAAAGGTGAATGACCAGTATGAATGGCACTAGGATCATTTTGTCATACAGAGAGAACGAAAGAGGGCTGAATCTGAAAACCAACAAATGAAAGGAGAATAAATGAGTTGAAAAGAAAGGGAAGAGTGAGTAAGTGGTGGCTGAGTAGAGTTCATAAGAGATCCTCAGAAAGAGAGAGGCCAGAGTTTAAAGAACAAAAGACCATGTATGAATTAGTATATGGAAGCAAGGATGGAAGAATATGGAGAGGCATAGTAAATTGAGTTGATACAAATTAAATTTAGTTATAGTTCCTTTCTTTTTTCCCATCTCCTGCCTCCCATTTATTTTGCTTACTGTTACTTCCTCGTTTTCTGCGCTTTGCTTAACGTTTGTTCCCTGAACGGGAATTGCATGATAGGAGGTATTTAATCTTTGACTAAGATTCTCCTTGGATTGTTCCAACTTCAAGGACTAGGTGGATACATTTCTGTTGCAAAACCCACTCTATGACTGTTCCAGGGTGCATCTTCTTTTAGGCAACAATAACTGGGTTAAAGAAAATCCGAATAACTCTCTATATTTGATCTAACATTTTATTGCTAGTTCTGACCAGAGGATTATTTAGAAATTTTGATTGCATATATTAGCTTATATTTACCATTTGTTTCATGTTATATGAATTGTCTTAAATGTGAATTGTTCAATGTTATAATGCCATTAATTCATTCATTTAATTTTGAGGCCACCCAACTCCACATGACTCTGGGCAGCTTACAGTATTAAATATATATGTAAAGATTAGATTTGATTAGTGTATGAGGGAGCTATTTCTTCTAGTTTTTTTTTTTTTTTTTGGTATAAAAAGACGCACATATTTTTCAAAAGAAGTGCTTATATGTTATGTTGACTTTCTCAAATGGTCTAATATTCTTCTTCATTTTGTTTTTAAAGGACTGCATTATTGTAGAAGAGGACGAGGATGATGACGACAAGGTAAGAGAGTGCGACAGGATCTGAGTTTGAGAAATTAAATTGGAGATAAAGATTCTACAAATATGCATACATCCTGGGAACATTATTTTGAGAAGAGTGATTTCTGTACATCAGAAGAGAAGGAGCTGTGGAAAACTAGTGATGCATTTCAGGCATTTTTTATTACTTTTTTGCACTAGGTCACTGAAATGCATAAAGGCAGACTTTTAAAAAATGTAATGAAGTGTGTTTCCCTCTCCCACACAATACAGCAACTTCTAGGGATAGCAGTTGGCTGGGATGTAACAAAGAAGAACATGGTTTCTATCAAGTGCATGCTTGTGTTCTTGTCAAAATATACAGAGACCTTTCTTGACCATAACAGAGAGTGCTTCTGGGAATTGTAATGTCTTTGGAGACTAACTGTTTACAACTTAGAAACACATAGACAGTTAATTAAAAAACAGAGGAACCAATTAATTCCTTTCTGTATGAACGATCGAACTTTAAACTGAAAGAGTTGTGCTGCCGGATCTTCTTTTCCTTGTCCAAATACCAACTGTGATGGAAGATAACAATGGTTGGTTTCCCAAGCAAGCTCCTAGCTTCTAAGAGAAGCTCTAAGCTTCTCCTTAGTGATGGCCTTTAACCACAAAGTCTGTCTTCTTCCATAAAATTATAAGACATCAAAAACGTCACTTTTCTCTCCCCTCCTTCCGGAGTAACTTAGATTTCATTTCAATGTATATCAACTGAAGGTTTTAAAAGAAGGATTTTTCTGAAAAAAGATTATTTTGTCATTAAGTAAGGCCATGCCAAGTTTTCCTGAGTTTTGATCGTGTACTGAAATAGGCTTATTCAATGAGAAAACCACATTTGTTTCTCAGCTTTTCATTCAGTTCCTGGATGCCCAATTACATTCCTCACACTACTGTGAAAAAATGTTTTTCCCAGATACTTAGAGGATCCTCAGTGTGCCCTACTGAATGTAGGCTTCATTCTATTATATGGAGGGAAACATGTGAAAGCCCTACTTATATTCCCCCCAGAAAACAAGTCCCCCACCACAAAAGAATGGCCTTGCCCACTTTGCATCTTTGTTAAGGGGAACCCTTAAACACTGGATATGGTTCTCTGCTTGCTGATCTCCACATGGTTAATTCTTTTTTTTTTATAGTAAATTTTATTAAGTTTCAAAGAAAGAATAAAAACTACAATAAAAACAGAAAAAGACAAAGACAAAAAGAAAAAAAAATAAAAACGTACAGAAACACAAGAAAAGAAAAGAAAATTACAAGATGTGGCTTCCAACTTTTAACAGCAAAAATATACAAAGTTTCCATAATCAATCTCTTACTCTATATTAAACCAAAACACCATATTATTTCTATAAATCATTCCCCTTTAACACATAATGAAACCCACTAAGTACAGTTACTCCTCCCCCTTATATTAAAATAAAGAGAAAAAAAATGTATAAACCTCCTAAATATCTTTCTCCCTTCCAAAAGATAAAACATATTTAATTATTCCCTTCCTACCACTATTCTATACATTTCTGTCTAGTATAATAAAAATCAAATTGAAAGGCACATAAGTTGTCAGCTATTATACTTAATGGTATAACAATTTTCACATGGTTAATTCTTCAAAGGAGCTCAGTTCCTCCCATCCCAAAGGTCAGATTGGCCAAGACAATAGCAAAACTACTTGGTATGTTACAAAATATAGCCGTTTTTGGAATAAATGCTCAACGACTCCATTATGCATGGTGGCACGTCAAATGTTAAGTGTTTGAATGTTTCAGCCTCCCTTGGGCCATGCCGTGCACCTCATTTTCCAAGTTCAGGCTGACTATTTTGATGCAAAAGACTGTAAGTTTTTATTCTGTCCAACGTTGTTTGTTTGTTTGTTTGTTTTTAAAAAAACCCTTTTCCCTTCAAGGTTAAACTTGCCCTTTTGTAGTCTTGTTTAAGCAATAAGCAGGGAAGTAAATCCTTTCTTTGCTCAGAAGATGTGGGGGAAGATTTTAAGTAATTCACTTATTATTTAATGAATTCTTAGTTGTGAATTTGTTTGCAAGGTTTTAATTCTTTCCTAAAGGATGAAGTTTACTTTTATTCTACAGGGAGTACATTGGCTTAGAAGTGGTTGAAATAAGAATGGGGGTGTTTTGCTTTGTTCCAGAAAGATGAAAAAGTCAGGAGGACAGATTTGTCAGATGCACGCCAACATTTTCTTCCTCATTTTAAACCAAAACTTCTGACCCAAGAATTTCCAACCCAGCAATTTCTGGATGCTTATTTCTCCTGTATGCACATGGACGTTTGTTTCTTTGCTGAACCAGTTAGTGTTGTCTTAAGAGAATGAAGTTATTGATAAAGCCACAACAGAATGATACTCAAAGAAAGTTGACTATGATAGAACGAAATGTGCGCAGTGTTAAGAGCTTGTGGCTGATGAGCTCCCTGGTCTTTCGGTCATTGTTGCTAGTGTGGCATGGTCCCTGATTAATGCAGTACTTTCAGCTGTAGGAACAAGGAAACCCTTTGTGCCAATGTGAATGAGCATATGGATATTTGTAAAGGAAAACAAGTAAAAGAAATTCAGACAGAAAGAACCCTTCTGCCACCTCATGTACATAAATATAGAAAGCAGCCACTGCTGTCCCACCTTTGGGAATTTCTGAAAATATCCTTCCCCGTCTGTATGCTACATAAAGATAAGGCTGAAGAAAAAAAAATCAGAGTTCTCACTGTACATGAACAGAACAGGAAAAAACGGAGGTCACGGGCTTAACGAATTCAGAGTGAAACATACACTAATTTAGCATATCAATACAGTAAGACTAACAAACCTTAACAGTGAATAAAACCAAGGTGAGGTCCTACTTAAAGTATTATAATTGCTAAAACACAACAGAGCAGATCTGCCCTTCTAGAACTTGTTAAGAATGGATCCACCTTGAGTCCCCTTGGGAAGGAATCCCGCAGTTGAAATGTGCTACAGAAAAGACCCTATTCCTTGCATCTACAGACCATTCCTACCTTGGTGGTAAGACATGTGGACATCTGTCCATGTATCAAGGTCCTTTTGACTCTTTGGATGTCAGAAGAAATCCCTGATTTCCATTTAATTCAATCTCTCAGTCCCAGACAGTCCAGCAAGCTCACAAGAGAAGATGTAATATTGTGTTGCTAAATTGTGTGATCGCCACATTTTTGTAGTGCAATCTGAGATGTGTAAACAAAGCCAGCAGGATAGCTATCCAGCTGCCACATAACGTTCTTCACAGTTCCAGGCTGCAAGAACAGACTTGCTTCGAAAGATCTCACTTGCATGTGTTTATTTCACTGCTGCTAAGAATCGGTCAGAAGTTAGATAGAACTAGGAAAAACATTGGATGCTGCCCCTTGATTTCTAATCAGCCTCAGCCATTCATGCTTGGAAGCAGTGTGCTGGAACTTAGGAACTACTGCAGGCTTCTTCACTTGTCTGATCAGCACTACAGGTTGGCAAGTGTGGCTAGTGCTTGTCCTCAAACTTGTAGTACAGAGGGGTTGGGCAGGGGGTGGTGCTGTAGGAAAGAAAAGATGAGCAGAAAGGGAAGGTTAAGCATCCTTTGAGACCTGCTGATCATCTCCCTCTTCGTAATTGTCTTGGGAGGAAAATTCACAGGTAAAAGCTTGAGTTTATTCTTCAAAGAGGTTATTCTGCCCTCAACGATAAAAGGAGATTGACATATGGCTTATTTTCGTATAACATTTTAAATCCAGATTAGTAAAACTGCTTTTATTGTGTTAATGTAATCTGAGATGTCCAAACAAATAAGGTGGCTACATGTGAAAGCTTGGTGTACACTCTATGGGGAGGAGGACTGGTGCCCATGGGGTACTTGGACCATAAACTGCCCCACTACATTTTAGCTCTGGTTGAGTGTTGCACCTTTTTAAAAAATTCTTTCCAACTCAGCAGAATGTTGTCAGGAAGTAATAGAAAGAGGCTGAGAACTCTCTCTGTCTTTCAGCAGGAGAACTCTCCAAAAACTTGGAGACTGGGACCAACATTTGGTGTGGACAGAGAAGTTGGCAAAAGACAGGTCAAGTTAAAAATGGGCTGCAGAGACAGAAAGAAAAAAATCCAGAAATTTTTCCCAAATGCATCCCTGTGGGAAGGGTGGTGGGTTGTGGGTCAGAATGCTGCCTACTGCTCCATTCTAAGCCGCCCTCATCTCTCTTCTGGTCACATGACCCAGAGCAGAGGCTATGCAGCCTATCCTGTGGTTCCCGGCCCTCACATATAGAGACACAACATGAGGTGGCAGCAGAAATGCATGCCCCCACACAGAGGCAGAACATGTTACGTGGAAGAAAATAAAGGCATCTCTCATGGCCACTGTAGATAAAGAGGTCTGAGGAGTTTGAAGCAGTTTGAAATGACATGAAGTAGATGATTAAAGCCAAGTGAGCTGGTTACACTTTCTGAAAAAAAGAGATGGAATTTAGTGGAGGACTGAAATGGGGAGTTTATTGAAGAAAAGCCCAGCATGTTTTTAAAATGTTCCTAAATGCATGTTTGTTTGCAAATAAAAGCAAGATTTTAAAAACAACAGTCAAAGGTGAAGCAATTAAGAAAGAGTCTTCTATGTTTTATATAGCCATTCTTAATAATGAACTTTCACTGTGTATATTTGGGTTTTTCATATTGCAAGTCCAATAGTGTATAGTTATTGCCATATTTAGGTATTTATGTTCATCCCAAACTTGGACAAAATAAAAACCTTTGAAAGCTGGCTGGGTGACCTTGGACCAGTCCCTCTCTCTCAGCCCAAGAGCCAATCAGGCGTAGTATGAGAGTTCTAGTCCTGCCTTAGGTGTGAAAGCCAGCTGGTTGACCTTGGGCCAGTCCCTCTCTCTCAGCCCACCCCACCTCACAGGGTTCTTGTTGTGGGGAAAATAGGAGGAGAGAGGAGTATTAGGTATGTTCACCGCCTTGAGTTATGCATAAAAATAATAAAGGTGGGATAGAAAACAAACAAGCAAGCAAACACAGAAATAAATATTTGGTGGTGCAAAGGTTTGTTGAGGTCATTTGGTCTGAAGGTAGTTTGATTGAATACCTTCGTCAACACCGATCCTGAAAGCAGGATTTTACATAGCAGGTTAGAATAGCCATGTCTCTTTTCTGGCCTTTTGGTGGTCTTATGAACAAGCCACTCTTTATGAAGCTGCCAGATAAGACCAAGTGTCACCCCCAACACTTTGCTTTGAGCCCTGAGGTGGAGCAAGGGTTCACTGCACTGAGAAGAATGTGCCTGCTCTACATAGATCTGCTTTGTGTAATAGCTCCACTCCACCACTAATGTCCACCACGTCCATCACCGTCACCATCCACATTAGAAATGCTTTCCTGCCTGTGACAGATTCATTCAACTTGGATGCATGCTAATATTATACGTTCTGAGATCTTCATGCATAAAAAGAGATGTAGAGCTTTTGTCTATAATATCTGAATGTAGAGTTTGTGGACAAATACTTCCATCTGTGGTGCTGGTGGCAAGAAATGTGACCACTATAGTCAGTGACGGGTGCAGTGCTGGGTCTGAGTAATAGAATTTTTGAGCTTCCCTCTTTTTCTTTTTGCTATTTTTGCTGTCTTCTCCTTCTTCCCTAAGCAGCCCTGATTTTTTTTAAAAAAAAAATTCCAGCTGGTCTGATTGAAATGTTCACAGAATGCTGGAACAAGAAATGCATCTGGTTGTTTGTTTGCTGATTTGTAAGCCTCAAAAAAAGGTTTATTAATTTGGAGACAACACGGCTGTTTTCCAAGCTACAATACAGCAGCAAGCAGACATATGGATCTGAAATGTAACTGTCCTGAATGCTGTTACTTCTGATAACCTCTCTTATAACCTTTTATTGTCTAGGCCGCTTCTTAAAAAAGGAAATAAATACATTTTTCTACTTTTTCTCCTCTTTCCTCTCTCCTTGCAGGAATCTGAAAAAAAGGGTTTAATAGAAAGAATCCACATGGTCCAAGACATTGTTATAACAGTCCAAACACTTTTGGAGGAAATAGCTTCTTTTGCAGAAAGGATAAAAAAGTAAGTCAAAGTTTTGTTCCCATGCTCTGAAAAACCTCTGAACACTATGGCTGGAAACAATTGGGGGAAAAAAAAACTCTAACTGGGGATTTCTAAAAGCAAATACAGAATGGAATAAAGGTTGTTCCTTTTGCCGGAATGTGAACCCAGTGGTGATAATATATCATTATAGTATTCCTCTTTCTGAATTTCTTACATATTTAATTATGACTAGAAATCTACGGAGAGCCAGTTTGGTTTAGTGGTTAAAGGCCCTGGGCTAGAAACCATAAAAATGTGAGTTCTAGTCCTGCTGTAGGCATGAATCCAGCTGGGTGACTGGATCAGTCCCTTTCTCTCAGCCCTAGGAAGAAGGCAAGGGCAAACCACTTCTGAAAATGTTGCCAAGAAAACTAAAGGGACTTGTTCAAGCAGTTGCCAGGAGTCAAGACTGACTTGGAAGATGAAAGAAAGAAAAAAGAAAAAGAAAGAAAGAAAGAAAGAAAGGAAAGGAAAGGAAAGGAAAAGAAAAAGAAATCTATGGAAATTCTGAAATATGCATTGAAAATCCAAGATTCATACAAGTGGACTTCTCTTCATGGATTGAAAAGTCATCTTTCCCCATTCAAATTCCTCCATGTGTCAGATAGAACAGTGCTGGTCTTTTTAGAGCAAGGGCACCTAGCATATGCTTAACCTGTGCAATTCATTCCCACAATTTAACTTGGATGGCTTTAGAAGAGGATTTCAAAACAGTCTGGATCAGCTGAGATGTTAGATCTTCTGCTGGGTAGAAGATTCCGTCTCTTTGTCCTAATGATCCCTTTATTGGTGCGCCTAAGATTTAATGGCTGCATAATGCTGAAAAAAGACACAACTTCTAAAAGTTTCTAAGGACTCAAAACTCCTATATTCTCCAGCCACTTATCATTGATTATAATTAATCCCGTTTATTTATTTATTTATTTATGCATTTTCTATCCTGCCTTTATTATTTTAATAAATAACTCAAGGCAGGGAACATACCCAATACCCTCTCCTCCTCCTATTTTCCCCAGAACAGCAAATGTGTGAGGTGGGTTGGGCTGAGAGAGAGAGACTGGCCCAAGGTCACCCAGCTGGCTTTCATGCCCAAGGCGGGACTAGAACTCTCATGCCACACCTGATTGGCTCTTGGGCTGAGAGAGAGAGACTGGCCCAAGGTCACTTAGCCAGCTTTCATGCCCAAGGCGGGACTAGAGCTCTCATGCCACACCTGATTGGCTCTTGGGCTGAGAGAGAGAGACTGGCCCAAGGGCACCCAGCTGGCTTTCATGCCTAAGGCGGGACTAGAACTCACAGACTCCTGGTTTCTAGCCTGTTGCCTTAACCACTAGACGAAACTGGCTCTTTTATACCCATTTATATCCCTCTCCTTTGCCACCAAATTTGTTTTTAACTGATTGCTCTTATACCCCACTCGTTTTCTACCCAGCTTTTTACATTGATCCCAACCAATCTGCTGTCCCTGCATTGACAGGTCTCCACTTGCTTTGTTTCATCTGAAAATTTCAGGCTGTTTTCTGGCCCCATGGCCAGTGGAGAACATGCCACAAGAAGCAAAGAGGAGAGAGTTTTCTGACATAACCACGTGACCCTATTTTTTTCTCCCTCTTCCAAACACTCCCAAATAGAGTCTTCTCAACAGTTCTACTCTTCAAAAGTGCAGCCGCGTGGGGTCTAAAAATACCATGTGTTGTGGTTGTGCCACATCTGTCCCAGCTGGGTGGGAAAACCAAAGGATGGCTTTGAGTCCGAACAAGCACTGTTTTATGTGCAGCTGGATGGCAATAAGGTTTGGAACGCTGGATGAACTCTTCCTTCTGGCATTCAGTTTTGTGACAATGATCCCTTAAGATCCCAGCGGGACATTAATATGGTTGCCCTGCCTAATCCCTCAAGCATCCAATTGTAACTAAATCTTAATGTTCCTGTGGACGAAGAAGAAGGAGGGGAAGTCCACTGGAGTAGTTTTAACAAGTGTCACAATGGTTTACATAAGCATTTCCATCAGCATAACCCTTCGTGTCAAAGAGCCTCTATAATAGCTTGCTTCCATCAGACTCTGAGGATTTAAAAATACATTTCATATATTTATCGGCCTGGGCTCACCCCTGCTGTAATTTAAATTGTAAGATCTCCATTGAAGCTGAGAGATGCATTATTTCCTCCGTTCATTTTTTTTTAAAATTGAAAAACCCTCATCAGTTAAGAGAAAGCATTCTTCATGACCCAACTGAGTTATTCCTTAAGTGTCTCATAAAGGGCAGAAAGGCAGAGCTGATCTACGTCTGATGGAGAGCCAAGGGGTGTATGCTTGACCCCAAAAGGCTGGGTGCAATTCACACAGCTGCTCTGGGGAGCAAAGCAATTCGTAACATGCAGGGATAGGTCAGGGATTGGAAGCAGAGATACCCAACTCTTTGACCATGTGTTTGAAGAGTTGTGAGCAGAATTGATGTGGACGTAGCCCCCTTTGATCTCACTGGCACCCCTTAGATATGAAGTTAGTTGGAAACTATGTTTCCATTGATTTCCACTAGTTTGTTTTTTTCCCCCAAGGCTGACCTTGGAGGGGAAGGAGACAAAGCTTTCTATCTCCCTGATGCCCAATTAACCATTAAAATCACTGTATGGAAGCCAGTTGAGAAGATTTCTCACTGCTTTGCAAGGAGCACGATGGTGCCAGTGGACTCCAAACCATGTGCAGCAAGCAGTCCTTAATTAAGCAATACTTAATCCCCCAAATTAGGTATTTTACTTAACATTAAAAATGGCCAAAGTCACATTATAACTGAGATGACTTTTCAGAAGGGCCAACACTGTTGTAACACTTAATGAAAAAAATGCCGAGTACTTCCAAATTTGCCAAGCCCTGATTGGTAGGTAAGAAGAATGACGATAATTAGTTTTGAATCAAACAATGGATGAGGATGCTCGAGTTCCCTTAAGAATGACTATCTTGCATTTCATCTTAATAACTTTCAGAGAACTCCTCAGTTCTGTTTCGCCCTACATGCAAGATGCTATTCTATAGAATGTCATTCACATTATTGGATTAATAAAGTATGATTGTGAATACTTGAGAACCTTACAAACTCTCTCTTGTCTTTCTCCATGTTGATTTCAGTACATTCAACTGGACTGTTCCTTTCCTCTCTGCTTTGGCTTGTTTAGTGCTCACAATAGCAATGATTGTGCTATATTACATACCGTTACGGTACATCGTTTTAATATGGGGTAAGTCTATTTTCATGCAATTTTCTCTGGTCAGTTCCATTATGCATTTATATAACAGTCTATGGAGAAATACAAGAGTGGGGTCAATAGTTCTGGGCATCTGCAGTTCAGAGATTGCAGAGCAAGTAAGTTGTTAGGCTTTAATAATGGGGTCTCATGCATTGGACTGACACAAGAGCAGGCTATTTCTGTGGTGATATTTAGGAAGGAGCAAGACTGGAACATGCCAAAGATGGGGTATCTCTAGTTCAGGGGTAAATAGTTTCTTTTGGTCTGAGAACCACACTTGGCCTTTAAGGAGTTGTTCTAGGAGTTGAACTCTAAAAAGGTAAACAGGAGCATGAACAAAACCAGAATGTGTTTGTCTTTATTTAAATGGAATGAAAATTCCATCCAGTGAATGAAGTGCAGTTATTATCAGGGAATGAAAAAAAGGACAGTCAGTCCAGCAACAGAATGTTCCCTTTTTCCCCATCAGGATATACCTGTAGTCTGAAATTCATGCAGTTCTAATATCCTGGTCATTTCTTGTACCAGCCAATATTCTGCTGGAACTGCACAAACCATCCCCAGGATGCTCAGATTGATTCATTCCAGGGCAAAAATGACACATGGCAATTCCAGATTGCCTCTTCTGCTTATCTCTGGTTGATATAATTACTCCTTAGGTATTTAATCATTTTTTTTCCCATTCTATCCCAGTAAAAAAATTCAAATTGGTGGCAATTTTTGCAATCTGTTCAGTTACTTAGATCCAGTGACGGCTTAAATGGTAGCTGGTTGTCAAGTATCCTACAATAAAACATGGAAAAGACTGCAAAATAGTTCATACAAGCGAGATAAATAATTGAATTAAATTGTTAATACAAGCAAGATAAAAATGCCAACCCTAACAGCAGCAATGAAATAAAACAGATCAAAACAGCATACTGGTATAGAAATCTCCAAAAAGGATTTGCCTGCTGCCACGAAAAAATACTGTAAATGTGAGCTCCAGGTTACAATTTTTGGGGCTGGGGGGGCGGGGGAGATTTTTGGGGCTGGGGGGGCAGGGGAGAACCTGCTACCTCTGGAAAGACACTTCCCTCAGGAATCTCCAGATGGTGGGGTGAGAACAGTGATGAATGACAACCTATGTGCATGTGGGTAATTGTTCAGCTACCCTTACAAGGGATGGTTCAAATTCATTCAAAATATATCTGTGTTCCTGTGTATGTAGAGTTCCCCACCTTTCCTCATGGACTTCTCACCCCAGCTTTGCATTTTCCTTCTTGGGGTTATGCCCATATCTTATATGTAAGTGTGTTAAATAATAGCAGTAGCAGACCTTGGAAGGACTCAGCTTCTCTGTGGGACTTCCATGGGTCAGCTCTTCTGTGCAGGCTGACATTCAAGTTGGCCTCTTGACCATTCTGCCCTATTCCCAGTCTCTTTTTGAGAACAGGGTGGGTATGCCATGATATGCTGGGTGTGTATTTCCCCTCAACTCTTGAATTACTTTTGAAAAGTGATCCAGCTACCCCTAAGAAGGATGCATGCTGTGAATTGCTCCTCTTCCCAAATTGGAGTACAGAAGCCTGAAGAGGACACTTTGGTAGGAGATGGTCTAGAGGGACCAGATCTTGTCTGGACAGGTTCTCAGGCCCAAATCATAGTCCTTCAAAAAGGTGGTAGCCATCCTTCCAGGGGCAGCTCTCACTTCTCTGCTCCTTCTTGCCAACAATGGGATTTTTCATTCCTGAGGCGAGTGGCTGGCCGGCTTTTGTAATAAACCTCCCACTGCTTTCTTCAAGGAATGATGTTTGTGCATGATTCCACGTGAGAGCAACATGTGTCCGGTTTCTGTGTGTTTTCACACTCATTCTTTTCCCTTGTAAAACTCGATCAGCCACCCGCCCACCTTCCTGTCTGAGCATGTCAGGCAGCTCCATGCTGTGGTGTGTGTGTGTTTTCCTGCTCCCCTCCCCACCCAGCTTTTTAAAACCACTTTTCCCTCTGTCTTTTCTAGGCATAAATAAATTTACAAAGAAGCTAAGGAATCCGTATACCATTGACAATAATGAGTTCCTAGATTTCCTCTCCAGAGTCCCATCTGATGTTCAGAGGGTAAGTATGGGATGGCGTCTCCAGCAGAGAAGTTGAGCTGAGGCCAAAGAGCAGCAGGTGTGATACTGGAGGGCCATTTTGACCAGCAGTGCAAAAGCATCGGATGGGATCATTAAGCAGGAGGGGTGAGAAGAAAGAGGGCAGTCGGAGCCAAGAAGCCTTTGTGAAAAGCATCTGAATCTCAGACAGGGTTCTCTTTTTCAAAAGCTCAGGGGGATACGGAAAAAGGCTGCCCTGCATCAGAGCTGGTGGGTTTTTAGTTTTATGAGAACTTACAGGAATTTTTTACCATTTCTTTTTCATAAGCAAAGCACAATACGCCTAAAAAAAAAAAAAAAAAGGTAATGACAAAGTTTGCACATCTTTACATTCCAGCAAACTTTCTTCTGATCTTTATATGATTCTCTGTGTGTCAATCGATCAGTATTTATTAGGGGTTATGATCAGTCATATATATATATATTAAAAAAGCAAAGAAAAAAAGTGAAATGCAAGTTTGATTTTTCCGTATAAATAGCATGTCTTTACAAGAAGGCACTAAGCAAAAGGGAAACAACAACAAACCTCAATAATAATGTGTATAATAATCTAATATTCCAACCTTATGACACATGCTGATTTGTTTTTGTTTTTGTTTTGGTAAATGTGATATATTTTATCTTACTTTATTTTTGCGTTTGGGGATGTGGCTGATTAAACGCTACCAAAAATATTGATTCCCTACATGTACAATTGCATCCAAATGCTTCCCTTCACAAATATTCATTCCATTCATTCATTCATTCATTCATTCATTTATTTCCCCATTCTCATTTTCTTTTAACACAAAGTTAAAGAAAAGTACGCAAAAATACTACCTCACCCCCGCTGACAAACAGTAACAAACAAGACAGGAGAAAAATTATGAAAATATAAGCATATCAAGCCTGCCTATTTATTTATTTATTCAATTTATATTGCCGCCCATCTCAAACTAGTGACTCTGGGCAGCTAACAAGAATAAAAACAGTCATGATATAAAACAATAAAAACAATAACAAAAATTAAAATAAATATAAATGCAGCCGAGCAATCTAAAAGCCATGGTGTTAACATAACCATGAAATGGGGCCCTTTCCACACTCGGGGCCCCAGGCCCAGGCACAGCAACTATTGAACATTATATAAAGATTTCTAGTTTGGAAAATGAATGGGAGTCTTGTAAAACATTATGACATCTGTGCCAAAGGGAAACAAGACAGTATTGTGTCATTGTTTTGATTGGTCAAAAAGTCCCATTTGTTTGAAAAGGCTTCCATCTACGAATATGTTTTCCTGCTTATAGGACATATGGATTGTTTCCAACTTGGAGCTGAGTAGATGGTGTTGAGTAGGAAGAGTAGCTTATCAGGTTTCACAGAAGGGGGTGTGGGGAATTTGGTGGTAGTCTCCTTTAAATGTTTTAAAAGGAAGGTAACTCTTGCATTTTGTTCCTTGTCATATTGTGGGAGATAGACAGAGGAGAAAGCTTTCCAGACCTCAGATATGGTAAATACAGTATGGTAAAAACAGGGGTTTATGTGCACGAGGAATAGTTTTGGGGTAGTTGAAAAAAAAGCCTAATTCTTTCTGCTGTTTGGGTGCACGATTCTTTTTAGAAAGGCAGATTTTGTTGACCTGCCTGTTGGCCAGAACCTTGCCAACTTAGAGAAGGTCAACTTTATTTACTTATTTATTTATATTTCAAATTTTATCAACGCCCATCTCACTCAAAGAGTGACTCTGGGCGGTTTACAATAAAACCAGAATAAAGAAAGATTAAGGTAAAGGTAAAGATTTCCCTTGACATTAAGTCCAGTCGTGTCCGACTCTAGGGGGCGGTGCTCATCTCCGTTTCAAAGCCGAACAGCCGGCGTTTGTCCGTAGACACTTCCGTGGTCATGTGGCCAGCATGACTACATGGAACGCCGTTACCGGCCTGCCGAAGCGGTACCTATTAATCTACTCACATTTTCATGTTTTCGAACTGCTAGGTTGGCAGGAGCTGGGACTAGCAACGGGAGCTCACCCCGTCACGCAGATTTGAACTGCCGACCTTCCGATCGGCAAGCTCAGCAGCTCAGCAGTTTAACCTGCAGTGCCACCGCATCCCACTCAAAGAAAGATTAAAATACAATAAAAAACATTATTCTTAAATGAAAATATAACTATAAAATCCAAGATAGAGATGTTAAAAGGTTCTTAAGAATCTTTAATTGAATGAATTAAAGTCATTTAATTCATGGGAGCCTCTTCAAGGCACTAACCACCCCCAGGATTGATTACCCCTCCTCATACCCCAAGTGAGATGGCAGTGCCAGGCAGGCCTGCAACTAGAATCTGTGTCACCCGGGGCAAACATGGATTCCGCACCCATTTTGGTGCCCCCCCCCCCAGTTGTGGCCCTGGTGCCAGGTCTTCACTCCTTTCTGGAAGGCAGGGAGAGTGGGGCCCTGGCTCACCTCTGGGGGAAGAGTGTTCCATAATGCAAGAGCATCATCAAATTTGAGTATGGAGTGGGAAGAGAGAGGAATCCACTTTCCCCCATCCATCCCCATATTGTCTTGCTCAGAAAGATGCATAACAGCTAGTTATAATCTGGGAACATTAGGTAGCTAGACTCAACCTGATTGCACCTGGCAAAACGACTGGTTAGTCAATGTCAGTTGTTTTTCAGTGGGGGTGGTGATCCATGGTGGCATGGTTAATCTTCACTTCCTGGCTCTGTATTTCCCTTTACTCCATGCCCTCCAGTGTGACTTGCTGAGACAGTTGTTTCCCATCCATGCTCACCATCAAATCACCTCTAAATGGCCTGATTTTTTTCAGGATTTGACTGAATCTGATACCTGTCTCTGATGCACTCATACCTCTATGTTGTAGGGTATTTTCTGTATGTATACAGTAGATACAGCGTGGTTGTGTGCATCCATGTTCCACATTACTTTTAGATTTGCATTACATACTTGTGATAAATAATGCAATCCATAGAAGAAAGCAGGGATTGAAAATAGAAGATGATGTGTGTGTGTGTGTGTGTGGAAAGGGAGAAGGTTGTAGATAATAGATGGTTACAGAATGGGGACAGGTGACATCTACAGTAAGAACGTCTGTGTATCTTGGATTTGCATTTGCTCCTTCTTTATGTCATTTATTTCTTTGTTTAAGTTTGCTGATGGGTCTTTGGTAAATAGCTTTTGACCAGAAATATCCAATTCTACAGGAGCACTTTCTTGGCAGACTGAAACTTGATTTAGTTATGATTAGTTTTTCCCAGACTGCAAAATCATGACACTGAAATGAACTTTTCACTCTCTCTTTTCTGCTTCAAATCTGCTTTGCTTTCCTTTGATTTGCTTTGCTTTCTAGAGGACCCAGGATTTGCAGTGACACTGTCCATGAATATTTATATTGAAAGATAAGCTCCTCTTCTATTTAGGTTGTGCATTTATGAATTTTGCTGGAAGTGGCTTCTCTTATCCTCAGTGACCTTAAAAGGTGTTAGTGGTAAAGGAGAGGAGGTGAGGTGAGAGAACAAGTATAGGGAACTTCAACGTGTTTGAATAAGGGTAGGATTCCTTGATTTGGGTTTTGATGTTGCAAAAAGAGAATGCATTCAAGGATTTCAGGGCAGATGTAACATCCTTGAGATTAGGTGCACCCTGCAAAGCCCTTTAAATCTCCATGTTGTTTTCTTTTGCATAAATGTCCCACTGTTTCCCTCTCTCCCATGATTATGTGACACAGAAGTTGGCTTCACACCTTGTGCTAAGCTATCATTTGGCTTGCCTGTTCTTATTCTTTTATTTTCTCAGTTATATCACTCCTTTCCACCCAAAGTGTAGTCAAGGCAAATTGTTGCTTGAACCAGCCATTGGGATTTGTTAACCATGGTTTATGGCTTAGTGTGAATCAGGCCACAGCAGCTTGCTCAGCATGGCTTGCACTGTCAATAACAGGTGGCTAGTTTGGCTCCTAGATTTGCAAAAATGGTTAAAATATCAATGTGAGCTAACCCTGGTTAGTTATATTTTGGGCACAAATACACATCTAAATGTGGTTAGCTCTGAAAAGGAAAGGAGAGGAGAAAGAAAATTTGCATGCAGAGGAGAGGAAAAAAGCAGTTCCTGGCATATATAATTTCTTACTGTTGTTACACCCTTTTGGACAGTATAGCAGGACCTGTGGCTCTTAAGTTAACATCTGCCTTGATATTGGGGATGCACCTTCCGTTATGCATTTTAAATACCTGTTAAAGATCTATCTTCTCTCCTAGGCTTTCCAGAGGTTTTCACATAGGGATGTAAATGAGATTTAATTAATGAATAAGAAAGCCTCCAGAGGTGAAATATACATATACATATACATATGACTTTCTGCAAACTGCCTGTATGATTCTATAGTTGGAGCAGAATAAATTCTTGGTAGATAAACTCCAAGGATCTTGCACTGGATCCTCTCTTAATTATTTCATCATGTGCTGTGATCTTTTGACTTGAGCGAAGGTCTTTGATGAAGACCTGGAGTTTTGAGTTGCATCTATAACGAGTTCCCTTCCTCTGAAATACAGAGAGGTGGAAAGGTGGGGAATGGATAAAAAAATAGCTAGGAAAGTGAAAAGGCATGTAAAAATGTGTGTGAGCACCCCAGGTCATTAGTAAGTTTAACCAAGGGAACAGACAAAAGACATTGCATTCCTAGGGCGGTTGTTTATATTTAATGATCCTGTTGCAAATGGAATAGAATAGAATAGAATAGAATAGAATAGAATAGCTTTGCTTGGTACTGTTGGTTTTAAAAAGGATGGGGTCACAGAGGACAGAATTGATTTTCAGTTTGAATAAACTCAAACTGCCCAAGTATGTCTTTCATAGAAGTAGCAGTTTCTGGACTCTGGTGAGAAAATTTGTGGTGGCATTCCTATGCCGGAACCTACTTCATCAGATTCATAAAGATGAATATATTAATTTGGGTCAAGTAGGTTTAAAGTGGCATGGAACATGCAACAGAAAATGAATGATTCTAACTCTAAGTCAGTTGGTTGAAGGGGGGGTGGGGAGAGTTTTGATCACAGGGCTTTTCTCAGTCTGGGAAAATCATCCAGGTTTTTATAAACTTTGGATGTCTTGTGTCTAATTTACAAACTTGGGCATCTTGGTCTCTTCCCCAACTTCAAGAAACAGTGTGTGGTGGCATGTAGGAGGGAAATCTGGTTCCTTAATCAAACCCTAAGAAAGAGTAATCCAAAAGGAGAGAAAAGATTTTGCATTCCTGCAAAATGCCAAAATCAGGTGGAAGCTCTCCTATTCCCCATCCATATTCTGGTGCATCTCATTAGGACCAAAAAAAACATATCTGTTTTTAATATTTTGGTGTTCAAGAAATGATCCATGACTTTTCCAAACCTTCCTGCAATTAATCCCCCATGTTACTGTGTTTAGAAAATGATTCATGACTATTGAACCTTTCTTAGTTTCTCTTTGATTTCTCTCTGGGGAGCCATTAACACACAGTGGAGCGAATTGAGGTTACCTTTCTCAAGCGTGGTGTCTGTTTGTTTTTACAGGTGCAACATGCTGAATTGAAACCGTACAGCAGTTCCAGTCCCATTAGGAAGAAAAGGAGTGGCTTGTAGGATGTGAACCTTGGAATGTGGAGTGCCTCTTCCCGGATGCTGCATGCATGGGGCTGCCTGTCTGGGCCCCCTCTCCTCCTTCCAGATCAGTGCTGCATTCACTCCACTGAACTCTGCGTGTCTCGTCTGGAAGTCATACTTGGACTTCAAACAAAAATCAAAGTCATTCATAAGAAGCTTGCCCTGGCTGATTTGTCCCTGGAAGACCAGAAATAGGACTGTTCCGCCCGGCATCGCTTTCAGCACAGATTTTAGAACCAAAGCCAGATGAGATGCATTTTCTTATCCCGTATGATGGAAGAGCCATTTTTAATTTCCCATTCTGCACACCGATTTGTCCCTGACATGACAGTTAAGATCACTGTATGAAAGCCCGAATGACTTTCCATGTGGAATTTAGAGTCAAAACCAGATGACTTTCTCTTATTTTGTATAGTAGAAAAGTGCCTCTTTTTTTAAAAAGAAAAAAAACTTTTTTTGCACACCAATTTACCCCTGGAAGAAAAGAACTAGAAATTTCATAGCCTGAATGATATTTAGCATGGAACCCGGAGTCAAAATCATATGGAAGACTTTACTTTTTCTCTAATGGGAAGGACGTCTTTCCCCCCACCATGCCAATTTGCTCTTAAAAAATCAGAATGAGAAGCGCTGAAATTGTAAGAGTTTTTTTTTTTTTTTCTTTTGCTTCAAAGAAAGCCCATTTTTTTGCATTCTGGACTTTTTCCACCTGACAGAATCATGTCAGGATATAAACGGTCTCATTGCTTGGACAATGACTGCGTGTAGGTGATTCTAAACTGCAGATTAACAGATCTTTGAAATCTGTTTTCTGTTTTAAGCACTGTTCAGTTTAAAATTTCTCAGAACTGCAGAGAAATGCTCACCATCCATTCCTCCACCCCCTCCTCCTCTTCCTCCTCCTCCTCCTCCTCCTCTTCCTTTTTACCCTACAGTTGCTGCTGATAAATTCCCTGTAAATGGCCAATGACTGCCAGATGCCAGAATGGTTGTGCTTAAAAGGAGACTGTTGCTGGCAATATCCTTCCTTCGAGCCATCATTTAACAATATTGCGTGATTTGAATCTCCCACTGATCCCTACTGAGGTTCAGTTTTGATTTCCTTCTAAAACTCCATCTTCTTGGACTCTGTCTCCTCATTCTCAGTGCTGGTCTTAATCCAATAATATGATTGTGCTTACATAAAATACTTTTATAACCATATAGACAGGTTAAAACCACATGGAAAAAATGGAAAGATACTTTTGTTTTGATGTATTTTTTTAAAAAAACTGTTGTATTTAAATTGTGCAATCCAGGATGAGTTTTGCTGTATTGTTTACTTGGATTTGGAGCAAGCAGAGTGGTTCTTAAGACCCAGTCTGTCTTGTTGGTGTTTAATGCAAACCTCTGAAAAGCTAGAATATTCAGATGGGGCAAAGAAACTGGTTGTTGAATCCACTATTTCAGTCTCAGGTCCTTCTAACTAATGTTTAGGGATTATTATTACAAATGAGTGTTGAGTAGTGATTCCCAACCTTGGACTCCATGTTGTTGATTAGCAACTCACATTATTTCTAGTCTGTAGTCAGGCAGAGTGGATTATGGCGTTAATAAAAGAATTAAAATATTTTCAAAAATCTAGAGATCCAAAGTTAGCAAGCCGTGCGTTACAGATATTACTCTTGTTACCAAACTGCATTTTTGGTATTTTATGTTTGCCTTGTAGAAGGAGGAAACATTATTAAATACATGACTGGAGAGAAGCATGGTTAGCTATCGTTCATTTTAATGAACTTTGAAGATAAATGACATCAGATCAAACGTAGTTCTGTCCTGATCTCTTCACTACTGTTTAGGATTTAGTCATTGCATGCCTCTCAAATGTCATCTCCAGCTTGTAGACCAGAAAAAATTACACACCTCTGGTCTAAGGCTCAGTTCCCAGATAGGCTTCACCCCCAAGGGGATCGCTATATTTGAAAAATGTTGCACTGGAGACAATAAAGCAGGAAGGGCAGTCACTTTGATGTGAGCTTCTGAAGAGCCCTTAGCTGATGAAGTAGAAACCTTTCTTTGAAAAATGGAAGGCCTCTGTACGGAATCAGTAGGTCCCACGTCTATCCCTCCTTTCCCGATATTCAGTCAGTCATCGGATGGGCACTGCGAAATGTATTCCTGCTGATAGTACAGCCATTGGTACTAATGGGAACAGAGAAATCTTTAGTGGGATTCTGGGAAGGATTTTGAAGTCAGTTGCTTTCTCCTTCCTCTCAGTGGCTGTGTTCAGGACCACTGATTCCTTTTGGGAAAAAGTGGCACTTGATAGCCTTGTCAAAGGCACAGAAAGTGTCCTTTAGGACTCAAAAGTTTGAAACAGGTGAAGGACCTCAACCCATTGAGATAAATATGAAGATCATTTAGATGGTCTAGAGAGAGATAATGTTGAGCAACTTCTACTTTTCCCTGATCTGGTAACTCCAGATTGTTTAGGCTGCAGCTCACAGATTTTGCAGTCAACATCCCTTACTATTGTCCATGTTGGCCAAGTTGCTGGAGGGCCACATATCACCCAATCCTGGCTTTGAGAGATTAGCTTTGTAGCTGAAACCATGAAGGTTCGTGTCTATGAAGGCAACAAATCTGAAACCCGTCCCTGAAAATAGATTCAATGGCACTCAACAGTATTTTGGAAGATGGTACCAACTGGATCTGGATCTTACTAGATGAGATAATTGCGAAATGTATGCCATGAAAACAGAACTGGGAAGAACCCAATTACCTTTGGGTCAACTTGTGCTCTATCAGATGCCTGCGGTCCTTCAAGCAGCTGTTTGGAATGACAGGTGGTGGGAGACTTTAATTTTATCAAAATAAATATTTTAATGATGCAATAAAAATTAAATTGGAGTATATGATATTTGAAGGCCTGTGTTTATACTTATATAAAGACATATTTAGGGATCCAGTGGCTAACCTATAAATATTTATTTATTTATTTGAATTTATTAGCCACTCAACTTCCATTGTATACTTGTGACAACCTTTGCCTAGACTGTTCGTCCAATTATTTCAATAGGCAATTTTTGGTATGTTCGCTATTGAATATACCAAAAATTGGATGGGGAACAATATAATTTGTGTAATGATAATAGAGGAATTTCATTGTGTAATCCTGGGGTTTTACATTAGGTGCCTGTCTTGAGTGCTATAAAAATGTTGGCTCATGTTCAAATATCTGCTTAGCCAGAAACCTTTATCCATGATCTTGGGCCTGTTAACTGTCTCTTTCAGGCTAACCTACTTCACGGGGTGGGAGGTGGGGGGGGTGGGGGGGTTGAGGACAGCTATGTGCTTCTCAATTCTGTAGAGCAGGAACTGAGAACTGGGTTTGGTGAAATGGAACCCTCCCCCCTTCCCTTTCAGCTGATGGGAGGTGATGGTCTACTGTATGTACACCACCTTGAGCTCCTGAAAAGAAGATGGATTATTAGACAGTTAGTTAGATAGATAGAGATAGCTTACAATCTGATGTAAACAGGGTAAACACAACTAAAAATAAAATAAAACCAGATAACCAACCTTAACATCTACAAATTTAACACAATAATGGCAAAATATTCTATGCTGATAATTATAAACACTTGTATAATCATCTACTCCTACACAGGAAGAATCTCAATTCATTTCTATTCATCTCCTCCTCAAAGGCTGGTTGATTGCTTTCCTCAGTCCTGATATTGGGGTAAATCAAATCTCCAGGGGAATGCTTTTGCAGAGCAGCAGGGCAGCAAGAAGGCCCACCCCACAGTCTAATCTAATGATTAGCAAATACAAAAATAATGACAACTGAGGTGCTAATTAGTCTAAATGGCAGCAAATTTAACTTGGAAGTCCTCTGGAAGAGTTGCATTTGGTCACCTCCTAGAAGGATGTCATGGTAGATGCCACCTGAGCCACTGGTGGGGAGATTTACTTGACATCCTCCTATGTCATCCATTTCTCCATGCAGATGTGGAGCCATTCCTCCTTGTTATTCTCCACTGAGAGATTTTCGGTGTTTACCAGTGCCTTCCCCAAATGTGGTGGGCAAACCAACTTATCCAGGAAATGTGTATTGTGATACCAGTTTGGGAAGTGTGGCAGGCAGATCCTGGATTTTGCTCATACCTTGGTCTTCTCCAGATAAGGCCTGGGTGAATGGAAGTGGTAGTTTGGGGGAATCGCCTTGCTCAATTGGTGCCTTACAAGAAAGAAGGGATGAAACACAGAGGACCTCAAGACTGCCACTGGTTGCAAGATGTACAATGAGCCAATGGAAGAGTAAGTATTACCTGATGGTTTTCTAGTGAGTGTCATTAGTGGGACCTTTTGGTCTTGGTACACCATTATCCTTCAGAAGAAGAAGAAGGCTTAACTTTTGAAAGAATTATCTATGAATTGCATTTTCTGAAGGCAATCTTTTCAAAGATGTGCCAAGATTTCTAAAGTTTGCTGTTTTATCTGTTCCGTTGGCACATTTATGGACACCAAAGAGCCAACTTGTTGGCTTTCAGAGAGTGCTTAGATTTCAGCTCTTGTCTTTCTATCATGGCTGGTAATACAGACGTTGCAGTCCAAGGCATTAGAGGGTACCAGGCACTGGTGAAAACCTTCATTTGAACATTCGCTACTATGCAGATATTTCCTGTCATATACTGTATGTATAGAGTCCAATTTTTGCAAGGGGGAAGTAGCAATTTGGGGAGTAGCAACTCACACAGGCCTCTGCTCCTCTGGAGCAGCTCCCTGTAATGTTTTGAGGCTTCAGCTTATTTTTACAGTTCGACTAATAATCCCCTGGCTAAAGACAAAACGGTTAGGTCATGGATGAGTGTGCATCTATCTGGTGCTTTAATGGTGAATTTAGAGGAACACTGTACATGTGTAAATGGGAGCACACTTGTTTTAAAAGTGAGTTGGAGAGAAACTGGGGGAGGAGGGCTGTGCCTTGAGAATCAATTGATTTTAAAGCTGTACTAGTAGTGACAGGCGAGGAAAGAATCCGCAGTGTGCAGTAGTGAAAGAATTTGTTTTCAAAATGTCTCTCAAGAAAGAAGAGAATGTTCAGTGCTCCAAAGTGGGAGGTGGTAGAAGATGATGTTTGACAACCCCCCCCCCCCTTTTTGGATCTTGGCAAGTGCTAGTTTGATGTAGTGGTTAAGGCTCCAGGCTAGAAACCAGGAGACTTGAGAGTTCTAGTCCCGCCTTAGGCATGAAAGCCGGCTGGGTGACCTTGGGCCAGTCACTTTATCTCAGCCCAACTCACCTCACAGGGTTGTTGTGGTGGGGAAAATAGGAGGAGGAAGGAGTATTAGATATATTCCCCACCTTGAGTTATTCATAAAAATAATAAAGGCAGAATAAAAAACTCTTAAAAGAAAAGGCGCAAAAGCTGGATCTTTTCCAGGTTGAACTAAGGGATGCTTCTTCATTCTGACTCTGAGCTTATTCTACAACTGTAGGCTTCTTGTCTTGTATCTGTTTTTCATATTAGACCCCCCCCCCCCACCTTTCTGGTCATTCTTTCTAGCTTAGCCAGGTCTCTCTCTGATTTGACTTACCTTCAGATTAATGATACTTTGAGGAAAGAATGGCAACAGGCTGTTTTGTTTGTTCACATAATACCCACCCACCCAGGGCAACCTCAATCCTCTGTGAAAACAATACTTTTATTGCTTCCCCCTGAACTCAACTCAGTTTTCTGTGTGGTTCAGTTGCATCATTTGGAACAAGCACAGGTCTATTTAAACGATGTGTCCACTGTCTCTTCTTTAAAGATGTGGGTACATCACCTAATGATTCAGAAAAGAGTGTACGCCCAAAACTGAGGAAGGAGGGAAAAGCAAAATAGACTGAGATCCATTGCAATATCTTTGGCCATGGAGTTTTGAAATTTTGACCACTTAGAGCAGCCTTTCTCAACTTTTTGATCCTGGAGGAACCCTTGAAATATTTTTCAGGCATCAGGGAACCCCTGCACATTCAGGCTCAAAGATAGGTCAGAAGTTACAAAATTATATTCATTTCATGTATAGGCAATAACAGTTTTCTTAAACTAAAAATAAAGAATGAAACTTGCCTCTTTAATGTGAAGTTGCCTGAATTTGAAATAATTTTTTAAATAAATCGTGATCTCTCAGGGAACCCCTAGTGACCTCTCGCGGAAACCTAGGGTTGCACGGTACCCTGGTTGAGAAACCCTGACTTAGAGCAATGTTTCTCAACCTTGGCAACTTGAAGATGTGTGGACTTCAGCTCCCAGCCAGCATGAAGCAGAATTTTGAGAGTTGAAGATGGGCCCAGGGATTACATCTTTGTTGTTTTCATTGCCATCCAGACCCTTGTGGCCACATGAAGGATGAAGAAAGGCAGAATAATGTCCCTGAAGGGTGATATTATTTTTACTTGTTTTGCTAAGAATGGAAGGATGAAGAGGAAGAGGATGAGGACAATAGAACTAATAGCTTTATGACACCCAGAAGCACATATAAAATGTCCCCTCCCCAGTTGTGTGGGCACTGGAGTTCATGCAGTGGAGACTGAGAATGTATTAACCAAATCAGTCATGTTATGTACTATATAATGTATGTGATGTATCTAGGCTATGTAATGATAGGTTGGCCAACGTCTATGTACAAATAACTTCCATTCCACAAGGATGGGCAACAATTTCCAACATGGGGGACCATGCTTTGGCTTGGTATCCTGCTTGGGGGCTGCAGGAAGATTCACTGTAGTCAGATTTCTTGCAATTTGTTTATAGGTTTGAGGGCTCAGATTTGGTGCTTTGCAGAGGTCCAAGGCATCCAATTTGCCTCTTAAAAACCAACCAAACTAGTAAAATTCAATCCAGTATTCAGTCCTTGAGAAGACAGCTTAAGGGCTGAAATGGGTTGTTTCAAGGCTTAAGATATCCTTAAACCCTCCTACCTTCCCTCAGATTCAAGAAGAACTAAAGAAAATCCCCACCCATCCTGACATTATGGCCACAAATAGGAGTGCTCCCTTGAGTTAACCTTTGGACAGGCAGATCAATGTCCAGCTGACAATCTAGTTGAGTGATCTTAGTTTGAAAGCTGGATTATTTCTTGAAGTTTCACATGGAACCCTGGGATATGTCTCAAGTAACCCACGCTTGTTCCTTTCTGCCCCAAAGTCTGACCAGGTGCAGAAGTCATTTTCCATCTTAAATTCTAGTTCTCAAAAGTGCAGTGGAAATCCCAGCACACTTGCAGGAGTTGTGCTGTGACAAGTGTAGCTCTCTCCTGCTCTCAGCCTACCTGGGCTCACAATCTATCATCCCATCTACCAGTCTGTCCTATGACCCTTTTCAGTGTTTCTTAGGGCTGAGCTGCATCCTAAAGAACGGAAAGGTGGCATGAAGCAAAGGAAAACAGAAGACAAGGGTGAAAGTTAGAATCTCAGCCTTCTACCGTTCCTGGCAATGGATGACTTTACTGAAAGTCAACACCACTGTCTCACATTTATCATTGCCAGTCTTTCTCTGCATATGTTTGGTATTCGCCATGCATTGTTAACAGTGATTGTCATGTAATTAAATCACTGCTCATTGTGAGTGCCTATTTTTATGCTGAGATAAGCAGCAAGAATCCACAGCAGTGTCCCCCAGATCAATAAAGATGTTCCCTGTAGGATCACAAATAGACTGAGGTTGAGCAGGGCACCAGAATTAATTAGGAATTATTTCTCTGTCTGTCTCTCCTCCCCCTCATCCCATTTTCAATACATTTTTAATTGTTTATCTATTTTCAAAGAAAATAACCACCTCTCTTTAATTGTTGGTAGCTTTTTTTTTTTTTTTTGCCAATGAAATCCTGGATAATGGGCATTTTCTTGCTGGGGATGATGGTGATGGGAAAAGGCAGGGATCAAATGATATGCAGCAGTGGTGAGCACTGTTCTGGTCTCTTAAAAGTGACAGTGCTAGAAGTCCTGGTTTCCCCAAGCTAATCTCATGCGTTGTCCCTTCTCCTCCATTTCCTCTGTTCACTGGCTCTAATCCAGGTCACAAGTGGGTGTTGCTCTAATCAACCATTAGAACTAAATAGGATCTGTGTGTTAAACAGAGAAATTCTGTATTTTTTCCCCTTCTGTTTCTTCTTCCATTACATTAAAAAGAAGTGGATTTAGAAATGACTTTGAAAGGAGAAGACAACGTGGATGAAACTTGAAGGGGAGCGTTCTTCAGATAAGAATGGCTCTGTTCTCCTGATGTGCTGCACTTAGATTGTAGGATTAGTTTGTCATAGGAACCCCCTAACCTTGGGCTAATATTTTATTTATTTATTTATTATTTAAATTTATATCACTGCCCATCTCCCCCAACAGGGGACTCTGGGTGGTTTACAATAAAATAATGATAAAAACATATCAACCTGAGTTACAGTCTAAAAATATTAAATAAAATAAATAAATATAAAATCCAAGCGGAGATGGAACCACAACCAATAAGGGGTGCTATGGTGCCAGCCACCCCCAGGTGGAGCTGTCATCCTCCCCATCCCAAGCAAGGCGGCAGAACCAGGTCTTCAATTTCTTCTGGAAGTCTGGGAGCGAGGAGACCCATCTCAACTCCAGGGGCAAGGTATTCCAAAGGGTGGGTGTCACTGCTGAGAAGGCCTGCCTCCTGGACCCTGCTAGTTGAAGTTCCTTTGCTGATGGGGTCCATAGCATGCCCTCCCTGCCTGACTGGGTGGGGTGGGTCAGTGTTGTGGGAATGAGACGGTCCCTCAGGTAACCTGGTCCCATGCCATGTACAGCTTTAAAGGTGATAACCAACATCTTGAATTGGAGCTGGAAGCAAACTGGTACCCAATGCAGCTCGCATAAGAGAGATGTCACATGGGCTGATTTTAAGCCCCAATAACTGTCTGCGCAGCCACATTCTGGACCAGCTGAAGCTTTCAAATACTCTTCAAGCATAGCCCCATGTAGAGCACATTGCAATAGTCTATGTGGGAGATGACAAGGGCATGAGTGACTGTTAGGAGGGCATCTCGATGCAGGAATGGGCAGAGCTGGCACACCACCTGAAGATGTGCAAAGGCCCTCCTGGCTGCAACTTCCACCTGCTCTTCAAGCAGGAGTCACGAGTCCAGGAGGACCCCCAGGTTCTGCACTGGATCCAAATGGGACAGTGCTATCCCATCCAGAACCAAAGACGACAACTTCCTGGAAACCGAGGGGCCATGAATCCACAGCCACTCTGTATTATCAGGGTTCAGTTGAAGCCTGTTGTTCCCCATCCAGACCCCCCACAGCCCCCAGGCACTTGGAGAGGGTGGAGACCGCATCACTTATTTCACCCGGGATGAAGATATATAACTGGGTATCATCAGCATACTGATGATACCTCATCCCACAGTGACGGATGATCTCACCAGGGGTTTCATGTAGATGTTGAATAGGAGAGGAGAGAGAACCGAACCCTGTGGCACCCCACAATGGAGGGGTTGAGGGTCAGATCTCTTCTCTCCTATCACCACTGATTCGGAACGGCCCTGGAGGAAGGAGATGAGCCAGCGCAAAACTACACCGCCCAGACTAATATCACTCCTCCCAGACATCCATGTCTTTGAACATCTTACAGGGGGGTTAACTACCTCTTCCCAGACCAAGATAAAGCTCTGCAAGAAACTGACTTCTATGAACCCACCCCCCAACCCCCTTAGTCTTACTCAGTCTGTTGTTTTGATTTTCATTTTTCCTTGTAGGTTTGATGAACTCCTGGACTCTGTCCTCAGTTATTCCTAACCTGACCCCATACATTTCTAATTTTGATACTTATTTGATAGCTTTCTACCCTCTTTGTCTCTGCTGGGAGGATTTTTAAAAATCCGCTTTTTAGTTGGTTTCGACCCAGGAAATCAGATTGGGACACTTAATGATAAATTAGCTGTATGTGCATGTGAAAACCTTCCATAGCACCACCTTTTCTCCAGCAGTGTGAAATACTGTGTACAGTTCTGATCACCATCATTTCTTTTTATATCTCTGATAAGATACACTCCAAAGGTCTGCCACCTCATTCTACATCTTCAAAGAGGCAGGGTAAAAATCAATAGCTTCTCACACTTCGTTGGGTTACTCATACTTACAGTACGCTAAGACCTTACCCCAACTTAACCTTGGATCCTCCAGCCATGTTAGGATCACTATTCCTTTAATTCCCAGTCACCATGCCCACATTTTGGGAATTATGCTTCCACATTTCAGATGGTCTTGACTCACTTGCTAAAATGAGTTAGGTCCCACTGATTTGAATGGGAAATCAATTCCAGTAACTGGAAACTGAATAAACCTCTGGATTTGTTCTTATATGAGTTTGGGTGGAATAGGTGTAGGAAAGTGATCTTGATGCAAAATTTTGCTTTGTAAGGAATGAAAGAAAGAACCTAGAAATGCTTGGATGGGGTACACCATCATTTCAATCTCAGCTCTTCATTTTCTTTTGACAAGGATGATCACTGGTTTCAGTCTTCCCGACTGGAGGGATAACTGGGGGGACACAAACACACAGACATGTTAAGGCTCCTGTTTCCTCTTCTTTCTCCTTACCACCCCTCCCCGTTCCTGGCCTTAGCTGTCAGGATCTTTTAGAACCAACATACTCCTCTGAGGAAGTCAGAATAGCAATGGGAAAATGAGTAAAACCCCTATTATAAAACAGTTGTCCAAGAAGTTAGACACAGCACAGGGTAGAGATCAATAGGCTGTGAAGGTTAAATCTATTTTCACACCATGTTCCATTTTACAGTTTAATGGTGTTTTAATGTGTCTGTCACCAATTCTCCCCTTCACTTTACCCAGGTAGGGCCTTTACAAAAGAGGATTCGGATTTCTCCCAAGCTTCACGCAGTAACATTTATTTACCAGCCGAGTTCTGACACCTTTTCTTTCCTCGGTGGAAATGTGCTAGGCACTGGTTATTTCAACTTTCAAAAGGCAGAACATAGGGACTGCTTTTGCAGTAATTTTAAATTATCTTTGACAAAGGCCTCTGGGGTTGAAGAGACTGTAAACCAGTGAGGTTTTAGAGATTGAGGAGAATAAAAACCTAATGGGTTTTTAGTGAAGCTGTACACACAGAGGCAAATTGGAATCAAAGTTTTCCCCTTAGCCAGCTCAGAAAGATCTGGTTGGTGGGTGAATTCATATAATATTTGATGATGAATGAAGAACCAAAGTCACCTAGGTTGCACTTGATGTTTCAATCTTTTTTCTCAGCCAATGGGTCATACGAGCATACAATTTTGTAACTTTCTTAAACAGTCAGGCTATGAGTTTATATGGGGTACAGATGTATATTGCTTCCATGAAAAAGGGCTGCATCTGGTCTTGGTGCCAGGGCAACGCTCCCCAAAATACAGGGCAGTGCTGAGATAAATCTTAGAACTGACTGCATTTTCATGCAAATGCAATTGACATCAAATATAATAAAGATCATTGTTCTCCAGTCAGGTGTTTACTAATGTTACCTTTCTGTCACATGAACTCTTATGACCTGGGAGCAATTCTCAAAGTTTGCAAACATGGGGCTTTAATTCTCTGTTGTCCACTAGGTCTATATTTTTCATCACCTTGAGAAAAAGATTTTAAAACTCTCTCCCCTCAAAAGTCCAGCAAGAAATTTGATGCAATAGGTAGAACAAGGTAGGGCAAACATTTTAGGAAGGGTGGGTAAGGGCTACAGATTCTGGCAGTGTTTTGGTGAAGTCATCAGAGAGAGCGGAGCTGGATATTTGGTTCGTGTTTAAGGCTGCTGCAGTTCGTTGGAAAAAAAAATTGAAACAGGTGGATTAAGACTTGAAACGTTTGTTTTTCATCTTACGTCTGTTTCAAACTAGACTTCCCCATTCACTGACTGTGCTGCCTGTCTGAGAATGAGACGGAAAGTTAAGGGTCACACAGAGCAATGTGGGAGAACATTATCTGTGACAATGCTATGATGTTTCCACTTCCACTTCACTTTCCCTAAAAGGAAAAAAAAAAACTAACTAAAAATAATGTCTAGAGATTTGCTTGGTATAATTGCATGGGAAGGGCGATGGATAAATCCCAATCTATTGTGGAACACTCACAAGGAAAAATAATTCCATTCCAATTGAAGAATATTTCAGAATCCAAGCAGTATTAAAAACAAAACCAAGATCAAGTGACATTATTACGCAGCTGTGATAATGGACAGTGAAACAAACAAACCCACATGTGAAAGAATAGTAGAACAATAGTTGTGCATCTACTCTGCATGCTGAAGGCCAATTCTGCCCATTGCTAGGAGGGCTGGTTAGGGCCAGTTTAGGGAATTTGAAGCCCCCAACATTGCGGATGGGTTCCTGCAAAAGGAAATGTTAACATGATGCCTTTAAAATGAAATACCCACAGAGGCTGAACTGAAAATCAAAGCTGTATGTAGAAGAAATATACGGAATACCAGAGTCACAGCACAGTGAAAATCTCCCCATTTGGCTGATCCACCCATTGGCTAACACAGAAGGCTTGGCTTCTTTCATGATCGATTGAGATGATCTGAGATCATGGTTAAGGGATTGGATTAGGACCAGGAGACTCCAGTTCCAGTTCAATCTTAGCTATGGAAATTCAGTAGGTGACTGTCAGCCCTACTGACAGTCAGTAGGGCTGGTCAGACCAGACCAGGAAATCAAGTCCACAAGAAGGCTGAAGCTACTTTTATTAGCTATAATAACAGAATCTTGCAAGTCTTACTGTGCTGTACCTTCTCCTCCTTCTTATACTCCAGTGAACTGGGGAGGCATCTGCCTAAGTCACTTCTGAATGTTATCTACTACTGCTCTCTACAATGCCACCCTGGACTTGAACAATGCTTCAGCCCCTTCTGCTTAGCTAACAGTTCCTGCATATCTCTGTCAAGGTCATCTTTCTTACTCTCTACAGCAGTGTTTCTCAACCTTGGCAATTTTAAGATGTGTGGAACTCCCAGAATTCCCCAGCTCCCAGAATCTCCCAGCTGGCATGCTGGCTGGGGAATTCTGGGAGTTGAAGTCCACCCACCTTAAGGTTTCTGAGGTCGAGAAACATTGTCCTAGAGGTTAGGTGATATATATTAAATGAATGAATAAATTGACACAGGGCAGAATGCTTAAATGAAAATTGACTTTGGAAGTTTGCATGGCTTATTTGCTTTGTTCTCTTCCCAGGCTTAATTCACCCTAACCTCTTTTACTTGAATGCTAATTTTAGAAAATGAAGCACAACAGGAAATTAATATTTCCTGTCCTCCTGTATATCAAAGCATTTGAATCAAGGGTTTGAACCCACTTATATGCATGCGTGCATGTTTCACATGTGTGCATCTGCTAGCATTTAACACTGCACAATATTGCTGTTTGTACTGTGTTTTTTCAAAAAGTTGCTTGGATTCTGAAATGTTGTTACAGCTGTCCTGAAATCCTGACAAGGGTGGAGGGATTTATTCCTGGCCTTCTCTTGTACATCCCCTCAAAACTGATGCTTGAATCCTTTCTGAACTGTCACCATAGCAACCTAGGCCAGTTCATAAGGGAGCTCCCTTGTTTCCCTGGGGTCAACAATAGAAGGGGGGCTGTGTAGCCAAGGCAAAAGAGAGAAACTATGAGAACTTTCCAGAAGTCATTTCTTCCCCAAGAGGCCCAAAGAAGCAATTATTATTGCCAAACAGTAAAAGCCCTTTTTATTTCCATGAGGTCTTCTATGGATGGGAGGATGGATGGATGGATGGATGGATAGATATGAATGGATGAATAGATAGATGACAGACAGACAGGCAGACAGATAGACAGATAGGCTGAAGAGATAGATAGCTACTGTAGATAGATAAATAGATAGGCTGAAGAGATGGATAGATAGGCTGAAGAGATAATTAGATAGGATGAACAGATCGATAGATCGACAGATGATAGATAGATCCAATGACTCTTGGCAGATTGCAATAATTAAATAAGTATCACACTTCAATCATGAAAAATCTTGTTGTCTGAAAGCAGGGTGCAACAATCCAGGTGCAAAAGGCAAAACGTCACTTGGGGCCCTCATGTAGTACAGTTTGGCAAAAGAAGCCATCTCTTTTTCTTGCCTTGCATTGACCCGTGGAAAAGACACCTTCCATTTAAGGAAATGCTAGCAGGTGCAATGTGCTTGCCCAGACATGCTCCACCTTTTCCTTTTCAGATCTAAATTGTTGCACAGTCTTAGAAAGCAAATGCTTTTCTATGGCACGGAATGAGAACCAGTAGAAAAAACTGGGCAGGTAAGTTTTCCGCCTGGCACAAATTGGAACTTCATTTTGATAGTGAACTCTACAGAAGAGTGTCCTGTGTTATGCCAATAAACAATACCAATGCAAAGCGAGAGGAAATATGCAATTTCCGCTATTATTGTTATTATTATTATTATTAAAACTTCAAATCCAGAAGGGTTTGTGCTTGATCATAATTAGCATTCCTGCCAAACTTGGAAAGAGAAATGGGATATAAATTTGTGTCCTGAGAACTGGATTGATTTCATGCCTTTGAATTTTGATTTCATTGAACTGAGTTAGTATTTTACTGAGCGGCTGCTGCAGGGGATGTTTCTCATGTTTTCGTCATGCAGCATTTGCAAAGCACATGCACTGGGAAAGAAGCTGTTATGTTGTCAGGTATGTAGTGATACGCCCGGCTGAAAATTAATTTTTTGTAATTAAACCCCGCATCTGTGAGCCTTTGTGCTGGAAGCCCCTGTTCTGCTGATAAATGACATTAACGCCACAGGGCCATGCGTACTAGCAAATTTAAAACCACTTTACTTCCCGGGTGTGCCACTTAGCACAGCTGGGAGAATGGGCTGTTTAAAATTTAAAGGGCTGCTGAATCCTTGCAGAAAATGGTTAGGAAATGTCATGCCAACTGTCTCGAAAAGAGCGACGGCCCTCGTTAGCAAGCAAAGACAGAGATGCTTGTTTCGTTTGGCACACGTTCTCGAAAAGCCGCCTGTGACAGAACTCTTAGGCATATTGTATATGAAGTTGGGGAGGGGGGAGGAATCCTCAGACACCCCAATTCTCATCCTACAGGGCTTTGCCAAAGGTTTTTTTTTGGCAAAGGATTTTTTTTCTCCAGTACTATAGAAAATATCCAAACCAAACTGCTTCCTTCTCTCCACCAATTTTAAAAAAATCAGATTTTAACACAGTGTCTGAAACATGATTTGCAATTTTTCAAAAGTTTTTTTTGAGATGTGAAAGACACCTCCTCCTCCTCTCCTCCTCCTCCTCCATTTCACCCTTCCCGTTCTACTCTTTCCTTCTTCCCCATTCCCCCTTTTCTCCTTGTTTTTCTCCTTCTCTCCTTCTCCTTCCTCCTTCCTCCTTTCTTCTCCCTCCTCCCTTTCTTTTCTTTTTTTCTAAGAATGCTTAAAATGTTCCTTTTAAATTTCTCTTGGAGGTGCTACATCACCACCCTATGCTCCATGGCTGTGGACTGCCACAAGGGAAAAAAAGTACCCTATCCATTCTAGCTTAGTTCTAATGGCACCAGGCCGGGCATCACTGATGTACTGTATCCATAACTCTCTGCTTGCCTTTTGGCAAATAATATCTTTCTGGATCCTAATGGACTGGCAGACTGACTGTGCATTTCTTTGTGGTTTAATGAACTTGCGAAGCTAAACCGAATAGGAATTGAGTAGTATTTGGACAGGAGAGATCAGAATAGTAGGCTAGATTCCCCCAGAAAAAGTATAGAAATGCCATTTTCATATTATTGCCAAGAGAACTACATGGGTATGTTCATGAAATCACCAGGAGTTGAGCTGGACTTGAAGGAGACATTTATCAGCCTACTATAGATGGCAAGAGGGGACGCGGTGGCTCTGCGGGTTAAACTGCTGAGCTGCTGAGCTTGCTGATTGGAAGGTCAGCGGTTCGAATCCGCGTGACGGGGTGAGCTCCCGTTGCTAGACCCAGCTCCTGCCAACCTAGCAGTTCAAAAACATGCAAATGTGAGTAGATTAATAGGCACCGCTTCGGCGGGCAGGTAACGGCGTTCCGTGTAGTCATGCTGGCCACATGACCACGGAGGAAGTGTCTACGGACAAACGCCGGCTCTTCGGCTTTGAAACGGAGATGAGCACCGCCCCCTAGAGTCGGACATGACTGGATGTAATGTCAAGGGAAACCTTTACCTTTACTATAGATGGCAAGAGATTTCAGAAAGGAAGTTCCAGGCACTTTCCACAAAGAAGCAAATATTGCAAATCAGGATAGTGTTTGCATTTAAATACCCAAGTTTGCTGAAGGGTGTGTCATTTTGATTGCCCCCTGTTCACACTCTCTCATCTTGGCTCCTTAACTTATTGCAAAGTGTTGGATTGAAGGGAGGAAACAAAAGAACAACTCTTATAATTTGCCATGAAAAGTGCCTTCAAAGTAGTTAAGTTGCAAGATAGAGAGTGATTTTGTTTGCATCTCTGTGCTTTTTTTTTTTAGAAAAGCAAAATACAGAAAAAACGTTTGCTGAAAGAATAATTCCAAACCATAGTGGGCAACAGGCAGCAGTATTGGGAGTATGTATGTATGTATGTATATATATATATATATTCATGGCTCTTTATTATTTGTTCTTTCCTGTTGTTTCTTCTATTTTGGCAGCCTCCCCTTTCTTTCCCTGTTTGACTTTAAAGTCCCACCTCAGCTTGGACCAAGATAGTACAAGGAACACCCTTATTCCATTATTATTATTATTATTATTATTATTATTATTATTATTATTATTATTATTATTATTATTCACAACAACATGAAATCACAGCTGCCAGTTCTTTAGCTGACATTGGCCTTCATTCGCACTGAGTTCTTCCCAAGAACCTAGGATGTCATAATGTATTGGGGTAGTATATGTGCTGATCCAAGAAGTGTGGCCTTTTGTGATTGACAGATGGAAATTTTGTCAATGTGCAGATTTTATAAGTGCTGTCCAAGGTCTTTTGGTATGGCATCCAGTGTGCCGATAACCACTGGGACCACCACAGTCAGTTTATGCCATAATCTTTCAACTTTGATTTTTAGATCTTGATAGTTTGTGATCTTCTCCAATTCTTTGTCTTCTATTCTACTATCCCCTGGCATTGCCACATCAATCAATTATCCACTCATCATCATCATCATCATCATCATCATCATCATCATCATCATCTCTCCCAGTCAGCTTTCATGCCTAAGGGAGGACTAGAACTCAAAGTCTCTCATTTCCTAGTCTAGCACCTTAACTATGCCAGACTGGCTCTCCAGCATGTCAAAGCTCTCCGTACAGCATGTCAAAGTTGGGCCTGCCCCATCTGCTTCTGCAGTAAGTGAGTTGTGAAGGGAGAGACAATAAAGTACAGCCTACGTGCTGGTGGTATTCAGATGGTGGAACTCCTTACCATCTGAGATTGAGCTAGCTCCCATGTCCAGCTACACAGACTCTGGCCCAGGCATCGTTGATATGATTCTCCTTTTTAAAATCTGTTCTGTGAACCTCTGCTTGCCAGATTCAAACAGAACCTGGTAGGGTAAGAATAGGTAAGAACCCCCTATTTCAAATCCTGGGAATCTGGTCAATATAGGATTTGGGCAACATGATCTTGGGCAACTCTGGACTTGGAAAATTAAAAAAAAAAAATGAGAAGCATAAGTTCTACACTCAATTCACCCACCCCTGCTGCACATCAGCCTTATCCAGACAACAATATCAGGACCTGACAGATTTGGAAGATTCAGGCAAGAGGGAACCGATACATGTGAAGAGTTGAAACCATTTAGAAAAACTGCTATGTTAAAGCATGATTAACAAACACAACCACCATCTTTATGTACCCAATGTCCTTGGGCTTTGCAAAACCTGACAGATTTGGGAAAGAACCTGATAATGCTTTTTGAAAAGCATGAGGTGGAATTCAAAAAAAAGAGAAAGAGAGAGAGAGAGTAGAAGGAAGGGATGAAATACTGGGAATAAAAGTTAATTAAAAAATAAAAATCAAGAGAAATGTGTCTCGGAGGCCACGTCTTGCTTAGTCACCACCTGTCAAGAATTTTGCTGCCGTCTAAACCAAAGAGTTAGCAGCCAAACTCTAGCTCGGTTCTTTAATTTTTAATCTCCCCCCTCTTTTTGCTGGTCTCCAAGGTGGTGCCGGCAGACGGAAGCTGTCATTAGGGTAGAGGCAGATGCAGGCAGTGGAGCCAGCCACATCGACTCCAGCTTTGGGGGAGGGAAGGGGCAGTGGAGACGTGCTCGGGACAAAATGGATCTCAGGATGGTTTTGGAGGAGTAGAGCAAGAGACATTGCTAAGTGAGGATCAAGTTCTTTCTTTTCTTCTTCTTTTTTCGTAAAGTCGTAAATCTGGGAGCCTGTAATTACCGAGGCAGTTGCTTTGGTATGGTGTGCAAGCACTTAGTAACTAGGACTCTGCAGCCTGTGGGATTCAATGCTAAAAAGGTACTTCAGGTCCCAAGGACAGACAAGCAAAACCTGCTTGCACAGCTTACAAAGCAAGGAGAACCTGCTGCCACTGTGGTGTTTAGCTGGGCGGAAAACAAGTAGCTGCTTTAACACGCTGTAGGCAGGTCCCATGCCTCTAAAGCACATTCCCCCTTTAAATCCAAAGTGCTATGAAGTCCAACGGAAAACTAGAATGGGGATGTTTTGTTGTTGTCAGCCCTTCAAGATAAGCAAGGTCAAGAAACAGGAGCAGCAGGAGTTTCAGGAATGCTTTTGATTGATGTAAAGCATAATAACAGAAAGCCTGTCACTCTAACTCCAACTTATACCAAACAAAATCAAGGCGAGGTTATTTTGAGCTGCTTTCTCACAATTCCTTCTTTTCCAGGACTGAACAACCTTTTCTGAAATTATTCCTCCCTTAATAGTTTGTTCAACCCTTCCCCATTCCTAGGGGCAGGTTTACACTCCATCACAGATTCTATTCTATTCTGTTCTGTTCTGTTCTGTTCTGTTCTGTTCTGTTCTGCTCTGCTCTGCTCTGCTCTGCTCTGCTCTGCTCTGCTCTGCTCATCCCATCCCATCCCATCCCATCCCATCCCATCCCATCCCATCCCATCCCATCCCATCCCATCCCATCCCATGGATAGAATATGAATCACCTGGTACATGTTCAGAGTCCTGTTGGTTCAGGCAAGAATTGTCCCTGCAGTAGTATGCACAGGAGGGTATGTGTGTCACAATCTGAAAGATGGTAGAGAGAGCATTGTGATGCAAGTCCTCCCCTTTTTTTACATGTGCTTGAGGAAAGCTGGAGGGCTTACAAACCTGGAAATTCATTTCAGAAGTTATTTCAGCAATGAGTGAACATGAACCAAAGACTTTTATAGGCTGTGGTCCCCAACCCTGAATCAATACGCTTGGAAGAGTATAATATAACTCTTCCATTCTGAATTTGATTGAAAGAGGGGTTCCAGGTTTGAAGGACTCCCTGTGTATTCTAAATCCTGAGCCCCAGGCTGCTATGGTTATCCTTCCATGTACCTCTCCACATTGCAGTTGGCTTTAGGAATCCCACATCCCTTTGTCTCCAAATCAAATTGCACCTTCAGGCCTTTTGTCAGAATAGGAACACAGAGAAGGGAAAGAGAATACTGTTGTCACGCCTGGACCAGATGATCACTAGATGGCAGCAAAGAGAGTTTCCTATATCGCTTTGCTGCCATCTACTGGTCACCTACCCCAACTTAGGGGTAATTCTCATTAAAGCACCTTTCCCCTGCTTCCATGTCAGGCTACTAGAACTTAGCAAGTTTGTGGTTTTGGTGGGAGAAGGAGTTATCATGGCTGCAGCCATCTCTGATAAGTGGGTATTATGAAGGTGATAGAGTCAGGGCTACCTCTGAAGAGTCCTGTGATGATGCAGAGTAGTTGACGCCCCTTCAGGACTCAGAGGAGGTGGGAATAGGACAGAGAAGTGTTGAAGGCAGACTCTTTACCTGAAGTAGAAGTAGAGGAGTAGTAGGAGACCTGAGAAACCATGAACAGCTGAGATTAAGTGCTGGCAGAAGCAGGTCTACTGTTACCTAAGGAATTGTAAACTGCCCAGAGTCCCTTTTTCAGGAGAAATGGGCAGTGATAGAAATTTGAAAAATAATAAATACAATAAATTAATTAATTAAGTACTATATGGGAGAAGACCTATTCCAACCAGACTTAGGCAAGATGGTTGTCTGCTTTCATTGTACCTTGCAACTGAAGACTTCATCCAATACATAAAGAATCTTCTTCTGGGACTTCAAAACCATGTGGTCTGAAGCTCTGGACCATTTACAGCTGTTTCTTCTCACTGGACTCTTGGACTTGACTGCTTTCCAGAGAACCGTGGCACAACCAAGCTGCTTACAATTATTTTTTTCTAAGCCCCTCTCCTTTCCTCCCTTGCCATACACATGAAAAAGGATGGGGCCTTGATTGCATGGTTGAGGGTGCCATCTTGACTTTTTGGACCCCTCGCTGCAGACATCCCTAATTGAGATAATGAGGAGTGTGGAAAAAGCCAAGGAAGTTGTGGGCTTAGGAGAGACAGTGGAGGGAGGGAAGTAGGATGACAACAGGGATCAGTCTTGACCTACTCCAGCTTTTTCTTTGTCCAAAACCTGAAACAACCACCAGATCATTGTGGCTTTCAGTTCTATTAAACATTGGCTGACCTGAAACATTTTGGCAGAACCTTCAAAATATGATAATTTTGTTCCAGGTCTGAAACCAAACACTTTTCCTGTTTAGTACATACCACTATCATATTATATCTTCATCATTTCCATCTCTGACTAGTAATACCATTGCAGCTATTCCCTCCTGACAACTATATTCATTTCTCATTAAATATATTTCATGTTTTATTCAGGAATTTAAATGAAGCTACCAGAGCCTGTAATAGCATCAGTTTGGGATAATTGTATCTCTGTGTTGGCAGCCTCCAGAGTTTTAATTAATATATATTTAGATCTTTGACTGTCTTTAGAATGAGTGGTTGAATGTAGAAGAGATGAGAAGGGACATGATATGTTTGTTTGTAAAAAGAAAGAAGGTAGTAAAGTTTGAGTAGTAGCCCAACCTATTAGTTATATTTGTCTTGGTGGCCTCTTTCTGCTCAAAAATTGATTTTAAAGTTGCACAGATTTAGACAGAATGGGAAGAGCACCTATAAATGCAAGGGCAAACTCCAATTTATCATTTCATTTGTTGGGTATAAATGACCTTTTGAAAGGTCCCCCCAAATTTGTAGGCAGAGATTTGGTGGATTTTTCCCCTTGAATTTCCCTAAGAGAAGGAGAAATTCTTCAACCATTCCTCAAAGGAAGCCCCACTTTCCCATTAGCTATACTAGTAGACCACTGAAAAGGCCCCTGGCTGGAGGTCCCACCTGATATCTACACTTGGGATTCAATGTCTGCATGGAATGCCAAGGAAGCTACAGGCTGCGTGAAAGTTGATTTTACAGTGGAAGGCAGAACATTCAAACCAAGTGCAAGAGGATCACACTTGTCTCACACATTCCTGTCTATTTTAATATTTACATTTGTATCCACAGTTCTCTTCTCCTTTGAAAGAAATGGCAAAAGTTGCTTCTCTTCATGGAATGTAATGAGAACAAGTAAAAATAAATGCCAGGAGAAAACCTTCATGGCACGAAGAACAGCTGACACGCCTTGCTGTTTTTGGCCTGTCTTGTCCATCATTCTGTGTGGCACAGGGACTAGTTAGATGCATGTGGGAAGGTTGGCCAGCCTGGAATAGAGGGCAAGAACCCTCCAGTTCCAGCAATGTAAAGCCTTCTGCCTAGGATTCAACAGGTGATAAATAATCATCAATATTAGGAGCCTTTGATAGACTCCTGATCCTCCTCAAACCTGTCTAGTCCCCTTTCCAAATCATCCAAATTAGCTGATGTAGATTCTCTCATCAACTTCTAGATGTGGTAAGTCAGACCCATTTTAGTTGCTCCCCTCCCTGCCCAATTCATCCTCTTGAGTTGATTCTGGATACTGCTTCTGAAGTCATAGAACTCTAGACATGGAAGGGACTTTAGAAGTCATTGTTTCAACCCTCTGCTCAGGGTAGAATCCACTACAACATTTCCAGCTGATGAGAATCCAGCCCCTTTTAGTGTCTGGACCACAGCTCTACCGTGTTGGTGACCTTGGTTACAGTTCACAATCCTCCAGAATACCTAGTAATTGTTGGAAAGAAGAGGCACTGAAATAAAGAAAAGATTTGTACATTTACATTTCTGAAATGTTGGGAAGGACTGATGTTTGTGGCACATCTGCTTATCTCTCGTCATAGTATCTTCCATGGTTTTAAATCTAAAAACGGATGTAGCACCAATGATTTTTGAAGGCTGCTTCAGGTCTTGATGGCAAGGCAGGATAAAACTCAAAATGAAATAATTAGCATATGGATATGGAGTTAATTAGAAACTTTTAAGCTTTGCAGAAGTGTACATTTGGCAGGAGAGAGGTGACAAAGATGTTCCTTTCTGAATGGAAATGCCTACAAAGTGACAGCTGTGAATGTGTGTGTTTAGAGGAGATTAATTAATAAACCACAACATGTGAATTTTGTGTGAACCGCAAATGTATGTATCTCTCACACACAGACTTTTGGTTTCTTGCTGTTGGAGGAGGTTGCAGACATTGAGATAATTTCTGCTGGCCACTGGTTTATGGGGAAACCAAGAATCAGTCTGATTAGTTGTGCAAAGGAATGCCATCAAATATATTAGATTATTTTTTTTATTGCTGGATTGTACTGTTGAACATGACTCATGGGACAAATGCTGAGTGGAACAATTGCCAGGAATTCTTCATGGTTTTTTGAAACATGGGGAGCAGAGGCACCTGAAAAGGTAAAAAAAGTCAAGATGGTGGTTGTATGACTGTGTCAGATCCCCCCGATCAAAGGTTTCACAGAAACCCTTATCGGAGCATCTCCCATCGTTTCCTTCTCCAAGGAATGGAGTCCGTGTCGCCAGATGGGAGGGGGTATGAAGTTGGAGTGTGAAGTGGTTTATTATGGCTATGGAGGACATCAAGGACACAGGGTTGAGATATGCCAGGAATACCATCTGGATGGGAGGGAGAGTGACATGGTTTCATGGGAAAGGGGACTAACTAAGAGAATGTAGTTTTTAAGCTAGGTTTGAGTGGGAAATCTTTATTCGCAGCTTGCCTTCTGTACCGTTCAGTACGCTTCATTAAAACAGTTAAAGGAATCCCAGCCTCCTGACTGCGATTGTGTGAATGCTTGAATGATCAGGTGCTGACACTATGGCCATAATCTTGACATTTTTGACACCACCATCCTCCTGCACAATGGAATCCCTTAACTAGTAGCATCCACAGGTGGGTCAAATGGATCAATCTAACAAACAATGCTGCACTGCGCTGTGCTGTGCTGGCAAACTCTGCCCCTTTTGTGCATGCACTGCAATGTTGCATGCAGGTCCAAATGATTGCTTTTGTCATTTTGATGGCAGCAGCAGGAGCCTCAGGACACCCATTGTATCAGCCACCTGTGGCAAAAAAGCTGCAAGTGTCCCCAAACTCCTTCATTGCAGACCTCAAACCTCCCTTAAAAATGTGCTGCTCAGTTGTATTATTTAATGTGACAAAAGGATTTAAAAAAGACATTAAATCCATAGGGAGTAAATGCAATTGTGTTTAATTAATTCAATTAAACCAGTTGGGAGTAAACACAACTGTGTTTAATTAAATCTTAACTTTATTTAAATTTAAATTAAATTAAGTCACTTTTAGATTTAACCTTGACCCCTTTCACTTCTTTATCATGACTCCACCCACTTTTTGGAATTGTTCTTTAAAGACCAAATCCAATTCTCTATCTGAAAAGAGTTCCACATTTATAACACCCATTTTATGCAGAAACTCAGCATAACCTGAGGAACCATATTATGGCTTGTTTCGACAGCGTGCTAGCGACTCAAGGGTCTTTCAGGCCCTAAACTCTTGTGGTGGAACAAGATTCTTAAGGAGCTTGTCTAGACCAATGTTTCTCAACCATGGTAACTTTAAGATGTGTGGCTGGGAAATTCTGGGAGCTGAAATCCATGCATCTTAAAGTTACCAAGTTTGAGAAACACTTGTCTAGAGCTCCAGCAGTTGATCACTACCCCTGATTCTCCATCTGATTTATTTCCTGCTTCAATTATCTGCCAAGGAGTGACAGTGAAAAGTTATGCTCAGAGAAATTCTTGCTTTGGGAATCTCCAATTCCATACTGGAGTTCATGGGATATTTGAATTTCACACCTTTGCAGGCCATCCTGGTGAGTCTCCTTACCTCTTCACTGCTATAATTGAGAAAGAGGCAGGTCTGAAACAAGGATACCAGAGGACCCCGTATCACTAAAAATTAAGATCCTGATGCAGGATTGGCAGTTAGGTTGCCTGCCTTAGGAATCTACATGCTTCTAAGGAGTTTTCTGCATTTGTTTGATGATCAACAGATTTTACAAAGACCCCACATGACTCCAGCAAGCTTTCTCATTACAATGAATGCTCTGCCAAAATGTACAGTACCTTCAAATTTCTCAAAAGCATTCATCCCCTGCAAAAGAGGCTTCTATTTTTTTCCCTTATTCTCATGGTGCTAGATAATTTTTTTCCCCAGATTTTTCATGGCTGTGGTTGTGTTTATTTTCTTCCTGAAGGTGTCTGCTATTGCTGGTCTTGTGTCATCTTGCATGCATTTCCATCGCTCTGAAGGCTCCACATTTTCCATGGGTTTCCCTGTGATGCCTTCCTTTAGGATTTCATAATGGAACTAAGAAGGATGTGCAATGAAAGGCCAACTTTCACATCCATACCTCCCCCCTCCCCATCTCATCACTATATATGTGTAACACTGTGGGTATCTACAAGTGGGCCAGCAGGGTCAAGCAACATCACAGTATCATTTTCGCAATGATGTCATGACACACTAGATGTCATCATGGCTTGTACTGGAGGTCTATGGTAAGACATCTCATGATGTCTTACCCATGAGACTTTCAAGAAAATCTCCTCCTTTGCAAGAAAATTCAAAAGCAAATTTTCTTCCAGCAATTTGAATGAAGTAAAAACTTCATGGACTTTAAAAAAAAAAAGCAGGACAATATTTTTGTCTGGCACTAATTATAATAAAGCTGATGCTCTTGAATATTTTCCCCCAAAACCTCTGACACTTCAAAGAGGGATAACTATTAAAGTCAAGCACACAGGGTTTCATTTAATGAAGAATTACAGATGCTTATAACTTACTAGGCCCCCAATCTGATAAACTACACGCTTATATAGTTTGGACAAGTTGAAGATGCCTACAACATAGGTATCACATTGACAGGGAGAAAAAATGGGTACCACTTCCATTTCCTCTACCTGGTGTGCATCAATGGACTGGTGGTGACATCTCAAGATCACAAATGAGTTCCTTTGTGTAAAAATCACAGCATCCTTCTTAGATCATGAATCCCCTTTTGCCACTACCTTATGCTCAGTTTCCCTTCTCTAAAAAAAGCCACACAGCCTATGTGTCCACCCAAAGCGAAATGGGATAGAAAATAAGCACAGCAGTTAAACACCCAGAACCTTGTTTAAAGTTCTCAGCATTGCCTTTTTACAAAGAACCTTTCCTGTTACTATTTTGATTTCTTTCTTCAATTGTGTTTTGCATGTTTGGAATCACTTGTCCTTAATTTGGAAACCTGTTAATAGGTTCTACAGCCATCAATATGCAAATCAGGAAACTCTGTGTGTGTGTGTGTCTGTGTGTGTGTGCATGCCCGCGTGCTTGGAGTGGGGAAAAGAAGAGAGATCTGGTGACTTGTTCTAGAAGGAAGCATAAAAGGAGATTAAGGGCACACTGTGTCCAACTCCAACTCTTTCTGTGTGTGTGTTTGTGTGCACTGCTGTGCATACTTCCCCCCTCCTCCCACTGACACACACACACAGATGCAAAGAGAGAGAGAATCCAGAATTAAAACAAATGGAAGAGCCCAGAGATGGTCAGAAACTGAGCAGATAAATATTTTCCCTCAAGCCCTTCTGGGTTTTTAAGAGCGATGCTGTCTCTCTCCTGCAGGCCCCCATGCCTCCCACCCCCCTTTGCCAGTTCTTATGGATGATCCTATTAGGAAGGATGTTTTTACAGGGTCGAAATTCGGCCAGAGGCTGGTGATGGTAAAAGGACATGACACGTTCGCCTGGCCGAGCAGAGGTGGTGGCTGCACACATTACAGGGAAACCCATCACCGTCTGCTTAGCGTTTGTGTCGTTGATGGACATTCCTTTTAAAAGTAATTCTCAAAAGCTTTCTTTCCCTATTGACAGATTAATTTTTTCTTCCTGGATTCTCCTGCTCTTCTATTCTCCCTCTTCTCCGGGTTTCAGTCTTCCCACTTTCTAAACTTCACAGACAGAACCCACGCCTGTAGGCTTCTCACGCTTTTACTTCATGCACCGAGTTTCTGGATGGAAGCATTCAAAGAGGCTTGGAATTGAAAAAATTGAAATGATTGCTAGTGCATCAGGCTCCCTAATCTCTATCTGGCCTGGCTTATATCAACAATGATTTTCTGCCGATGAGGCAGAAGTATGTAAAGCCTTCTGAGTTAGAAAGCCAGTCAGGAGACAAATGTCTATGCTAGGAAAGCTTATTGCAAGGGTGGTTGTTCAAGATGGCTGCTTGAAAGATTAAAAAGAATGTTCTAGAGCTGAGTAGGAGATGCTTAAAATGAAGCATTACTCTGAGGGAAGAGTATGGGGATAGCAGAGGAGGAGGGAGGACATTGAAGGATCGAAGGAATATGGGAGGTACTGTAGAACCAGTGATAATCAGCTATAAGTAGTGATCATTCAGACAAAAATTGTTGGGGTGTGACTAGGCAGTTAACACAGACAATTCTTATATAATCAACTGTCCTAACAGGCAGGAACCACGCTGAGACGAGGAATAAGTCTCTAGTGTTTTATTACTGCTACAGTAGACAGAAAATCCTAGCAAACTGAAGAAGCGTGAGAAAACCCAGACAGATAAACCCCAAAAGTCAAGGCGGGTCTGATCTGTGTCTCTTTGAATGGCTGCTCAATTCCTCGCTACTACGCATGCATTTTCCCCCCTGGATAGAGGCACCCTCCTGCTCACCATCGGTGCTCAGGACATCAACTGACCAATGCCTCACACTGCTGCCATATGATACAATTGTATCATGAATGGTCACTATAAACACACAACTGTCTCTGCAAAGGCACATTTCATTTCCAAGGTATTGGTATTTAATTCAACATCTCATTTGATTGATTGATTGATTGATTGATTGATTAATTGATTGATTGATTGATTTCTATAGCCGCCCATCTCAACAAGGGACTCAACTTTAATATTTACACCTGATTTACTATCAGAAATCAAACTAGCAATAATATAAATATTGAACCAAAATAGGACAATCATAGAACAAGCCCAAACCATATGCGACAAAGTTTCTTGAAATGTATTACATTTTCAGCATACCACGTTGTCATGCAACCTTCTTAAACATCCACTGAGATATCAATAAACTTGAAAAAAAATCTTTTGGTGAATTAATCTCCTTTTAAGATAACAGGAAATGTACAGTTCTTTCAAAATTTAAGACCACTGATTTGCTAAAGAAGGATTTTACAATTTCTTATTCCAATGTTCTTACAAACTTTTATTATCTATCCTATTTGATATACTGTATATCCTAATAATATTCTTCAACTGTCTACAAAAATAAACAGTAGGTTTGCAATCTGCTAAAACACTTCCCAATAATTCAACCAATTTATTGGTTTCAGAAGCTGCTAACATATCAGGGCCAAATTGTGAAATTAAAAGAAGTTTTAATTTAATCTACTGCCATTTAGCAGTTTGAAGTAAACCAATTCCTTCTTGTCAAATGTTTTGAAAGTTAGCTTAACCATAAACTAATGTAGAACTTTAATGTAATTTTCTACCCAAGCGCTTAGGGAAAAAAAAGTTTACTTGTGATTTTCCAACTAAGATTATCCCAAAGGTTCAATTTTTCATGTGAACAAGGATCAGATTTAAATGTGTGCATTTGTTGTGTTAAGAGATGACCCAGAAGTTTGTGGGAGTGAAACCTGTATTTCACTGCACAATCTCTCTGTTCCTTTGCAGTGTCTCTGGCTTTCCATATTTTCATTCATTCTCAAGGCAAGAGAACAGGGACAAAATCTTCCTATGGGCTGTGCTTCCCTCTGGGGCAGCACTGAACAGTGGTTTTCACAATTTTGTTGAAGCAGAACACTTCTTTGAAATTGTGTGCTAACCGGATTGTGAAATATCAGTAATTAAGGAGCCTTCGCAGTGATAGAAAGACGGATCACAGAAAACAGCAACATCACAAAATGCCAGCTCTGTTGCCTCCAGCAGCAAATTCTCAAGCATCCCAAGAATAAGATAGAAGAACAGGAGAGCAAAATATCTGAGATACTGTAATGGTATTTTAGCATAGCATTAGACTCTGCTTTAAAAAAAAAAAAGGATGTCTACCTCTCTGGAAGTGCCTGCCTGACTTCTGACAGTAGGAACTAGGAGCAGCTGGTTATTATTATTAGTATTTTTTCATTTCCTCCTTTCTCCTTTAATAAAAGTAAACTTTCAAATGCCCATTCCTTATGAAAAACCAGCGTTTCCCAACATAATTACTTTTAATCTCCCAGTTGCTTAATGTAAGGAGAACAAGTTGGCCTAAAACAGCGAGGGACACCAGGCTGTATGTCTTGTTCCCTCTCTTCATTCCTTCCTGACAGTTATTCTGTTTCTGGAACAGATTCACAGATGTTTCCTATATATTCCTGGCCGCAGCTGCAACTATCTGCTGGACTGTGCTTAGTTTTTGCAATTACTGTAGCTGCTGGTGCTACAGTACTCATTTGGGGAAAAAACAAAGCAAAACTCCACCCTTTTCCTTGGAAGTTATTTTTTGCATCATCAGGTTTTTACAAATATGTGTGTGTGTTTATATACAGAATAGGCACATATATACAAGCACAGCAGGACTGTTACATCTTTAAAATGCAAACTAAGTGAAGTAGGCAAAGATTAACCAGTTGGTTCAAATCATATTATAAATATCAGCTCCCTTCTGTTGCACACTCTTCGTTGGCTTCAGACCTGTTGGCTTCTTGACCAAGCCATAAAAGGATGAATTGGTCGGTTTTCCAGGTCTTAGATTTATTTGGTTCCAGTTAAGTTTAAGGTTTGTGTTAAAATCTATGCACCCATGCAGATGTTTTGTAATCTTTGGAATTTTGTATAGCTTGTTGTCCATGTATGCATAGCATGAAAGCCATTTTCTCTGATAAGCAGATTTTGGTGTGGACTTTTTAAAATTAATTGATGAAAGAACTGCATTAGAAAAAGTTGGGGATATGCATGTATTGTACTATAACAGTTTATCTCTTGGTTCCAAACTGCAAATTAATAAAAATAGGAAGCAATGGTGCTTTGCTTATACATTCTTCTGTTGATGAAGTCTTCACCCTGAGCAGTTAAAATGTTAGTGAATATCCTGCAGCACCATAAAAACTCATCTAATAGCTAGGAGAAGCTCTCAGACCAGTTGGCTATATAATGTCAGTTGGAGCAAACCACTTAGAAGAACACAATTAATGGAGACAGAACAACTTCAGAACTTATCTGGGCAGTCGTCCACAGTTGTTTTATCTCCTTGCCATTTTACAGATCCCTCAACCAGGATGCAATTCCTAAAAGAATCTTGGAGGCTGCTGTAGATTTGTTGACAGTACTGGACATGATGTAATAGTTCCTTGTTCTTTTATACTTTTTTTTAAATAGGCACATGTCTTAACTCTTACTCAATGGGTTGGTTCTCACAAAGTTGGAAAAGATTGGTAGTTGCTTTAAGTGAAGTCAAGATACCACTCAGTGTTTTGGAAGGGATGGGCAGCTTAGTAACCTCATGAAGTTTGTAGATGCTCAGATGGAGTTACCACATGGGCCTCCTCTTTTGGTGTTTACTAAGTTTCCCACCCACTTGAAATATCATCATCATCATCATCTGAAATCAATGATCTGTTTGGCCGGTTTAGTACTTGGGTGAGATCAGATAATCCCGGAGCTGTATGCTAGACCGGGAAGGTAAAAAATCATCTTGGAAGAGGTCAACGGCAAATTGGCTCCATCCTGTTGCTAAAGAAAATTAGATGGATATATTCTTCTCGGTAGGCATCATAATAGACTTGTTACCTTACTTTATGGGGTAAGAAAGTTTCTTATGCATGGTTGCTCCAAATTTCATGTCCAAGTTCTTTAATCAGTAACTTCATCAGGAAAGTGGCATGGATAAGGAAAGAGTTTTATGTCTTTCCTTTGCCCAATGCTTGCGATCTGTATGAGGCACTTTACAATAGCTTTCTGGCAAAACAAAACAAAACAAACAAACTTAGAAGGAGTAATGATCCCTCTTCTCAGATTTGCAGTGAAAAAGCAGCTAAGGGAAAACCTCTTACAGAGAAGTTTTATTAGCACCAACATTGCCCATGCAGGTGTGTGCTTTGCGGTTGTGCAGAAGTATTCCAGAGACTTCATGTTAAATCAAAATGTCTGGGAGGAATTTGTGGCTCAGATTTGTGTTTGGGTGTGTAGGCACGTAGACTGGGCATGATTCAAGTCCCAATCTACAATTCCAGTCTTAAAATAGTAATAGGGATACTCTTGAAGACTAATTAGGTTAGGATTTTAACTAAGCCTGTCATAAAAATTTTCAGGTTGCATACTGGCACCACGGGTGTGGGGGGTGGAGGGAGATATATAAGCAGAATATCCTTCTTTTGGAAATAGCAGACACACATGAGAAGCTAATAGCATCTGTCTCTGGCAGTAAAAGGAAAATCATGGATCCCTTTTAAGGCTGAGAACAGAAGTGACACACACAAGCAAAACTGCAGATACAGCCACACACACACACACACACACACACACACAAACATACATGAAGCCAGAGATTAATTTTAGGAGCTGTAGCAGGGAGCTGTCTTAAGGAAATTCTCCCGACACAACAGATTTTGCATAGCTAAAGCAAAAAAATGGAAAGTTGTGCAATACAACAGCTCTGGGGTTTTGCTTTTCTTACTATTTCATATAGCATGACTAAAGGACCAGAAACTGATTTATGTTTATGACAAAGAATGACCTATGTAGTATACTGTGTTTTTTTGCTTTTTAGAAGTTTGTTAGCTTTCCAGCAAGATTTGCTGTCTTTTGCATGAGCTGTGCATGGGCTTTCCACAGATGTTGCAGCTGCAGGCAGGAATGTGCACTGGGGTGTTTAAAAAAGTTAAAATGGTGGCTGCGACCTTGTGATCTTTTAAAAAAAAAAAATTTTTTACAATGGATGTATCAGGAATGCAACAGTTGTCCCACCTCTGTTTTACACGTGTTGCAATGCATGTAAATAGGCTGAGTGGATGGTCATCTGCATCAAAAATGCAAGCAAAGGAAGCAAATGATTTATTACTGTGATTGTGAACACACACATACCCACCTTAACCACAAGGCTTGTGGGAGAATGGCAGAAGCCCTCAGCTAGCTCTACCATACCTGAGATGCAAAGCTCCAGATGATCAGAAAACCATCCCAACTTATTCCTGCCATCTACCAGTTGTCTGGATTTATGCAGGTGACCATGTGAATCTTAGCACTAAGGATATTTAACCTCTGCTAAGTTGCCATTGGGTCCCACATGGAGGAAGATACGAAAGATTTCCCCTCTTCCTTTAGATTCATCAGTTTTGAGGACTGTTCCTTAAGAATTGTTTTTGTTACTATTGAAGATATTGTGTGATGCAAGCATTCATTTTTGCTCCTGGGGATTGTATCTTTTGATGTTTTAAGAAAAAGCCCCAAAGGGCAGGGGCTCATATTTGGTAATACTGTGGCATAAAGTGGAGGTGAGAACAACAATGTTGACTTTTTTCCCCAGTTTGGGGAAAAGTTGGTTTTGGAAGTTTGCTGTTTACTGTTAATATAAAATGAGTACAGTGAATGTGGGGTCACAATTAATATACTCATTTTATTATATCTTAGTAAAGGTAAAGGTTTCCCTTGACGTAAAGTCCAGTCGTGTCCGACTCTAGGGGGCGGTGCTCATCTCCGTTTCAAAGCCTTGGAGCCGGCGTTGTCCATAGGACATTTCCGGGTCATGTGGCCAGCATGACTCACAGAACGCCGTTACCTTCCCGCCGAAGCGGTACCAATTAATCTACTCACATTTGCATGTTTTCGAACTGCTTGGTGTGCAGGAGCTGGGACGAGCAACGGGAGCTCACCCCGCCGCGCGGTTTTGAATTGCCGACCTTCCGATCGACAGCTCAGCGGTTTAACCCGCAGCGCCACCGCGTCCCTATTTACTCCTCCCCAAATTAGGGGTGTCTGCAGGAATGAGGCTTAAAAAAGTCCAGATGGTAGCCAGTACCATGCAATTAAAGCCTATTTTACACAATGCATGTAAAAAAGTGGTGGGGCTTTGACCCCATGGTTATGGCCATCATCTGGACTTTTTTTCAGCCTCCTTGCTGTGGACATCCCTGCCTAAAATACAAAATTGTGCCCGCCAAATAACTGATTTGCTGAAAAAAAAAATGGCAGAGAGTACTTGAGGTTTAAGGTTAGTGGAAATATGGCTTTATGGGAGGCTGGTATGTTCTTATCATGTTGGTCCTTGGTGTGATGAGAAAAGGGCCATCATAACATCCTATAAAATGAGCTGACACATAACAACCCTTCAAAATAACATTTGCTTTTAGACATGATTCCACAGAGCTCATGTAGTACTGATGACAACAAATATGTCCACATTTTTTTCTCTCTTATGTACAGTATGACATGTGATATTCATTTGGGTATTCCTTGCAATGCTCTTGTGAGGTGGGCTTATTTTATTATTTCCTGCAGTATATAGCAGGCAGAAATGGCAGAGACTGAGATAATCACAACATCCACTTTGGCGACGTTCTTAATTCAACTGCCTCTAAACATGGACAATATCAAACACCATTACATACATCCCCGATATGCAATCGACTCAAAGTCCTACAGAAATCATTAAAAAGCTGAAGACTTGGCTTTTTTCACTTCTGATTGCAAAGATGATATCTGCTTTGATTCAGCCCATTGTAACCCAACCTCTTCAGTGGTAACTTTATTTTTTCATATTGCAAGATTTATCTATCTATCTATCTATCAATCAATCAATCATATTTTTATTACCGCCCATCTCCCCCACTCAGAGGAACCTGGGCGGTTCACAATAAAACAATTTAAAATTCAATAACATCAGAATAATATTGATAATCAATAAATATAAACATTTAATATGTAGTCCTCAAATAGAGGACGTATCAGATATTAAACTGATGAGAACAGGTACTACCCTTGATCTTAGTCAAAAGGCCGAGAAGAGATACATCTGTATCCATAAAATCTCCCTTCCCATGACTCTGAAAATTGCAGGCAACAATCAAATTAAGAGACAAATTCTCCTTGCTCATTCTAATGGAAGGAGCATCGTTTATTGGTGTTCCAGCCATCTAAGAGACAGTGTGAAGCGGTAGAGATTTGAAAGAAAAAAGAAAACCATTACGTGCTGATGGTTCTATTTTTAACAGGGAATATAGCATTGAGCAAATCGACTTCAGAACCATTTAAAATCAGAATGACCTGCCAGCAGAAAGTAATTCCATTTCTGCTCTCTGGAATCAGACAGACAAGGGAAGGAGAAGGTCTGTTCCAGGTGTCTCTTGCCAAGACACACTTATTCCACAAATGCATTGTCCAGTAGACTTTGGACTAAATCCCGTGAGGGAGCTTCTACCAGTTCCTCTGAGTTCTCATTCCATTTATTTTCCCCCAGTCAGCTTTATGGATTTTCCTTTTAAAGCATTATATTTATTTTAATTGACAAACAGAGCAGCTTAGATTGATCTGCTGGGCTTAAGCTACTGTGAATCTCTTCATTTTTCCTGTAAATTTAGTTTTGAGTGCATATGTACACAGGCCTACAACTAGCATCTACGTCACCCATTCCGCACCCATTTTGGCACCCCCCCCAGTGCTCATTTTGGAGCCCCCACCAGTGCACTGCCCCCACCCCCAGTTGCAGCCCTGTATGCATAGCTAACTTCAAAAGCAGAGTTGGACTAGGCCTGGGGGGACTCAGGTTCAGTGTCTGCCTTCAGCTATGGAGATTGCCTGGATGACTTTGAGCCAGTCACCCATTCTCAGCTTATTCTACCTCACATGGTGTTTGTGCTAGGAAGACCCTTAAGTGTCCTTGAGCTCCTAGAGAAAAGGCGGATCATAAATACAGCAAATAATAAAGCAATAAAAATATATAAGTAGGCCTTTTCTCCATGAATTATTGTACTTCTACTTTATAAATGTCTAAATTAATGATTGCCATTAATTCATGGTTTTGAGTTCTATATGCTAATGACAAACACATATAAAAATGGGGGTAAATGATTGGATTGCGCATGGTTTAAAAATAATTTGGAAGAAGTGCTTTTGATCTTGGGCAAGCACAGACCTTCTCTGCAATTCATTAAAACAGCCACATCTTTTCGCAGGCTTTCATACAATACCCACACATAGAACAGTCATGAACGCCTTAAAGATGATTAACTTTAAAGCAGGTGCATCTTTCTCTCAGGCTCCCGTGGAAGGCTGAAAAAAGACATGGCTGCTTTAATGAATCACAGAGGAGTCTGAAGCATTCCTGTGTCCTTTTCAAAACATGCACAGCCCTAAATAATGCAGCTTGCAATGCTCTGTTTATAGTATGGAAAGAAAGCGTATGATTCATGATTCTCTATCATGCAAGTTTTCAGTTATGTATGAGAGCAAAGGTGATCTCCAGATACTGAGATTTCAGCAACAACATGGATTTCATGCTCTCAGCCTACTGGCCAAGATTAAGGGGAACTGAAGTGTAGAATATTAGGAAGAAATTAAATTTCCTTCCCCTTGACTAGTGAACATAGATTTCCGAATATTTTACATTATTTGGAAGAATGTCTTTATCAAGAATGGTCATGATTTTCTTGCCTTCCCACCCCAATTGGGATTTTTTTTTTTGATCCTTTACCTGTGCCAAGACTCACCATGCCAATGCTCTGAAGCCCTCTTCCCCTATTGAAGAGGCTTTCATTTTTCTACCTTCATCTTAAGGAAATTGAGGATTTCTTTTCAATTTCTCCTGGGGATATATTTGGGATTCTTTTATGGTTGGAGCTGAGGGGGGAGGCCACTGAAGGTGTTGTTCTCCATGACGCAGGTTTCCAGCCCAAAATACTCTTCCTGATGTATTCCCTTGGCAATTAATAGAAATGTGGGAAACCCCAGAGGCTGAGGACTCCTGAAAAAAGCAGTTGTTGAAAACAAGACAGGAGATTTACACATTTGCACAAGCACCACCTGCCAACCTTGTCAGTAAGTACAAGAACATGTCAACATTCTCTTCTCCTTTGAAATACATTTCTTAAGCGAGTCTCACTTTCATCCATTAGAAGGTGAATTGGCAGTAAATAGAGAGAAAATATGACTTTTCTGCATATTCCTTTGTGGCTGTTTTCACACTGGGGGATGAGCTGAAACTTTGGTCTCATCCAGGAAGGAGATTCATATTCCTGTATCAGAAACTCTGGGATAGAGGGAGTTAAGCATCTAAATAAATTGTCTGTGGGTGTATTCACACAAGATGCCTATCTGCCCAAAGCCTTGATCAAAGTAAGTTGAAGATATTAGCCCAAATGAATGACCAGCTGAAACCCAGCCCCAGTTCATGTGCCATGAATGGAATGCGCTGAAAATCTTTCTGGAAGATTTGAGCATCTTCAAAACAAGCTGAAGTGCCCATAATTATATGTTTGCTTGTCACCCACTTAACCTGTCTTGCATCTCTCTAGGCCCACATTGTAACCTTGGGTCAAAACTATTTGGTAGAGTGGTAACCAGTGATAAACACATGCTTTCCAAGGTGATGAAGGTACATCATCCTCTTGCCTTGATTATTATTAACGTTTGGGCGGGTGCAGAGAGGAGATAATTTTGACAGGAAAGGAGAAGAGTCACTTTTTAAATATATAACATGATAAAACTCTAACCTTACAGTTTATGTGGCATATATTGCCTTTTGCAGATTGAAAATCCTGGCAGCTGCTACATTTAATGCAAGAATTGGGAGTTTCAGCAGATGCACCCATTATCTCTGGTCAGCATTTGGCAGGGGACATTCAAAGGCACAAGTAAGTTGGAGAATCTGCAGGAGGTTCCGGGCATTCCTTAGAAATGGCCTGCCTTTGTATATAATACCCAAACTGTCATTTAATGCTGCCTGGAAAAGGATGGGATTCATGACTTTTCTCTCCTTGTTTTCCTTTAGTCTAGCAAAGCAAAGATTGAAAGCAGCAATTTCCTGGTTTTAGCTTGCTGTGGTGTTACCTCCAGGGTTAGGTTGAAAGCACGGTTTCTTAAACATCAAACCATGGTTCAATTTTGCCTTAGTTCAACAAACTGGGTTTAAACTAGTGTTTCTCCTGATGAGATTGGAAAATGAAGACAAGCGAGTTTAAACCAAGTGTGCATGTTCCTGTGTCTTCCACTACTGGCTATCTCAAATGACCCACTTCGTAATACATTCAGAAGAAAAATGAAGAGTGTCTACAAAGGTAGCAATGGGTTCAATAGTATACTTTCTTGTGACAGTAGTTTTGGAATTTGAAGTGATGCTGTAGGTTTTTCCCTTCCATGGTGGCCATGAGAGGCCTCCCTATTTAAAAAATGGTTGCCATGATGATCACTGGTGGGCATCACAAGGGTGTCCCCAGAGAGAGTAAGGCAGGCCCACTGACCATACTGTTGTCATGATATCAGCAAGGAGATGATGCAACTTACATCCTTGCAGCAGATGACACTGTGTCATTACATTATCTGCTATTTGCAGGATGACATCATGATGCATGTGTCATCATTTTGACCTCATTGGGACTTGCTACAGATGCAGTTGTTCACATCTCTTTACCAAAAGGCAAACTATTAAGCTTGCTTCCTGTTACTCCCTCCAGTCCCCCAGGATGATTTCCGCCAACCCAGATACCTTTACCTTTTTTTTTTTTAACTGGGCAGGGGGCACCCTTCCAAAGGCAGACCTGGCTGCAGGACCACTATTTTTATTTTTTAAAAAATGATTCTGGGGGCCCTGTGGACCCTAGAGAGGTTACTGAAAATGAGGCCAGCTTTTCATTTGTTTATTTTAATTAACACTAATGCTTATGGACACAGACTTGCTTACTTCTTCACATCCACTCTTGTTCAATCTTTCTCACCATCTGTAGATGCTTCCAGATGGATGGACTTCAACTCCCAGAATTCTCCAGCCAGCAGGATTCATTGCTAAGAACTCTGGGAGTTGAAGTCATTGCAACTGGAAGGCACCCAAGTTGGGGATCTCTGCTTTATGTTTACTTTCTAATGGCTTCTCCCTCACTAGATTAATAAGTCGTTCTGTAGGTCATCCTCTAACCCAGACTAGGAAATTATAATGTGATTTTCAGTGTTGTTTTCTTTTCTGTTTCCATGCTTGAGTTAAATATCTTATAGAAATATCCTTCCTTGGGTTTACAGTATTTCCCTTTAATAAGTAACCTTCAGAGTGCCAAACCTTTTCTAAAAGTCATGTTCACACTATATCCTTTGGCCTTTGAGTCAGGAAGAAGAGTGCCAGCATAAATGGCATTGCCCTGCTGGTACCAGTGAGGGCTGCCATTTTTACAGTGTTAATGCAGATCTAGTTAGAGAAATGGACTAGTGGATTATCCTGGCTTGGTTTCTTCTTTTGGCACCAAACATCACCAGGCAGGAAAAGCTTCTTTCTCTTGGGAGAGTTCCCTCCATCTGCATCTTGCCTCGCTACTCGACACCCACAACTTGTCTGTCAAGACATGTTTGGATATGGGTTTAGCGCCCTTTCAAAAGACTGCTAGACCTGTGTTGAGAAATAACCCGACCGATAACTAATAGGTGCCAAGGAGGGATTGTGAAGAGCATCAGGGAGACTTATTCCTGTTTCACCCCACATCTGTGCCTAGGACTGGGCTAAAAGGTACAGGGGAGGGTTACTGTCTGAAGCAGGAGAGAATAACCACGACTGCGGGATCGCCAATCTGCAAGAAAATAGCCAGGGCTGGCAGCACCCAGAAGTAACTTGTGAAATAGGCAAAACTGTGCTGGTAATAAAAACAGTAGAAAGTACAGCCATGAAAAACCCCTTACCAGCAGAAGAAGTAGAAAATCTGTAACGTGTTCATTGATGTCAGAACCAGTTACACATAACAGCTTCATTTCCTGGTTTAAATTGATCTTCTGCGCAGCACAGGATTAGCAGTCTCGCAAGAAAACAGAAGGCTTTTAAAAACAAAAAAACATGGAATGCTTGTTTAGCATTCTCCTAAAAGAGTGTTGACTCATGTATATCAAGAGCCTGAATAAAATTTGATGAATGCTTTGGAAAATGGCATTACGTGAGAAGACGCCTCTCTGGAGGGCAGATGCCCAGTGTCTTCTGTATAGTCCTCACTTAACTACCACAATTTCAGTTGCTAAATGAAGCAGTTATTAACCAAATCCAACCTGATTTTATGACCTTTTTGTAGTGGTCATTAAGCGAATCACTGCAGTTGTTAAGGAAACCACATGGTCGTTAAGCAAATAAACACAGTTCTCCATTGATTTTGCTCTCCAGAAGCTGGCCGGGAAGGTCGAAAATGGTGATCATGTGACTACAGGATGCTGCAATGGTCATAAATGTGGACTGGTTGCCAAGCGCCCAAATTGTGATCACATGACTATGGGGACACTGTGACAGTCTAAGTGTGAGCACCGGTTGTAAGTCGGTTTTTTCAGCACCATCGTATGTCTGAACCATCACTAAAATGAATGGTCATTAAGTGAGGATTACCTGTAGTCTGTGGAGGGCAGTGTCCAGTAACTTGAAGGAAGGGGCTGTGCCTGCAGTGGCTGAAAGGGGTCAATAAACCTAGGCAGATTCCAGCCCCTGACCACAACCTAAAGCCTACTGTCAATGAAGTGTACTTGATACTGTCCAGGGCAAAAGTGTGCAGAGAAAAGAAGGACAACATTATTTAAAACTGGGACAGCTACAGATGACTTTAATAAACCTCAGCTGTTGGCTGTGGATGAAATAAAGGTAATGTTAAGAGGGCATGTTATTTAAGAAAAGGTGAGTGTGCCATGTTTGTGCCACAATTACAGATGGACAACAGGATAAGTCCAGAGTCCTTCTAAGTACACTTGTTCTGCTGCCCTTCCTGTGAAGATGCCCTTTTGTTGTTGTTGCTGTTGTTGTTGTTTTGGTGACTCCTTGTTTGCCATGGCTCTCTCCATAAGTATTGACCAGTCTCTGTATTTCTCAGCTGGCCTTTGTCCACGCATTACTCTCTGAAATTTTTTAGGCTGTGCGCCATGGGCAAAGGGAGTCAAACTGATGAAGGCAGTGTCCTGGCATGGTGTCTCAAACCTGCCCCCTATTTTATATGACATCTTGCACATGCCCCAAAAGGCACAACACTGCAGTGCTGCTTTCATCATCCCCAAGCTAATCTTTCAGGCTGAAGCTGAAGCTAAGTTGAGCCTCTCCCCAGGGCTGTCCTTGGGGTGTGTACGTGTCAAAAAAAATCAAGGTGGAGGCCACAGCCATGATATCAAAGCCCCGCTCCTTTTTTATATGCAAGTTGTATGGTTGTGGCCACCATCTTGATTTTTCTGACCCCTTCTCTGCAGACCCCTCTGGCCTTTCCATCAAAGTCCTTCTCCAATCCTCTCTCCTGTTCCTAAATGAATGCCAAAGGCTATTAAATTAACATGACATCCAATTTTTTTTCATTGGAGGGCAGGATGCCATTTTTGCCGACAGCAATTGCCCGTCTCTTTCCTTCTTTCCTATTCTCTTTGGGGAAGGGGAAAAAATGGAAAGATCACAAAGACATTCCTTTCTGAGCTGAATATTTTTTTTTCACTTACTTTCTGCCTGCACACAAGATTTTCCACCCGAGATGAAAGGGCAAACACAATTTGCTATCAATTTTGACTCTGTGGAGTGATGTAGCATATAATCTCTTTATTTTTTTTTCCTCTTGCCATTTGTTAGAAATGGTTGCTAGGCAATGCTCCTTCCTTCTCTCCCTCCCCCTCCCCGCTTTTGCATGGACCAAACATCAGTGATCTAATGTGGGAATATGTTCTATTATATAATTAAACCATCAGTGGGGTTGAAGTCTATGCAAGAAGAGCCTTGAATATCTTATTTTTGCATAAGCAGGAATATTATTAAAGCTTTCTGCGTGGGCTCAAGTGTCACCGAACTCTATGAAGGAACAAAGTTTTATGCCTTCCTTAAATTCAGTCTATCCATGGCCTAATTCTCACTGTGAAGCAAAGGAGCAACTTCGTTTCTGGATTATGGTTTTGAGTTCACATTGCCATGAAAGCTTCAACCCAATTCTCCTGCTCCCCAAGAATCTTGTGGGAGACAAACTGAAATTTTGCCTTTAGCGTTCCAGATTTTAATCCCTCCTATTGGTTCTTGTCCAATCTGATGCAAGAGAGCTGGCTTTTGAAAGGTCTTTCAAGGGAGGAGACAATGTCAGGGATGTTTTCACTGGATGGAAACAGAGGGTGTTCTTATGACACCTACTTAGTTAGAAAGCAACTAAGGTGTATCTATGAATGGTCTGCCTTTTCTTGTATGATCATCTGCCAATTAGCTACCTAGGTGGGTTCTAGGCTTTCCTGTGACACATACTGTAAACAATTTGGGAGCAAGGTACTTGATAAAATGTCTTAGTTGCAACAGATCTGATCCATCATTTATGTAATTGAAAGAAGAGGTAGATGCCACCTTGCAGTTTCTGTGGAAGCTTCTTTTGGGTGGCATCTGCACACTGGAATGTTTACTTTCCTAAAAACCATATGGTTCCTAAAATTATAATCTGTAGGAATCATTTGGTGACAGAGGCCTCCATAGCTAAGCCACTCTGATACCAAATAACAATAGGGGCATCATGACATCCCAACACTGCCTCTGCCCTTTTCAGCTTGCATCACAATGTTGCACACAAGCAACCCAGAGACAGAATTTGCACCACACTATTGCAATGTACATTTTGTTGCTTCCCACCCACCTTGTCTGGTTCTGCAGACACCCATGCTTGAAGACCTAATTTTAAAATGGGCTTTCCCTGTAGGACTCTTGAGTGAATGCTTTTTTCCCTTTTCCCTGTATCTTGTTAAGGCTTATTCTCTCTCTCTTTTTAGTTTTAATTTTTAATTTATGTTCTGTTCTTTTAATTTTTTTCTTTTAGGTTTTTAAGGTATGGCTATCCTAGGAGTGATACGGTAACATGTGAAATAAATAACATTTATACACAAACAAACAAACAAATAAATGCAACCTCCCTGGGTGTCTTTGCTTCCATTCAGTCCCAAGTCTCAAGAAACCCATCTTGTGGAGATCTAACCAACCATTGGCATTTCAGAAAAGGACACCAGCAGAATCATCCCCTCAGTAGCATCTTCCAACAATAACCCAAGCTCAAATGCACGCTGTGTAGAAACGGGAAAAAAATTCACAGCCCATCCCCACTGGAGAATAAGGTATTAAAACAGGGCCGTATTTCTCAAGGGAAGAAAACTTTTCAGATCTGCAAGATCTGTTTCAGCAGATCATTAGGCACACAGAGAGAACTTGCTCTGATCTAGCAACTACATCTTGTAACCGAAGAGCCGATATGTCTGTATGTTTGGATAAATGTGTGAAGCTATGTAACATTTGGCCACATAATGAGAAGACAGGACACCCTGGAGAAGATGCTGATGCTGGGGAGAGTGGAGGGCAAAAGGAAGAGGGGCCGACCAAAGGCAAGATGTGTGGATGATATTCTAGAGGTGACGGACTCATCCCTGGGGGAGCTGGGGGTGTTGACGACCGACAGGAAGCTCTGGCGTGGGCTGGTCCATGAAGTCACGAAGAGTCGGAAGCGACTGAACGAATAAACAACAACATGTAACATGGAGCTGGAATTGAAATGGCTACATGTTATGAATATCTCATTCTGTATCCTGTAGCCCTTCTTTCTCCCTCAGTGGTTCAAGATTACAAGTCAGACAAAGTGCTTCTATCTATACAGTGTTAAGTAACACGGTGCTAAAACCAGCCGATTTCTATGGATGGATGCCTCTTGCTGTCAGATACACTTATTGATTGTTTAATGAGAGAAAGCTAGAATGTTCAGTTGTTGGAACAGTGGGGGAAACAGTTGGATGGCTTTTGAAGAAGAAACATCTATTATTTTAAGCCCATTCAGCATGCGAGTTTTGACCTATTCATCAACTGTTCAAAGCTCAAAGTTCATTCCTTTCCATTGTGAAAGAAGGCTGATTTTTTCTCTTTCGACGTCCATGCAGAATTTAAAGATGCTGGAATGCTGCATTAATTCCTCTCCCTAGATCCCCAGATTTCTGGAAATGAAACTTTCCAAAGCACAGAAGTAGCTACCAGACTAAATACTAAATACCCACTGGAGGCTTTTTTTCCCCCTTGAGATAAAACGAATATAACGATGTCAACATGGAAAGGTACTCTCTGAAAGAGCCTCTACCATCACACTGATGCACCCCTTGATGCTGTGTTAAATAATAATAATAATTATTATGATGATTATGATTATTTGGGGATTGTCAGCAATTTTCTCACAAACACAAACCATTTGTTGCGTGAAGAATTATAAGAAGTCTGAAAAGAACAGAAATATACGGCAGCATATCCATTTTTGGGCAAAACTCTTCAGCCATCAAGTAGATGTTATCCTAAAGTGGCAAGTCTCTGGATAGGGATGGGCTGGGGGAGGAGAAAATTTGGGGGAAAATAAGATGAAATAAATTGATGATTATGTGCCATCAAGTCTATGTCAACTGTTAGTGACCACATAGATAGATTTTCTCCAGGAGGATCTGTCCCCAGCCTGGTCCTTCTATGCACTCATTGTTATTATAACTAAGTCTACCCACCTTGGTGCTGTTGTCTTCTTCTTCTCTTTCCTTCCACCCTTCCCAGCATTAGAGCCTTCTCTAGAGAGCTACTGTAGGTCTTCGTGTGATGTGTCCAAATGAAGGCAACTGATCCACACTTATTCCCATAATCATGGTGGCACTTTTTTTGTTCTAACCTTAGTCTTATCATGAAGTCAACTGAAACAGGATAGTTTCAGCTGTATCTCATCTCTCTCTACTAATTTTCCTTTTCTTCCCAATATGAGATGACCAACTTCTCCCCCCGCCCCCGCCCAGCACATTTACATTTGAAATAGACTTGTCAATAAACACCATCTAATGCATGTTAAATATTTCAAGCAGTCAAGGCTTCTGCTGGGACAATTTTGCCATTCTGCTCCTAAGGTATCCATGAAACCTAGTCATGAACCAAGTCTGGCCAACTTTTGTACCTCCTGAAAAGATGTTAAAAAATTAATTGGGGTGGTTGCATGATCACACAGCCAGTCTAAGAAGTACTGAAGAGGTGGCACTATTATGAAGAGCCCCATGCCACTGTGCACATGTGGAGCATTTTAAAAGTATGGAGAAGATGAATTGTTCACATTTTTTTTTCTTTAAACTACATCCCTAAGTAGCAGTAAAATTGGGAAATATTGTTGAAGTCAGGAAATAATGGGTTTTACTTCCCTTTAGTGCCACACTTTTTAAACTCAGATATCCATCTATTATCCATCCATCCATCCATCTATCCATCCATTCATCCTTGTTTGTAGATCTATCTTAAAAGAAAGCAAAACTGTTTTACTTCCCCCTTTGATTTTTTGTGGGTAGATAGCCTGTTGTCTTTACTACTGAGTCATTTTCTTGACCACTGTAGCAGTTGTAGGATGAGTAAATTACCCAAGCGTTATTGCTTATTTTCTTATATATAATAGACTGGACAGACCCCCTTGAGAATCACATAGGTTTCACAAGGTACAGTCCCAAAGAAGTCATTCCCGGATGAGTTATACTTCCTATTTTATTTTGCCTCTTCACAGTGTCTTATATCTCCCCAATTTCTCATTTATTTCATAGACATTCCTGGCTGCACTGTCCACTTACTTAAGGAAGCCATCTCACACTGCTTTTGTTATATCCCTGGGATTTTGCTCATTGCTTAGGTTTTCAGCACCGAGTGAAACTTTCATGGAATAAAACCTTACAGTAAATGTGTTCTACTGTAGACCTTAATTTGAACAGCACTGGCCTTCATTCTGCTGAAGTACCTGCTTGCAATGTTGGCACTGAGTTCAGAGACATTTAGAAAGGGATATGAATGCCTTTTCCATCTGGCATTTTCCATCAATGACATTTTTACATACTGCTATTCCTGTGGCAGGCATATAGAAGACCTAGTTGTCAACAGGGGACACCATAATCCAACCAACTCATTCTTGATTTCTGCCAAGTGTCTCTGCAGTCCCATGTTCTTATATCAGGGAATGGGACATGAGAGCAATACTTAAAATGAGCTGTGTGCCCAATGTCATGACTGAAAGGAAAGGCACACCCATACATTGCAGTTAATGGGGCGGGGGGGGGGAACATACAATATAGTCCTGCTGTTACTATAATAGGGAGTCAAAACTTTTTTGGGGGGAGAAATCCACACTTCACTTTCAAGTGTGCTGACAGGAGCTGCATTCCAAGAAGTCCTGGACAAATAAAGAGGATAGGGCCATGCATAGATATGATTTAGTGTAAATTTACATTTAATTAAAATTAATAGAGCTAATATGGTTACTTTCTATGTATTTCATGAGTGTCCTCTTCTATCTCATTAAATGGGACAATTTAGTAGCAACATTTGGAGTACTCAAGGTCATGTGTTATTCACCTCTTCTCTTCTAATATCTTTCTTAGCTCTCAGGTGATAGATCCATTTAATTCTATGGAATAAATTAGACTTCCCAAACAAGGTGAAAGGTCCCATGTGCAAGCACCGAGTCATGTCCGGCCCTATGGCGGGATACCGCTTTCACAACATTTTCTTGGCAGACTATAGAGCGGGGTGGTTTGCCATTGCCTTCCCCAGTCGTCACCTTCCCCAGCAAGCCGGGTGCTCATTTTACCAACCTCGGAAGGAGGGAAGGCTGAGTCGACCTGAGCCAGCTACCCGAGAATCCAGCTTCCGCTGGGATTGAACTCGGGTCGTGGAGAGAGTTTCGGTTGCAGTACACCCGCCTACCCCTCTGGGCCACACGAGGCATACGTATCTTCCCAAACCTGGTAATCTCCAAATGGCGTGGCTGCCCAACCAACATTTCCACTTGTGGGTAGATAACCTGCTCATCTATTTCTCCTTCCTTGACAAAATGCCCCAAGGTAACAAAAAAGTCACATTAGGAGCCTGAAATATCTTGTAGGGGACTTCTGGATAGTAGGGAGCTGTATGAAGAAGGTATGGAAACCATGCTACATTTGTTCTGACCTTTCAAGTTGACTTCACTTGGACTGGCAATTTGATTTGGAAAATCATTTTACCCTACCAAAACACATTTCCAAGGTGGCGTCATTCTAGGGCTTTGTGGGAAATTAAAATAGTGGCGGCTACTGGCAGTACTCATGGCCTTTTCTGCTATTCAGTTCTGCCCAAGAAAGCCATCAGGACCTTAACTTGTGGAATACTGAAATCAGGGATCAGCTCTGCTTTTCTTAGTCTGGGCAACTGAGGCATAGAAAAAAAAAAGCATATTCTCAGCTTGCTCTTATCCTGTCTGTCTCCCAGGTTTTCCAAGGTGCCTTTGGACCCAAGTTCCCCACAATGATTCTCTAGCAAACTAACTGCTTCAAAATAGTGTGATGATTATTATAATTATGATATTCACCTTCCTGACTGTGCTGTTTGTATTCACTCCTTGTTGGCTCAAGAACTAAGCTGTACAAGACAGCAAGAGGGCTAATGGGTCACTGAGAGCTGAACAGATGAAAACATTGCAGTAGAAATTGTTATACACTTGCAAAACATTCTGAAGTATTAACAGCGCTCCAGTCTGGAGCAGAAGTTGTTCTAGCATTGTATCCTCTGGATAGGAAGCCTAACATTGCCAGGATTCACAGTGTGTTTGGTCTTGGAGGTTTGCTTCGATCTTCCAATACTGACATCCCAAGGAGATCTTGGAGGGTCCACAACTCAGTGAGACCCTTCAAGATATTTTTGGGTTCTCTGAATGTATAGTCTACTGAAAGTGGGCCATTTTCTTGGTGTTGGGAAGCTGCTGATGTGTGTCTCATCTCTTGAGGCTCTTGGCTAGAAGGACTGTCAGGTCATGCTCTGGCCCCATTAGGAAGGTTATACAGCATAAATGGTAGTGTGGTCTAAATATGCTATGTTACTTAAATATACTGTGTTACTTATATTAATCTAGGTAGCATCACCCATGAACGGAGCAGCAAGCAAGCCAAGACAGGCATAACTAGGCCAGGAGATATATCATTACCAGGACCACTTTGGGGAGAAAAAAGAAAATGTGAAGGGAAAGGCAATTAATGGATAGAAGGAGTAGATGTGAGTAACTGCAAATGCAAATCTTTTAGTTTCTTTTATTTTCAGTTTGGAGGGAGGACACTGGTATGATAACCACCCATGAGTTCTGAGGAGGGATTTAGAATCAGCAAATTGGGGATGGGGATCACATGGGGGAGGTAGGAGTCTGATGTTACTTCTGGGAAGAAGCAGAAATGATGGTTACTGTTGTTTTAAAAAAAATGAAAGGCAAGAAAGAAAAATCACCTTCACATGTTATTGATTTTTGTGCTTCCAGCTGTCATAACTCAGTAGGCTTGCTCTGGCAAGAACAGGAAAAAAGCCATACTTTCTGTCTGCACTGTGCTTGCCCTTTGACCAGGAGGTGGGAGGCTGCTGTAGCAGGCCATGCCATCTCTCCAGGAGACTCAGGCATCAATCCTGTCGCAGCATCCCAGGCATGCTCAGTGAATCAAACCCACTCAGTTTGGAGGCACGATGTTTGGGATGGTATTTTGTGCCATCCCCTTGGAAGCCTCTGTCCTACTTTAAAGCCCTGCATGGTCACGAGAGGCAGAGGCAGAGAATGAACTGGCTTACAAGTCCTACATGCAGCTAAAAACTTGGGCAAGTACAGAGAGGATGCATGAGGTTGGTTTGCCTGTGACACTTTGCTGATCCATCTGAAATTATTTGCAGATCAGATCAGTTCCTACAGTTTATTGGAAACTGATAGAAAAATAGACACATGTGTTGGTTGGAATATGGGATGATGATGATGATGATGATAATTCCCCTGAGGACCCCGCATTGAAGAAGGGGGACTTGTGTGCCCCAAAGAATTAGAGGACAATGCTGTAGGGTCACCCACATCAGACATGCCTCTAAGGTGGAGCCAGATTAAAAGTGTCATGAGACACTTTTAACAACACTAACAACAGAAAGAACAAGAAAAACAAATTCCATATTGGATCATTTGTGGCCTGGGTCAACAAGGACTTGATCAACTACTGGAGACCCTGGCACTTGTTGGCAAACGGGGTATAGGACTCAGGATCTTCAGCTGACCAACCAGAACTGGAGGCTGCAAGATTACTTGAGGAACACCCAAACATTAAAAATTCCCTGTTTCAGTAAACTGTGATATCATGATATATTATTATAAATCTAATTTATCGAAATCTGGATAAGTAAAATGAATTATCAGCTTTGGAATTTCTGAACAGAGATTAGGTGATCAATGCCAATTCATAATCAGAAATATATTGTGATGATATCTTTAACTATTTTAGTTCCTTGGGAAGGATCCAATAGTCAAAAAGCACCAAATTCAGTCAGAATTATCTGGTAGACTGTATGATAACAACAAGAACAAACAGCAACAATAACAATGGAATTCATTATTGGAAGAGATATATAATAAGCAGGATATTGGAAAGACAATATGAGTGTGTGGGGAAACAACAGCATCTGTGAGATATTCTTGTGGCCCAGTCCCCCATATATGGTGTAGCCCCTGGGTCAAGGGCCTCATGAAGCTCTTGGTTCAGCCCATCATGAAGCCATTGTGGGCTAGTGAGGAAGGTGTGGGAATAGAATGGAAGACCAAGGTTCTATTCCAGCCTAAACCATGGAAACCCATTTTCCTTGGGCCAGTCAGCACACCCTACTTTACAGTGTTGCTATTGTGGGGATAAAATGAAGGGAGATTGCCATATTGGCTGCCATGAGTTCTTGAAAGACAGGTGGTTGATGATGATGATGATGATTCCCTAACGGATTATCACTGAGGGAATTCAACCTTTGAGAGAAAGAAGCATTCCCATGCTGTTCTCCAGATTCACTTAGTTCACAGTGATAACTGAATTCTGAAGTTGACATGCTCACTTTCAAAAATAAAGGCAAGTTATGCTTGATCCTTGAATTACTGTAAGTGAGTGTAAGGTGGCTATGTTTCAGCATGATATAGTGCTTTGAGCTGTGGTGGCATCATAATGATATATGGAGGCTTCTTGCTTTTCCACTGAAGTCTCTTCTAGCACCTCCAACAACCAGAAGGAGACTTCATAATATCTTCATTCTACAATTAGGACATATCATCCCTTCTTATGGAAATTGCTCCAGACTGACCATTAGCTGCTCTATTGGTAAAGGTAGGGTTCTGATCTGTGAATAAAAAATGGACGTCCTCTCCTTTATAAAAGATTGAGGTTTTGTTATGGAAGAGTAAGGATATGTCTGCCTGTAAACTGATATATATAAAAAAAGCAATGGAAATATGCATGCAAAAGGGTCTCAAGTTCATTTTGACCTGAAGACCACCACTGCTTGATGGACAGAAGTCTATTGTACCTTCCATCTAGTACTGCTGAGGGTAAGGTGTTGGACTGAGCCAAAGGAAAGGCTGTACAGCATGCTGGGCAAACAAGATTGAATGAGGAGTCTGCAGGTATAAAAGATTTCCAGTTTGAAACCACCCCTGAAAGTTGACTATACCATTTCCACCCATAGGCCATGCAGTGTCAAAGTCTCTTTGATAGCTTTTGGCTTCAGCTCTCTCTAACCCTACGGCCCATGTTGGCTATATTATGTGTAATATTCTCCTGCTTGTGGCTTGGCTTTTATCTTTGATTACTATTTTAATTAGTTTTGTGGTATGTTTTTAATAGTAGGTTTTATTGTACGCTGCCCAGAGTCAGCGTACAATAAAGCCTACTGTGTGAGATGGGTGGCCATATACATGTGACAAATAAATGAATAATAAATAGACCCTAGGGTCAGCAAAGGGTAGATAGAAGAGCCACAATACCACAAGTCAGCTGAGATTTTTTTGCTTTCTGCCTTGATGAAGGGCCATCGAAGAGAATGAATGGGGCCAGAGTCGTCATTACACAAGAAATTAAATAAACAAACAAACAAACATCATTAAAAGCAGAGTTTAAGCCAGTAAGAGAGTTGGCAAATCTGGACTCTTGCCTCCAGTGGATCATACCAGCTTCCATGTGCATTAAAGCTTATGAAACACAGCATGCAATGCAGAAGAGTGCATAGAAGAACCTAGAGTGAACAAGGGCTTTAAAATCATTGTTGCTGCATCCCTGTGCACCATACAGCATTCAGGATATCATTTTAGCTTTAAAGGCTTAATGGTGGCAATTCTGCATCTGCCTCCTTTGGAGTGAAAAAGCCCAAAATTGCCTTGGTGCTATTGTTGGCTCTAATTTGTTCCTACTAGGTTCTGGAGGTTTGAAAAAATATGCCATCTTATTCAAAAGCTGGAACTTGTTCAATGTTATTATTTACAATTTGCCATTGGTGTTTCTGGCAATGAGGTCTTCCTGAGAAAACCATAATTTTGGTCTTAGAGTGATTGATTGTAAGTCCTTCAACAGCTTCACCTTGGTCTTTAGAACTTAAGAACTAAGTTGCTTTATGAAGCAATTTTACCTAGTCCTAGTTGCAGAGAGTGTTCATTAATTGTACATAATGGGACAAGCCTTGGGGAAAATGTCTGGTATTATATCTTTATATATGACATGGTAGATGAATATTTGGTACTCTACCATTTACCTGAAGTCAAAAAAGAAGCTCTGTCAAGAGATGATATTCAGGAAAACTCACAGTAAAACTATTGTATGTTGCAAAAATGACTCTCTGACTATTTGCTCACTTAGCCAGATCACTTAAAGACCTAATTGCTACCTTCAACAAAATGCCAATCTTGTTTAGTTTTAACCTTTACATATCTACAAACTCATCATGCTAAACAATGTTAGGCAGAGCCCAGAAAAGATATAAGAAATATTAAGACAAAGGAATTAAAGACAAGGTAAGAAAAAAGCAAAGGGCAACATAAATACACTTAAGTTACACCGCATCGTTCAGTAAGCCTCTATGTTTGCAAGCAATCTGTCAGCCCCACGAGGTAGATCAAACCAGGAAATCGACTTCACACAAAGGCTAAAACTACTTTTATTGATATTGGCTACAATAACAAAATCATCCAAATCTGATTATGTCATACCTCCTCTGCCTTCTTATACTCTAGAGAATCAGGGAGGCATCTGCCTGAGCTGCTTCCAAATCTCTTTTCTCAGGATTAAAAAAAAAAAAATGTTTCAACCCCTTTTGCCTAGGTAATGATTCTTGCATAAGTTGATCAAGGCAATCGTCCTTATTGCCTACACTATCCCTGCTACCGCCATGCCCATACACCTCTTCATACATTGCCTAATCAACTTCATTCAACCATTAGTTTCTTGATTTACCCCTTCCTCTCAACCCATTCAAACTTCCCTTATATACTTATTTTGTGATTCATTCATTCTCTCTGTATGACTTAAACCACCTCAATAGACTTTTTTCATATTGATCACTTACTTTTGTATTCAGTCGATGTTCATTCAGGGCACATTTATTTTTTGACCCTATGTCTTCTTGGTCTATCATCCAGACTTGCATCTCTAGCAGCTTAAAGCCAATTCAAAGGTTGAGAGATGACGAGTGCTATTTAGTCAGTCTTTAGAGTCTGATACACACTTATTCTTCTAAGGTCATATGGTTATCTTTTTTGCAACTATCCAAGATCCATATGTCCAAAGCATTTAATAGATAGATGAATTCCAGGTTTTTTAAAATGTAATTTAACAATAACATTTTTTAACCTTAAGTTCCTCCCAAGAACCCAAGTATCTACCTTAAGTATCTTCCAAGTATATATTATCAAAGAACGTACATGAGTATTCCCTCAAATGTATTACATCTTCAGCATAGAAAGACAATGGCCAACTCTTTTTGAACATGACATGGTAGAACCCAAAACATGTGGGGGGGTTGTCTAATCTAATCTAATCTAATCTAATCTAATCTAATCTAATCTAATCTAATCTAATCTAATCTAATCTAATCTAATCTAATCACATATCATATAGGTTTTACCACTGTAAAAACCTTCTCCAAATATATTCAAAGTGTCCAGAGTTTCAGAGGCCTCTAAAGCATCTAGTCAAACAAAGATTTTAACCAGTGTTTTAACTGTATTCACCTAACTTTGGTAAATTATTCTTCTATTGTAGGTTTTCAAAGGTTTTAAATGTGTCATTACTTATCAATGATAGTGTCCCATTTCTAACAAGAAAGAAAGAAAGAAAGAAAGAAAGAAAGAAAGAAAAAGAAAGAAAGAAAGAATTTTCCTCCTGTTTTAAAATGAGGATTATTCCAAGGTGTCAATGTCTCAAGGGAACCACAATAAAATTTCAATTTATTTCCCAATGAACTCCAAATATGTTGAAGTGCTTGAAGTTCTGGAAAAATCACAGAATTTCCACTATAAGTGGAACCAAGCCAGGACTTTGGGAGTGCCAGATAATAACATTCAAGGGGTGTCTACATCATACAATATGGCTAATATTCACAGCACATCATTTGGGTTCTTAATCAAAAAGAAGGCATAGTGTGCAAGGAAACATGCCTGTGCATTCATGCCTTGAACAAACACTTCTCTAAAATCACCAGAAGCATTCCTTATACATTTGTCAATAACTATATAAAATAACCAAGGGGACAACATGCATTCTTAACTTGTTCCTTGTTCAAGGTTGAACCATTTCCTAGGCACTGAATTTACTTTCATTGATGTTTTTCTTTCATGATATGCCTCTTCTAACTGAATTCAGCAACCAAACATGAACTTTGTAGGTTCATTTTTGGACCGAAGCAACATAAAAGCACTTTTAATTTATAAATAGTCACTTAAAACATTCCATAATTGAAGCCTGACAAGCAAACTCTGCTCATTTTATCATTCATACACTCTATCTAAAACAAACAACCAAAAACACAATAAACTTTCTTTTTCACATTCACTCATTTCATAATAACTTGCTGAAGATCAAAACCCTACACACCTTGTCTAACATACAGTATAGATTTTTCCCCCCCAATTCCACTCTTCAACATACCACTACCATTCACATGTAAAGGTCTGAAGTACACATTTCAAGCATTCCCTCATTTGGGTTTCATTCCAAATAAATTCATCATTATTATTTTTAATTCAATTCATTCAGCCAGAGGCTTCTTTAGCCCTTTCCCCCCAGCTGGAAACCAGTTTTTAAACTTTTTACTGAAATCACTTTGTATTTTTTCTGCTTCTTTTAACCAACTGCTCCTTGTTTTCCTTTGAATACATATCTGCAACTTTTTCTCTGATCCCTTTTTATTTTTTTGCAACAGTCATTCTCTTATATACTTTTTCCCCTCATCCACAGCTTCTCTCACTTCATTGTTCCAACCAGCAGCCTTTTTCATTTTTCATATTTCCTGTTAGCATAACACCATTCCTCTATGTCACTCTGAAACATAAGCCTTTACACTCTTTTTCAAGCAGCCCCCTGTTTCCTCACCTCCACTTTTTATCCATTCTGTTGGGAAATTATTCTGTCTCCTCTTCCTGCAGACATTCTACTTTTCCTCTAGTTCCTTTCACTTCTTTCCTTTTCTTCCATGTCCATTTTTCCCCCAAGATCCAAGCCTGACAATATGGTCTATCTCACATTCAAAACCTCTTACCACCCTTGATTTCTTCACTAAATCTTTCAGTCTTTCATCACAAACAGTCAAATCAATCCTGCTTTTTACTTCATTCCTTTTCCATGACTAATGCATGGATAGACTTATGCTTAAACTACATATTGGAAAAGATTTTTAAAAATCTAAGCAGATACTCACCAGTCATTATTTGCATTCATACTTGCAAATCTAAATGGTCCAATCATTCTTTTCTGGGCATTTTCATCTTGTTTATTAGCTAAGCAGAATAAAATGTATAACCCTAGATAATTATTTTGTGATCCCCACTTGTTTATTAGTTTAGAGTTCATTTTATTGTGTAAATCCAAGAAGCGGGTCAAGTCAGTAAACATATAAAGCATGTTGGGTGAACCCCAATAAATTAAGTTTTCTCAACTCAGACCTCTCCAGATCCTTGGGGCTTCAACTCTCATAATTCCCAGCTTGACCAATATATCTGGCAGGCAGCAAGTTGTGAGAGGACATTACAGTTTATATCTATACATTTAAGTATCCCCTTCCACATATTCCTTCCTTCCTTCCTTCCTTCCTTCCTTCCTTTCCCCTGTTTCCTTCCTTCCTTCCTTCCTTCTTTCCTTCCTTCCTTCCTTTTCCCCTGTTTCCTTCCTTCTTTCCTTCCTTCCTTCCTTCCTTCCTTCCTTCCTTCCTTCCTTCCTTCCTTTTCCCCTGTTTCCTTCCTTCCTTCCTTCCTTCCTTCCTTCCTTCCTTCCTTCCTTCCTTCCTTCCTTCCTTCCTTCCTTCCTTCCTTCCTTCCTTCCTTCCTTCCTTCCTTCCTTCCTGAACTTATATGGCCATCCATCTCATACTATGATTCTAGGTGGCACATCGCAAACAATAAAAACAGGATAAAAACTATTTATTCCATTTATGATTCACATTCTCCCATCAAGAGACAAATACAGGACAGATATTTGCTTATTTCAGATTTATTCTTCATTATGTCAATGGGCACTGCAAGCCAGTCATATGTAATGCTTCATAAATTACACAAAAATGATAAATGTTAGCAAAGAATCTGACTTTTTGTGGTCTGTTTGAGCTGAGTGGGACTGTTAACATGCCTGCAGCCTCCATTTGTAACTTATGTTTAATTTTTGTCCTTTGCAATTAATGTAAGGACAGCATATACAGTATAGATTATTGTTCCTGAATATATATTACCTTGCAGCTGCTATTGTCATGATATTGCATTCTGTTTTCATTGCTTGCTCATCTGTCAGGTCCATTTATATATTTAAAACCAGATACTCCAACAGGAAGATAATTTTGTGTCAGCGGATAGTAAGGAGATTTGGGTCAATGGGAATTTAACAAGAGACAAAAAGAGCGCTCCCATTTCAACAACTCATTTTTAACAAGGCCGCACACACCGAACTCCTTCCTCCAAGTTTATCCATGCAAAAATAATCTATAGAGAAGATCAGGCTGAGAGAGAATGATTGGCCCAAAGCTTCCAAGTGGCTACCTTCATACAACATGATTAACCAACAAGGGCTCATTTTCTGCATTTGCACAATGCACTGAACCATAAACTAACCAAACGGTCTGAATTAATATCACAAGGGATGCCACCAAATTAAAAAAAAATAACACCTAACCATATTGTTTATATTGAACAGTCATACCTAAGCTGAATGTGGATTTGGACTTTCCTGCCATACCTTGCTTATTTTCAGCTAGCTTTTCATGTAATCACTGAGCAGAGCCAGATTCCTTTGCCTTCAGAAAAGATTGCTATGTTCCATACATCCAAACTCAAATGTGGCCTAAGTTCATTACTGAATTCTTCACCCACTACTGCTATGTATCAAAGAAAACAGAACTGACCATTGTGAAAGGTCCATTTGTTTTGATCTGTTAATCTTGGCCCATTTTATGGTATACATTTTCTCCACAATATCTTGCCTAGCAGAAAATCTTGGGTCCCACCAAGATGAAGTTCTCCATCATTATGGAGAACTCCATCAGTCTGTTTTACACTTTTCTTCAGTCAGGCATCCTTCTGTGAAACAGAGGCTTTGACAATGTTCCTAAGAACCATAAAACTGTCCCATGTGCCCAGAATGAGTGTGTGAGTGGAAATTGCTTACGGAAATTCTTCATATAGGATTTTAATTCACTTTTTCAAAAAGTGCACATTTCTGCCTCAGGTTCAAAATCGAAGTAATTTAAGGTCTCGTGGGAGAAAATAAGTGAAATAGTACTTACCTTCAGTTGTTGATGATGTTGATTTGTACTAGGACTTCTTTCAAGCTCCATCATTGCAAAATGATGTCACTGAGAAAGTCCAACATTAGCATACAGTATAGTGTTATGGTGATTCATTTCCGAGGATGAAAGAAGTACATTTTGTCTATTTCATGAATAGGAAAATATTCTTTGCCTGATTTACAATGATTTACTTGCTTAGTAGAGGAGGAGGAGGAGGAGGAGGAGGAGGAGGAGGAGGAGGAGGAGGAGAGGGATTTTGAAAGTAGCCAGTTTTCTTGGACAACTAAAATATAGCTCAAAATGTATCCTAATACCTGTGTTGAGGACACACATGCACTGGACTATGAATGTTTCATAACAGAATTTGCCTGCATCTTTTTGTTTAAGATCAACTTGCTGTGGGTTGTGACTTAAAAGGAAAAAGAAAAGCTCCCAGGTCATTAGAAAATGAATTAACAGTAGTGTGAAAAAGAAGGATTTACGTATCACTCATTAAAATAATCTTCAGAAGGAAGCAGGAAAATAAGATGTCCATGTTGGTTTCCTTAAAAACAGTGAGGGGTTTCATTTTGTACCTGTAAACTAGGCCCTGAACACTTTGGAACAGGTTACTGCTAGAGATACAAAGAGGGTATTCATTATATAACATTTAAATTAAACTTTGAATTCGTTGGCTTTTTCCCCTTATCATTTTTTCAAACTTCCCATAAAAAGAGTATCTTTATTTCCTGATTATTTTTGTCTGTTTTTTCCCCTTATTTTGCAGAGTTGGCAAGCTCATTAAAAAATAAAAGAGTAGTTCTATAAGCAATTAATCAAGTCAACTTTTTAATTTCAAATTAAAAATGTCCACACAGACACTCCTGATTTATTGGTGGGGTGAACTCATGCATATGTGCAAGTGTGCATGAACACATCCCTGGGAGTTGGGCTTCTGGAAGATTTTGTTTTCATATTGCTTAAAGCTGTTTTGACAGAGTTAGATTTTTTATATTTGAAAACACATCAATTTCATAGGTAAGTTTGCTAGAAATTCTTACAGGATTGTGGTGTACACTTGTTTTTTGAAACAAAGGAAAGATAAAACAAAAGTTTAATAAAAGGAAAGGTGGCTGCAGTCAGTTTTATTGCTGTATCTCTAAAATAGGGACCGTTTAATACGAAAGTCAGCAACTGGCAGCAACTTGTAGGCCACCTGTGTTCCCATCCTAGAGCTACCAGATTTGGGCTGCAAAACTCTGGATGACAACTAGAAGATGCTTTTGGAAGTCAAGAAAAAAAGGCATAAAAATGTTGTCTAGTCCTGCTTTAGGTGATTTGCCTTGAGCTTTGCTGGTTTAATGGCCTGGAGAGATTAGACCACTTGCAAATGTTATGTCATTGTGGCCTTTGGAAGGTGGGCAATTACATCCCCTATGATTCTAGAGAGTGCCAAGTGGAAGACACTCTTCTAAGGCATTCAAATACAAGTTGAATCCAGGTATAGAGGCCACCCTCTCCCCCCATACCAAGAGGTACCCTGTTGCTTGAAATACATAATGCTGCAGAGACCGAGGATGTAATAGGTAGGAGGAATAACCAGGAGGAATAGCTGCTACCAAGAAAATGGTTAGATAAAAGAAATCAGAGTTTGGGGCAGAACTGTTGCCTAAGAAAACATCTCAGACAAGACCTTCCCTAGTTCTTGCAAAGATAAGGGAAGCGCACTTAGACTTGCAAGATTCTTTTAATATAACCTTCTAATAAAAGTAGTATTCACCTGCATGGCTTTGGTTTCCTAGTCTGGTTGACCTTGAAGGGCTGACAAGGGCATTGCTTTTGGTCTGTTGGGAGCCACAGGGGCTGAGGAAGAAGCAGGGATGGGACAGCCAGGCAAAATTAGTTGCCATTGTCTTGCCACCAAGCAGACAGGGGGTATCTTGGGGAATCCAAAAATCTTGTGTAGTTCTACCTGACAAGAAGCAGATGCTGGTTTCATTTGGCCTCATTCTATCAGGGATATGGAGTCTCAGAGGTCTCTGTTTGGAAGAAAGAAAAGGACCAAGTGTAGAAACTAACTCCTTCTGTATTCAAATTTGAGACTCCAAGGGGAGGAATCAACGGAGGAGAGGTCATAGGAAAGGCCATCACTGAGGATCTGGGGAAGTAGGATGAGTTAACCATTATGTACTGTAACTGCATATGTTCTCCAAAAGTCTTGGCTGCAGCCTCCAGAGACCTCCCCAAATTATTATCAATTTGTAATTCTTAATTAGACCAAAGGAGAAATTCCTAACACAAGACTAGAGGGGAATCATATTAACTTTGTGTGTGTGAGTGGTTGGTTGCTTTCAAGTCAGTGTTGACTCCTGGCGACTACCTGGACAAGTCCTTATAGTTTTCCTGGCAAGATTTCAGAAGTGGTTTGCCATTGCCTCCTTCCTACAGCTGAGAGAGAATGACTGGCCCAAGGTCATCCAGCTGGCTTTGTGCCCAAGGCAGGACAAGAACTCCTGGTCTCCCGGTTTCTAGCCTGATGCCTTGACCACTACACCAAACTGGCTCTCCATATTAACTCTATTTAATTTTAATTCAGTGTCAGTGAAAATGAAATGAGATTTAATTTTTTATCCTGGCTCTGCCCTTGGTCTGGCTCTGCCCTTTTCTGGCTCTGCCCTTTTATCCTGGCTCTGCCCTTTTCTTTCCCTTGGTCTGGGAAAAGTTACTTATCCCTGCTGAAAGGAGAGATATTCAGCATCTCCTTACTGGCAGTTATCCCTAGTGCTTTTGCTGTTCTTAAGGGTACAGCATAACAATGATGGCTGGATGCAGGCATTTTCCATTGCGAATATGGAAAAACCATACTGCCATCAAGATAGGTTCAAGAGTGATCCTAGACTTGTGTTCACACAACAAGCTTAACCAGGGTCAGGTAAATGCCCAACAACACATTCAAATGTGTTGTTGGGCATGCTGCTTAGTTAGGGTTAACTCTAATTTTGCGGAGCTTCGCGTGTTGTGTCACCCCTACCTAATTGGTTACCTTATCATTCAGTGCATTTTGTGAGACTCACCCATCGATTTGATAACCAGGTTTACTGTCTTGTGTGGGGTCAGTCACTAAATCCCTAGGTCAGTAATGCTCCCTGGTTCCTCTCCAGAGTTTAGAATCTCACATTCAGCAAAGATACTTCCAGCAACCCAGTAGAGGCGATTTGCTAATAGAAGAGCAAAGGCTGAGAAGGAAGCTTGTGAATGGGCCCAATCACTGTCACAATTTGTGACATTACCGAGTAGAAAGCTACCACTAGTCACTTCCTGGTTTGCTTCCACAAAATTAAGATTACGACCCAGTTCCAGACAGGTTGCAATGAATAGCTCAAGTTCTTAATAGATCTATCCAGTACTTTGAATTAAAAAAGGTGCACTCTGCAGGTCAACAACTTTCATAGGAGGGTCACACTAAAAACCCAGTACTTAGGCAAAGGGCACCACTTGATCCCCATTCTTATCCTCTAGTCCTGTGTTTCTCAACCTTAGCAACTTTAAGATGTGTAAACATCAACTCCCAGAAGGCTGGGGAATTCTGGGAGGTGAAGTCCACACATCCTCAAGTTGCTAAGGTTGAGAAACACTGGTCTAGTCTTACTTAATGAGGGAACCAGTGGAAACAGGTGCCCTTTAGTTGGCTGGCTTTGGCTCAAAGCTCTACAACTGCTGACTCCCTAATGTACCGCTTCCTGTGTGGGCCCATTATCTGTTAGATTTCATCAACTAGGAATATTTCAGTCACTTCTTTAAAAAAAAAACACACACACAAAACACAAGGAAGCAAATACCTTCTGTTGTTAAAATTCCGAAAAACTGTGCATTAATGGGTGCTGTTGATTAGCCGTTTGTTTGCGAATGGAGCTCAGCTGCTTTCGGTCCCTAAATGCCACCATAAAACTGATTACTTCCAGAGTAATATATTTCTCCTTTGGCTGGTGATAGTCCTGCTTTCCTAAGCATAGTTAAAAATAGACTATCCAGAGAAAAAGTTAGTTTGAAGAATGAAAGCAAGGCTGCTGCTTTGCCAAAGGATAACATGTCATGTTGATCACAGACAGTGCTACTTGCTCGCCATTATGACTTACCTATAGGGCACTTTTACTGCAGCACACTGACCCCAGAAGATTAAAAAAAAATATCTCCCCGCATCCTTGTTTTAATGATTTGCAACCTTACAGCTGCTTTTGCCATTTTCCAGTAGAGGGCAGTTAGGTTACACGATAAAGAAGTCTTTCTGTTCAAGTGACACATCTCCAGTTGCTTGAGTCATCTCTTCCTCCAGTTGCATTAAGAAGATAAATTGAAATCTCCTAAAGATTTCAAGAAATGGCAATAAACAAACAAACAAACAAATTGTGGCTTCTAAGATACCCCATTTTTATCAGCATTAAAGTCTTTTTTTAAACAAGATTTTTTCATGGAAAGCAAGGAAGAAATATACAACTTCAGCAGCAAAACAGAATGTTTTCTGTGTAAATCACACTTACAGAGATTCATCTGTTTCCCTGAAAAAGTTAAGATATGCATGTTGTACTACTTCCATATAAGTAGTAAGTTATTTCGCTACTTTCTTTCTCCCCTGCCTCTCATTTTGGTTGCCTGGAACGAAAACACAAAACAAAGCAAAATAGCATGCTACTTTTTATTTCTTCCTAGAGATTCTTCTTAAAATAGAACTGGGAAAAATGATATCAATCTAGAGCCAGAGGTAGCTAGTCTAGAATTATCAGCCTAAAGCTCATATAGATCTTGCGGTCAGGCTGGGACATCGATGGCACTCCTGATGATTATGTTGCAACTAACATAATCACTCATGATAAGCCATGTTGGTTAGGAGATATGGAAGATGGAGGACAGCAGTAATACAGATCAGAGGATCTTTTCCCAACTCTACTTAGTTGTACTGAAAGCTGATCCTTGGACCTTTTCATTATGGCTGTTCCTGCTTCAAAAAAGATTGCAAAGGAATGCTTTGGGACTAATGAAAATATGGGTACAGGACCTCTCTGTGGCTTCTGCTACTAGAAGTGTCTAATTTTTATTTATTTCCTTATTTAAGAAACTTATATGGCTGCCCACCTTATGTACCCTAACTCTGGGCAGGTCCCAATGACAGCAATAGAAGTATAAAAGAAGCAATAAAAACCAGTGTCCCAAAACTAACACTTCCCAATACATAAACTGTCCCAACCACTGGGCTCTGGCCTTATCTTATCCCAATGCTTGGGGGAAGGGACAGCTTTTTAAGGCTTTCCAGAGAAGTAGAAGAGAGGGGGCCTAATGAGTGTCTCAACTGAGTACCATCGTTTTTCAATATACTGTATGATGTGGGGTGGATCCATTAGGTGGCTCTGGAACCATTCCTTTGGCTTCAAGCAGGGGTTTCGCCCAGCTCTTTGGAAACTTAAGCACACAGAACAGCTTAAGATGGAAACTTAAGCAGAGAGAACAGCTGTTATGCCAAGTAAGCTATGTCCCCAAAGGGTACATAGCCTATTTGGCATTTGTTAGCCTTCCCAAGCAGACCAGACAGGAAATACAATCAGATGAGCTAATTCTACTTTATGGTAAGGCTACATTAACAGAATCTTGCAAGTCTGAAAGTACAAATCACCTGCCATCTCTTTTACAGTCTGAGAAGTTAGGGAGAGTCCCTTCTGAGATTCTTTCTCTGCCCATTATGTAGCTGTGGGCTATACCTTCTCTAATCTGATTGTTCCCTAGGCAGCATTTCTTCCCCCATCTCCCAAGGTCTTTCTCACATACCATTACACTATTGGTCTGACTAAGAATGAATCTGAAGGATTGATATGAAAAATAAGTTGGAGTCTGGAGACAGATTTTGGAAACTGTACTAGGCATAGAAATTCTGCATTTTTTCCTTTTGTCCGTTCACTTTTCATTTGATCAAAGAGAACTTGCTTTAGAAATTTCTTTCAAAGCAGAGAATTTTGATGAAATTCTCATGAGTAGAATACGATGTTCTGATACTTACTTTGTGTTGAAGTGGCTAAATGCATGAATGATCTGCCTTTCGTTATATCATCATCATCTTTCTGATGATCACTAGGCTTCCTGATTATTGGGTTTCCTTTGGGATATATCTTGGCCCTTGTATTGCTTGGCAACCCCAGTGTTGTCCCCTGCTGAAATCAAGCTGACACTATTTTGCCCCCAGCTCATGATTTTAATGTTTAACACAGAACTGTTGCTATCCTCAGCAAAGCTGAAGTCCCAGTGGCCTTTTGGGCAAGCCATGACTATTAAAGTTCAGATAAATCCACCACGTTAGGCTGGAATCTTCCAGCCACTCAGTAAATCCTGAAAGCAAGAGAGACAATTGTTCAAGGTCCAAGACATGGATGATGCTCCATCTAAAGTCTGGATCAGTATTTGAAATGATCAAATGCAGTAATATGTATCTATTACAACATAATCACCAAAGCTCTTTCAGTATTATGAGATCTCTACCCTCTCTGTTTTAGTGGGATGTTGACTTCAATGGGCAAAATGCAATGGAAAGAGAGAGAGAACACTGAAATAGGATGCAGTGGAAGGAAAAGGATGGGTGGGTCCAAATTAACATTCCACCAGGAGACCCCACCTTCGAAAACAGTTGGTTGGCTTATTATATTTTAAATTGAGGGAAACAATATATGACTATACAAACAGCCCTCCACCCATATAACATAATCTAGCTGTATCACCTGCTTCTTGCCACTCATGGTGTTTCAGATCCAGTTTCTATATTGTTCAGTCTCTTTGATCTCTTCTTCAGATCTGCTGACTTAAACCCTGGACTAAGCACCATTCTTCTTATCATTCATCTCTAAGGGACAACTCTAATTCTTCTTCCTTAGCATTTTAAAGAGGTTCACATATTCAGGGAGAACAGTTGGGATGATGGTCATACTTCCTGAGCTGAGGAAGAGAAGGGAAAAGTGGAAGGATCAGGAAGTAGAGGAGAAACTCATTTTGCAGCAAGGTAACAGCTATTCCATATAAGTGCTGACTTCTTTCCCCTCTAGGGATCGACAACTGTCAATGTCCAGTTGGCTGAGCCTCATTGCCCTTTTCACTCTTCTTCTGAGCAGTCTGACAAGTTCCTCTTCTTTCATTATGAGAAGATGATGGTAGGTATCCATCTTCACAGTATTTCTATCTGCCTCTTCACATCACACCTCTGTGGTAGTTTGAGGCCCATGTCTCAAATCCAGCCCTTTAAAGCATTACCATACTATAGTGAAAATACTCAAATTTTATGACAGCTGAGAAAACACAGCAAGTTTCAAAACAGTTCCATACTTATGGACAACCAACATTTTAAGGCTAAAAAAGAAATAAGGGAATGTGGGGATCCCGCTTTTGGCAATCAACTGAGAAATGTTTCTGGAAGTCCAAAGGGTTTGGACAAGACTGTCACAGTTTATTAGGCACATTCTGCATCCTTTCAGGACTTTAACTACAGGAAGAGTCCAACTTAAGCAAATGACTTGAGACACAATCCAGTTAGCAGTGATGCCGAAAAGCAGGATGCTGTGGTTTCTATCTGTTTTCCCTTTCCGTACACTATATACTTGAAGAAAAATGGGAGTTATTTTATGTGACTGGTCATAATTTAGGGCAGCCATCCAAGTTTTAAGAAACTCTCCAGACTTATTGGACATCAACTACCCTTATCCCCAACCAGCACAGCCTTTCAGCTAAGAATTATGGCAGCTGGAATTCAACATTTCTGGAGGATACTACCAGAACTGAATAAAGCTAGATTAGAGGGCAACTTAGAAAAGAAAAGAAAAGAAGGAATAAAGGTCTGCTCCTTTTCCCCCTTCTCCTCAGTGCAATCTTCAAATGATGGCTTTTTTTTTTTCTTGCTATAGGTGAAATGAAGAGGTATGTTTGCAGTGACCCAGTGCTTAGAAGCTTTCTAATTTTGCTTTGGCTAATGCTTTGTTCAAAGCATCATTGAAATAAAGTGCCTCCTGGAAGCATCAGATTCTCCTAGTGTAGGCTAGGATGTTGATCTTCACACAATAATTGCCTTCTGCAATACTTTTTAGAAATATGAAATATTTCCAATGGCAGAGGGCTGTGCATTTTAACTGGGGCTTCAGTGGGGGTGATTCTAACAGGGATATTTGTGTGGCAAGACAGAAGCTAGCAAGGACAATTGATATGGAGTAAAACTGTACTTTACCTCCTTGAAAATGAGCTGTAACTGTAGAACATTAACCCCATCAAGAAGAGTAATTAGGATAATGGAATTAATTTTGGCATCTCCAAATTTTGGCATCTCCAAAACGTGAATGTAAAGATTCCATTCTGTACTCCACCAATGACAAACTAGAATTCCAGGAATGCACCAATCCAGAGATTCTTGCTTATAATAGCAGGGATGGTCAGAGCTGCTTGCCAGTAATTTCTCACTGGATAAATGGATTGTGATGGTGAATGTGTTGATGGTGTGGTATATATGAGAGAGAGATCATCCTTTCCCTTGCAAACTGAAATAGACAACTATATGCTTTTGACACATTCAGATATAAAGTCATTTGAAAAGGTATGGAAAGAATGAGGGCTGTCACATTGCGGCTATGAGCGTATCTGCACCAGGTCTGGCAGAAGCACCTGACATCTCGTCAAAGCTGGCCCTACCATTAAGTAGAGGGAGATGACATCTTGGACAACCTATGATGGGAAACAGCAACAACAGTTTCTCCATGGTTTCTTTTGAGCCCTCTGGCCATGTTCCTGTCAGAACCATCTCTGTGCTATATAATCTTTCCTGTAATTCCCAGTTTAGCTGATGATTTGGACCCTATCCTGTTACTGGTGGGGAGGTCCCATTCAACTGCCCATCCACTTCGTTTCTGGGATTAATGGTGGAGATGGCCATATCCTTACACTTTGCCTTTAGCAGCCCAAAATCTTGAACCTGTGGCAGATGCTAGATTTGAAATTACCCAACACTGCCAAGTGATGTCATTGAGGAAACTACCCTCCAGGGTCCAAGAACGTTGACCCATCTTTCAGAGTCATGAATCCAGAGATAAAGCACATGGTTGGGTGATTGTGGGATGATACCCATCCTGTCTGGAGGTTTGGGAGAAGCAAACACATTTGATCTTCCAATTGTGTTGAACCACAGATAGGATCAGTCCCATTTTCCAGAGGGGAGTCTAAATCGGAATCCAAGGAACAGCAAATTACTTGAAAGCCCTGTGCAAGCATGGGCATCCACGGGGGAGGAATGGGAGCAAGGGAGGCCAATGGGATCACATGCATCATTTGCATGATACATCTTCTGGACACCTCTATGTCTGAATGCTAAGTATGCTCCCAGAAAACAATACATGCAGCAACTACAAGGTCAGATGCAGTCTGTACTTGTCCATTGTCTCGTAATGACTGATTAGAAACACATCTGCCGCTGGGTGATCTCAAAGCCTGATTATCCCTTACAGATAGATGATAGATACAGTAGATAGATAGACAGACAGACAGACATTTCAAAGATGGATATAATGCTCTTCCCTCTTTCTTTATTTCTTGGGAGGTGTGTATGTGTTATGTATATGTGCACACACAGCAATCCCACTTTTCTTTGCTGCTCTCCATTCACATCCATTAGCAGGAAATTTCGCAATATGGTGCTTGTCATCTGTTTCAAAGACACAGCGATGTGATACAGGTATGCCAGATGGGTAACCCTAGTGTGACTAATTATTGTGTATTTGCCTTTAATTATTATCATTTATTACAGAGGAAAAGACAATAGAGGTTCCCAGACTAGGAGGAGGCAAACACCGGCAGAAGGGAATTTGCCCTCCCTTTATTTTCTAGAGGCCAATATATTATGGAACTGCATAAAAACAAAAGGAATGTGGTCCAGGAGGTGCTATCTATCTTCAGATCTATGGGGCTGCTTAAAATAGAACTGAAAGTTCTCACTGTTGGAAAATGACAATCTTTACTTGTGCCATCCATATGCTTCCTACCATTTATTTAAGGGGGATGATTTGAGGCACTTCCTGCAAAATAAAAATAAGGTCTACTTACTTCAATTATCCTTTCAGTTACCCTATTTTACTACCTGCACGATTATCAAGTCAGCAGATCTGACTGGTTGCAGCAAGAACTGTTGTGTCAAAAAATGTCATTTATTAATATCCAATAAGATTAGTTTGCTATCTGTAGTGAACTGGATTTAATTGAGAGAAAGTGAAGGCAAAGTAGGTTTGATTCTTGGGACAGTATTCAAGTGTCACACATGGCCTTATCCAGAAGTCATTTCACTAGTATGGAAGTGGTTTCCACTGTCTTCTGCTGGGATTGTTTTCAAATTCCCAGGCCAGTCTACAGCCCTGTTTTCCTGGTGGCCTTCCATTCAACTATTAACCACATGTGACCCTGCCTAAATTTTCTAGCTCAACCAAGATGGCCAAGATGCTGCAATGGCCATAAGTGTGAGGACTGGCTGTAAGTCAGTTTTTTCAGCACTGTCGTAAGTCTGAACCATCACTAAATGAATTGTTGTTAAGCGAGGACTACCTGTACCAGAACCAGGGGGTTAAAACTCCAAGGTGGTGAGTTCAGGCAAGACATTAGGAGGAACATCTGATTGTATAAGCTGTTAGACAGTAGAACTGGCTGCTACATGACATGGTAAGTTCTCCTTTTTGAGGGGTCTTCAAACAGGTGGTCATCTGTCAGATATGCTCTAATGGATCTTGCACTGAATGGGGATTTGAACTACATGCTTCTAAGGTTCCTTCCAACTCTGTGATTCTATGAAAGGCAGGGTATTGGCCTAAATCCTCTTCCTCCTCCTCCTCCTTCTCCTCCTCCTCCTCCTTACCATCATCATCATCAACTTCAGAAAATAAGGGGGAAGCTATGCTACCATTAGAGCCAAGAAGAAACCAAAAGCCAAGAAGAACCTTGGCACTTAGCACACTGTTTGATGCTTCAGTAGAAACAGAGAAGGTAAAATCGGTGACAGTATCATCTCTTGTACATGACAGCATGGATGACTTTTGCAAGATTCTGAGTGGCCTTGGGACAGAAGGCCCTTCTAAACCTCTCCCCACCCTCTTTCTTCTCTCAGTAACCCAGGTCACTATCTATTTATTTCTCCATTATTTTGGCCACTGAAGTCGGAAACCTCAAAGGTGAAAATATTTCTCGTGGTGTTTTAATTCATTTGCTTCATTACCTGAAGTTTAAAATATCCGTTCATCTGATTATTTCACGTTCTGAGTCCTACTGTGGATGGAGATGGGTGAGCCTAAGAAAAGTGCCTCCTTTATCCTTTCCTTCTTTGAAAGAAGCCCAGCCATATGGGGTGCTAATCAACACCATAGCATTAGGGGATTGCACCATGAGCCAGGACCTTGAGACACCATTGGAGAAGCTCCTGTCTCCCTAAGAAAACTTTTTTTTTTGATCCATTCAATCATGCCCGATTCTCAGAGACTGCCTGGCCAAGTCCCTGCAGTTTTCTTGGCAAGGTTTTTCAGAAGTGGTTTGCCATTGCCTCCTTCCTAGGGCTGAGAGAGAGAGACTGGCCCAAGGTCACCCAGTTGGCTTTGTACCCAAGGTGGGACTAGAATTCATAGTCTCCTGGTTTCTAGCCTGATGCCTTAATCTCTACACCAAACTGGCTCTCATGAAATGGTTAGGGTTAGGCTTAATCTCTACCTAAATAGGATGGGAAATTGTATGTCTCACTGCATTTCTCTCCGTTTAGCGTTGTTTTATTTATTTGTTTGTTTGTTTGTTTGTTTGTTCAAATTTTGCTACCACCCATCTGCCCCAAAAGGGGGACTCTGGGCGGTTTACAACAAAATTAATAATGCAATAATAAACAACCAAGATCTTATAAAAAAATGATTTACAGATATACAATACAATATAAATAAGTAAAAAAATCTGAATCCATTGTTACCTATGCTGTAGAAGTTATTATGGAAAGCCTATACCAGTATATAATTATAACATTGCTTTCATTAAAAAAAATTGCGATAGAAAGGTATTGTACATAAATAACCTGTCTCTGGGCACAAGTGTTGATTTGCAGACTGTTCTGGCTCTTTTGACACATTTGCTACCCTACACTGTGCTGCAGACTAGTGTGCAGTAACTGACTCAATAATTCTAATTCAATTTTAACATCTTTCTTGTAGATCAAAGGAAACAACAATAATAACAACGGCACACCATCCTCTCTCCTTGTAACCAAAAGATTATTGCATTAAGTTGTCATGCTAAGCTTTGACTAGGAAGCATCAGCCTAATGAAATGACTTGCCGCTTTCCATAAGACGATTTGGGGCTAAGATTTGAGCTGTTTCCATCTACAGCCTTTTTCTGAAACTTCCTCTGCTCTCTTTTTCTCCCCCCAAACCACATTTATATTATTGTTTAAAAAAAAATCCACAGGATTTCTCCCTTGCCCTTCTTTTAATGTCAGAACTGAATCTGAAATTGGTTCTAAACTCTGCCTAAAAAGGAATAAATGTATTTCTAATCTAATTTTTTTAGGCAATTTTCTTCTTTTCCTTTTCCTCATAGCTTTACATAGAATGGCCTGTTCTGCTTGGTTATCTCAGCACAATTGCATATCTTGGGGGAAAAAAAAAACCTAAAATTTCATTTTCCTTCCACTTTAGGAAAAGAAAAAGAAGACGATAATGTATTATGGGAATAAGGGTGGTTTAGCATCATTAGATCAGCATTCTACTTCTGGAGTCTGTGGTTCCAACAGAGAATGACAGACAACCTTCTTCCATTTTGTTTTCTCCAATTTTGTTTCTAACCAGCCACTCATGGTGGTAGGGAGTTGCAGATGATGTGGAGAATAATTTCAGCTTTGTGTCTGTGTGTAGGTGTGTGCACTTTCCTTTGCTGTTTGTGTGCTAGTGGTGACCACATACCAGAACTATGTTCGCCAAGGCAGGACCCCCCCCTTTCTCTTTCTCTCTCTCCTCCCACAACTTACTTTCTTCTGAATCTTGCATCCTATTTTCTTTCTGTCCTATTCTCTTTTTAATAGTTCCTTCGGTTTCAACCTTACTGACATTTGGTTCTCTTTCATTCTTTTGCCTAACGTTCCTCCTCTCCCCTCCCCTTCTTCCTTATCCAGCTGGCTACTTGAGAAGGGATAGACCAGTCTTGTAAAAGGTTGGAGTTTGCAGTGCAAAAAAGTTCTAATCCTTTTCTACCCATTCTCATTCCATTTGATGAATTAGTCTTTTTAAAAAACCTTTCCTTCCTTCCTTCCTTCCTTCCTTCCTTCCTTCCTTCCTTCCTTCCTTCCTTCCTTCCTTCCTTCCTTCTCTCCCCCTCTCCCTCCCCCTCTCCTGGAACTCAAGGCAGCTTGTATTTCATCCACATGGTGACCCTGTAAAGTGAGTTGTGAATGACTGGCCCATAGACCTTCAGTGAGTTTCCATGAATGAGGACAGATTTAAGCCAAATCTCAGTTCAACACTTTTAGTGTTGCACCATACCGCTTTTCCAAGGAGAAGAAAACTGGAGAAATTCTCATGGGTGGAGTGCGGTGTTCCTGCACATCTTTAGTGAAGAGGTGGCCAAGGTGTGCGAATATGTTCTCACTCCAGCATCATGTAGCCTCCAGCCCTCCCACACTTAAGGCTCTTTTCATTCAGGCCAACTTTTCAGTCGAGAATAGCCAAAAATCAAGAAAATGAGAACGAAAATACACAAGGCTAGCAACAACTCAGGCTTAGGTGAGAATTCTAACAAGATCTGAATTGGATTCTCTTTTCATTGATTAATCTTCTTCCTCTTTCTCCATCCCATCTAGATCTGACAGAAGCTGTGAGAGGTGACATCTCCAGCAGGTAGTCATCTTGAATATTCACTGGGCAGGATCTAAATGAGCTTATTAATATTGTTATGGTTATTGTTGTGACTGCTATTGTTGTGACTGCTTTGACTGCTAGTGCCTTCTCTGTTGCGGCCCCCACCCTCTGGAACAGCAGCCCATCCCCCGAGATAAGGATGGTGCCCTCTCTCCTGGGCTTCTGGAAAGCTCTGAAAACCTGGCTTTGCCCCCAGGCCTGGGGTTGATGTTTATTATGTTCAATGGCTTCAGTTTTGTTTTGTTGATCTTGTCCATTAGATTAATTTAGTCTGGGCTGTCTGTTTGATTTAATGTTTTTAGCTGATGTCATGTTTTCTCTAGTTTTGTTTGCTGCCCAGAGTCCACTAGAGTTGGGCGGCCAATAACTTTAAATAATAATAATAATAATAATAATAATAATAATAATAATAATATCACAAAATATAAAGACCTACAAATAGAAGTAGAACAACTGTAGTGAAAGAAAGCAAAGGTAATACCAATAGTAATAGGTGCCTTGGGTGCAATTCTAAAACTTTTGGAGCCCCACTTGAACCCCATTGGCATTGACAAAATCACCATCAGTAAATTGCAAAAGACAGCTTTACATGGAACAGTTTACATCCTGTGATGATATCTTTAATATTATTAAACAACATCTGCCTATCCCAAGTCCTTGGAAGGACTCAATAGGTGGACAAAAGTGCCAAATCTAGTCTAAACATCTGGCTGACTGTGTGACCATCCATAGCAATAATGTGATGATTTAACCTGATTCTGTAGGATATGGATGAGCCACTTTGTTTCCAAGGTGATTGCTGGTTTCATCTAGCCACCACAGGGGTTACTTTTATTACCAGTGTGAACACGCTTTATGCAGCATGTTGGACAATGCTATTAGTTATGAGTTTGGGTAGCCTTTTTGCCAAAGCTTCTGTTCTCTTTAGGGGAAATCAGTGGGAGGCCACATGTTGAACATGGCTTAAGCAAAAGTAGGAGGTGATTCCCTCTTTTATCAATACAATACTTTATACAATACTTTATTGGCCAAGTATGATCAAACATACAAGGAATTTGACTTCCGTGGAAGAGCTCTTGACATATCTACACAATATCAAAAATAAACAATAATAAAGCAATGATGTTATTTACTAAAACCATACAATCAAGAAAGGAAAAAAAATGAAGAAAATGACACTACAGCTATCAACCAACACACACTCATATTTAAAAGGATACTATCTTTGACAGTACTCTTCTCCTTTTTCAGACACCTTCTAGTCTCTATCCCAAACAGCAGGCTATAGGAAGGAAGAAATAGACCTCAAATTATATTTTGAAGAAGCTTTTGGAAACTAGGTGAAGGGCTGCACCTCCACATGGATTATCTGGAACTATAAGGTCACAGCCCATCTTCCAATTGCAGTTCAGACATCAAAGCCTGGCTGAAGGTCAGACCTCTAGATTAAGGCTGTTGCCCATGCATCAAGTTTCATACCACATCCAGGAACTCCACCTGGTTGAGTCTAATGAAAAATCTCTCCTGACTGCATCCATTACATCCTGGGTAGGAGGGCTGGTTCTCCCCTCTGCCTCTGTATGAATTCTACCATCTCTCCAAATTGTCTAAGAGTACATTGTAGTCTAAATTTCATATAATGAATAAAAAGCGATACATACTGTACGTATATACTATTCATTCATTCATTCATTCATTCATTCATTCATTCATTCATTCACACACAGTCTGTCTGTCTGTCTGTCTATCATCATCTCTCTCTCTCTCATATATTATCATCATCTCTCATCTATCTATCAGTATATATCTGCATGCCGGTACATAAAACCTTGATGCAAGTTCTTCAGGTGCTCCAAAGATTTTCAGTTTAATTAGTAAAGGGGGTGAGTAGACGAGAAGCCTTCCAAAAATATTTACTCTACACCCTGTATTTTAGTCTGTCTTCTTTCTTCTCTGTCTCTGTCTCTCTCCTCCCTCCCACCTCTGTCCATTTCTTTATATATCTATGCCAGGCCTCCTCTTTCCAATTCTTCCTTTAAGGTTTAATTTAACAATAACATTTGCGATTGGGGTCCCGCACATCTCAAGGGCATTGCGCTTGAAATTGCACGCGTACCGCACCATTTATCATAGCCTGACGTGTGTCATGTTCCAGGCTGCAGCTTCGAGAGGTTACAGCTTGCGACTGCTCCTTTGTTGATCAGCTGCTGAGACAACCGAGACACCTTTTTTCCCCCTTCTTTCATCCCCCTCCCTCTCCATTATTAAAGCTGCCTTGTTCCCTTTCTCGTGAGTTGGTTCCTGTTTAAAGGAAGAAGGAAGCTGACCGTTTCTAGAGAAAAGGAAGAAAACCCTACAGAGGTTGACACTGTCTTCTGTTTCAAAAAACTTTGAAGATTTCTCAGATCCCTCACCTTTTCAATGATGGTAGAAGTTATGTGCTGAGTTTGGGGAGCACTGTGGGAACATCTTCCTAGCTCCATTTTTAATGGAAAGTATTCTCCCAGGCTATAGGAAATAATTTGCAGATCGGGACCCTTGTACTAGGAAGGATTGTGTGGTTGATGGGTTGCACGCTAACTCATAAGGTGCTAGTGAAATATTTTCCCACCCCCACTTTAATGAAAAAGTTGGGTTTTCCATATTCCATGACAAGGTGATCCAAGTTATTTAATTCATTAATTCTTGCTTTGGACTACAGTTTACTGCCCATTTTCTGCAGGACATTAAATGGTGGAGTGCAAGACATTGACTCAGTTTTTGAGATATGTTTCCAGATACTATAGCAGAGCAAAGCAAAGCACATAAAACCTCTTTCCTTATATCAATGATATACAAAAGTGTAAAATAACATTGGCTGAATAATTAGCACAGCAGCAAGGAATTCCAATGAATCTTTTAGTTAAAGATTTTTTGCTTGCATCTTGTCTCTATGTTAAATTAATAAATAATTCCGAATCAATTGCCTCTGCCTATACTAATATCTTTGTGGACAGAAATATTGAAAATTACAGTTACAATTTTGAATTGTACAATTACATGATCACAAAATTGAACATTACAAATGCATTTATGTATAATCCCAAACTGTGTTGTTGTTATGCCTCTTTCTAGTTTCTCTCTCTCTCTCTCTTTTTGTTCTTCATAATACCGTTTTAAAATTTTCAAAGTTTTGTTGTTCACTATTTTTAAAAATCTGGCATTATTCGTTTATTGGTTTGTTTTAGAATGGATGGCTTTTATTGTTGATTATTTAATTAACTATTTTATTGCTTTTTTGTATGCCATACTGGGCTCTTTCTGGGGGAAGTGATTATAATTATAATCAAATTATTATTAATAACAATAATAGAACTAAAACTTTGGCACCTTTTCATGAGATGCTAAGTAGTAAGTTTTGATGGATTGTGAAAACAGGTTCTCTAGTTTATTTGAATGGTGTTTGGTTATTTTTTAACAATGCATGGCATAGATGTAAACTAAAAAGTCAGCTTTAAAAAGTTAGTAAAATACCCAGAAGGCCACAAATAAAATAACACTAAAAACACAAAATGCAATATGGTCCTCAGTATTTATTCCAAATCTGCATAAGAGCATATAGTCAAACAAGTGTCTGAATGTCTGTGTGTTTGTATTTAAGGCCTAAACTTTGTTTAGCTTGGTGAAAAATAATTTTTATCATCTCCTTCTTCATTACTTCTGGTGCAAGACTTCAGCTTAAAACATTCTAAACAGATCTGTGGACTACCTCCAAAAGACACAGATCAACAGTCCTGCACACAGTCTCACATGCGTGTTTTATTATTTATTTTAAGCGGGACGCCTTTATAACCATACGAATGACAGGTTGTATTTTTTGTCAAGGTGTTTATGAGAGATGCGGCTTATCGTGTTAGTGTTTTCCAGGAAATTTTCATGACCGGAGTTGCATGTATTTAGTGATGATGTTTGCAAATGTCCCATCTTTTCTACCACGATTCTCCCTCCTGTGGTCTATAGTCTCCTCAGCTTCCCAAACTTTAACTGTATCAAAGGAAATGATCATGAGGGAACTTCTTGCCTAGGACTTCTTCAGATAAAGAAGGGGGTGTCCAAGGAAGCTGCAGAATGATGGAGAAATGGGTAATAGAAATAATTCCTAACAGCATCCTCTTCTGCTGTCAGCAGTGAAAGACAATGGTTCACCATGACCGATCTATAAACAATAACAACAACAACAACAACAACAGAGAATGATCAGATCTGGCGAGTACTTGGATAGGGAACTGACAGAAAATCCCAGGGCTGTGGGCTAGATTGGGAAGTTTTTTAAAAAAAATCCTAGAAGAAAACAGTGGCAAATCACTTCTGTATTATTGCCAAGAAAGGCATCTGAATGTAATGTGTGCCTGACATTATGAGGAGTTGAACTCAGTTTAATGGAAACTTTACCTTTTTACAAGAAAACTCCACACACAGAGACAAACACACACACTCTAAAGAAATCCTCAGGCACCCTGAAGCTAAGGTAAAAGATCAGAAGCCCACTTTGTGGTGAAAAGAAAAAAAATCAGAAAAAATGGAAATGCGGTGGCGGACATCTGTACAGTCGGTAAAAACAAGACCTGGAGCTGACTGTAGTTCAGATCACGAACTTCTTCTTGCACAATTTAGGATCAGACTAAAGAGATTAGGGAAGACCCACAGATCAGCTAGATATGAGCTCACTAATATTCCTAAGGAATATGCAGTGGAGGTGAAGAATCGATTTAAGGGACTGAACTTAGTAGATAGGGTCCCGGAAGAACTCTGGACAGAAGTTGGCAGCATTGTTCAGGAGGCGGCAACAAAATACATCCCAAAGAAAGAGAAAACCAAGAAGGCAAAATGGCTGTCTGCTGAGACACTAGAAGTAGCCCAAGAAAGAAGGAAAGCAAAAGGCAACAGTGATAGGGGGAGATATGCCCAATTAAATGCAAAATTCCAGAGGTTAGCCAGAAGAGATAAGGAATTATTTTTAAACAAACAATGCATGGAAGTGGAAGAAGACAATAGAATAGGAAGGACAAGAGACCTCTTCCAGAAAATTAGAAACATCAGAGGTAAATTCCAAGCCAAAATGGGTATGATCAAAAACAAAGATGGCAAGGACCTAACAGAAGAAGAAGAGATCAAGAAAAGGTGGCACGAATATATGGAAGACCTGTATAGGAAGGATAACAATATCGGGGATAGCTTTGACGGTGTGGTCAGTGAGCTAGAGCCAGACATCCTGAAGAGTGAGGTTGAATGGGCCTTAAGAAGCATTGCTAATAACAAGGCAGCAGGAGACGACGGCATCCCAGCCGAACTGTTCAAAATCTTGCAAGATGATGCTGTCAAGGTAATGCATGCTATATGCCAGCAAATTTGGAAAACACAAGAATGGCCATCAGATTAGAAAAAATCAACTTATATCCCCATACCAAAAAAGGGAAACACTAAAGAATGTTCAAACTATCAAACAGTGGCACTCATTTCACATGCCAGTAAGGTAATGCTCAAGATCCTGCAAGGTAGACTTCAGCAATTCATGGAGCGAGAATTGCCAGATGTACAAGCTGAGTTTAGAAAAAGCAGAGGAACTAGGGACCAAATTGCCAATATCCGCTGGATAATGGAAAAAGCCAGGGAGTTTCAGAAAAACATCTATTTCTGTTTTATTGACTATTCTAAAGCCTTTGACTGTGTGGACCAAAACAAATTGTGGCAAGTTCTTAGTGGTATGGGGATACCAAGTCATCTTGTCTGCCTCCTGAAGAATCTGTATAACGACCAAGTAGGAACAGTAAGAACAGACCACGGAACAACGGACTGGTTTAAGATGGGGAAAGGAGTATGGCAGGGCTGTATACTCTCACCCTACCTATTCAGCTTGTATGCAGAACACATCATGCAACATGCTGGGCTTGAGGAATCCAAGGCTGGAGTTAAAATTGCTGGAGAAAACATTAACAATCTCAGATATGCAGATGATACCACTTTGATGGCTGAACGTGAAGAGGAACTGAGGAGCCTTATGATGAAGGTGAAAGAAGAAAGTGCAAAAGCTGGCTTGCAGCTCAACCTCAAAAAAACCAAGATTATGGCAACCAGCTTGATTGATAACTGGCAAATAGAGGGAGAAAATGTAGAAGCAGTGAAAGACTTTGTATTTCTAGGTGCGAAGGTTACTGCAGATGCTGACTGCAGTCAGGAAATCAGAAGACGCTTAATCCTTGGGAGAAGAGCAATGACAAATCTCGATAAAATAGTTAAGAGCAGAGACATCACACTGACAACAAAGGTCCGCATAGTTAAAGCAATGGTGTTCCCCGTAGTAACATATGGCTGCGAGAGCTGGACCATAAGGAAGGCTGAGCGAAGGAAGATCGATGCTTTTGAACTGTGGTGTTGGAGGAAAATTCTGAGAGTGCCTTGGACTGCCAGAAGATCAAACCAGTCCATCCTCCAGGAAATAAAGCCAGACTGCTCACTGGAGGGAATGATATTAAAGGCAAAACTGAAATACTTTGGCCACATAATGAGAAGACAGGACACCCTGGAGAAGATGCTGATGTTAGGGAGAGTGGAAGGCAAAAGGAAGAGGGGCCGACCAAGGGCAAGGTGGACGGATGATATTCTAGAGGTGACGGACTCGTCCCTGGGGGAGCTGGGGGTGTTGATGACCGACAGGAAGCTCTGGCGTGGGCTGGTCCATGAAGTCACGAGGAGTCGGAAGTGACTAAACGAATAAACAACAGCAACTAATTTTGTTGCACTGTTGCATCAGATTCCAATAAATTTCTTCCTTAAGGACAGTCATTTTGTTCCCCTGCAAATCTCTCTCTCTTCTGTATCTCTCTCTTATCTTTTTCTCTTTCTCAACATCTATCTATCTATCTATTATCTATCTATCTATCTATTATCTATCTATCTATCTATCTATCTATCTATTATCTATCTATCTATCTATCTATCTATCTATCATCACTATCACCTTCTCCTTATTCTAAGTGTGCTGAAGAATTCCTTCCTGGATTTTTCATCCTAGTTTTTGATTTTCTTGTCAGAGGAGGCAAAGGGTGAACTAATGTCCTTGTTTGATGTTTTGCATCTTTCCATCAGTTTTGTATCTATTGAAGATGAGAGATGGCTTTGAGTGCATGTGTGTGGTGGGAAAAGAATGGGAAGATTGGAAACTCAATGGCATAGTTGGCAGTGCCAAGCCAAGGCGATCTCCGTACAAAGGAGGTCCTCTTGCTCTCTTCCACAAATCCTAAGTGAGGGAGGCAACCATTTATTCAGGACATTTATTATGATTATTTCTTTTAAAAACCCACTAGGCGGGATCCAGTAATTACTTTCAAAGGCATTTAAATGCAATCAGATCAAATGCCTGAGATGTTATAGGAAAGATTAATGACATGTATATAGTACACTCACAGTGCAGATTACAATTTATAACAGGATGTAGGAAATGGACGGGGCTTGTTTATGAGGGCCATTCTTTATATCTCCCCATGTGTTTCTTTCCTTGGCGCAGGGTACTGGCTACTGATGGAGACACAATAGGACTTCCGAGGCAATTAGTACTATTGGAAGAATATTGTCATGTCTACCTTAGTCCAGCATTCAGAATTCCTACGTAGGCTTAGCCTTTCCAGATACTGAATACTATCCAACATGGTGTTCTGAACTTGAACTAGTAACTCTAGGGATTAAGTCCTGCTGGTGAGAGATCTCCCAGCAGTTCCCAGGATTGGATAAATCCTACCTAGTTCAGCTGGGTGCTCTCCAGAGGTACAGATTTCAGTTCATACAGTTTCCTAACCTGTTGAGAATTCTGGGAGTTGAAGTCTCTACATCTGGATGGTACTTAGGTTGGGAAAAATTAGACTAATATGCTCATTAGATTTCCCCCCATTTCCCATTTTCCTAACCCTTTCTTCCATTCTTGAATTAGTCTCAAATTAAAGCAAGCGAGCAAAAACAACTTAAACATCTTCATGTGTTTTGATGAAAAGAAATGCCTTTCAGTATTATCCCTCCTAGGAACAGAACTTCAAAGAAATTCTCCAGGGGGAGAGATCTGGGGCTACAGAAGACCCTCAGCTATGGAAGCTCATTGGGTGATTTTGAACCAATCATTATTTTTCAACCCAATTAGTTTATAAGATTGTAGGGGGTGGGGGGAACTGGACAAAGAGAATATTTTATATCCTGCCCTAGGTCTACCCTGAAAAGTAGGAAAGGAATGTAAGATATAAATTAAAACACAAAATAACATGTCTGTTGCCTTCCATCACTTTGGGCTGGGATATAGGTAAGTAGATGAGTAAGCCAATTGCTCAGTTTCCTCACTACCTTTTAGCTGGGGCAACATATCATTTTTTTAAAAAGCTATAAATTATCTTCAAACCTGGGTTAACCTATGATTAACTTTGTCTGACATGTGTCAAGGAACTGGAGGTTTCATTAATACAACAGCTGGAAAGTGGGGTATCTTCCTCTAGAAATCACTGGATTTTCTCTTTCTTTCCCAGCAAAAGAAGATACTTGGAAGTGTGAGATTTAGATTTTTTGTCTTCTTCCCAGTGTAGTTTAGGAGGTATGGTAAAATCACAATCCTGTGCTCTAGCAGTAAATTGCATCTCTGAACTAGCTTCAGATGCTACCATTGCTAACGAATAATGCAGATAAACTTTGCAAGGCCTTTTTATCCACCAGTGAGCAATTTCCTCTCTTGCTTTAGCTGGGAAAGGGAACAGAGTGCTTTTGTAACAGAATATGGGGTCAAATGCCATTTTGCATGTGGATAAAAATTCAAAGACTGGGCCAAATTCAATACAGACCTTTAAATGGAGCTTGCACTCCAAGAATCCCAAATATTCTTTCATTAAGTCTATATTGGAGAGTGGGGGGAAAAAGGTCCTTTTTTTTTTTGTGCTAGTGATGAGTGTTTAAGTGCAAGAACTTTGAAATACAGCCAAATGAACAATTTACCTAATGGGCAAATTCTACCCAGTGGAAACATGGAGCAATCTGATCTGTGTAAATTCATCTACAAATTGACCTGATCCACCTCTCTTAGACAAATGTGTTGATTGACCCTGAGTTATCCATCGGGTTCTGAAGCACCCTGAACAACACAGTCAAGAGGATAAACATACACACATACATCACAGATACACTTAAACCCATTACCTGAGTGTGTGGCATAAGTATCTCCTAGTTGGTTGGATGTGGATATCAGTATGTTGACTTGCAATGGAGTCTCAAGCTTAGAGATATTAACTTGCAAAAATAACATGATCACGTCAGGGGTAAAACCTGTAATTGGCTATGCTTGTGCCACACCATCCAAAATGGGTCAGTACTATCGTTGTCGTTAGTAGAGATGCTACATATGGCCTAGGTGAGTCCAAGGCTGATAACCTAGCATACATCTCCTCTATCTTAAAAGCTTTATGAAAAAGCTTCAATTGACCAGAAGCAGGATGAGCAATGGGCATCAATATCCATGGGCCCATCCAGTAGCAAGCATGTTATATGGAAGTTTGAAGCTCTGGAATGCAAGATGGGTACAGTGTAAAGGGTGTGACTTAACAAAGGACAAAGAAAGAAACCAAGAAAAATAGATACACTATGGGTCTGTAAAGCTAAGAGAAAGGAGAAGGTTGTTACAGATCTAAATGAAAGCAGTCAGATCTTGTGGAGAGCAGTTGATGAATACAAATTGAGAAGTGAAGGTTTAATTATGAATGAAAAGGCTAAAATGACCAAAAGTGTGAATTGGTGTCATCTAGGTTATTAGGGGTGCATAGGAAAATAGGAATTCATAGTTGCTGATAGTTGCATGTTATTATGCTCCAGTGAATACTGATAATGGAAGAATCAGGAATGTGTTTGGGGGAAAAAATGTGCAACAGTCTGAATGAACGTGATCCGGGGGAAATATATGTAGAACAGATGGGTGGGAACAATATAACAGCGTACAGAAAAAGTGATTTAGTGATTTAGATATGCAAGAATGAATGAGAATAGTGACTGGTGAGTATCTGCTTAGAAACCGTGTTTTCCCCACTCCCAAAAATGTAGTTTAAGTCTATTCATGCGTTAAACATGGAAAAGGAATGAATGGAAAAGCATGATTGATTTGATTATGATGAAAGATTAAGGGAATTAATGGAAGATACAAAGACAATGAGATGTTTTGAATGGGAGATCTTTATTTGGTAGGGTCAAGACTGAATTTTAGGAAAAATTGGCAATAGAAGAGAAGGAAAGAAATGAAGGAAACTAGAATGGAAGTAGAATTTCTGCAGGAAGAGAAAGTATGATTGCTGATTGGAAAAGTATTAATTTCCATAGAAAATGAATGGAGAGTGGAATTAAGGAAACAATATGTGGGAGCTGCTTGGAAAAGACAGAAAACAATTATTGTACAGTGTGGCCTACAAATGTGTAGTCTTAGGCTAATGGGAAGTATGAAAAAGGATGCTTGGTGGAATGACAAAATGCAAAAGGAAAAATGTTTATAAGAGAATGGTTGCTGCAAAGGCTGAGAGAAATATATTGTAGAGTGTGTGTAGAGAGAAAAAAGATAGTTGCAAGGGAGGCAGTCAAAGAGAGCCAGGACCAGTTATTTAAGACAGGGAAATAAAATATAAAGTGATTTGGATAGCCTTTAAAAAAAAAATGTTTGGGAAGTGGGAGAAAAGAGCTATCCGAGGAGCTTCTAGGACAGTGAATATATTAAATATAGAAGTGATGAACTGATTTGGAATGAAACCGAAGTCAGAGGATGCTGAAAGGAGTATGTCATAGATCTGTATGGGAATCATAATGCAATACTGAAGAGAGAACTGAAACAAATATGATCAATGTTAGTGTCCTATTTTTATTCCCATAGTGTCATGTCAGCAGGAAAAAACCCTGAACTGCAAGCATCTATATTCTGCCTCAAGAAGTTGTTTTGACTGGTGAACAAAGGACTAGGAGTCTGGGTGGGCTGATCCAGCTTGATTGGCTGTTCCACTCTGCCAAGAGTGGAGAAGTGAAGGAAAGTGGTTCTTTTTCTTTAGGGAATGCAGCAGGACACTGTTTTGTAGCTTGGCCTTGATGAAACCAAGCATGTCTGGGAGATTTGCACAGCCCAACTGGCTATTCCTGTAAGCAAAGCAACATGTGTCAAGTTTTGGAGATGACCCTTCAGTTGACTGCCAACTCCTACTTCTCAGCCATAAGGAAATGGACAAGGAGTGCAAAGTTGCTAGTGCATATTCCTGGCCAAAGAGAAGCTGTGCCACTGCCACGTGGGAGGAATAACCTTCCCCAGAGTTTTGTAGATGAGCCTTTCCATTGGCACCCTGTCCGCATTTGACCTGATAATTCCACATCATTACAAATTGTGGTGTTTCTCCATCTCAGGTTTCCTCCTTGTCTTTTATTGGCTTCTGCTGTGACTGACCTCTTTCAAACATCTTGAAAGCTTCATCACTGTTGCTCAGTTTATCTCACCAGGGTTGGAGATTAAAAGGGGTGGGGAAAAGAAAATGTAACAACAAAGGGAATAAAAGAGCTCTCAGTGACCACATGGACTTGGTGAATGGGCCAGGAAGTCACCCAGAAGAAAAGCAGATGGGGAAAAAATTAAAACATGAATTGGTCTAAGAAGAAAAAAAGGGTGAGTTCAGGATTTAAGGGAAATTGTGCATAAGAAAATGTAAGGGGAAGGAAGTTTTACCATTACTTCTTATTCCACCAAGTCAAGAGTTGCCCCCAAGTTCCTCTTATTCCAATCTAAGGACAACTGTTTTGAAAATCCAAACTGGGAACAGAAGATAGCCAAAGACATATATAGATGGCAACACCATTTGTCTTTTTTCCGATATCATGGCTGGAGCACTGGAGGATTTCTCTACTACAATACCTACATTTTGTGATCATATTTGGACACCAGGGGAGCTATTACTGTTGCCCTGAAAGATTGTTCTGGTTGAAAATCTGTAAAGCAAAACAAAAAGTGGATTGTTCCTATGGTTTTGGGGGGCATTGGGGAAAGGACATTTAGGGAAAATGGCGAAAGGAAACTCCATATACTGCAGCCTGCAAAAGTTCAGCTACTCCTAATCATATACAGCAAAAGCTGTCCATGAAGCAATGATGTAAGTTAAAATGCTGAAGTCTGGAGAAATGCATGCTAATTTTAGTGCAAACATTTTTTTTAAAGTTCCCCAGCTGAGTGAAGCAAATCTGACAAATCAGTGAAAATGACAGATAGGTGCAAATCAAAATGAACAGATATCCTGACCATCTGCACATTTAAACATAACAGGTATGCATATATTTATAGAGCCTTGAAAGAGGACCTGCCATCAGATGTGATCCTTGTAACTAAAAAGACTACCTGCTTTTGTCTTTAAAAGACCCACTGAAAGCTGTTTTGTCTACACCAGGTGGTCTTCTTATTTGCTAACAGTGTAGACCCCTAATGGAGCAGAATTGCTGTCTTCTAGACTGGAGCTTCGTTTCTGCAATAATAAGCAACTCAGTGTACCCTGAAACTCAATATAACAAATCAAAAGGAATTCCAGGACAGGAAAGATCAAACTTTCCCATGTTTCTCAGGAACTGTATCAAAATCTGCCTTCAGTTTCTCCTTTCTTTTTCTCCCTCCATGAAATCCCATTTGGTTTTCCACCGTCTTTGCAGAATAGTATTTCCTGAAACTAGAGGCATCTTATGTTTCTTCTGGGGTTCTATGTGCTCATGCACACCCAATGGATGTTGTAACATACTGTCTGTGCCCAAGGTCCTCATGGCTTTCATAAAAAAAAAAAGAGAGGACCCCTCTCAAACGTCAGTCATTCTGCACAATGAAGCTTTCCTGGTGTGACCTAAAATTTACCTTGTAGCCATTGGGAGCACTCAAGGTGGTGTCCCAAAGGTTGTATTCTCCTCCCCCTTCCTTACATTTCAGTGCTTATTTATTTATTTATTTATTTAGGCTTTCAAGAAAACCTGAAAAGAAAATTCTTCTTTGGTTAAACTTCCTGCCTCTCGGATAAAAAACAGGAGCAATTTTCTGCTTGAATTTCTCTCTGACCAAATCCATTGATCATCCTTTCTCTCTGTGAATGAGGAGCGGGTTTTCTGTTTAATAACTCCTATCCTTCTCGGTGAGGGTTTTTCTTTTTCCTCCCTCCCCTTTCTCTCTCTCTCTCCCTTGCCTTTACTTGTTTGTGTTGTGTTGGTCAGTCCAGCACACTATTCCTTGGAGAGTTAAAGAGAGCACAAAATTGAAGTTATTTTATGCTTGGGCTCTTTCCATCCCAATTTTCAGATCTTCATGTCAATTTTCACACATCAGTGTCATACAGGGAACACGATGGAAATTTTACCAGAGTCCTTGGGAGATGTATACACATAACCCAACCACATGCTCACTCAATACTCCAGCACAGATGCATCTGTCTTTGCAAAGCACAATTCAATCTATAATTAATGTGCATTGAAGAAATGTAACTTCACTCAGACTTGGATTTTTTTTTTTTAATGTTTCTGTTACATCTCAGGAAAAACATCAGCCCAGTTTGTCTCCTGGCAGTATTCTAATGTGAAATCTTTCTATGTCAAAAGGCCATCTCTACTCAGCCCCTTTTTCTTTTCAATTGAACACACCAGAATGACTGGTTATCATGCAAGCTAATTTGCTAAATGCCAGCTAGCACATCTCACTGCCCCTTTTAGTAATTTCTTACCACATGAACAGTTTTTGGACAGGTCATGATGGCCTTTTTTGAAACAGGTGGAGCAAGGGTCTGTGGCTTAGCATTTTGAAGCCAAGCACATACTATTTAAACATCTAATATATGATCTGATGATGTCACGGGCATCATGTTGTCACTGTGCAAATGAGACAAATTATGTCCTTGGTGCTAACTGATTCCTGCAGATTTTGTAATTTGCATCTGTTGCAATCTCCTCCATAGACAGGGTATGGAAGTCTGTATAGCAGCAGAAAGAAGAAATAACATCTGACAGCAGGAGCATTTTCAGAGGTCAGCATATATAGAGGTTGGTGTTTTTTTTGTGATGGGCCAGCTAGATACAGTACCAACAGGAAAAGCCACTGAGGTATGCCGAACTCCCAGGCCTCCAGGCCAGGTTATATGGGAATGAATGCTGATGGTGCTGCCATTAAGACCTGAGAGAGCCATAAGCCTCCCAGAGTTATTGAGTTCATGAGTCTTTTAAACTAACAGGACTTCCTTCTCCTCCAATGCCTCATTCTTCTTTTGCATGTTTCACACCTTTGGGGAAAGAGGTGTGGCTCAGAAGGCAGGAAGACTCCTTCTCTGTATCGCCTCATCCAACCAACCCAATGTCTCAAGGTCATTCTGATGTTTGTTACTCTAGCCTGTCCTACCTACTGGCCATGGGTGGCATGGGTGGGAAAGGACACTTCAAGACAGGCTACACGTCATGGAAATAGGAGGGAATGATACCCTACTGCCTTGCCCGTGCAGGGCATTCTACTGATGGCATCATAAGCTTGGGTGGGCACTGAGGAAACTGATGGCTTTCTACACCTTGTGCCACCTTTCTTCCAGTCTGTACCCACTAGCCTGCTGATAACCATGTTGGCTCTTCTGCTGACTCCCCAGCCCCCTGTTGCTGCCCCCATCCTAAGCTCAGCTATAAATTGCATACTTCAAACTATGCAAGCCCTCCCTGAGGGCTGTCTCCCAAAGTCCCAGAACGAAATAAGCCCCCTACAGAACTTACAGACCACCTCCCTTATTCTGCACTGCTGTATTACATCATGATAAAGAAGAGTTCCTGTTCATGAAAAGTTCTGGACTCAACTCCCAACCTTTCCAGTTCAGCAAATCAGGTAGCAAGAGATGGGAATGTTAGAACTGACTATATTAGAATGGCTGGACTACAAAATCTGATGTGATATGAATGTGCAAGTTGGGAAAACAATTTACGGCATGATTTTAACACTGATGCATGCTTTTGTCTCACTCCTTGTTTTTCCTCCACAGCATTACTGATTCTTCTCTGGGATGGAGAAGATTGTGCCATTTAAAGTTGAAAGTTTCTTAAGTCTTGGCTTGCAAACCCATGCCTTGTCACGTGAGTTTTATGCACTTTTAGTCACGGTGCATTTGAGGATTGGCAGCTGAACGTTTAATGCATTTTGTTGAAAAGTTTGGTGTGGACTGAAAGGCTTCTGTAGGGAGAGTAATGCTGGATCTTCATTCACACATGCTTGAAACTTCAGCCATCCAAGGATGAACACGTACGTCTGAAGAGTTCCATTTCCATGATCTATTCAATGTTCTAATTCTATCTAGTAATTGCAAACAATCATTTTGTTAATCTCAAGCCTATTATATTTTGGCAGCATCGTTAGCATCTAATAAAAAGTGTTAAGAGCAAAAGGCAGGGTGGGTGAAGGTGAAGAAATTGAAGGCATGGCAACATGTGCAAGCTTAAAAAAGGACTTTCTGAACTCTTATTTGGAGATTTGACATTTATGTGCTTTTCAATTTGAAGGGGAAGATATGGTTGATAATATTGGGATGGACCTTAATGGAGGTCCATGAACCACCAGAACTGTCCTAATTTATACCTTTTAAACATTAAATCTGTGGAAGAGGCTTGAAGATTTGATAAAACGTAATTAAGTGCTCATAAGATAATGAAGTTTCCTTTCTTTTGCCAGTTAATGTCCATTGTAAGTGGGTGCTGGAGAGAAGAGTATCAAAGAAGTATCTTTCTGAGAAATGTTAAATTTTCTGGAACTTTTGATTTATTTATATTTCCTTATTTGCCTGCATTGAGTAAGTGCTTTTTTTAGCCTTTACAACTTTAAAGTACCTTACATCTTCATTTTACAGGTCAGTGCAATGTGTAATGGGAAGTTTGAAGCATTTTAGAGAGGTGGTGCTAAATTTCTGAATTCAATCAGTTCGCATGCTTTGTTAATCACAGCTTCTGCACATAAACGTTGACAAATTCTAATTGTCTAACGAGCAATAGATCTCCCCTGAATTGCAAAGAATTGTCATGGTATAATCTAGAGCTTTGAAAAACATCTTCCTCTGCCTCCCTTCTGCCCTCTCCATCTCTCTCTCTCTCTGTCTCAGCCAACTGAAATTTGTACAGCTGCACTTAACAAATAGCTAGCTGGGACCACTCTCATTGGGTTTCATGTGTAGTCCCGAGATGCGATAGCTTTATCAAAATTGTTATCCCTCTTCGATCTGAACATGGAAAACGAATGAGATGAGTGCACCACTGTGCCGCATGGAGATCAGCCAATATTCTTCCCAGCTTTCCTGCAGGGATCACTAGCAACAATCTACTGTAGCACAACCATGTTTAACTAAAGTTATTCTCAGAAGGCTTGTAGAAATACACAAACTGCTGGCCTGGTGCCATATCCCTTCAGGCAGCGATCTTTCCATAAAAGCTAAAGGAAGGGAGGCAAAAAAGGTGGGTGAGTCTGTAGACTTGAGAAAGGAAGGTTGGGTGACAGACACAGATCTCCTTGGAAAACCATTGGGGCCCACCTTCTCCAGCAGATTCACTGGAGCTGGTGGGTTACCCCCATTCCTGCACCACCAACTATCTCTTTGGAGGCTGCTGAAACAAACCTAAGGGGCAACACAATTGTTAGTCTCACCTGTGCCTTGTGATGGCGCCACTGCATCCTTGCAAAAGTCAACTAAAGAATCTACAAAGATTCCTGATGGATCAGACCAAGAGTTTAACCTAGTTCACCATTCTTTCTCACATAGCATTCAAGAGAATGATCATCACTTTCCATTTCTGCTATTTCATGCTGCCTTGGGTCCTAAATATAGAAGTAGGGTTTGAGTCATCAAAAATGGTGGTTCTCACCAGATCTGGGACACCAAACTCCATCCCTTAAATAAATATAGTTTAAATAATGCTTGTCTATCTGTTGAAGCATCACCATCATGGTAATTCTGATAGATGGGGTGTAATGCTGCTGTGCTGCTGCATGTGTGGAGAGGGCCACAACTGGAAGAAAAGCTGGGATGAAGAAATACACCAGCTTATTTATTCTGTATTTAATTTTCAGTTATTCTCTTTTGGTGTTTTAATCCCAGGGTGTTTCTACCCCACTGCAAGACTGTATAAGAAATCCATACAATTCTGCAGTGGCCCAATTTTAGCAGGTTTTGCTATTTTTAGCATCTTGCCTCTACAGTCTGAGAATTCAAGGAATTGTATTTAGGAAGTTACTAGGCTGGAGAAAACTACTTTAGATCCGCATTTACATTTTTGTTTTTTGTTTTTTTTACAATCCTTGTTCCAATTTCTGGCAGAAACCCTGCTTTTCACCACACTATCACAAAATTTGACTCAGCTTCTGTAGTACTCTAGAGGACCACCATGGCTCACTGAAGTAGTTACTAAGAGGTTTGGGGGGGAGGGGGGAGGGCTCAGAATAGATTTAAACAATAAGAGTGCATGGACGAGTATGCTTCTGTGAGGCACATTACCACGTGGAGCTCTCTTGCACTTCTTTGATGTGGGGAAGTGACCTGATGAATTGTTCCACATCAAGGAAGTACACAATGTTCATGATGCTCAAGGAGGAGTTGAGATGGGGTCAGTATGTTTCCTTGGGTCATCAACTTCCTATGTTTCATGGGCCAATTTGCTTCACGAACATCAGTTTCCATGCATGCACTGCACAGGTAGCAGAAGCTGCTATGACTGAGCAAAGCAAAGCAGTGTGGCTACTTTTTCCCATTGATTATAATCAAAGTGGTGCTTTGTTTGGTGGATGGGCTTTAAAGGGATGCATTGCTTGAATCCCTGTGGAAGCTAAGTGTCTCTTCAAAGATATGCATGGCTCTACTAAAGAATAAAGCTCTGCAAAATATTTGGAATCTGGAATGCTTCAAACTCAAAATCAGGGCCCCAAATGCAAGACTGGTTGTTCTGATCTTCCTGAGGGTGTCCCAGCCGTTTAACAACTCCTTCCTGGGTTCAGAGCATTGCTGATAAAAGTCGGTTCTGCTTTGAGCTTTTTAAAAAAAAGTTGTTTCCAGCAAGAAACTGGATGTTTTGAGCTTGAAACTGAATTCAAAGGATTTTCCTGCTAATGAGAGCCAACAAAATGGTCATGATGAATACATATTAATATATTCTGAGAAGAAGCCTCTTTGCATCTTTTCCTGAATCACTGCAGTAAACTGGTTTCTTCAGAGGAGGAATCCTGTCTGGAGCAATGATTTACCCACATTTGGTTTTTTTTCTTTTTAATTTAAAAATTTAATGTAACAAACTATACAAAACAAACAAGAACAAAGATAGAGAATAAGAGCTCGTGAAACAAGAAAGAAATTGAAAACAAAATACAATTGAGCTTTCTGCCCTTCTTTCTATCGAGTAATTCTCATCCTAAACTTTTTCCCAATCTCTTCATCTCATTTTTAATACCCAAATCCCAGAATCATCAATTCATGTTTTTCTTCTTTCAGCAAAAAGTTCATATAAGGGTTCCAGTCTTTTAAAAAAGTCTTTATCGCTTTTTCTCTAACCAAACTGGTCAGCTTTGCCATTTCTGCAAATTCAGTTAGTTTTATAAACAGATCTTCCAGGCATTTCATTGCTTTTCCAGCTTTTTGCATACAATAATCTTGCTGCAACTGCCATATACGATTTACCCAAGTTCTAGATTCCATATTGGGGAGAGGTGATTGTTTAATTCCTACATTCTCAAAAACTGGGTACCCAGGTTTGTGGGGTAATCAGCGTCTGCACCTTCCCCTTGAATGGCATCGAGAGAGAGCACATGCCAAAAGTTTCAAGGACCAACACAAAGAAGTGGGAAAACATTTTAATTTAATTTTATTTAAATTTAGAATGAGATAAAAATAATCAAATTTAATGCAATGAATGCAATCACTCCCCAGGTAGTTAAAACTTTACCCTGTGGTCATACTGAATATTAAAATATGTCAGCCACTTTTGGAAGTGATTTGAGGATTGCACTCTTATTTTTGGTGGCTGACTATGGCAGTGGGACACTGATGTTACCACTCTGCTGTCAAAGGAAGCAAGCAAGCAAACCAACCTGAAGTGAAGGGGGCCCTCTAATTTCTCGTGTCCATAATTTCTTAGCCAGCTTGTGCAATGGCTCCCAGAAATCTGGGAAATGTTTCTCTAGTGGAAAAGAACACTACTACTTTTTCAACCCATTTCCTACTAATATAATGGTATGTGGGAAAGATCTTGGGAGACGGCCAAGAGATGCTGCCAAGGGAACAGTCAGATAAGAGATGGCTTAGCCTGCGGCTGGATAATGGGTGGAGAAAGAGGCTCAGAAGGGATCCTCCCTAGCTTCTCAGGGTGTAAAGGAGATGGTGGGAGATTTGTCCTTTCAGACTTGCAAGATTCTGTTAATGTAGCCTTACAATAAAATAGAATTAGCTCATCTGGTTGTGTTTCCTGTCTGGTCTACTGGGAAGGCTTGCAATTAAGTGGGAGTGGGTTCCATTGGTGTTTTTGTTTGCTGTTGATTCAAATCCCCCACCAGCTAGCAGGCACTAGGTGTAAGTGCAGTTAGAAGTCAGAGGAGGGAGAACCTTTGAGATGCCCTTGAAGCAGAAAATATGATGGTTTAATACTGTCAACACTGAAGTACCTGCTGAGGGTGAGCAATGCTATACAGGTGACTGAGCCTCTTCTTGCAATAGGAAGTGTAACTTCCCAGGGCTTGGAGTGGGGCAACTTGTAGCTGCTTGATAAACTAGAAGATCCAAGTGTGCATCTCCAAGATCTCTGTGGAAGCTTTCCAATTCACCTGGTGCCACAGGGCAGGACTTCACTCTGGTATAATCAAAGAGGGGAACCCAAGAGCCCTAACCAGGTAAAAGAGATGGATGGTCCAGCTGCCACAGTTTCTCTGCCTCATCCATGTCATTTCATTCTCTTTCTCCCCCAGCCCTCCCACCAGTTTCCCCATGTGCACCAGACAACAGTTTGTTAGATTTTTCAGGAAGGGGATTGCACTGTAGTCAGCCGCAAACAATTGATTTAACCTAGCTTGGTCTCCCTTTCTAATGCTGATTTTGTTTTCTTTTGACCTGCCCCTCTTCCCATTTTTTTTCTTGCATTTTTTCTTTGATTCTATGCAGGCACGAAGAGCAGGAGAAAAAGAGGCTACCTTGAAATGGAAGGGAGAATTTAAGGGAGTTACAGGGAAGCAGACAGGATGCTTTCAGCTTTAGACCCAAGTATCCCTAATTCATTACATGTTCATATTGACAGATGGTGAAATTCGGGGAATTGAGGCACTCTAGGTTCAAGTTCAGCTTCAGCCACGGATACTTTTTGGCTAGTCCCCCCCACCCCATCTCTCTTCACATTTAATAGTATCCTGGTTGCATGTCACAATGTGACAACTATAGATTAAAACAATGACTGTTTTTGAAGGGATTTACAAATATTCATTCATGACTATTCTGCATAATATACTCTGAAAGAACAATCAAGAGAATCAACTGAAAAAGGAGGTAGGCTAAACTGAAGGCTAAAGATGAAGTCTTATTTCCCCCCTGGAATCTGAACCATCAGGGTTATATCAAACTGATTTAATCTAAATGTCAGCTCTCTGCTTTGCAGTTCTGAAATTTTCTCTTCTGCAATGTGGATTACTTGCAGCTTCCCACTTTGGAAAATGCAGGTGGCAACCTTATCTTGAAAATATCCTGGAGTCACAGCAAAGCTGAGAAATGGATCTGTTCTCTTTCAAAGCACTCAGAGTTTAATTTTGCAGACTATCATCTACCAACACACATGATACACATACAAACACACACCAGGAAAGATCCACCATGGGATAGATGGAAGACAACAATTTGCAGCAACCTATGCTCCAGTTGCCATTTTCTCTTTCCATTGGGGAACAAAGCCGCAAGTTATGATCTTGCTCCTGATGGTTCATACGATACTGAAAACCTAATAGCGAAGAGGAAGAGGAAGAGGAAGAGGAAGGCAAAGCCAGGCAGCACTGAAAAAAACAATATGGAGATAATCCCCACAAACACCTTTACCCAAGATGTCAAGATTAAAGATAGACATTTTGGGCGTCAGTGAACTGAAATGGACTGGAATGGGCCACTTCACATCAAATGACCACCAGATCTACTACTGTGGACAAGAGGACCACAGAAGAAATGGAGTAGCCTTCATAATTCATAGTAAAGTGGCTAAAGCAGTGCTTGGATACAATCCCAAAAATGATTGAATGATTTCAATTTGAATTCAGGGCAAGCCATCTAACATCACAGTGATCCAAATATATACCCCAACCACAGATGCTGAAGAAGCTGAAGTAGAGCAGTTCTATGAGGATCTGCAGCACCTATTGGACAACACGCCTAAAAGAGATGTTATTTTCATCACGGGAGACTGGAATGCTAAGGTGGGCAGTCAAATGACACCTGGAATTACAGGTGAGCATGGCCTGGGAGAACAAAACGAAGCAGGACATAGGCTGATAGAATTTTGCCAAGACAACTCACTCTGCGTAACAAACACTCTCTTCCAACAACCTAAGAGACGGCTGTATACATGGACTTCCCCAGATGGACAACACCGAAATCAGATTGACTACATCCTTTGCAGCCAAAGGTGGTGGACATCTATACAGTCGGTAAAAACAAGACCTGGAGCTGACTGTAGTTCTGATCACGAACTTCTTCTTGCACAATTTAGGATCAGACTAAAGAGATTAGGGAAGACCCGAGCTCACTAATATCCCTAAGGAATATGCAGTGGAGGTGAAGAATAGATTTAAGGGACTGGACTTAATAGATAGGGTCCCGGAAGAACTATGGACAGAAGTTCGCAACATTGTTCAGGAGGCGGCAACAAAATACATCCCAAAGAAAGAGAAAACCAAGAAGGCAAAATGGCTGTCTGCTGAGACACTAGAAGTAGCCCAAGAAAGAAGGAGAGCAAAAGGCAACAGTGATAGGGGGAGGTTTGCCCAATTAAATGCAAAATTCCAGAGGTTAGCCAGAAGAGATAAGGAATTATTTTTAAACAAGCAAAATGTGGAAGTGGAAGAAGACAATAGAATAGGAAGGACAAGAGACCTCTTTCAGAAAATTAGAAACATTGCAGGTAAATTCCAGGCAAAAATGGGCATGATCAAAAACAAAGATGGCAAGGACCTAACAGAAGAAGAAGAGATCAAGAAAAGGTGGCAAGAATATACAGAAAACCTGTATAGGAAGGATAACAATATCGGGGATAGCTTTGACGGTGTGGTCAGGGAGCTAGAGCCAGACATCCTGAAGAATGAGGTTGAATGGACCTAAGAAGCACTGCTAATAACAAGGCAGCAGGAGATGACGGCATCCCAGCTGAACTGTTCAAAATCTTGCAAGATGATGCTGTCAAGGTAATGCATGCTATATTCCAGCAAATTTGGAAAACACAAGAATGGCCATCAGATTGGAAAAAATCAACTTACATCCCCATACCAAAAAAGGGAAACACTAAAGAATGTTCAAACTATCGAACAGTGGCACTCATTTCACATGCCAGTAAGGTAATGCTCAAGATCCTGCAAGGTAGACTTCAGCAATTCATGGAGCGAGAATTGCCAGATGTACAAGCTGAGTTTAGAAAAGGCAGAGGAACTAGGGTCCAAATTGCCAATATCCGCTGGATAATGGAAAAAGCCAGGGAGTTTCAGAAAAACATCTATTTCTGTTTTATTGACTATTCTAAAGCCTTTGACTGTGTGGACCATAACAAATTGTGGCAAGTTCTTAGTGGTATGGGGATACCAAGTCATCTTGTCTGCCTCCTGAAGAATCTGTATAATGACCAAGTAGCAACAGTAAGAACAGACCACGGAACAACGGACTGGTTTAAGATTGGGAAAGGAGTACAGCAGGGCTGTATACTCTCACCCTACCTATTCAACTTGTATGCAGAACACATCATGCAACATGCTGGGCTTGAGGAATCCAAGGCTGGAGTTAAAATTGCTGGAGGAAACATTAACAATCTCAGATATGCAGATGATACCACTTTGATGGCTGAACGTGAAGAGGAACTGAGGAGCCTTATGATGAAGGTGAAAGAAGAAAGTGCAAAAGCTGGCTTGCAGCTAAACCTCAAAAAAACCAAGATTATGGCAACCAGCTTGATTGATAACTGGCAAATAGAGGGAGAAAATGTAGAAGCAGTGAAAGACTTTGTATTTCTAGGTGCAAAGATTACTGCAGATGCTGACTGCAGTCAGGAAATCAGAAGACGCTTAATCCTTGGGAGAAGAGCAATGACAAATCTCGATAAAATAGTTAAGAGCAGAGACATCACACTGACTACAAAGGCCCGCATAGTTAAAGCAATGGTGTTCCCTGTAGTAACATATGGCTGCGAGAGCTGGACCATAAGGAAGTCTGAGAGAAGGAAGATCGATGCTTTTGAACTGTGGTGTTGGAGGAAAATTCTGAGAGTGCCTTGGACTGCAAGAAGATCAAACCAGTCCATCCTCCAGGAAATAAAGCCAGACTGCTCACTGGAGGGAATGATATTAAAGGCAAAACTGAAATACTTTGGCCACATAATGAGAAGACAGGACACCCTGGAGAAGATGCTGATGCTAGGGAGAGTGGAGGGCAAAAGGAAGAGGGGCTGACCAAGGGCAAGGTGGATGGATGATATTCTAGAGGTGACGGACTCATCCCTGGGGGAGCTGGGGGTGTTGACGACTGACAGGAAGCTCTGGCGTGGGCTGGTCCATGAAGTCACAAAGAGTCGGAAGCAACTAAATGAATAAACAACAACATAGAAGCACAAATTGGACCGATGACCTTAGTGAACAAATAGGAACTGCCATCATCTTGAATCTAGGCTGCTTAATTTGTTCCTAAGCAATGCTGTATTTTTTTTTCCAAGGCAATTTCCACTTTCTTCATCCAAGGAACAACCACCACCAACCCTTTCAACCAAAGGAACTTGGCTTCGATCTGACAAAAATGCCTTTTTTCAGGAGAAGCAGAAGGAGAGCTTGAACACACAGTAGCCTGAGGTAGGTTGTAGGGCTTGCAGAGTGCCTGAGTGAAGTCTAATGTGAGCCTATTTATAAAGCATGTAAAGGAATGGCATGGTTGTTTGAAACAGAGATACTCCTCCTTCCCCAGATAAATGATCCAACTAAAGGAATTGCTCCCTAGAGAAAATCACCTGTGATCTCCTTTTTCCTACAGGGCAGCTGGAAGATGCTGTGATTCCACCAACCCTTCAGCCTGGAGAACTGTCTTTGGGGATGGCATATTGAGACTTCAGACAGAGATGTCTGGGAGCCATGCCAGCAGCGTTTGCTCTGACTGAATGCATTCCCCAGGAGGATTATCTACTGCAGTTTGTCCTTTTCACAAGCTGGAATCCTCTTTTGTAGGAAGGAAATGTTTTGTTGGCAAGGAAATCGCACGGCCTTGCATTTTTATTTATTTATTTATTTATTTATTTATTTATTTAGCCTTCCTTGGCTGCTGTGGCCAAGAGTGACCTTTGACAAGCTTTGGTTAGAAGGTCAGGAAAAGGTGTGCTACAGGTATACAGGCACCTCCCAGGTAGCAGCTGCAATATTTTCTAGATGGAGCTGCCTTGTGAAAGTATTCAGGCACTGCAGCAGGGGATGGGTTTGAGACATCTTACTTATTTTTTAGGCTTTTATTTTGTCTTTCTGTTCAAGAGCACAAGGCAGCGTATGGTATATAGCACTCCCTCTTCTAATTGTGCAATACTTGGCACATCCTGCTAGGTCACCTTTCTTTGTTATTTCTAGGCAGATGGACCTCTTCTAACCTGTTCTTCAGATGATCATTCTCCAGATTTTGCTGGCATAGCTTGGTTAGAATCTTTACTCATTATTCTTAGGTTGCTTGCCATATTTCTGTAGATATTCTGATTTGGTGATGACCAGAGTGCTGATCTAATGTTACCTTCTAGTATTAGAGATTCTTGTAAATAAGGACTATTTCTCAAGGTACCTTAGATGTTCACATCCCTACTGTACAGAATTTCAGTATACTCCTTCCATTTCTGTTTGATTTTCTTTGAATAGTTACTATCCAGTTAATGGCATCTTTTAGCATACCAGTTTGAGGTTGGAACCTCCTTCTGGCTTTCAGGATCTTTTGGAAATCTTTTCTTACTTTTCCAGTCTGCTTCCATCTTTAATTTCTTATGGATATTATTGTAATACTGTTCCTTGTCTCTTCTAACAATTCTCTGAAATTCTTTGCTAAGTTCCTTCCTGATATCCTTCCCTTTCTTGGCTGTGGCTTCTCTTCTGTTTTGGCAATTGCTACCATCTGTTTGGTTTTTTTCTGTTTGTTGATGTTTGGCAGTTCCTTTTCATATTCATCCTTAACAATTTGTTTGATTTCATTCCACAGTTTCTCTAGTTCTCTAACAGTGAGGTTCAAGACTTCGAAGCTTTGTTTTTCTGCTTTAGCTTGACTTGGAACAGTTTGTGATCTGTTTCACAGTCAGCCCCTGGCTATATCTTTGCTGTTGTAACTGAGTTCTTCCATCTCCTTGTCCCAATATTATAGTCAGTGTGATGATTGTGTGCTCCATCTGGTGATATTCTCATATATAGGCATCATTTTGGTTGTTTGAAGAATGTGTTAGCAATGAAGAAATCATTGGAGTGGCAAAAACTGATTAAGTTGTTCTCCTACTTCATTTCTGTTTCCTAGGTCATACAGTGTTTTCTTCCTTACTATTTCCAACTTCGGTACTCCAATCTCCAATTACAAGGATTACCTTTTGCTTGAATGTTCTATAAATTTCATAATGAACTAGACCATGAAACTTAACATATTCCTCTTCTTCTGCATTAATGGGGCATAAACGTCAGTAATTGTATTAAAAGGTTGCCCATGAAATCTAACTGATATTACTCAGGTACTGTCCCAAATACTTGACTCAAGTACTGTCCTTGCTATATCCTTCCTGACTATGACAACAACACTGTTCATTCTTTATTTCTCATGTCATGAGTAGTAAACAGTATGATCTTCTGACTGAAAGTCTCCTATTCCATTCCATTTCAATTTGCTGATGTCTAAGGTGTCGATGTGTAGTCATTTCATCTTTCACTGAGTTGAGTTTTCGCATGTCCATGCTTCTTAATTTCTATGCTCCCACTGTAATTCTCTTTGCAGCTTTGGATTTTCTTTTCCAGCATAGTAACATCAGCAAAGGCTTTAATCTAGTTGTGTCATAAACACCATTAATATCCAAAACATCCTCAGCCCTTTCTCAGTAACACGTTGAGTGCCATCTGACTTGTGGGTCCCCTCACTGGGACTATATCGACAATCACTTTACCCCTGTGGTTTTATTGGTAAAATAGAAGTGTGGTTTACCATTGCTTTCTCCTGCACAGTATGAAATGATGACTTTGGCATTGACATTAATGTGATCATCCACCTCTAGCATCTTCCTATATCTCCGCTGCCCTGTATAGGTGCCTTCTTGCTTTACCTGGGCAGCCAAGATGACCTTTACACTTCGGGTGTCCCTACTGAGAGTATACAGTCTTGGCATACATTCACTCCTCCCAGGATCACCCCATCACCACAATGTGGCAGCATACATGTAAAGTCACCATTATGAGGCCATAAATGCACCCCTCTGATATGAATATTCAGTAAAACATTGATTTAATGGACCATTGAGAGGGAAGGGGATGCTTATTACTCCTAAATATCCATTAAATCTGAAAGTACATAATTCATGGCAATTTACATAATCTACCTCAATTTATCTCATTTGTGTCAATTTACGTCATTTGCGTAATAGCATCACTAGGCAAATAACAAACTGTGTCATTATATCATTACATAGATGATGTACATAGATGCAAATGCTATGGGTATAACATAAATTAGGAAAAGGTGCTTTGTCTACTTCAGATGCAGTGGACCTGTCTCTTATCTCAGGTGGATGTCCAGATGGAAATTTTGTCTGATAAATTGGGTTCTGATAAATTGAGGTTTTACTGTACCTGTTGGGTGATAACTGTATTGGACGCTCTTGTTACATATCACACAAGCAAAAGATATTAGGACAGTGGAATGCGGGATAGAGACTTTTTCTGAACACAGTTCACAGTTATGAATTGTCTCTTGAAGATGATCCATCTTTGATGGTGTTTAGTCCAGAAGCAAAAGCATTTTTATTCTGCTTCTTATACAATCTGCTCCATTTCTTTGATTTGATGGTGTTTTGTGGGGCCCCAGAAGTGATATAAAACACCTTCGTGCATTAATTAATGAAATAGTAACTGCCCAGAGTCCCCTTTTTGGGAGAGATGGGCAGTGATAGAAATTCGAAAAATAAATAAATAAATAAATAAAATTCTGGGCACCAACTAGTTGACACTCTTGGGGCAACAATCTGGATTGTCCCAGTCTGAGCTAGAGGGGTGGGAAGACATTTCACTCTATTTCATTATGAAATGAGTTGTCCTGACTTACTAAAGCCTGTACCCAGCTGTGAAATCCAAGGAGTCTTTGAGTGAGTATACATTAAATCAAGCACATTTTTTTAAAAAAAATGAATGGAAAAGTCAGCAAATACATCTCCTTCTTTATTTTACCCTGTCAATACAATAGTGTATTCTGGCATTAGAGCACTCCAGATTTGTAATAGGATTACTTTAGGGACAGGTTGTCATGGAGAAAATCTATCTAGGTGAACACTAAGAGTTGACAACAACTTGATGGCATATAATCAATAAAAAAATTAAGGAATAATCAACAGGTATCATCAATTTATTGCTCTGTCAGGGAAATAAGTTTATATTATATTGAGGAATTGGGCAGATCCCTGCAAATAGGGATTGATAGAAAGAAATTAGGTTTCCCTATTCTGGTATCTTCAGCAAAGGATCGTTACCTTGTCGTGGTGCTGGAGCTTGAGCACCTCAATGATGCCATGAGCTAAACCGTGAAGGGCCACCCAAGACGGGAAGGTCATGACAGAGAGGTCAGACTAAATGCGATCCCTGGGGAAGGTAATGGCAACCCACCTCAGTATTCTTGCCGTGAAAACTAAATGGATCAGTACAACCAGAGATATGTCGGTATACCATCGGAAGATGAGACCCCCAGGTCGGAAGATGGTCAAAATGCTACTGGGGAGGAACAGAGGATGAGCTCAACTAGCCCCAGACGTGATGACGCAGCTAGCTCAAAGCTGAAAGGACGGCTAGCAGCCGACGGTGCTGGTGGTGAACGGCGAATCCGATGTTCTAAGGATCAACACACCATTGGAACCTGGAATGTAAGATCTATGAGCCAGGGCAAATTGGATGTGGTTATTGGTGAGATGTCAAGATTAAAGATAGACATTTTGGGCGTCAGTGAACTGAAATGGACTGGAATGGGCCACTTCACATCAAATGACCACCAGATCTACTACTGCGGACAAGAGGACCACAGAAGAAATGGAGTAGCCTTCATAATTCATAGTAAAGTGGCTAAAGCAGTGCTTGGATACAACCCAAAAAACGACAGAATGATCTCAATTCGAATTCAGGGCAAGCCATCTAACATCACAGTGATCCAAATATACGCCCCAACCACAAATGCTGAAGAAGCTGAAGTAGAGCAGTTCTATGAGGATCTGCAGCACCTACTGGACAACACGCCTAAAAGAGATGTTATTTTCATCACAGGAGACTGGAATGCTAAGGTGGGCAGTCAAATGACACCTCGAATTACAGGTAAGTATGGCCTGGGAGAACAAAACGAAGCAGGACACAGGCTGATAGAATTTTGCCAAGACAATTCACTCTGCATAACAAACACTCTCTTCCAACAACCTAAGAGACGGCTTTATACATGGACTTCACCAGATGGACAACACCGAAATCAGATTGACTACATCCTTTGCAGCCAAAGGTGGCGGACATCTGTACAGTCGGTAAAAACAAGGCCTGGAGCTGACTGTAGTTCAGATCACGAACTTCTTCTTGCACAATTTAGGATCAGACTAAAGAGATTAGGGAAGACCCACAGATCAGCTAGATATGAGCTCACTAATATTCCTAAGGAATATGCAGTGGAGGTGAAGAATAGATTTAAGGGACTGGACTTAGTAGATAGGGTCCCGGAAGAACTATGGACAGAAGTTGGCAGCATTGTTCAGGAGGCGGCAACAAAATACATCCCAAAGAAAGAGAAAACCAAGAAGGCAAAATGGCTGTCTGCTGAGACACTAGAAGTAGCCCAAGAAAGAAGGAAAGCAAAAGGCAACAGTGATAGGGGGAGATATGCCCAATTAAATGCAAAATTCCAGAGGTTAGCCAGAAGAGATAAGGAATTATTTTTAAACAAGCAATGCGCGGAAGTGGAAGAAGACAATAGAATAGGAAGGACAAGAGACCTCTTCCAGAAAATTAGAAACATTGGAGGTAAATTCCAGGCAAAAATGGGTATGATCAAAAACAAAGATGGCAAGGACCTAACAGAAGAAGAAGAGATCAAGAAAAGGTGGCAAGAATATACAGAAAACCTGTATAGGAAGGATAACAATATCGGGGATAGCTTTGACGGTGTGGTCGGTGAGCTAGAGCCAGACATCCTGAAGAGTGAGGTTGAGTGGGCCTTAAGAAGCATTGCTAATAACAAGGCAACAGGAGACGACGGCATCCCAGCTGAACTGTTCAAAATCTTGCAAGATGATGCTGTCAAGGTAATGCATGCTATATGCCAGCAAATTTGGAAAACACAAGAATGGCCATCAGACTGGAAAAAATCAACTTATATCCCCATACCAAAAAAGGGAAACACTAAAGAATGTTCAAACTATCAAACAGTGGCACTCATTTCACATGCCAGTAAGGTAATGCTCAAGATCCTGCAAGGTAGACTTCAGCAGTTCATGGAGCGAGAATTGCCAGATGTACAAGCTGGGTTTAGAAAAGGCAGAGGAACTAGAGACCAAATTGCCAATATCCGCTGGATAATGGAAAAAGCCAGGGAGTTTCAGAAAAACATCTATTTCTGTTTTATTGACTATTCTAAAGCCTTTGACTGTGTGGACCATAACAAATTGTGGCAAGTTCTTAGTGGTATGGGGATACCAAGTCATCTTGTATGCCTCCTGAAGAATCTGTATAATGACCAAGTAGCAATAGTAAGAACAGACCACGGAACAACGGACTGGTTTAAGATTGGGAAAGGAGTACGGCAGGGCTGTATACTCTCACCCTACCTATTCAACTTGTATGCAGAACACATCATGCGACAAGCTGGGCTTGAGGAATCCAAGGCTGGAGTTAAAATCTCTGGAAGAAACATTAACAATCTCAGATATGCAGATGATACCACTTTGATGGCTGAAAGTGAAGAGGAACTGAGGAGCCTTATGATGAAGGTGAAAGAAGAAAGTGCAAAAGCTGGCTTGCAGCTAAACCTCAAAAAAACCAAGATTATGGCAACCAGCTTGATTGATAACTGGCAAATAGAGGGAGAAAATGTAGAAGCAGTGAAAGACTTTGTATTCCTAGGTGCAAAGATTACTGCAGATGCTGACTGCAGTCAGGAAATCAGAAGACGCTTAATCCTTGGAAGAAGAGCAATGACCAATCTCGATAAAATAGTTAAGAGCAGAGACATCACACTGACAACAAAGGCCCGCATAGTTAAAGCAATGGTGTTCCCTGTAGTAACATATGGCTGCGAGAGCTGGACCATAAGGAAGGCTGAGAGAAGGAAGATCGATGCTTTTGAACTGTGGTATTGGAGGAAAATTCTGAGAGTGCCTTGGACTGCAAGAAGATCCAACTAGTCCATCCTCCAGGAAATAAAGCCAGGCTGCTCACTTGAGGGAATGATATTAAAGGCAAAACTGAAATACTTTGGCCACATAATGAGAAGACAGGACACCCTGGAGAAGGTGCTGATGCTAGGGAGAGTGGAGGGCAAAAGGAAGAGGGGCCGACCAAGGGCAAGGTGGATGGATGATATTCTAGAGGTGACGGACTCGTCCCTGGGGGAGCTGGGGGTGTTGACGACCGACAGGAAGCTCTGGCGTGGGCTGGTCCATGAAGTCACGAAGAGTCGGAAGCGACTAAACGAATAAACAACAACATTCTGGTATTCTTGGGCTGTGATGAACTTACCAGTATGTCTGACGAATTCTGGAAATTGTAGTCCAATGCATTTGGAGGACCACAGGTTGTGGAAACATGCACTAGATAATTCTCAACTTTGTATTTCATGTTGTGTGGGGAGAGATATCCACAGTCATAAGGAGAAGAGGCCAATTTGTTGAGTTGGATTTCCATGTGAACTTGCTTAGCAGGTGAATATCCACATTCATCCTTCAAAATTCCTGAATTTTGCACAAAGAGAGATGCATTTTCCAATTTCAACCTCTCCAGCAATGCCAAAGCATTTTTTCTTGCAAAAAAAGTCATCTACTGAACCAAAGAGAAGCTTTCTTTTGGTTTTGTTTCCAAGACTGTCTCCCTGAAAGCAAAAACACAACAAACACAGTTCACCTGTCCTTCCTTCTTTGCTGTTGTAGTCAAAACTCTTTTTCAGAGAATTCACTTTGCCTGCTGACATGATTCCTCAGTGCCCACCCAAATTAAACATGGCTAATTGGAGAGCGCTGACAGCTCACTGGCAGTTGAACAAATGCACTAAGTTGGCTGTTCAGAGATCACACAGCTGGGCGACAGGTAATATGAGCAGAGCTTCCGTTCGCACCATCTTGGATTTGCTCTACCACAGAGGACAGGTCAAAAAGGAGCTAACTGGAAAGCATTCCAAAAAAAGGCCCCAGGGGGTAGGGGAAGAAGACTTCCACATTGCCAGCTTATAACAAGAACACACTTTTCTTGTCTCCTTTCCTGTTTCAGACAAACTGTCAACTTTAGAGACAGACCAATAAAGCCAGAGGAGCAGATCTCACCAAATGTTTTGCAGGTCACTGCATTGCAGGTTCTTTGAACACCAGGCCACCGATTTCAGCCTGGCTCCCTGCGGCCCTCTACTTCACACAGAGCCTCGATTCCCTGACACTGACCTCTTCTCCTGTTCTACCACTGCCACCTACCTCTGCTCTGAGTCTACCAATTACATCCTTTGAGTGTCAGTGGCACACCAGGTGCGGAAACGCTGTAACCTTCCCTCGTGTCGATGCTGTTAAACCATTACTTTAAACTGAAGCATTGTTTGACAAGTGCTACTTCAGCCGCTAATAACTGCTTCAGAAGTGTGAGGAGTTGCAGCTGCTGTTAATGCTGCAGCCAAGGGTTCAGGGAGCGTCTCTCCAGGTCATTTAGAACCATCCATCTGATCTTTAGCCAGATCAGTCAATCTTTGCCTTGGAGAGCTTTGCCTTGTCATGGCTGTTGGATGTGGGGGCCTTCTCTGTTGCCCTCCCTCTTCTGTCTCTGGCCTGTGTCAGTGGCAGGGGATCCAGGTGGGCACCCAAAGCTTGCATTTTTAGGGAGTTTTCCAACCTGGTCCAAATTTTGATATCCATGCAAGGAACTATCCTGGGCTCTCAGTTGGTTGCTCATACTTGTCTTGAATAGGGATGGGTAAGTTAGGATAGCTCTAGGATAGGGCAGTTTGACTATCCCTGGGAGTGGGGTGGGGGAGGAATGGTAAATTTCTTCTCTTCTGGACTTTTTAAAATTGAAACTTTGCAGAAAAGATGGTTACATTGGAATGGATCAGGTGCCAATAAATATTATATTTACGTTATAAACTGTAAGAGGAAGCTTTTCCAGAAGTATCCTCAGTGTGTTTTGGTGGTGTGGGGGAAAAATAATGGAAAAAGCAGTGTTGCACCAACACAATGAAAGCTCCACCCCTCTTGTACATGTGTTGTGAGGGGGTGTGCATTTAGAAAAGTGATGGAGCTTGTGTTGCAGTCGCTTTGATGCTGCTTTCTTTACTTTAATGAGAGTGCTGCATCCTGTGGTCACTTCTGGTATCTTCTATGGGAGGTAAAAGCAATGTTGAGCCCAAACTGGTAAGGAAGAGATAGGGTTTTTTTGCGTGTGTGCCTTCAAGTCAGTGTTGACTCCTGGTGACTGCCTGGACAAGTCCCTGCAGTTTTCTTGGCAAGATTTTGGAAGTGGCTTGCCATTGCCTTCTTCCTAGGGCTGAGAGAGAGTGACTGGCCACCCAGCTGGCTTTGTGCCTAAGGCAGGACTAGAACTCACAGTCTCCCCATTTCTAGCCTGGTGCCTTAACCACTAGACCAAACTGGCTCTAGTTTTTAACTGGGCTGTAGCAAAGTTGAAACAAACAAACAAACATCCTCAAAGAAGTCACCAGCACCCTCCCTTCTTTCCTGCTGCTAAGGAGATGACTTGGACATACCCATGTAGCCATGATGAATCTTTCACTGACCTAGTTAAGCAACTTACACTGTGCAAGTTTATGTTAGGGGAGCGATGGAAAAGAAATAATCCTTAGGACTTTTGAAATCCTTGGCACTTCTGAAATCTTGCCCAGAAAGCTGCAGGGACTGGTCCAGGCAGTTGCCAGGAGCCAACACTGGCTCAAAGGCACAAAAACAAACAAAGCAACTCTTTACTCCCGGGTAGTCTCCCATCCGAGTACTAAGCAGACCTCTGAGCAAAAAGAAGGTTGAGAATCTACCTAAATACAACCTTTCCAAAGTTTTCTCTTGTATGATGGGGGAATTTGTATATGTGTACATGTGCATAATTATTACTGAAATGAATAATATAGCATAGCATAGCATAGCATAGCATAGCATAGCATAGCATAGCATAGCATAGCATAGCATAATATAATATAATATAATATAATATAATATAATATAATATAATATAATATAATATAATATAATATAATATAATATATAATATAACACACCAAGGTATTTGGAGAATTTTGATAGAAGCAAGTACAGTATATTGTTTTGATAGAAGCCATAGCTACAATTACAGAAGAACACACTTCCTAATTCCTGTTCCTTCAAGCAGCATCTATCGGCTGCTGCTGCTGTTTCTGCCATGGTAGAAGACAACTGTTATTTCTTTTTTCTCTAATGAGTAACCTTTTTTCTGGGTTATGGCTTCATCCAATATTGGATTATAAGGCAGACCAAGCTGACAGGCAACTGAACAGGAACTGCAGAAAAGAGAAAGAAAGAGATATTAAGGGGAGGGAAGGGAGAAGAGCCTTTCAAAAAACAATTCAATATTTATACCTGCCTCTTGATAGCAAATAGTTCAGTGTTTCATATAATATATTGTATTATCCATTACGATGGATAATATAAGCAATCGCAAGATTCAACAATGGTAACAACATCCTTGGGTGAAGGAATTCCTTCAAGAGTAATTAAAAACATCAAAAGCCTTAGAAAATAAAGATATTTCAGTATTGTGCTGAAAAGGTATCAGGCTTGAAATTAACAGATAATGCAGACTGAACCACCTCTTGATAGTCAGAGGCTATAGGTTTTATTGATTTTGAAAATCAATTTATTTATTGATTTTGATCAATAAAATCGATTTATTTATTGATTTTATTGATTTTTATTGATCTTATTGATTTTGGAGGGTGACCAAAGACTTCACGAGATGAGATGGTGAGATAGCGGCATTGCTGAAATGGCCAAAATTTCTGTCTCCCAATTTTTGGAGAGGATAGTTTTCCCATTTTTCTTGGTAGCTTGCCCCTAAATTTGAGAGTACTGTATAAATTACAGTGGCTATGTAAAAGAGCTCAATGGCCACATATGTCCCAGCACAAAGGTTCTTGAATTGTGGGTCATGATTCCCCTGGGAATTGTGAGCAACTTTGAGGGAAACTGGAAATTTGGGGGAAGAGGGATTTGTGCATGCAAAGGTAAACAGTGTCAAAACTCGCTCTGGCCTTGCTTGGGCAAGTCAGCCTGTTAAGCACAGAATAAGTTTGGGCAGATCCACTTCTTTCAGAACCCAAGAAGGAATCAGAGCACTGGGTCTGCAAGTGAGGTCTTGGCAGGGGCTGGCACAACACTAGCTTGGATCAGAGGGAAAGGCACATCTCCTGGTTTCCCACTTGATTGACAGCAGCTATGAAGGTGCTCCCAGCATTGAAGGATGGGCCTGGAGCCAAGCAACTGGGGCCTATAACCCTAGCCTTGCTCTGCCATGGCCATCCTGCTCTTGAGACTTCTAGGCCAACCTCAGGACCAATGGGATGCCCTTGAAACTGCTGGGTGTGAGGAATGTGGGTTCAGATATCCCAGTAGTAAGAAATCTCTCTGGAACCAGCTAGGTCTCAGCAACAATACTTTACTAAGTATTCCATTTATTGAAAGATACAGTACCATCACCCGCTGCATTTAAAGACTCAAGTAATTGTATTTCACCCTGCCCTTTTCTTTTATCAGACCCAAGTCCCCGCCTTCATTTGAAATTGAATATTTACAACTGCTTTCAGTTTTACAACATGAGCTTCAGCAACATTCTTCACTGTCCGTTGGCAGATAACACTTTAGCCCCAGCATTCTGGTGTCAACTTGCTAAGTCTGTGAAGTTTCTAATTCTTGCTGGCTCTGTGATGTTTCCAGTTCTCATTCACATCAATCAAGTTACCCCCCTCCCTCCTTTACAACCCATGACAGAGGAAAAGGCCCAGAAAGGGGTTTTATGACTTCTGGGGCCAAACCTCTGACACTGGGTAGGGATGTCTTTGCTTGATAGCTAGTGTTGAGGTGAAGGGGGGCTGGCATTCTTGGCTCACAAATTACTTGAGCTGGGAGGAGAGACTGGCAACCCGAAGGCTTTATCTCCTTCTGGACTAAGGTGTGGGAAGAGCAGGTGCTGGGCATGAGGCCCAAAGGCCACCTAGCACCTGCTTTGGCCTCCTCTCCACAGGGGTTAGACCACTCATCCTGTTTTCAGTGGTTGGAACTCAAGATGGACAGCAGCAGCAGTGAGAGTGACTGGGTGGCCCTTCTGGATTTAGCAGCTGTGCTGAGCAGCAGGCCAGATGTGGAGGGGAGGAGCAGGCTCCCCTGCTCAGAATCTTCCCATCTGGAGGCCAACAGCATTGATTCCTGGTTTACTGCAGCAGGAGGATTGTGTACAATGAGAAGCTGATTCCTTGAGGTGCTCCTGGCTAGATGTGCTGAAGATGGGTAATGCAGTGATCCCTCAAGACAGCCAGTGATGAAGAAATCTGGGTCTGTTGCAGGAGGTGGGGTAGGGGCTAAGATATCTAGATATGTACAGGACTACCTTCTTTTAGTGGTTTCTGCCAGGCCATCAAGATCTGAAAGACAGGGCTCTTTCTAGACCTCTTCTCTTAAGTTTCTCAGAGTTGGGCCATCTCCACTGCTGTCCCCATTCTCTGAAACAGAATTCCCCCTGTGTAATGGTATGTGGGAAAGACCTTGGGAAATGGGACGAAGAGATGCTGCCTAGGATATGGTCAGATAAGAGACAGAATAGCCTGCAGCTGAATAGTGGGTGGAGCAAGAGGCTCAGAAGGGACCCTTCTTAGGTTTTGGGGCTGTAAAGGTGATGGCAGGAGAATTGTACTTTCAGATTTGCGAGACTAATGTCAGCCTTACCAGGTAGACCAGACAGGAAACACGACCAGCTAATTCTACTTTATTGAAAGGCTACATTAACAGAATCTTGTAAGTCTGAAAGTACAAATCTCCTGCTGTCTCCTTTGTTAAGATCTGGCTTTTTCAATGAGACTTTGGGATTGGAGAGGTTCCCCCTCCCCTAGGTGAATGTTATTCATGCCTCCCCTTGGTGTTGGGGATTCTGTTGTTCTTGTGTATATTTTTATATCATTTTAATCTTATTATTAGGGTTGGGTCTGTAAGCTCCCCAGTCAGGTATAAGCCAAGTCATAAAGAAATCAATGGTCTTTTAGCTGATACTTTGGACCAACTGGTGCTTACAACAGTGAAGAGTAAAAGTGGATTTGGACAAACTGAACAAAAGCAGGTGTTAATCCCTTGTTGTCCTTCTTTTAATAATAATCTCCAAAGTAGGAGATGTACACCTTAGCTACCCCTTGGGTGTGACTGTATTGCCTCTCTGAAAGTTTTAGTGACCATACTCTTGGTACTTTATTAAATGGCATAAATGTTTTCTCTGGTACTCATGGGATAAAGGTGTCTCGCTTTCTCCTGCTCCCATCACCTTTTCAAGTCAAAAGTCCTTTAAATGTTATGAATTACAATATGTTTGGCAGCTGACACTTGTCAAAAGGCTTAATGATCAATTGAGATACTAATCTGGCATGTGCAGGTTTGGAGGAAAGGGGGGGGAAATCTCAGCTCAGATAAATGTGAGAGATAAAGTCAAGACTGAATGCAAGGTGCACCTGCATTTTTTATCTCAGTCTCAGAAATTGATCAGGATTGGGGTGGTGGAGGGGAAGAAAATTGGTCATTCTGCATGGCCGGAGAAGCTGAATGACCATGTTTTATGTCACACAGAGCTTTAATTCCATCTGATGAAAGAGTATTTGGTTCTGAAATTTCTTTCATTGGAAAGAGAATTTTCGTTTAATTCTTATGGATGCAGTATAGTGTTCTTGCACTCCTTAGGTACAAGATGTGGATCTGGAGTCTCAAATGGTGCAGTCATTTCTCCACCCATCTGCAGCCTCCCCACCTTTCCATGCTTCTACTTAATCCCAAAGGAAGACACCAGGAGTCAGGTCCACCCCTGGCCTCTTTCTGATTGGGGAATGCAGGCAATCAGGTTGACTTCAGAACAATGGAAAGATGAGTCATAGGAAACTGCACCAGCATTAGCCTCCCTCTGCCCTTTCCAATACTAAAGCCAGCTCAGAAACTGGCCCAGTGTGAAAGAAAGTCTCGAGCCCCCTGAAAATAAGGTAGAAAAACAGAAGCCCGTGTTGTAGGTCAGGAAAACTTTGGAGAAATTGCAAAAGAAGTTTCAGCAGACCTTTGCTAGGTTTCTTCTGGTGTTATCAGTAAAGTATTTGAGCCTGCCTCTTCTTCTTCACATACGGGAAATAATAAACATTTCCACTACTTTTATTTAACTGAAATTCCAGGAGACACTATGACTCAGTAGCTGAGCAAATGCCTTGCGGACCTCAATTCCTAATCTTTCCAGAAAGTTCTGGGAAGGATACTGATCTGAAACCTTGGTCGATGGGTGGTGGCCAGTGTTGATAATATGGAACTAGATGGAACCATCTTTTGAGTCACATTCTGGGTTCACCCAGTAGGTGAAAACCTAAGACCAGGTTAGCAAAATGTAATGGCTGTGTTCATTTAACAAAAGTGTTTCCTTCTTTCAGAATTCTAGAACTAAAATAATAGGAGATTCAGGCAATAAAATGAAGAGCTTGTGCACAGAGACCTGTTGAGGCTTTCATGGTAACCCAGAACAGGGTGCAGAGGGGGGAGCTTATGCCTACCCCCCCCCCATGAGTAGATTTATTTTAAAAACTTAACATGGGAGTCTATTTCTCATATAATTTTGTAACACTGTGGGAAAATCTGCCTTGAAAGTTCTTCAAAGTTTTTTTCCCATGTGGAAGAACTTCTGCTTCTCTACCTTATCCCTAAAGGGTTGAGAATTTCTTTCAAATTTCTCTTCTGAGCTGGGTTTAATGTTGAAGAAGGCACTGAGGGTGGTGGCCCTGATGGTGAATAGTGGTTTATTTTGACCCAACCTTCCAGCACTCTGAAGCCTCCCCAGCTGCTCCTACTTCTCAATCTGAAAAAAACCCACGTGTGCTGTTGTTGAGTTGACTTCATCATTAGAAGTAGTGTTGGTCTTCTTTTGGGACATAACTAAAAGGAGGAAACCAGGGAGACTGAACATTGCTGTAGAGACAATTGTAGATGTAGGCCCTTACCTTCCAGCCACTTCACAAGAAGTCAGCCTAAGAATGCCACATTCCACTCCTTTGAAATAAATTTTGAAAGCAACTTCTTTTTCAGCAAACTGGATGAGGAGTGACAAAAAAATAATGCCAGATTTCTCTGTGGCACCTCATTGACTAAACATCATTAACATTTCTTCCAGGAAGTAAGCTCATATCTACAGCCAAATCAGCAGCCACCAGTGAACGTGGTAGCATCTCTAGTTTGGAATTCCTGACTTACTTTTACTAGTTCTCTTCTCAGTTATGGTAGGAAGGACAGCAGATACAAAAGGACGTATTGTTTCATCTGTATACCAGAGATAGTCTAAAATGCAGAGATTTCAGTGTGGGATGAGGGTGGAACAGCTGTCTTCATTTGCAGTTAATTCAACACTATAGATAAAGATTAGTGGCTTTTAAATTTTCGAATAGCATGTCTCACTAATTAAGGCGGAAACAGCATAAGCACATGAACAGCTGACACCGTCTCTGATGCCTCCAAGGTCCCAATGATATTTAAAAATGTCTATTTCCATTATTCTGTTAAGTTGCCACACATTCTGGGATGGAAGGAAGGCTTTCGATAGGTTCCAGGAAATTGCTTTTGGGTGTGATGCTTATTAAGTGGTTCCTTCTTGTCCCCCCCACAAAAATTATGGGGTTGCCGTTGGAAGTGGGGGGAGCTGCCATTTTCGTTTCCCACAATCCATTCACCGCATCCAACAACCTGCCATTTGGGAGTGAGTAGAATAGATATGTAAATGCACCTAAATAATAATTTGCGGGAACTGAACTGAGTTTCCCCAAACTCCCACTAGAATGGGAAGGCACCTTGTTAGCAATCCAGGGCAACATCTAATCTTTCTATAAAACTCTACAACAGTACTACCCTTGGGGCAAAATAATTATGTAGCTTATTTCAGATAACATCCCTCAGTCTGCTGTTGTTGATTAGGTCTGTTGTGTTTGTAGGTTGGTCGGTCATCTGCCTCTGCTGATTTTATGGTTATTGGTTTAGCATTGGATTCTATTTATCCTGCTTTTATAAGCAAACCTTGAGTGGGCATTTTGCTTAGGAAGGTGGGAGATAAATTGTAATGCGATATAAAGCAATGTGAACGTTTTCTGAGTTGGGCAAAAAGGGTGAGCCAAGAAGGACTCCCCAGTAGCTCTAGACAGGGCAGCTGCAGAGAAGTCACATATGATTTTGAAGCTGTGATATTCCATTTCTTAGCAATATTTTTGCTTGAATGGAGGGCAATGAGAAACCGAGAAACTGATAAGGAGGACAGCGCGAGAGGGAGACTTAGATTTATGTTCTGTCACAGTTGAACCATCAAATTTACCTCCACCAGCATCTGGGGCGATGACAGGGCAGAGCTGAGATGGAAGCCGAAGTTCAAAAAGGGCAGGTTTTTCGAATCAAGAACTTTGACACTTGCACAGTAGTCTGTCAGGAACATTAAGTATCCAAAAGTGATAAAGCTTCAATTTGCTAGTCCATTAGACTAATTACTGCAATAATTAAGTAACTACTTGATTAGAACTAATGGGTACCTAATTATGCAGGAGAAAAGTATCAGGTGGCAATTATCAGGTGGCAATTAATAGACTGGAGTTAATGTCTTTGCACAGCCTTTGTATGAATTCATAAGCAAGGTAAAGAAAACAAACAATAACTTATTAATATTTATTGGCGCTGCAGCAATTTGTGGATTGTTTCATTTACACAGAGCCAATTAGTGCTGCAAAGATATAAACTGAGCCGAGCAAGAGCCCAATGATTAAATATATGCATATGCATGTGCATATATATACATAATGTGTGTGGGTGTGTGTCTGTGTTATAGGAGTCCCATACCAAGGGTCTGTGGACACAATAAAGGTGTGTATGAGCTATGAGGGCTGAGAGGCTTTGAAGTGGCAACAACACCTTCATGCATATGAATTGTACTTGCTTTGAACGTTGGTGGAGGCTGAGATGAGATGAAATTCCTAGTGTATAATATATGCATTGCATGCGTAGTTCTGCAAAATAACAAAACTAGACAATACCTTTTGGCTCCAATGAGAAAACATTCTTTGCATTCAGGCTCTGAAACCATCATAACTGGATGCAATCTTACCATACGTCCCCCTGTTCTCTTTGGGTTAAGATGTCCTTGCCTGGAACTTCCCCTGATCTTAGACTTGATCTTATACTGATCCTAAGTTTGGTATACGGTAAATGGGTACTTTAGGTAAAGGTAAAGTTTTACCTTGACATTAAGTCCAGTCGTGTCTGACTCTAGGGGGTGGTGCTCATCTCCGTTTCAAAGCCGAAGAGCTGGCGTTTGTCCGTAGACACTTCCTTGGTCATGTGGCCGGCATGACTAAGCGGAACGCTGTTACCTGCCCGCCGAAGTGGTACCTATTAATCTACTCACATTTGCATGTTTTCGAACGGCTAGGTCAGCAGGAGCTGGGACTAGCGACGGCAGCTCACCCCATCACGTGGATTCGAACCGCCGACCTTCCGATCGGCAAGCTCAGCAGCTCAGCGGTTTAACCCGCAGCGCCACTGCGACCCTCACAAACGGGTACTTTGGTCCTGTTCTTACACCTAGGAAAGAAGGATTTTAAGCTGGTTCCCTCTCATTTATCCTGTAATCATTAGACTGCCCCCTCCCCCAGTTATTATTTTAGATAGGCCCTTTATATATAGAAGCTGCATTGCTGGGTGGGTGCTGTTGGTTTTATTAATGTGTTTTTAATGATGTTTTCATTATGCTTTTCATTGTTTATTTTTTAGTTGGCTGCTGTTCCACCCCTCTTTTTAATTTTTTTTGAAAGAAAACATTATTGTAAGGTGCTCCATATATTATCCATTAGTGGAAAGGCATAGTATAAATTGAACAAGCAAAATGATAAATAAATAGGAAGAACCCTTGAATATTTCTTAGAAAGAGATCTTCTAAGATGATATTTTAGGGTTGGATTATTAAAATCCCTGCTCCTCATAATACTACTTACTTTATGCTGCTGATGGTGCTTATTTTGAGATATGCCTGGCAGAACCTCTGGTGATTGGGGACAACAATTTCTTTATCTTCCAAGATTTTATAGAACAATCTTCAAGTTGATGCCTTTCAGAGATGGTGAATTTCAGTTCCTTAAAACCTCAGTCAGGTGTTCAGCAGTACGATCTTGGTGAATCCTGTGGCCTTTTTATTAATGTTTGAATAATAACTGCCTGAAGGGCCTGTTGCAAATTAGAGGGACAGATTGCGATATAAGTTTTTATGAGGACTTAGTTATACATTTCCATTATGTGTTTAAAAAAGGAAAGAATTACAGGGAATGCTGCAGCACTCAACATTCATTTCAGGTGATTTGGTCGGGAAGAAGAAGGCACGGTGAAGGAAGCAGTGTGCCATCTGTAAGAAAGATGTATCTGTCCCTTTGAACAGATATATCATATGTCATGCATGAATTGCCTTCGACTGGAGACTTTCCTCCACTGCTGATTTCCCATGATTATTTATTTGACAATCATAAGTGATGATTTATCAGTAAGTTTTAGCCTATTTGCAGGGGGGAGGGGTTTGATCGAGGAATCTGGCCATTGCCTGAATAGCATAGGTCTAAAAATATTAAGAGACGGTACCCCCACCTCACAGAATGGCAGAACCCAAGGATCATCTAAGGGGACTGATTGGCTGTAAGAAGAGGGTTACCAGATGTCTGGCAAAAGGAGGACATGTCTTCCTTTTTGTCCTCATGTCCCCTGTCTGGCAGGCATACTCTTAAAGTCAAATATTGATCAGCTTTTAAAGTATCTCTTCCAGAGCAGCTTTTCTCCACTATGCAGCACTTCCTAAAAAGAGCTAACCACAAGTTAACAAGCTCAGGTCTGTGACCTTAATTAGTTGATTAGTACCCTCCTGCCAGCTTGTGCTGCTGCTTGAAATTGGCAAGACCTTAATCAGTTCACGCGGAAGGTTTTGGCTTCATAACCGGCTCTAGCACATTCCCACAATTTAAAAAAACCAGTTTTTCTGAGGCTGGAAAAAGAAATTGTAGGCCTAAGTACATTTTTTAAAAGTTTTTCACTGTAATTTTTGTTGCAGATGCCAAGAAAGTCAAACAGTTAGTGTGTCCTCCTTTTCCCCCATTTGTCCTCCTTTCCAATTGTCTGTGTCTTCCTTTGCCTGTTCAGATATCTGATAACCCTAGGTAGGAAGAATGGGGCATTTCTGCCCCAGATTGCTATAGCCAAAACAAGTTCCCATTTTCTTGAGATAGTAAATACCCAAATATTGCAGTGTAGGCCTTGAAATAGGTCCAGTGTAGTTTTAAAACACACTATGCATAAGAGACCCAGTATGGTGTAGTGGTTAAGATGTCAATCCTCGACCACAGAAGCTCGCTGGATGATTTTTGGGCCAATCATTCTCTCTTAACTCAACCTATCACACAGGGTTGTTATTGTGGAGAAAAATACCAAGAAGGAATATTATGTACAACAGACAAATAATCAACAACTTCCCAAACTTATGATAATAGCTTGGGGATGGAATGGGGAAGGGGAAAATGTCCACGAATCTTTTATTTCTATAATCATTGCTTGTTTCATTGGTAGTGGTACTCTTCTTGACTGTTGGTTACCATCAGAGTTTCAACAAGTCTCCCATAATTATATTATTGAATAACAGAGCACTGTTTTGAGATAGGGCCTTGCTACCAAGGAAACCTCCAGCTTTTCCACTCCTGGATTGGGATCTGCTGATTTGAGGGATCATCTCATGACTTCATGGCCTCATCAAGGAGCTATTTGGGAAAGATCTTTTTGATGAGTCAAACCTCTTTCTAGAATGGCTTCTCCAGAAGGAGTTGCCTTGGCTAAAGTTGGCATTTAGGTTTTTTTAAACTCTTGATTTTAAAATGTAAAGTCTATTTCATTTATTTATTTATTAGATAGTATCATTTATAGCAGGAGAAGGAAAACATTGTTGCATGGCTAATTTCAAATGTTCTGTGGGATATTTTCAATCCATCTGTGAAAATGAGCAATCTAGGCCTTTGTTACCTGTTTCTTGTCTGCAGGTTGCAGTTTGGGATGAAGAAAAGGCAGTCTCAGAAACAGAAAAAGAGAAGAAAGGGGTTCCTCAGTTCATTTTGAATTCTGGTTTCACCCACTTCTAACTGTAGTCCTATCCACAGGCAGATCCCAATTAATTGCTTTCAAGGGTACTTTCAATGAAAAAAAAGATTGTTCATTTTTTAATTGTTTTTATTGTCACTGATGTCTGGGAAATGTGTCTAGTTACCCCATATTAAGTCACATTTGCTTCTCCGTAGAAAGCATCTTAAATCAATAATTCATCTGAAAGGAAATAATCAGCATTAGGGGTGTTCAGATCAATTCTGATCTGATTATTCAAATTGAATTATTTTGCTTCCACACTTAGATTTGGAGTGTTAAAATCACTTCAGTTCAATTCAAATTTTCTGAATCATCAAATTGATTCAAATGGGTCTTATTCAGCCTGATTTACAAAGTCATTTGAATGATGCGATCAAAGCATCTCTGAAAACAATCTCCAGACTCAGTTTTTACACAGCCCCATTTGGCCTATATAACTGCAGAACGGGGTGATGGTTTTAGGTTGAGAATACATCTGGAACTTGGACAGCATGTCACGAGCACTCTCACAAAATGGCTACCATGATTGGTGGGGCTCAATTATAAAAGACCCATTTACCCAAGGACAAACTGATGAGATGGCTCTCTTCCACTCCTCCACCTCAAGGTTGTATCCTATGATCCTATCTTGCTTTATTTTATTTGTGTGTGTGTGTCTGTGTGTGTGTCTGTGTGTGTGTGTGCATGCACCAAAGAGCATCCTTTAAAGTATAAGGTAGCATCCACCCACCATTTTTTATTTTCTGAGAACATGGAGATTAAGAAAATTGCTTTGGATATTGCCTGCTCCAGTTGTATTTATTTATTTATTTATTTACTTAGATTCAGTTTGTAAAACTCTTCCCCCTCTTTGTTCTTGGATGTTCTTGCTCTGTTCTATGGTTGAATACAACTTACAATACATGTAAGTAGTAAAATTATACAGCTGAGGACATAACCTGTATTAGCTTTGACTGCTATTTATATTTTAAGAGCCTCTGCATAACCAACCTGTCTTCCCCTCCCTTACCCACCCCCTCATCCCAATTAAAATCCTACATCAGTTTTGTCACTCCATGCATCTGATGGTGGGAGCTGCAGCTCATGAAAATGTGTGCCCCTTTTTAAAAAAAAAGTAAGTTGGAAAAGATCCAACCAGACTCCTTCTGATTTTGGGCTACCAAAGTCCAGTGCGCCTCTCTTCTTACCATGTTGGGAAATAAGATTTCAGCAAGATCATAGGCTATGTTAGTTTTCTGAGCAGGCCTTTATTTGCCCTCTCTCAAATACTTCTACACCTTTTGCTTGACCAATAAACACAGCTCACATTTCACTTGGGGGGAATTTTGGGCTAGGAGACTTCTTGCTTGCAAATGGCAAGGAAAACCTTGCCTTGAACTGGAATCATGTAAATTTCCAATATTCACACTTCCAGATGGGCAGGGTGAGAGACCCCAAATAGAAGAAGAAATTCAATGTCAACTCTCAGCGTGGGTGTGTGGGTGTGTGTCACTCTTGACTCCTGGCATCTGCCTGGAGAAGTCCTGCAGTTTCCTTGGCAAGATTTTCAGAAATGGTTTGCCATTGCCTCCTTCCATGAGAGAGAGGGACTGGCCCAAGGTCACCCAGATGATTTTGGGTCTAAGGCAGGACTAGAACTCACACTCTCCTGGTTTCTAGCCTGATGCCTTAACCACTACACCAAAACTCCATTTTAGGGGGGCAGGGGAGAGGGTGTCTTCCTTTTCTCTTTTTCTAAAAAAAATCTGGATTATGACTCTTTCAAGGTTCACTTAATAGTTTTCCCATGTTGCCCACTTCAAACTATCAGAAAAAACTGCATCTCTGATGTTTACCAGTCATGACATCACATTCTACAGTCCAGTCTGAGCAGATTCTAGATGCCACAGAAATGTCATGTAGGAGCTGCCGTGTGTTGACCCCTGAGATACAGCTTAGAATGATGCAATGGGTAGATCCACCTTCTCCTGCCAGACAAAAGCATGTGGGGCTACCCACATAGCAGGTGTTTGCTGCAAAGTAGCCGCAGTTCCTATAAATCATAGGCATTTGTCATTCCTCAGAGCTGCCTGACACTTCTGACAATTCATTAGATCAAGTTGAAAAGACATCTAGGAAGCACAAAGAGGGTTTATAGCTAGTATTGTCCTTTCCTTTCCTTTCCTTTCCTTTCCTTTCCTTTCCTTTCCTTTCCTTTCCTTTCCTTTCCTTTCCTTTCCTTTCCTTTCCTTTCCTTTCCTTTCCTTTCCTTTCCTTTCCCATTGTCCCCTCCTTCTTTCCATGCTTCTGAAATATTTCAAATAGAAAGTACTCTGCATGCTCTTGGTTTTTTTTTTTTTATGCATTCAGTTTTGCTCAGAATTACATTGCATCATGGCCAACGTAGTATTAAAGATGCTAAGGTATGTAATTCTTGTAGGGATAGTCTCTGGGAAGGATAATAAGGCTAAACAAGGAATTTGATGTGAAATCCATGACTAATTACAACAGTCTTGTGGTCTAAGTAGTTAGACCCATGTCTTACCATTGTATCCACAAGATTTAGTGATTACTCATTCAAAGAATGTCAGATGTGCTTACCAGCACACATCCATGCACAAAAGGCAGATCTAGGTTAATTTTTTCCTTGTCCTACATATCTTGCTTATGTTGGCTTGTGAAGGCTCATAAAGCCAGCAACATTTACAGCTGTTGCAAGGAAAAATTGGTGCTACTGGTACATTCACCAGATATCCACGGACAGCTGATCTATGCATTCAGATGTGCACATGCACATACTTGGATTGCCATGAGTTTCAAGAAAGAGACTTGTGAAAGACTTAACCCAAAGGGCTTTTATATGAAAAGCTTGAAATATTGGAAGATTGCAGGTTGGAAAACAGTTGGTGTATATGCAGTCATTGGAATCTGGACTTTGGCAAATCCTGTATGTCTATTTACTGCATGCCTGCCTTATTAGTGTGTTCAGCCTACTGAAGCTTAACAAACATATTTTATTTCATTTTCATATCACACACGTTCACCCACCATGCCAGATTTTTTTTTTAACTATATGTATCATCTCCAAGCAATGTTCTTTTGTACACAGCTAACTGCGTAAAATCCCATCTGCTTTCCCCCCCATAACACACCCACTCATTATCTGGTTTATTTGCCTTTATTTTATTTTTTACAGAAATATAAATGAACACAAATGAAGCTATTTCATCAAATATAAGCAGGATGAAAGAAAAGCAGCTTTGCAAAACTTTGGATCCACTGAGATAAATCCAGACCACCAACCATTATGAATGAATCATCAGAGGTAGAATAAACTGTCTGCTCCTTTCTTCTCAGCTGCCTAAAACTATTTAAAGGCCTCCAGGTCTTAAAGGTTACAATACAAGAGAAAGCATTTGGCCTGAAAAGGGACTATAGGCTTGCATTAGAGGATGAGGACAAGGACCTTAAAGTGAAGCAGAAAGGGGAACTTTCCAAACTATAGGGCCCTCCCACAAACCCACACCCCTTCTATTCCCACTACCCTCCAAATGCCCCTCCCAGTTGGGCCACTTTTAGAAGAAAAATGGGTGCCTTATATCACCAATTATGTGTTTTAGCATCCCACTTTCCAAAAAAAAAAAAAAAAAAGACACAAAGATGACCAACTGACCTTTCCCATTCAGGTGATGTCATTAATGTAGAGAGTAAGAAGGACGAGAACCAGTTTGGTGTGGTGGTCAAGGCATCAGGCTAGAAACTGGGAGTCCATGAGTTCTGGTCCTGCCTTAGGCACAAAGTCAGCTGGTGACCTTGGGCTAGTCACACTCTTTTAGCCCTAGGGAGGAGGCAATGGCAAACCACTTCTGAAAAACCTTGCCAAGAAATCTGCAGGGTCTTGCCCAGGCAGTCTTTGAGAATCGGACACAATTGAATGGATTAAAAAATAAAAAATAAAGGAGGAGGATGACCTTGATGGACATATGCAGGAACCACTGCCTAAGCAGAAGGAGCTGAAACATTTTTTAAGTGCAGAGAAATGAGATAATATTCAGAAGCAGTTCAGATAGATGCCCTTCTAATTCACTGGAGAATAAGGACAAGCACAGTCAGACTTACAATATTCTGTTACTATAGCCAATCTCAATAGCGGTAGTTTAAGCCTACCTGTGAAGTTGATTTCCTGGTCTGGTCTAGATAGTGAGGCTGACTCTATTGATTAGTCAAAATCATCATCACCATCACCTTCGCCTTATCTATACTTGGAGTCAACAAACTTACCCACTTTGGTTTAGTATTGCTTCTATAGCTTCTAGATATTCTCAAGAATGGATTTTGTACAACTTGATCTTTCTTAATTTGGGGGAGGTTGGAGGGTTTCAGCAGGCAACATGAGTGTCCTAGGCATTGCAAATAATTAGGCTTCTGTTTCACCCCTCCAAACTCCTGAACCCCCTTACTAAAGCAACTCCCAGGCCTGCTCACTTCAGGAATGTGTCCCTCCATCTGCCACATCAGTAATTGTAAACTGCCCAGAGTCCCTTTTGGGAGATGGGCGATGATAAATTTGATGAATAAATAAATAAATAAAATAAAATGGTGAAGTCCTTGAGCTGATAGAAATCGCTTGTCTCCCATCCCAGTGCAAGGAAATGGGACCCAGAGCTATCATTGCGACCAATATCAAGAATTAGTTGAAAGTGTTAGTGCACACTAATATGAAATTGGTGTGAAAAGAATCACTATTGGTGCAGGGAAGGAAAAGTAAAGAAGTTGCTAAGTTCCTCGATGCAAGCTGTTCAACAACAGAGCTGCTCTGCAGTAGGGACCAAATTCTTTGCACCATGGGGCTCTGCTTCATCAGAGTTCAGGACTGCATAGAGACTTTTTTACTCATGGTGGGAGATCTGGAATTGAAGGCATGGGGGTTGCTGATGCAGAGCTGGGGAGGGTCAGCAAATGTGTCCCCATTCCCACCCTCCTTTAAGCCATTATGCATTCCAACTAACTGCTGAAGAAGACTGGAGATTACTATTCATATAATTTGTGTATTGCTAAAAGTTTGATAGCTGTGTGGAGGTGCTTAAGGGCCGGGCCTCATTGTTTGTGTGCACTCCACTATCTCAGTGTCTCTCTTTTCCTTCCTTTATTTGTTCTCCCTTATCTGGCTTTGGAACATTTCCCTAAGATGCTGCTGAGATCAGCAGTGTGAAAGAAATACACAAAAAGATTGTAAGGAAAAGGTTGATAAGATGCATTCAACTTCTACCAGGGTAGCTATTGGTCTCTCTCCCCCCTCTTTCTTTTTTTGATATTTCCTTCCAAGCAGAGAAGACGGTTCAGAAAAAAAAAATTAGAGAGATCAAGAGCAGAGGTGAACATACGCATACCCATCCAACCAGAAATGTCCCATGGGTATTGTTCTGGGCACTCTTGTTTTGCACAACGGTTCTTTTTGAGTTAGGTTGACTGATTCTTAATCATGTCCATCTTGGGTTACAAAGGTTGTTTTATGGCATGTTAACCTCAGAGGGTTTAGATTATGTCTTATCTTTCCTCTTTGGATTCAATGCTGAGCAAGCATACATCTGCCAGAAAGATTTTTTTTTTTAAGAAAAAGAGAGAGCAGTAGATCTAACTATGCTGCTCTCCTGCATCATTCCCAAGTCTTTTTCTAACTGAGCATGCCTTCCAGTTGCACCACAGGCAGGTTATTAAAACTCAGGGTCCTAAAGTTGCACAACAAAGTGGATGCTGATGGAAAAATCAGCCGTTGAGACAATTTGATGCAAAGCTGTCTCCTCAATGATGTTTCAGAAAACCTTGACACTCCATTGACAAACATGGATATTTCCCCCAACAGATCAAGAGAGAAGAGTTAATTCCAATGTTTAGATCTATTCTCACATAATAGGGGCTATATGTACTCTGCACTTTTTAAACAAACAAGCCAACAGTCCTTAGTTGGGTTGCCATTTTTCATGCTTTTCAGATTAATGTTCTTTGATTATATGGTAACCTTACCCAAGCTGCACAGCTCTCAGTGACCATTAGATGGTGGCAAAGAGTTAATAGTTAAAACTCTATTTTTTTTTCATCCATTGGTTACCATGCAATCAAAGAACATCTGGAGTTTTGTAGCCCAGATATGGTCTTTGAACTAGATAGTAAAAAACAACACAATGTCACATACACACTCAGAGACACATACATGTATACCTATGTAAGTGTGGATGTGGGGGGAGAGAGGGAGAGGGAGAGGGAGGGAGGGAGAGACTTCATTATTCTATTTCTTGCAATAGCCAGTTTGGTGTAGTGGTTAAGGCACCAGGCTAGAAACCAGGAGACCGTGAGTTCTAGTCCCACCTTAGGCACAAAGCCAGCTGGGTGACCTTGGGCCAGTCCCTCTCTCTCAGCCCCAGGAAGGAGGCAATGGCAAACCACTTCTGGGAGGGGGGGGGAACCTTGCTGAGAAAACAGCCGGGACTAGTCCAGGCAGTCACTGGGAATCAATAATTACTCAAAGCACACATGCACACCAGAAAAAAAATTCTTGCAAGGCTGGGATAAAGTGTTAGAGAAGTTCAGCAAGTGCCATGTTAATAGAAATTCCTGAGCCTAACACATCAAGTCTCTCCCTGAAACCCAGGCTCCAAAAGGACAGTGAAAAATGAGCCAAAGGGTTCTGCTGAACTTGGAAAGGTGGCATGCTTGTACAGGAAAACTTCCAAGCTCCTTGTGCCAAAGGAGCTACAATTTATTTATTCCTTTTTAGTCAAAGGACAAAGAAAGGAGCCCTTGCTCATAAATGTAACATTTTGTTATTGTTTTCTCCTTCCTGCTTCTCTCTCTCTTTTAAGAAATGTGTTTGGTAGGCATCGCTGTCTTCTGCTAAAATGATGTATGGAGCTATTGTCTAGTTGGGTCTGATCAGCTGTAAATGAAACTAATTAAGGAAATGTCAAACATAATTAATAAAACAGCTTTAACCTACAAAAGCACTGTCAGTGGAATGAATGGGGAGATCACCAGGCTCTCAATGTTGTGTGTGTGTGTGTGTGTGTGTATGTATACAAACATGAAACACACACCATAAATATTTCTTTTCCTAGCATGTCCTTTCTTTTAGCACGTTCTGCAAGAATACAGCTAGATCCTTAAGGGAGATTTTGTTTTGAAGCCCAGTCTTATTCTCCACCCAGAGCCATGGAAGAAGAAAATAAGCTGACCCAATTTGCAAATTGTGATGGTGGGAAGATGTCCGTGTGTGTGTGTGGCGGCGGCGGGGGGGGGGCGTGTTAATTGCAAGACTATCTTTTTCAAGTTCATTGGTACATCAACACAATCCATTTGCTTAAACTCCTCTACAGCTGCTAGATACTGTAAAACGTTGGGCCAGCTCAGGTACTTCCATTTTAATTCAAAATATTACCATTCTCCTGTGTGATACACACGTGCGCATAGACATCCATCACAAGTAAGGATCCAGTGAATCATGCACAGGAAGGTAATATTTTGAATATCGAGTAGGGGGAGCAGCCTATAATTATGGTAAGCAAATTAAGGTATGCAGTAGAGTCAGTTACATTTGCCTCAGAGTAATGATGCTCCAGACCTTTTTGATCTCTGGAGACCCAGCAACATAATGGATTCCTTTGCAGTTGCAGATGAGGTAGGAAAAAACTGTCAACCAGGATGATGCTTACATATGTGTGGCTCAGAGGCTCGGAGCCTGCTTGAACAGCTTGACTAATCTCTCATTGTTTCAGTTATGGAAGGATAGGACCCCAGAAGAAAGAGAAGAGGGAAAATCGTTCCTCCAAGAGAACAATGTACAGAGGAGCCAGGTCTCCTGCTTCTGTGGCGATCCTGTTGGGAATTTTTGGGATCAAGCAAGGATAAAACCATAACCTTTTGAGCCCCTCCCCACCCCAGCCAATCAGCACAGATAAAGGATATAAAGGGAGAGATTAAAGAAAAAGAAAATCTGAATTCAGAAAAAGACACTTTTCCTTTTTCCCACTTCTAACTTCAATGACTAAAATATTTGAAAAAAAAAACGCAGCAAAATAAATAACTGCAAAAAGAAGAAGAAGATGACAAAAGAATAGTAGTGGATAAAAGAAGAAAATGTCAGTAAATAAGCAGGGAGTTTACAACGGTCATGAAATTTGAAGTTCAGTATTTCATTAATGAATTGATTGTGTAGAACTGAGTACATTGTCTCCCTTTTTAAAAAAATAAACGCACATCTTTATAAAACTCTGAACAAGGTATTAATATCACACGGCTGATCATTATAAATGCACGTAATCATATACTTTAAAAAGAAAAAAAATCAATGAACAATATTATTAGAAAACTATTTAATTTCAAATTCCCTCCTACTGTACCCCGACTGATAATGGCAATCAACATGTTTATGAGCATTGAAATAATTTCTGATTACAGTCTTTATGTTAATTGTTTAGACATATTCTAAGTGTATGCCTTTTTGTGTGCTGTGTGATGCAGAGAGGAGCCATTGTCACTACAATCTGGTCAAGCTTCTCTTCTGAATATATACTGTTAATTTTGCCATTGCTGCATATTCCCCAAGTAGAAAAAAGACACTTTTTCTATCCACACATTGAGAGAGGCACTTACACATGAAGGAATTGAGATCTCTGTGATAAAACAAGAGCTCTGTTTGTAAGCAGGAGGTGTTATAGAAATAATGGCTGGGTATTTTATGATTTTTTCCCCCTGTAGTTTCATGCCTGTTAATCCAATCAAAGACTGGTACCACCCCCTTCAGAATGAAACACAGGGGGAAGCTGACCTGTAACTAGGTGACAATTTACAGTAAGTTATTCATTAAAATATCCTGTTGAGGGTGGTACTATCTGTGTAAATGAATGGGGGGTGGGTGGGAGAGTGGGAAGACCTTTAAGACTTAAGGGGAAAAAATCCCTCTTGAAAATCTAGCTCACAAGGAAAATAGGAAAACAATAAAATGAACAATAGCCATAAAGTCCATCTCTTCCTCCTCTTCCTCCTTCACTCCTCCCTTCTTCTCTTTGTTTCCCTCTCTTCCTTCTTCCATAATCACTGTTATTCCATGGTGTCTGTAGGGAATAATGAACATGCATGTATCGGGATATTACGAACTACAATTCCCAGCATCCCACTCTGATGCTGATGATGGTTGGCTTTCTTTTGCATTGCCATTCAGCACTCTGGTGGGCCAGAAGTTCCCTTCCTCCTGACATATACTGTATGAATGGTTGTAGATTTACCTCTAGTAATAACTAAATGTGCACTAAATGTTGGATGAAACAAACAGAAGATAGAAAATACTATGCTGTTAGGGGACAGATTGACCCACCCTATTTCAAAATCACCCAATGCCACTTCAAGCTTTTTGGTTGACTCAATTAATACAGGTCATGGATATTGAGAGATTGTCTTCTACCTGTTCTAGAAGAGGTTACTTAGGATCAGATTTCTAGCACAGCAGCTGCTACTAGAGTTTTTTTGTTATGTTGGGTCCTCAGATACCATCTTAGACTTGCAGCATCTTTCATATATTTGGGCTGATGTATACTTTTGAAAAGGCAGAGCCTTGCTGTGATGGTTAGATTTTGCTAATAGCTTACTACAATGTCCTGGAGGTGAAACTGCCTTTGGAGACTGTAGCAGTCCTGTATGCCCAACAGATCCACCAACTTGAAATACCTAGTTGATTCTCCTCTTCTTGCAACCACTTTTCCTATTTCAAGACTTACTTCAAGAGGAACAAAAAAGGACCCCAGCCCAAGGTTCTTGGGTCTGGAAGAACCTTCCTGAGCATCTCTAAGAGGTTCTGGCTTTGAACATGGTTCCTTCATGTAATCTGATGGTTCTGCATACTTGTTCTCATGGTATAACTTCACAATTCCTTGAACTTTAATTTCAGCCATCAGAATCTATCTGTGTTGGTAATATTTTAAGGAGTGTGTTAAATTACGTTTCTTGGTGGCCAGGTTCTCAATGATTTTAGCCTGAACTACTGAAATGGTGTGGTAGCTGATAGAATCTCAAGGCAAATTGTTATTTGGCAATGTTTCTTTGAAAACATTGCAGGCAGTGCTACTTGACTTTAGTAGATAACCAATGATGGGCTAATGTTCAGTCTAAGCAGTTTAGTTCCTGGTGAAAGAGCATCCTTGCTTCAAAGTTGCACTGCCATCATGAATTTCTCAGGTACATGATGATAATTTTGATTATACAGTATTATATTAATTTATTATGAATGAGACAATTGATCATGATGAGTGATTATAGCATCCCACTTGGCTTCTGCCTGTTTTTGAGGGTCCTGATCCTTTAACCACAAGAAAGTACAGCATGTGAGTCCTCCAAGCTTATGCAGCCCATTAGAGTTGGCACTGCAGCCTCTACAGAACTCCAAAATCTGTCACCAAACTGTCATTTTTAGTGTGACAACAGGATAAAATTATTTTAAAGACTAACTGCAAAGTAATTCCATTAACTATATTTAAAATAATTAAAAGTAAGTGGAATATGTTGCTGTTGTTGTTGTTGTTATTATTATTGTTATGGTTTTATTCATCAAGGAATAGCACATTATTAAGAACAAACAACACAAATCACATCTTTGACTGATGTTCTTTGGAAATTCAAGTTCCAGCCAAGAACCTTGGAATTATCCTAGTAACATCTTAGGATGTAACATGTGCCCAGCAAGGTGTTCCTTGTAAACCCATAGTTGATATAGCTGAAATATTTATTGTAAAAAAAAAATTAATCTGTTTATTATTCTTCCTAACACTATAACTAAAGCAATTACTTTGCAAGATTTTTTCTAATCTACCCATTTTGATGATGATGATGATTTGCTTCCTCCACTGCTTTTTGAAGTGTGCACCCCCACACCACTTGCCTGGATTCAGTCTGGAAAAAGTCTGGCATCCCAGCTTTAACTCCAGAGCAAGCCCTGCTGTAAATGCTTGTCCCAAAATTAATCATATTTCTTGCAACATTTAGAAGAACAAGTTTTGCTATCAGGAACTAGGTTTATAATAACCAAGTGTGGTCTCCAAATTTCCTTAGATTTTTGGTTTAGAACAATGAAAATTGTTCTCACGCTAAAGACCCTGGTTCAGAGGCAAGCAAATTTCATTGGCTTAGATATGGACAGTTGAATGGAGAGAAATGAAGAGAAGGGTCAGAGAACCCTTTTATTAGGCTCAAGGCTCTTCGCTCATTGAATCATCATAGAAAAGGTCATTCCTGCAAAAACACAATACGATGAGTTCTCAAGAAAGGCCATTCTAGTGATGGATTACAGTCAAGTACTTGCTGTGCTCAAGTGACCTACTAGAGTTTTGGAAGCCCAATCAGATCCATCTGACCTATCTAAGAATGTGTTCCTGAGTAGTCAATCCCCTTTTTTAGGCTAGCAAGATACTCCAACCAAATAATTGTTCCCAGTCTCTGAAGTGCACTTATGCTGGCAGATTTCAATGTCCTCCCAACAGCCATTCTCAAGGACAAATATTGTATAAAACAATTCCTTATGAGCTAAGATTGTGCCCTTGTGGAGGAGCCATTGAATCCATAGCTTGTGCCCTGTTATATTGTACCTTCTGTAAGGACACAAGGGTCTGCTCTCAGATTCTGTATTTGGCAAAGTATCCAGACAATGCTGATTTATATTGTGTTCAGTTACTCTCACCCGATCAGTATGATTCCACTTCCATAAATGTGGCTAAATTCTGTTATATTGTCTATAAATGAGACATGCCTTGATTGCCTCCATGACCTAAGTATATATTTTAAGTTTATATTTTATTTGAAATCAAAACTGTTTAATTATTCTAATTATTTTGTCAACCTGTAGAACTCTGCAGTGACTGTAATAAAAATTAAAACTACACTTCCATTGGCATTGGCTTCACATCAGTTCCTTGTAGGCAACAAGACCTGATTAATGCTAAGCAAAAAGGATGTTGGGTTATACCTTTAAAAGCTCAGACAAGCTTGCAACAACTTCAGCAGCAGAAGTTTTTGGTCTTTTGTCTTGTATCATTAACAGATGGCAGACTGCCATACTTCTAGAGATGAGGGCATGGTCCTTGGCATCTGCTTTCAGATAGCTCTAGCCTGAGGAACAAGGATGCCATTTGTTACAGCCCAGCAAAGGAAGGGCACCACGAGAACATGCCACAGCAAGAATTACAATACTCCATTTTATAGAGAGACTTTTCAGAGAGCCAAGAATGAAACTGGCAGATGGGGTCATTGAAAGGGAAAATAATTATTCCCTAAAATGAATGCTGGATCAGCTTCCTCCCATGTGTCCCTTAGGAAGTTATGGTGAGAAATCACAACCCTTGATTTTCCAAAAGAGTAGGAAGAACTTGCTATTAATCCATAGAGCATCCAGAAACAGTGTTACCATGTAAGTTCGAAGAAAATGGAGCTGGTATTATATTACTTGTTGATATTTTCAACCTTCAGGGCTAAATCATTCTTATTTTCTTACATGCCTAGAAACCACCAAAATGTCTCAGTTTAAGCCCATTGCAATGACACTGGCAGTGTGTTTGAAACAAACGGCCAAGTTTTGTTTTGTTTTGTTTTTTGTGACTATGGTGGATGAAAAGGTTTTAATAATCATTCTGGGAAGCATTGGTTTGATTTCACTGTATTAACCAGAAAGGATAGGATGGGGAAGAGGATTTCATGCGTGTGTGCACACGTACACACAGACACACACACACAATACACCACCCATGGCTCTAATTAACCTATTCCCTTCTGGCTGTCCCTCGTCCCAAATTTTCATTTCTGTGATCTCAGTTTCACAGTAGAACCAACAAAGAGATGTTTAGTCATTATTCTATTTAAGAGCCCAGCTCTTTTGTAGGGGTAGCAGTCTCCTTTTTAAAAAAAATTATATATATAAAGGTCATTTATCTAATTGCTCTTTGCAGATAAGAATTAATTAGCCCGATTATTTTTCTTAGTTTTTGGATGGGCTCCCCACCTGGAGAGAAGAAATTCCTTCATGTCAGTGATTAATTGCTCAGCCGGAGAGCTTACTGACTTTGAATTTGTAATAAATCCCCTGTTCATTCTTTTGGACACATTAGGAATCAGGCTGATTGTAAAGTTTGGTTTTTCTTTTTTAAAAAAGAAAAAAGGAAAAACAAAGTCCAAATAAGAAAGCCTCTTTACCATGAAGCTCACCTGTGTTGATAATTGACCTATAGGACAAATTATTAAGGTGAAAGAAGTAGTGTAACTTTTTCCAGTTTCAATATCTTCCATTGATGATTGATAAAATCACACTCTTCTGGCCATGAAGGTATCTTGGGGTAATATTTCTCTTCTAATTTTGGGACAATATTTTGCGGATAACCCATCAGACAATGCTGGCAGATATTATAAAGGATTTTCACTTTCCTTATCCAGCACCCTCTACATCAGCGTGTGGACTTTGCTGGCTGGGGAATTCTGGGAGTTGAGGTCCATAGAGCTTAAAGTTGCCAAGGTTGAGAAACAATTATAGTGCCTGTAATATCAGTCCAGTCTAACCACTTGCCGCTTGAAATAGCAATTGTCCTCAGAAGGGTTTGTGGGTGGTACTTTGAAAGTTACCATCTCCCATGCCCCAAATGCCAAAGCTTTTATAAACAGTGTGACCCACAATCCCTTGACATCACCTTAAATAAGACCAGCTCTACCATTGGGTGAAATGAAGCAGTTACTTCAGCTGACAAACTAAGTCACGTGGCAAATTGGAGCCAAGCCAAGCCCCCATCTGCTGCCCTCCTAGACTGCCACCTGGAACAGCTGCTTCACTAAGCCAAGGAGTGTGGCTTTGGGGATTAGCTTTCTGCTCTGACTGGTAGTGATGGTTTGTCAATTGGCCACAGGTTGACAACTGTAGCAGCTACAGGAAGATCAGTTGCTTGATTGGTTGCTGGCCAAAGGGTGAGTAGGGTGGTCCCTTCTGCCAGAAAAAGTGGGTGAAAAAAGGAAAAGGAGAAGTGTGATGGTTTTATCATGGAACAGGGGGTGCATCTGTGGCAGATCCTTTTCTTACCTAAAGCTAGTACAAGTCTTAGGTCACCAGTGATCTCAGGTCATAACAGTTTGGTACCAACCCGATTATCTCACAGTTTCTTCTTCCAGTCTTTTCCATACCTCCACAAGCTGACCAAATTGGAGGGACACAGTAAACAAAGACAAAACTGAGGTTTGTTTCTAAAGCCAGCTTCTCCAACATGGGCAACTTCCAGATGTCAAATCCCACATCCCCCATCTGGTATGACCATTGTTGAGAATTCTGGGGACTGAGGTCCACACAATAAGAGGCCTTCCAGGTTGGATAAGCTAGTCTAAGCTAGTCTAGATTGTTGAGATTTTGTTGCTGAAAAGAGCAGCAGCAGCAGCAACAACAACAACAACAACAACAACAACAACACCTGTTTCCAGAATGGAGCTGAAATCTCTAGGTGTTTCGATTCCAAATTAAAAACCTCAAAGCCTACTCAGACCATGCATTACTGATTCTAAGAAGTCTCATATGATAGAAAAGTCAAGAAGGAAAGCATCAAAACTGACTACAATTCCCAGAGTTCCTGAAAACAACAGGGAGTTGAAATATGTTCCAAGGATTTTGCTGGGAAGCAAAACCAAACAAAATCAAATCTGGGCTGGCATTTTCTCCCTAAACAAGTATATTTGAAAAAGTATGGAAAAACGAGCAGAGAAGATAGTTGTGGCAACAGTGGAAAGTTTTGCTAGATATGCTGCTGCGTATGAATGCTAAGAAAGTCTGAGAGTGGCCACTAATAATTCCAGCAATCCAGAAGAGCCAAACTTTAATATTAGATCTGTCCAAAATGACCTGTGTTCACTTCAGCAAAGCGATTAGGTCCATTGAAGTGATTTGTTTCACTTTGCTGAGGTGAAGAGATGACTCAATTCAAGTCAACAATGTGTTTTGAGTGGTCTCCAATGGCTTCGGGCTTCTCTCAACCTTCTCCCCAGTACTGGCTGATGTGCTTTGGGATTGTCCGAAGTGTGTGCTAAAACTGACAAGACTGGAAGACTTCAGCACACCTAACCCTTCATCTTTTGCAAAAGCTACTTAAACTTCCCCAGTGCTTCCCCAGTAAGGTTTTAGACCATTTTGAGTCTCTCACCTCCTTCTATTAGAGAAGACAGAAATGTGAAAGGATGTGTCATGTATTTGGTCTCTTTCAACTGTTCATTCAGCTGGCCAGCAATTGGGAGAATCAAGAAGCACCAGTGACTTCTCTCAACCATTCACCAGTGGTCAGGAGAAGTTGAGGGTGCCAAAAAAAAAATCCACTTGTACAAAAGCTACCCACCCTGGGAAATCCCATGGCATATACTAAGGAGGCTTCAGGCTGTCTAGAACCCTTATGTACCAAGAGGGCTTGGAGTATGATGGGTTGGGCTTTTGTGAAGGAGTCCTTTAATACTCAGAGGAAATAAGATGCAAACAAGAGAGGACGAGAGTGAGCAAGCTAGTTATGTTTTCTCCATCTCATTCCCAACATGCTCCTGATGTACAGAATGAACTTCTGAAGTGGAACAGTCCTTCTACCCATGGAGAACCTTTGATATAGAAACTTGATTTGCAAGGGTTGTACAGAGAAGATAGCATGATTAAAATTTCCTTACTTAGAAGAGTCTCCTCACCTGAACACATGTCTGAAAAGAAGAAATGAGATTATTGCATTATTTCTTACCTCTCTGCCCCATATGTTACAGTGACTAAGTTTTGGGGCATCTAAGAAGCGTATTACATTTTGGTCATCTCCATTAATTAATACTTTTACATAAAAGTGCTCAATAGGGTGCAAAAATCTCTCTCTCTCTCTCTCTCTCTCTCTTTGTGTGTGTTTCTGTGCCTATTTGTCTTGGAAACTGCTTTCTCATAATATTGTGTTTCATATTGTAAAGGAGTTCCAAAATTTAGCCACCTATCAACAGATTTCAATTCCTTACTGTTTGGGTAGACTAAAACTCAGCCTTTAATCCCAGAGATCAAGACAGCCTATCCAATAATATGAGCTGGAGGAAACCACAGCCTCTGTTAGCTCACCTGCTTAACACCCAATCTATGCCAAACTATCCTGTTAAAGTTGGCCTTTGAGCTTATATGGTCATCTTACTGAATAACTTCCTGAAAGTACACAACTGTAATAAATTGTAAAAATTAGATGATGATGATGATGATGATGATGATGATGATGATGATGATGATGATGATGATTCTGCACAGGGCAGGGTTATTATGTATGACCATGTATTGAAATGATTGTGGGGTGAGACTGCATACCTGATACAAAATCTTAAGCCACCTAGAATATTTACGACTCAGGGAGAACTTAAATCACTAACTTGTTGGTTCACCAAAACAGAGGGAAAAACACAACTTCCTAGATGTCTAAATATAAGCAAATGCTATTCTTTGGATAGTACAACCCTAATTCTCCCAAAGCTCAAAACACCTTGAAAACTAGCAGCCCAAATTTATCAGCAAGCTCAAAAACTAGATCATAAAGGAAAACATGGTCCCAGAGTGATGGGGGAAGAGAGTCCTAGATGTGAATTGTATGTCTGTTCCTGCATGGAGTCATTGGAATGCTTATATCCCTAAGAGAGTCAATGGCTTAGTCTGCATAATACGTTAAACCCCCTTATTGATTTTACCCATTTTCTGGGTTCACACAATATCTTGAAGCAAAAGCAGACCAGACTGTCTGGGTTTGCATAGTTCACTAAGCCACGAAGAGCACATTTAGGTTAAAAATATCCAAGGTGACCATATTGAAGAAATGCAGCCATTTGGCCTATAAATGAACAGCTTAAGCATGTTACATGAATGGGGCCAATATATTCACTGACAGGGTTGAATTCCAAATAAATCCTTGAATTCATAATTTGAGTAATGTTGTGTTGGGAGCCTTTACCAGAGGGTTGGACTATATGGGAATGAAGCTCAGCAGGAAATGATACCACCTTACAGCAGTAGCTGGGAGTAGATCAGATAATATTTACCACTAGGTATGCTTGTTTGCTATGTGGGAGAATTGGGAGTCTTGCTCTTGACAGCTACTGTATATACCTTTGCCTTAACTTAGCATAAGCAGGAAGTACTCCTTGGATATGTCCAAGTCCTCAACAACTATTCTAGCAAAAACTTTTCATTTCAAGTGTGTAAGATAGTATCCTTTTACTTCCACTGTATATACAGGAAGATAACATTCATGGAATTGCTTGCTGGAGTAATTGTCCTGATTTTGTTAATTTCAGTGATTGGTTTTCAAATTGTGATCTATGATCAGAATAGGAAAGCTGGCGTCTTCTAGCTTTTGGGACTATAGCTCCCACAATCCTTTGCCATTGGCTAGGCTGGCTCAGGTGGGGATGTGTGGCATCCTACTTGGAGGAAGGATATTCCAGTTGTGTTTACTGCACATTCATATCAACAATAATCCCAATCTTATTTGTGAGAATTCATTGCCAATCTGAGCAAAATTAGTTATTAAATTTTCTGAAAAAATCCAGGCCAATGTTTCCAATCTGTAAGGAAATTGGTTTTTTTTTTTCTTTCTGGAGTGTGTGTGTTGATCATTGGCTATCAATATATTGTTAGAGTGTTGGATCAGGGCTAGGAAGACTTAAGTGTAGGTGTCCATCAGTTATGCAACAACCTGAGTGATTTGGGCACCTCTCTCTCTCTCTCTCTCTCTCTTTCTCTTAGTCCTTAAGCACATCACAAGATTGCTGTTAGGATAAAATGGGTAGAAGTCCAGTAGGTGCGGTACACCATCTCAAATGCAGAGGATGAATAATTTGATGTAAATAAATACCTTTCCTTAAGCGTGGTTTTAATTTGTGGGTGGGAAATCACTTTCCTTCCAGGCATAAAAAGTGTCCTTGATGTTCTACAGTATCTATCACTTCCATAGTCATTTGTCATTCACTCAAAGTCACCAGCAGAAGAAATCAAAGCAGAGCAAGTCTGCTTCTTGTCAAGCTTTCTGATCCTCCTATCAATTACCTGTCAGAAGATGGGTTTATGTGCTTTGTTGTTAATGAGCGTCACTGTGGCAATTAACAAATAAGTCCCACAAAGGATTAGACCCTGAGCTCAGGTGACCAATTGTTCAATAAATATTGACATTGATGTCAGGGAAAGTATATCATATGTGATTGTGTGCACCAGATTAAACAATAGCAAGGGAGACTAAGCAATGGAGAGCTTTGTTTGATGTCTTCTTCAACATGAAGCAACTTCTTTTGTTTTGTTTTTGAAAGGGAACCTTGTTCTCCATTTATGTGTAAAACTTCAGTGGCCCAGTGGCTTTTATGCTTTCCTTTTATGAGCAAAGACGGCTCCATTAACACATATACTCTTAACTACTTTGAGGCATCAAATAGCTAATCAGCCCAATTGTTCACCCAGATGGAAATGGAATTAGGCAACTCCTGACAATATGTTTTTTCTTCCACTTTTTTTTTTTTGGTTTGTTTAATCAGTGGTACTGTTTGCAAGCAGCACCATTAACAGGTTTAATTCAATAGCCATTACCTACAAAGCTGAAGATCTGACACCACTGTTTTTAAATCTGTATCTTTTCTCACACTGAATTGTAATGCCAGTTCACTTTTGCTTTCATATCACTTATAACAATAATCCTAAAGTCTTGTTCCAATTAAGATTTCTATTTAAAAGGCTCCTTAAGACTGGATTGATATATGGAGAGAGAGAGAGAGAGAGAGATTCAAACACAAACACACACACACAAAAGAAAATGAGAATCTGTAACAATGAAGGAAAAGGCAGAACTGTATACTGTATTGTACAGAAGAGGAAAGACAGGAAGAAAGGAAGATCTGTAGAAAGCACATCAGTTCCAATGCAACTTGGTAAACCCATAATGGTCCAGTTGTGACATCAAACATATCAACTCTTCTCACATCAGCAGTTTGTTTGTTTGTTTGCTTGTTTGTTTATTTGATTTCTATAGCTGCCCATCTCAGCAAGTGACTCTGGGCGGCTTACAACAATAAAACCATAAAACAATTAAAACAAAGTTGCTCTTTGGTTATTAGTGACCTCTGGTAATAAGGAAATGGGATTGGGGGTGGGCTTCTTTACAACCACATTTTCCCCTCCCCAGCTCCTCAGAATTAACCCAAACAATAATTGCCCTCTTTCCGCCAGTATGTGGATAAATAAAATAAATAAATGTGGGCATAGGGAAATAAATAACTGTGGGATCAATTGGATACTTACAAAAATGTGTATTGTATCAATACCCAGACTCTATAATTATCATTGCTGGTGACTTTAACAGATGTATCTGCCAGTCTGATGCTCTTCTGCTAGCTTATTTTAAATGGCCAATGCCCCCTAAAACTGATGTTAGCCAGACAGTCTAAAGAGCAACACTGCAACATTGCAGGATTTCATTTGGCTCAAGTTGTGGACAGTTTAGATCTAGTTATAGTTAATGGTACTGTCAAGGGTGATATAAAAGGGGAGTTTACATCCTGGCACCCTAACGGGGCCAGTGTGGTTGATTATATAATGATTTCCTGGAGCTATGTTCCTGTTATAGCTTATTTCTATATCGAAACTTGGCCCGATAGTGACCACTTTCCAATAATCTGTCTTTTTGGTTCTAAAACAAATCTTGACTCATTAGAAGTAGCCCACTGACCTATTGATATTACATAAAGGGGCAAGTACAGAACAAATGGTCTCAAGGTCTGGCTGAAGTTTTGTCTGGGCTCTTGACCTCAGAGTCCCTGCTTCAAATGCACACCCAAATCTACTCAGCTAATTCATATGAACTAGTAGGGTCACTGTTTCAGACAATTATTGTTAATCTCCAAGTCCTCCTGACAAGTTTTTCAACAGTCAGTGCTGTTTATGCACATAAAAGGTCCAAACCATGGTATGATCATCTTTGCATCAAGGCTAAAAAGGCTCTCTTAAATGCAATAAATTCAGGAAAATTCCTTGAGTGCTTCTCACTTACTTAAGTTTCAGAATACACACACACACACACACACACATACAGACATCTCCTTTTGAAGATAAAGAAAAAGCAGGCTATAAGAATTGGAGGAATTTAATTTCAGCAGCAAAACTTAAGAACTCTACTTGGTTCTGGCACTTAATTAGTCGGTCCCTTATAGACAGACATTTTGGCCCTATCACACAAATATCTGCAGGTAAATAGGAGGATCACTTCTGTAACATCTTTAAAAGGGAATCTGGTGTGATCTCAGATGTGATTCCCTCTTGTAATAACCTCCCTGATTGGCCGCCTATGTCTATAGCTGAGATTAAAGACCTTACTCTCCAATCAAAACCAGGTGAAGCATCTGGAGGTGATTTCATCCCCCCAGAATTAATAAAGGAAAACAAAGATTGATGGGCCCTACTTCTGGCCACTCTATTCACACCTATTAATAACACAAGCCAATTTCCATCCAAATGGAATCAGGCTATTGTTATACCATTATACAAAAACAAAGGAAATAGACTTGATCCTACAAATGATAGGCCTATTAGTTGATTAAATACAATAAGTAAACTCTATGCCAGATTTTTATATCTAAAGTTAGTGGACTGGGTACAAAATGAAAATATGGTTGTTGAAGAACAGGCTGGATTTAGAGGGGAATGATCAGCATTAGATAATTGTTTGGTTCTCCATCATTAGGCAGAAAAATATTTTGTGCCCTTTAGAGGTTCCCTCTTTGCAAGTTTTGTTGATTTTAAGTCAGCTTTTGACATAATCCCAAGGGAGAGACTGTGGGACAGTCTGAGACATTATACTATTAATAAAGGTCTGCTTCTACTTACAGTATTTAGTCACTGTACTCAAATACCTCCATGAGAATTAGATGTACTCCTTAGAGACATCTATTTAAAGCAGTCCCAATTTATGGAAGTGTAAGACAAGGGTGCATATTAGCTCCATTACATTTTACTCCATTACAATATTAGAGCCATATTGATGGTTCCAAAAGGTATCAAAATCTAAATGCAATAAACCAAGCTCTTGCTGTTTCAGCCCATCATCCACCTATTTTAGCTGATTGTGAGATTCTGGCATTATTGCATGCAGATGATGTGGTTATTATATCTATTTCACAGGTGGGAATGAGGAAAGCCCTTAGGGCACTAGCTGTATGAACTAAAGTTATCCATAAACTATCAGAAAACTATCAAAAAAGTTTTAGGTTTTGCCTGACATTGTCATAAAATTCACAAATGGCAAATAAATGGGACTCAAATTGAGCAGGTGTGCACCTATAAATATCCTGGAGAGCAGTTCCATGCTCCTCTATCCTGGAATGCTCATTTTTTTTACGGGGCGAGTATCACACAGTGTACCTCCACAGCTACTGTAAGATTTTGCCACAAGAAGGGAGCCTGCAAATTTTAATGTTCTTGAAACTATTCAAAATAAGTTCATTAGAGCCATACTGATGATTCCAAAAAGTATAAAATCTTATGTGTAGAGAGAAGTATAGTCCCATTGGATGTGAGAGTCTGGTTTCTTCTTATAATCTTTTGGCTAAAGTTAATCCTACTTCCTATAGGTTTGGCCCCATTAGTACTTAAAGGTCATTTTAAATCAACATGGCTTACAAAAGCCCTAGTTAAAATTCATTTACTGGGCTTCTCTCTGAAAAGTCTGGGCTCATTAGAGTTGACAATGCTAGAACTGTCCTCGAACAATGAATTTGGGGTGTAGATCTCCAAACAAATTTAAGCGCCACATTATTTGTCAGATTCTTCCCAAAGGGTTCACTTCAGCTTCTTTTTTATCATCTGTCATGATTCTGAAATTCTGTAAATCCTTCATTTTAGCCAGGCTGGATACATTGTCCTCAGCAGTCCTTTCTGGATGTTTTAAGGGTACTCCCGTGTCTCTCCAGTTATGTCCTTGTGATGGCTCAATAGAAATTCTAAGCCATATGCTACCATGCTGCTCCCTATATAAGGACTCTAGACAGACCTTTGTTTATCCAATCTTGAAGAAACTTCCAGGCAGGGAGTATGATTCTACTTACTGTTACTTCTTCTGGACAAGTACTCAGAAATATACTGTATTCTCAAGTTGCCCAGTTTTGTGCCACCCTCTGTGCATTACATTGCACCATTAATTAAGTTTGGACACTCATTTATTCATCACTTTTTATTTTACTATTTCTATTTTATTACATTATATATGTGTTCCTATTTATTTTCAGATTCTCTTTTACTCATGGTTTTTCTGTTTTTTTAAAAAATACATATATAGATAGATGTAGATGTAGATATAAATGTATGTGACAGTTCTACTGTTAGATATTTTACTGTATCTGGCCTTATGACTGTAATAAACTGATTTGATTTGATAATTGCCCTCATAACTACCACCCTCAGCACACCCAAATGCCACAGGGTGACCTCAGTGCCCCATTCAACCGGGAAAAGCAGCATCTAACAAGTCTCTTCCCCTATCTATAGTCTATTTGGATTGGCAATAAAAAATCCAGACATTTGTAAACAGAGTTACCACCAAGTGGCTGAAATGCCATACCACCAAAGCCCTTTTTCTCTGTTTGGTTTATTAAAGCAGCAGAAAAATTATAGCATGAAACCGGCAGGGAAGAGGGTGAGTCCTACCACTTGGAGATGAAGTAGCAAAACTGTCCAGTCTCCCAAAGACCACACAGCTCCAGCACTTCTGGAAAGCAAGATTGTGTTCTTGTCCTGTTGTGCCACAGCTGAGTTGGAAACAAATGAAATATTGTATAAGCTCCCCGGAGTTACATATTGTACACCACCCAAAGTCTTTTTGGAGTCAGGTGGCCTTGAAATCCAATAAATGGAAGATGGAAGGTGGAAGATGGAAGATGGAAGATGGAAGATGGAAGGTGGAAGATGGAAGGTGGAAGGTGGAAGATGGAAGATGGAAGGTGGAAGGTGGAAGGTGGAAGGTGGAAGATGGAAGATGGAAGATGGAAGATGGAAGGTGGAAGGTGGAAGGTGGAAGGTGGAAGATGGAAGATGGAAGATGGAAAATGGAAGGTGGAAGGTGGAAGGTGGAAGGTGGAAGGTGGAAGGTGGAAGATGGAAGATGGAAGATGGAAGATGGAAGGTGGGAGGTGGGAGGTGGGAGGTGGGAGGTGGGAGATAGAAGAGAGAGAGAGAGAAGAGAGGGATGACAAGTAGATAGATAAACTGTTTAACATAGATGGCATAGTGGGATCACATGGGTATAAAACTCACCCCAAAGTGATACAAACTCTGTGTGCACTTGCCCAATGTCTTCCCTGGAAGAAGTTTTTCAGAGCCTTGGTGCTTCCCTGGAAGAAGGTCAGAGACTATCATCAGAAAGTCAGATGACTTGTTGACTTGGATAATGGAGGTTATTCCCTCGCATGCCAAGATGTCTGCACAGAATCATTTGAAAGTCACAATCATGCTTTGCCATTTTTTGTCTCACTGAGTGATCTGGTAAGGTCTCGTCTTACAGCCTGGCAGAATCCCCAAACCTAGGATTCGCCAGGGCCAAATCAAAAGGAAGTTGAAGGAGGGTGATTGGAATAGATGTGGCTTTTTGAACGAATTTCCAATGAACAGACCCAGAGGTTCTGAGACAGAAAACATACTCAGCATCTAAATGAAACTGTAAGCCTTGTCTTTGCAACCGTGGGGGTCACACTTGTAACATCTGTATTTTCTTTTAAATGTAAGGAGCTTGATTTAGGCCAGAGTGGGCTGGAGGAGAAAGAAAAAGAAAGAAGGTTTCTTCCTGCTGAAAGAAACCAGCAAGAACTTTGTCAAGGAATGAACTCTTAATCTAACCCACACCTCATTTGTCACCCTGATGGGCTGAAGGAATGTGACATTTACAAACTGGGAATGTGAACACATCCATTTCAGCAGCCTGACATCCTGATATAATAACTATTTACCTTGAGAAAGAGAGAACTGAGATTTCCGATTCTTGTGCATCTTCTCACTTCAGCACTTATTTTCTCACTCTGTCAAACATCCCCAGATTAATGGAACAATTTGTTCGACAAATCATATTAGCAGAAAGCGCACAGGGTAAAGAGAGTGGAGGCGGGCGGGGGAAGCTGGACCGTTTTTTTGCTCATTCATAGCTGCCGTATCTCCGCAAATAAAAATGTAGTTATGCCTGACATTTACAGAGGTACAATGTGAAAGGGAAAAAGTGTAATGACTTTAGGCAGTTGAGAGATCACTTTACAAGAACAGTAGTGCCCAAAAGGGAATAAGATAAAGTTACACACAGCATCTAGATTGAGCTTCTTTCTCAAACATATTTGTCAAACACAACAGCAGGGATCCATTTGTGTTCCAAACTGGAGGGGGGCGGTAGAAGAATTTTCCATTAAAATGATGGGCTTTGTGCTTACCTGGGCTAGGGAGCAGAAACGACAATCAGCTACAAATTTCAGTGATGGTGCATTAAAGAAAAAAAAAAAGAATGCAAGGAACAATCTGGGAAATAGGTAGGGACTTTCTCCAACTAAGTTGTCATGATATGAGCAGATTTTGGGCCACAGTTGGCAATGCTGTAGGTTGTCTATGGTGGCCTTCATGTATCCAATGTGCAAATGAAGAAGTGAGGTACCCACAAAGTCCACTCACAAATTCTGTGTTTGCTGAATTAGAATTTGCATAATCTATCCATTCATAAGCCCATTTATCAGTTGAAGCTAGGAATCAGAAAATGGGTTTATTATCCATTAGAGGAGTAACAGTCTGCAATAGACTGTTTAAAACAATTATGTTTGCAAGCAAAGAGCCTCATTAATTTCACATATATATGAAGGGGTGAGTTATAAATAGCACACATGCATGCATCCATGTGCATGCACACACAGGGAATTCTATTTAATAGTCAAAGGTGTTTTAGGACAGAATGGAGAAATGGCTTCTCACTGTCTAGATTGTTCATTGCTATTATTTGGAACCTCTCTATCAATCTATCTATCCAGGAAAGGAAAAGTTTTAAATCTATTAAATATTGTCTTTTGTTTTACAGCAGCCATAATGCAAAGTGCATTTTAAAACTCCCCTTTCTTCGACACTTAGTTGCTAAGCTATATGAAGAATTGAGGTTTGATGCCTTCCCCCCCTCCCATACAAGTAGCTGTGTGATTGCTTAGTACATGCCAGCAAGACACCAGGTTTGACTTTTGCCCTAAAAAAAAATCATGATTTCAGGAAGAAAAACTTTTTTTCCTCTTTTCCTTGTTTAATGGCTGTTCACACTTTTTCTCCCGTTGCTTCAATACATCATTCCAGCAAAATGGTTGAATTCTTCCTTCAGTGGTTTTAGCTGAAGTATTCAGTTCTTTATTTAGTGATTCTGGCGCATCAGAGGATCATAAGTTAGACGCATTACTAGAAGGATGTAGCTAGACGGACATGACAACCTGCTGGTGCTACTGAGGTCAAGTGAAGTTCATAAGAAGGACAGGAATTATTTCTCTTTCGGTCACATAAGCAGTCCTAGCCAATCAGGGACACTTTCTTTAAATTCTAGTGAAGCCCTTTCATCAACATGCATCCTCTTTCAGTACCACACTCATGCACTTGTATAATATACAAAAGAATTTTCATTAACTGGAGCTACTTGATCCTGAAAGCATAACTCTTTGAGTTATGCTTTCGGGATCACTAACTCCATAAGGCATAAATTGTTCCCCTGTCCTTCAGCTCCACTCATTTTTAAGGCAAAATAGCTCAGCAATTTGGATCGGTCCTTCACAAGTTCACCTTCTGTGCAAAATGGCAGCGAGGCCTACTTCGCCGTGACATGCAGCTGAAAGATGAGCTCTGCTGTTCCTAAGCTTTGGTCACTTTGTCATGCCTTTCGGCTATGAAATGTCCTCAGGAATAATGCAAGAGGAGAGGACGCCGGGAAAGTCCAGCCAACCTGAGATGCAGAGCTATATTTCCCTCTGACATCCAAGGTCATGGCATAAAGAAGCATGGGACAAGCATGTGTCAGTTTTCATTGTGGAGGCAACGTACAGTAGCATCGTTCCAAACACCCAGCGATAAATTAGTGTCATGGCAAACTTGGAATGTCCTTTCAGAAGTACGGGACAAACGATGCACCATTACACTGTGTGTTTTCAAGGCAATCAGGAGGAGGCAAGACCTGGAGAGTAAAATATAACTCAAGGTGGAAAAAAAAAAAGGGAGGGAGGGGGAGGCATTTGACATTCTTGGATTAAACATACTAAGGAAAGGGACTGTGGGCATCAGCAGGAACTGGAGGGGGTCATCAAAGTGATGAAATGTGCATTGGAATATCACAATACAGGCTCCACCTCTTATATTGGCATCTGCCATCATAATCCAAAATACAAAAAAGACAGAATTTGCACTGCAATGTTGTGATGCACCTTTGGTCATTCCTCCCCCCCCCCACCCCCCAGCCCCTCTTCCACCTGGTGAATTAGTCAGAACCACAGATTCTTACATGAGACAGATGCATTTCTAAGAAGGACTTGTTCTGTGCTAGACTGCCTTAAAGCAACTTCCTTTGTTCCTAACTTTAATACAATGTATAATACATTTTTTGGAGCATGGAAGAACTCAGCTGCTCAACTAAGAAGGCTGTACCCCTTGCTCTGGATTCCTCTCCCATCACAACACTAGGAACTGTTACACCCCAAAACAGAAATATGCCAGTATACAGATTTAATGAACTCCAAGTACACCATTTTTAAAACTGTGTATAAAAACATATCTATTAGAGGAAAGCAGGCACAAGAAAGCACTGTGCCCAAAGCATTCACAGCAAGGCATTGTATCAGGTAGAACTGCTTGCAAAAAAAATGTACGTATTGCAAAAAAAGTACACAAATCTACCTGAAGGAAAAATGCTTATACAAATGCATATATGAGAAGAAAAGCACACAAGAATAAGCATACAGTTTGTGACTCTTTTTCAAAGCAATGTGATATGGAAACTGGATGGAAGGAATTAAAGATTTGTGAGCAAAAACAGGGACATGATTGATTTGCCAACCTTGCTCAGCCCTTAATTTTCCTAAAAAGTACAATTTAAAGTGTAGGTCCTTGGGCTTCTTCTTAGAGAAATGCAGATTCCCAAGGATCCCTTGATCCCTTCAGGGTCCTGTAATCAAGAGGAATAATATTTTTAAAAATCTGTGAGATAATATATGGCAATTCTTGGCACAAAAGAGATCTGCCAGTAAAAAATTCAAAAGCCTTTTTTCCCCCTCAGTACCTAAATTGCTGATGCCTGTAAATATGCATTAATTAAACGCAACTTGGCTAGCTCCATGAATCATTTAAAATAAGGGAAGATATAGAAGCAGCTTGGCTTGTCAGTTAAGGCTGAAGATATCCATGGGTAAATAGATGTCAGACACCCACATATTCCGAAATCCAAATTATCTGTGAAACCTCAGGTTAATTTAAAGACCACCGAAAGCACATCACATGATCAGTTTTTCAGCACCCACTCTACACAAGCCTGTTTAGCGAAGGCATATATATAGTCTCATAATCAAGATCTCCTCTGGCCTCCTTCTCTGAACCAGTGGCAGGCTCAAATGTTTTAGCTGATACCTTGCTCTGCATGTGGCATCTTAATCAGCGTCACCCTCCTACACTTTTTTACTGCGCTTCAGCGCTGTGGAGACATTGACCTCCAGAAAACTGTTTCATTTTCATGCTCAGAATTTGCCTAAATTAGTCATGCTCTTAACCCTTTCAGAACTGATGAATTCTTCTACCTTGGAAGAGCTGGGGAAAAGCACAGAGTCTAAGGAGATGGAAGCCAGCGATAGGCAGCCTGGTGGATGCTAGGGACAGCTTGAGCCAGTGGTGATCCCATTGTAGGTTTCCCCCTGCGGATGGCAGCTCTGCCTTTTGGGAGAGTGGAACAACTCTCTCAGTTGCAGGTGAGAGGTGTCTACAGTACTGTGGTTGTTTCTTCTGGAAACAGCTTCTCCAGAGCCTTTACACAGTGTGCATAGGAAGACAACAGAGGAAGGGGTGGGGATCAGTGACCGAGCAATTAGTGGCAACTTGGCAAGCAAAGGAAGGACCATACCAGCCTTCTCCAACCTAGTGGCCTCCATATGTCCTGGCCTTGAACTCCCAGAATCCCAAGGCAACATGGCTAGGAATTTTGGGAGGCAAAATCCAACCCATCTGAGGGAGATCGAGTTGAAGTAGGCGCAGGGTGAAACTGTTTCAATTCCAAGTGCTTTGGTGGAGTTTTGAACAGGTAAAGCTTGGGCTAGCAGGCTGAACTCATAAAATAGAATCCTGTTCCATTAGAGTTCCTTGTTTCGCTTAGTGATCTGTTGTTTATATGTTCAGTCTGATCTTGTTGATAATCTGCAGCCTGCATAAAATGCAGCAGCATCATTAAAAGCAGGAGCCTCCTTTTCTTTCTGCCTTGACCATGCTTAACCTGGAGTTCATAGAACTGAACTCTTGCCTACAGGGCAGGCCCATTTCCATCTTTCTTGTCCCCCTGGGCGATGTGCAATGGACGTGTGCAAGCTGGCTCTGAGTTCTTCCTTAGTCCTCCCAGGTAGAGAGGGGAGGAAATCAGGGTGGACAGCTAGGTGTGGGAGGCAATGACGCTCATTGCCGGCAAGGACTTCCAACTTTCTCTCGGGTGCTACCCGAGTTCAAACGGCAAAGCCCTGCAGCTGACTAGGTTCAGAAGGCCTTATCTTTTGATCCCAGCCCTTCCGTCCCGCCGGCAAGCACGTGGAGGAGCTGGCGTGCCATTCCTTCCAAGCCACAAGCCCTTCCGATGGGAAGTGGCGCTAAGAGCCTCCCCTGACCCCCATCCACTAACAGCAAAGAGAACAATCTGGCAGCTGCAGGGATTTCCTCGTATACATGTGTTCTCCTTCTATCTCTTCCGGAGAGGGCGGCAGGCGGGTTGGTGTTGACCTCCGGTCTGCAGGAAGCAGGCTGTCGGTGTGTGGTGGTGGGTAGGTGGGATGGCTGGGCTTGGGGGTGAGAGAAGTGACTTGGACCCCAAAAAACAATATTTGTTTGGTGACCACCACACTGACACACGCTGGTCAAGCACTGAGAAAACAAAAGAGGGATGTGTACATGAAAAAAATAATAATAATCAGGAACTGAGATAGCACAGGGAGTTTGGGAGATCTATAGGGACTGGGCAGTTCCCCTCTGAGTTTCTCTATTGTTTAATTAAATGCACAGAGAGAGAGAGAGAGATGCATGCACACCAATGGCCACATCCTGTGACTTCTTATCGTGCCATCGGCTAGAAAAAACAAACAGCTCATTCATCTCCAGGCAGAGTGTTTTTTGGTGTGCCTGCCAGGCTCATGAAATCCTTCAGCAGTGCTAATTTGAAGAACAGACACCTTTTGGGGGGGGGGGCAGGAAGGGGATAAATCTCTGCCATTTCCACCCTAGATTTCGGAAGATTCTAATAACTTGGTGAGAATTCATTACTTTTTGGACAAATGGGTGGGGGGGGGGTCTCTCAACAATGCTTTCTAACCAAAATTTGGTGGGTTTGATTTTTTTTTCTTCCTGACCTGACCTGGGTTTTCCACCTAGTGTTTTTGAAGAACATGCTAAAGACGAAAGAAATGAGATGCCAATGTGACTGGTGACGTGGTGGATGAACCACATTCCCTATCTCTTTTGAACAGCACCTAATTTTTTTTTTAAAAAATGATGTGGTCATGAATAAATGCATTAAACTATATCCATTGGCAAGATTAATTAAGGATGGGGTTCCTGCAAATGTGCCTCATTCTTAAACTCCATGTTATTTAGAATTGGGAATTATGGAACACTTAAGAATAAACTGAGATTCACATATGAATTGTCCCTTTGTTATTCACTGGATTTCCCTCTCAGGGAACACGATCTTAAATCATGTTTCTTGTTACATATTAATATATTAAATTGTTCTATCACGCTTGTTACTGTAAAAATAAATGCTGGAAAAGACACATTTATAGTCATATTAGTATTTTATTAACAGACAAAGCTTATGAATTCGATTGTCTGCAATATAGTATTTAAATACACAAGCACACATGTCCTCAAAATATGGACCTTTTGTAATTTGTGTTGTGTCCGATTCTTGGAAACTGCCTGGACAAGTCCCTGCAGTTTTCTTGGCAAGGTTTTTCAGAAGTGGTTTGCCATTACCTCCTTCTTAGGGTTGAGAGAGAGTGACTGGCCCAAAGTCATTCAGTTGGCTTCATGCCTAGGGCAGGACTAGAACTCATGGTTTCTAACCTAAGTTTCTCTCCTGGTGTCCTACCACTACATCAAACTGGCTCTTATTTTATCTGTCTGTCTGTCTGTCTATCTATCCATCCATCCATCCATCCATCCATCCATCCATCCATCCATCCATTCCTGTCTGATTCTTGGAGACTGCCTGGACAAGTCCTTGCAGTTTTCTTGGCAAGGTTTTTCAGAAGTGGTTTGCCATTGCCTCCTTCCTAGGGCTGAGAGAGAGGGACTGGCCCAAGGTCACCCAGCTGGCTTTGAGCCCAAGGCAGGACTAGAATTCACGGTCTCCTGGTTTCTGGCCTGATGCCTTAACCACTATACCAAATTGGCTGTCTCTTTTGTAAATAGCTTTCCCCAATACATTATTCTTTCCTGGATTCTTTTTTCCTTCAAACATACTTGAATAGCAGACTTTCTTCATTACTGACAATCTCTATCGACTTTGAAAGGTTGGGCTAAAGTGGTCCCCCTGAAACTCAAGGCAAGTTTTCTTTGTATGTTTAGTTTTTACTCTGTTTTCAATATGTTAAGCTACATTTAACAAATAGATTTTGAACTGTGTCTTGTAGAGATACTCAAAATAGATCTCTAGAGTGCTTTAAAAAATACAATAGCTACATAAGGAAAAAAATGTAATGGCACGTGATATGCATGAACCTATACAAAATCACTGTTGATTGGAAATGAATTGATTTGTTACATTGAAAACTTCAGAACTGTGTTCTTGGGTTAGTACCAATCTGATCTTCTAGGAAGTCTTCTATTTATCAGTCATAGGCAACCATAATAGGACTAGAAATGCAAACTTGGGTGCATAGAGAATAAAAAGGAGAGGTGAAAAGAAAACTTGCAAATTGGGGACAGGATGTTAGCTTTCCCTTCCTGGTGCCCTCCAGACATGCTAGGACTGTCACTCCTAAAACTGCTATCCCTAAAGGTTTGGGCAGTACAAGGATAGGGAACGCTGGTGTCCAGCCTATGACTCTAGAAAAAAACAAGAAAAAAATGGTCACTCTCTGTCTTGCCCAGAGCAAGAAGTGGCCTCTTCCAGCTGTAGCCTTCAGAACTTCCAAAAATTTAAGGAGTACATCTCAGATAGCCAAATGCTATTGCAAATATTCCACTGGATTTTGGCTGTATATGGAAGCTTTGTCAGGAAGGAAAATGGCAGCTGGATGCAACTAGCCACTGCTTCAATCAGTGCACCAGCAATGTATTTAACAAAGAAGGACCTGTTGACAAAAACTCTGCAGCCTGGAAACGTAAGAATGTTGGAGGCTGAGATGCAGTCTTCCTGGAATCCAGATATCCTATGCACTTGCTAACATGAATTAAATGTTTGAATGCCATTCTTCAACCTCAGTAGACTTTTCTTTAACATGTAACTGTATTTCTCACAAACACTTTGGATTTAGGCTCAAATCAAACTGATTGCTCTTCTGCTTGCCAGTTAGGGTTTTGCAATGTGCTGATGCTACAATCTGAATTAAGGCAAGGAAAGAACTTGATACCTATGTTCTATTACAACTGCTTAAGTTTTACCACGTAGAAGAGTGATTTGTTCTGGAGAAAGTATAAAGATAGCTAAGGGGTCTATGTAAAGTTCTTTTACATAGGACTCTTCTCCAGCAGGTTCCTTCTTCACCAGTGCTTCCTGGAATGCCCAGCTGTTCATGCAACATTCATTATTATTTACTTGGTTTCTGCCTTTATTTTTGGTCACTTCAAGGTGTCCTACATACCTTATTCTCCCACCTCCTATTTTCCCATGACAGCAACCCTGGGAGGTGGATTGGGCTGAGAGAGAGTGACTGGCCCAAAGTCACCAAGCCAGCTTTCATGCCTATGAGAAGGTTGGAACTCACAGTCTCCTGGTTTCTAGCCCAGCATCTCAGCCACTACACCATACTGGCTCTCCTACCAAACTGTAGCTGGTCACATGAAACAGGAAACAGACAGAAATCAATTTCAAATTCTTTATTACAGGGCAACGACCCAGACTAAATAAAACTTATTAAATAAAACCTACAAATTAGGGCTACAAGATAGAACACACAGAGTAAAATAAAACGTACAAGATAAAAGACCTACAACTGTACTTGCACACAGACAAAATTGGTGAAATGGTTTTGCTGGTGAAATATCATAAGGGTCAGCCCTTTGAGAAAGGCAAGGTTTAAAAACAAATAAAAACAAAGCAAAACCAGGCGTAGCAAGGATTCCAGGAATGCCCTTTACTGTTACAGCGTAAAATGACACTCTTGAAAGCCTGCCAGAGTTTCTTATGCCAAACAAAATCAAGGTGGGGTTATTCTGAGCTTCTTCCTCATGCTTCCCTCTTCTCCAGGACTGCGTAACCTTTTCTAAAAGTCCCCCCTTAATAAGTCACTAATGTCTTGCCCATGTCCAAGGCCAGGTCTACATTCTTCCACAGAAGGCAAAAGAAGAAGAGGAACAAACAAGGAACTCAAAAGATAAACCCTCAATGCAAGCCATAGCTAAACAGATCTTGAGCACCGAGTAGGGAATGAAAGAAGCTAAAAAAGCCATGCGTAGTCCCTTAGATTTGTTTCCTAAGGTAGGAAATTGCTGCTAAAGCCTGATGCATTGTCAGGGCCTTGAATAAGACATGGACTCACTTAGAGGGTCTAAGGATTTCCGGCTTTATTGAAACGGAATGCATGCAGAGAAAAAGACGGGAAGGCGTGAAGGGTGGCAGGGCATCCTGTTTATACCCCGGCGGCGGACCTTGCCCCCCTCCACCCCCTATTGTCCCCCCAAGCCAGGTCCAGATGGGGGATTAGCGTGGTAATGGGTTCGGTGATGGGTGATTCGGGCGATCTCCGACAATCCTCTTTGTCTTCTTGCCTTCGTCCGGTGCAGGTGCGTCCCCCCGGGGTAATGGGTGGGAGTTCCTCCGATCTGCTGATGGTCTCCAGGTCCGGTCTGAGGTGCCCTTCTATTGTCCTGGTGATTTACTTGTGGGTTTGTGTGCTTAAGGGATGATGTGTGTGTTTAAGGGATTATGGTTCTCCCTTCCTCTTTCCTGATGTGCATGTTCCCCGTTGTGATGCACTTAAGCCTTGCAACGGGGAACATGACATGCATCCACCCTTTAGAATCCAAATACGGTTGATCATTCCAACATCCTATTGCAGACAGTTCTTCAGGCCAATTAGGAGTTCCTGTTCCATTTGTGTGCGCTTTATTAATTGAGACAAAGGAATATGACCCTTCACAGCATCTTTATGTCAGTTCCATTTCCCAGTTCCCCTGTTCCATTTTTAAAGATGCAAACAAGGTCAGAATATCTGGAGAAGTGAAGATTTGGGCATTCTGCTTCACAAGCCACTGTGTTGCACAAAGTTCTCTGGTCTAGATACTTAGCTTCTGAGCAGTAAGGTGGGGCCACACTTCAAGAAGTGGGTGCAACCAAGAAGTTAGAGGACCCAAACTTCCTTTGATTTAACATTACTTTATGCATAATTGAATTAATTAGATGCAATTAATGTGATTACTCTTTGCGTATTTCTGATTTAATTTTAGTTGAAGCATAATTACATTAAATTAATTAAATAGAGTTAATACAGTTACTCTCCATATATTTCTTTATTAATTGCTCTTGTGGGTGAAATGAAGAATTAAAATTCAGCAATAATTTCTATGGGAATTCTGGGTCATGCTCAAGATTTCAGAGTACCCCATTTAATCTTAGGGCCTCCTGTTACGCTTTTCTCTCACACACGTTGAGGAGGTACAGACTGGGTAAATGCCATATCAATGATATTCTCTTCCATCTGTGCTCTGAATTTTTTTTTAAAATTAGCTGTTCGATGCTTCAGCAGATGCCTACCTGAGGTTTGAGTTCAGAAGCTAAGCAGGGTCTGGTCTGGTTAAAACTTAGAATGGATACATTTAAGAAATCTCAGGGGACTAGATTTGACTGTGGCATCAGAAGACATTCTATTTTATATTTATTTATTGATATTGATATTTATGGATTAATGATATTAATCGTTCCCTCTCTTGGGGGAGACGGGCGGTAATTAAATTTGAATAATAAGTATTATTTATGATTTGATTGAATTTTAAACTGTTTTATTGTGAGCCGCCCAGAGTCCCCATATGAGGGAGATGGGCGGTGATAAAAATATGATAGATAGATAGATAGATAAATAAATAAATAAATTCTAGAAGGAAGTAATGGTAAACCACTTTTATGCTGTCACCAAGCAAACTCCATTGATGTGTCCATGGAATCACCAGATGTCAAGCTCCACCGAAAAGGTATTATACCTATTTTCCCTCTTCAAGTGCAGAGGGCTTGTCATGAACTATGAAGTGTTTTCCAAATTCCTTCTTCTTTCATTTGTTGATGAAAGGGAAGAACAAAGAGTAGTGATTCCAGAGTGGTTTGAGATCCAACGCTTCTTTTCCACAAAATTAAGCATTGCTCTCAACTTCCATATTCGTGTTGGCTCTCTGCATTAACCCAGCCCATCTCCAGCAACAAAGATGGCAAATTCCCCCCTCCCCAAATATTTCGACATTAAGTAAGGAGCTTATAATTAAAGGATACAGCTATTTCACCAGGCTTTCATTCCTTGGAGAATGTGCAAATTCTGTTCCACGTGAACTTTCAATACATCCAACTTTGTTCTTTGTTCTTTTCTTTCAAGCTTTGCAACAAATTCAGGCCCATATGTTTATATTAGTTAATCTCGTATTAAACATATTGACTGCACAAAATGTTGGCATGCATTAATAAATGTTTCCTTTTTTAAAAAATGCTTTCTTCCTTCCCCCACTCCCTCCTTCTTCACTTTAGATTCCTCCTTTGACTACACAAGCAACAGCTGTCTTGTTTCCTGTGTGGTTCTGGATCTAATGCTGCTACTGAAATCTAGGTCAAAACACTTGGAATGCATGAATATCAAACAGACTTTTCAAAACGGCAAATGAATACATCTTTAACTAGTGACATTTTCCTGCAGCATATGGTAGTAAGCTCAGGGGACCTGCACACTTTTTTTTTTTTTCCTTTTTGGGAGTTGACTTTTTTTCAAGTTTTCATTTTTCTTTTTTCAACCAATATGCCCCATCAGAAACTAAGAAGAGGAAGGGAGCTTATGTGACCTGTTTCCCCTGAATATGCAAGCTCTTGGCAAGATTGTGAGACCGCTCCCTTTTGTCAAATTCCAAAGTAGAATCAAGATGTCCAGGTTGAATGACCGTGGTTATGCTGCACATGTTAGCTGTCAAGGTTAATACTTTGTAAGTCAAACAGGCATAAACCACATGGTGAGAGCTGAGAAATCCAGAGAGTGCCACAGTGGCATCAGTTTAGCTGGGAAGCTGTGCAGAAATGGCCTTTTGACATTTTCCACCAAGTGTGTGTGTACCTGTGTGTGTCTGTGTGCAAGAAAGAGAGAGAGAGAAATATTGAACATTCTCCAACTATTTCTCAAGAGCAAGACTCCCCCATAGCAAAGACACTAGACTTTACTAAGAAAAACTCAGCAAGAGGAGTTCCTTTGACAAGACCTCTCTTGAGTTTTTATGGAAACTAGAGATGTTGCAAATCCTTGGTCAGTTTATTCCGCACTGAATAGCAGGATGTTCCAGCATACACAACCACACACCTCCTCTGCCCTGTTTATCACTAAATAAGTTGTACAAGAATACCCCCTTCACTCAAATCCTCTTCTCTTCTGAAATAATTTTGAAAACCAATAGACTTATCAAACTGAGTAACTGGTTAAAAGAAAAAAAAAAGTTAGGGGGATTTCTCTGACTGCCACTGAGTTTAGATAGCAAAGTTTGTGCATTGGACAGCCTATTTTATTTTTTTCTCAAATCAACATTAAAAAATCAGGATATTAATTACCCATTTCCTGCCAATGTAGCAGAAAATGTAATTTATGGCCCCTTCTGGAATGGAAGGTGGTGGGTTGGAAAGACCAGGGTAATCTGCAGAGGCAAATGAGTCAAATAATGCTTGGAATGTGATTATTCGTAAAATTGAAATGCTGCTTTAACAGACTAGAAAGCCTCTGCCTGTGTTAGAATACAAGCAGCCACAGTTTAAATAAAAGATTAGTCATTAGAAACAGTCCCCAGCATAAGAGGTGATAATGAGTAATGGTAAAAAGAAGGGAAGGCATAAAGTAAAGGGAAGTATATTTGGCAGAGTGGACATGTTCCACTCTGCAGAAGTCTTGACATACTTGACAAGTCACCTTTGACATCTACAAGACAGTTGAGTTGCCTTCTGACCTCAAACAAGCCTTAAGCGACCATGATAGAGAAATGTTTCCTGGGCGTATTCCTGACGTTTGAACTTCCGTTCCCAAAGTTCTCCAGCCAAGGATCCTGGGAAGCTCATATATCTGTGGAGCACCAAGTCAATCATGCTTAAAGATTGCAAACTTCCAAATTAGGGGCAAAGTTTTTTTTTTTAAAAAAGTTTTGAGCAGCTTTTGATGCATAGCTGGGTTACAGGAAAGCTACTTTCCTGCCCTAAAACTTGGTATATGGACAAAATTTTGAAAGACTGCCCTAAAACTTCACTGCCCCTTTATAAGGTCAAGGCAGGAGTTTCTAAGCCTCTTTTCCATGCTTTCAATTCTTCCAAGATCACTTTCCCTCTTCCTCAAGGCCAGAGCTAAATTCCTGAACACCTATGCATGGACAGATGTGAATCAACCCTTCTGAACACCTTGACATTGGTTGCAATAATAGGTTTGTGGCTTCTCACTGAAACACCATGTTGGCAAGATGTTGGTCTTGAAGCTGTCATTACAAACTGACTTCTGCCATGATTTCCTGGTCCTTGGAGATTTGGGGCAAGCTCTTCTGCTTCAGCCTTGGTTCTCATTCTGCAAATGGGAGCAGCATTGGCCTAACACTCACCCATTTAGAAAGCGTTTGCTGTGCCCCATTCATAGTCTCCCTACCATGAACTGGCTATCAGAAACCAGAGAAAATGGAAGGCTGAATGCTGAAAAATCTTTAGATAAATGGGCCACAGGCCACTTCTGTTGTCCTCTCAAATCTCTCTCTCCAGATTTCTTCTTATTTCTCTTTCACTGGGATTGTTTCTTCCATCCTTAAATGTCCAAATCCTCTTTTATTTCTCTCTCTTATCTCTTTCTCTTGTGGAAGAATGGATTAAATCAGGGGTGGGTTGTGCTGTGAGATGCTGACATTTGGATATCAAGGTGGAATCAGCAGCAAAAGTATTAGCCCAAATGAATTTTGGGCCAGCCTTTCTCAACCCACAGCTCCCTAACAGTTTTTTAGTTTGTAAGCCAGCTGAGGGAAGGCCAAGCTTAGAAGGAAAAGTTAAAAACAAACAAACAAACACACATACATACATATACTGTATATACATTCACACACAGTGCCTGGTAAAAGAGACAGGCCTGCTCACCATCCTGGAATCTGCTATTCAGAAACAAGGGACAGACTGTTTGCCCAGAGTCCAGTCTGATATTATGGGGGAAAAATAGAAGTTCTTTTCTCATACATACATACATATATACATACACTATCAGTCAAACTCTCAGTGATTATCAAGTCTCATTCAGAGTAAGAGGGATCTATATGTGTATGGGTACCGGTGTATGTCTGTGTGTGTGTGTGTGTGCTGTAAACTGGGTTTTTGTTTGCAGAGATTTTCTCACGTTTCACATATTGAGATGAGGAGAGCCACTCTAAGAGCAAAGATGAGCAAGAAGGCATGGGATCAAGCAAGCAGAGAGAAAGAAGAATTGGTTCATCAAGGGGATGGGCAGGATGAAAGGGAGGCAGGAATCGTGGCCAAGGAAATCTACACCACTTCACCTTCCCTGCCCTCTTCCGAAGGAGCATGAGAAGGACTAGGCCCAGTGTGTATCCTAGCAACCTGTCTCCAAACGTGGACAGTATCACAGGATGTATATATGCAAATATTTTTGTGGTAGGATATTCCAAAGTGAAGAAGCTCCCCTTCACAACACACTCCCCCATAGTTATGTCTGAAGATGGGGAGGGAAGTTATTTGTTTGTTTGTTTGTTTATTGGCTAACTATGTTTGTATGCTGCCCATTCTTGGAGGCTTTAGGAAGCTAACAGTAAATGATAAAAAAAAGCCCAACCCTGTCCTAACAGTCAGAAATCACGCTGAGATGAGGAATAGGTCTCTAGTGTTTATTACTGCTACATAAGACAGAAAATACTAACAAACTAAAGAAGCGTGGGAAAAACCCAGACAGATAAACCCCGAAAGTTAAGGCGGGTCTGATCTGTGTCTCTTTGAATGGCTGCTTAATTCCTCAGTACTTCACATGTGTTTTCCCCCCTGGATAGAGGCCCCCTCCTGCTCGCCATCAGTGCTCAGGACAACCCCAAATATATATAGAAGCAAAATCCATCTAAAGAAGCCATCAGTGCTGCAGACCCCACCTACATACTATAAAACATGATCTTCTGGTGCCAGCCAAAAAAGAAAAAAAAATTACAAGTTTCCTGAAGCACAGGAGGGTTGGAACTCTCTCAGGCTCCATTCGGAGGGAGCTTTTGTCATCCCATTTACAGAAGAGCGAGCTGGACAAGGATGCCTTTGAGGTAGTGGTCATGGAGGCTTCCAATCCCTGATCTGGAAACCAGGACTGGATGTTCTATTCCAATCATATACCCTCTCATCCATCCATATGGAATCATTCTGAGAATCTAAGATTCTGGAATTTAGAGATGGGGGTGGGGGAATAACTCTTTGGTTTTATCCCTGACCAGCCATGGGTTGGCCTATGGGTCAGTAACAGAGCAGATGCTTGAAATGCAGAAGTCCAAGTTTAATCTTATTGTCTTCTGGGAGAATTGCTGCCAGGCATAAACTGGTCAATGTTGTGACTCAACAAAAAAACAATTGCCCAGAATGTAAAATTCCCTGGTTGACTACATGCAAGTCACAAGCTGAGCCAAAATCTCAGCTGTCAAAGATCCAGGTGGCCATTGGGAGGCAGCCAAGAGATACTGACAAGCCAGATTTAAGAGCTTCAGCCAAGCCTTCTCACAGGGTTGTTCAGGGGTGGCCATAGGGTATGGTAAAAAAAGCCAAGAGACAACTACAATGATGTGATCAAAGCTCCACATGTTAAAACAAAAACAGAAAAAAAATGGTGGCACATTGATCACACTGTTGTAACCTCCATCTGTTTTGACAATATCCTGTGGACAGCCCTGGGGTTATTGAAGAAGAAATAGAATGAAGGAATGGTAAGGCAACAGTCTCACAAAACAAATCCTGACACCTCACATGTAGGTAAAGCTGGTGCACATTTGCCTTCCAGAAATCCAGATATCCAATAGATGGCTCCAAAAAGTTAGAGAATTCTGTAATTCTTTGCAGCCTTCTTGTGGGCATTTTTTTTTCACCTGAGATCTGACAGCCCTAGAAAAATGCAACTAAGACTGTATAACTAGGCTTTGGGTTGTACACTGATTGGGAAATGTTTGAAGTATCCTTATGGCCATCAAAGACCAAAAGCATTCAAACCCCAAATTGCTAAAACTGTAAGCCAGAGGAAGAACAGTAATAGTAAGCAGTTATCTCAGTGTGGATTTTACAGGTAATATAAAAACATTTGAAGATATTTAATGAAGTTGCATCTGAATGTGTTGGAAACATAACTATCAATGAGAGTATCCATCGTGTGTAGATGTCCTTATAAAAAATACAAGAAAAAAAAAATGAGCTGTGTTTTCTACAGGGCCCATCCTGCCTGGACAAAGCCAATCTTCTGATGGGATTTTATTTGGGAAGTGTGAATGAGACAAACTTAGATTAAACCATGCACCAGACAAGTTTGCCCGTTATCTCTATCTAAAGTGAGCCATAATGGCTAATGACCCAGACTGCTGCTATAGCCAGCACATCTCTTGCACATCTGTTAGGGGAAGTACAGAGTTAAGGATGACCAGTGACTTAAGATAAAAGTGGCCTTGAGATGAGGCTGATGCTTGGTGATTACACAAATATGCCCAACTTGCAGAAAGGGTTTGTTATTGCCGTTTGAGATGTTTTTTACTTCCTAGTTTCCCTATAACCCTGAGATTTCCTAGTTGTCTCCCATTCAAATACTAAGCAGGTCTGACCCTGTATAGCTTTTTAGGGATCAGCCAAGGTTATCTGGGGGCTGCCAGCTGGTATGACATGGAATTGTCCCTTGAGCTGGCTCCCTGTCACCTGCTGAATCTGACTGGTGATAAAACTGTTTCGATATAAAGAAAGGATTGCTCTATATTTTTAAAGGCTGACCAACATACTAAAGTTGTTGGAGCTTATAAAGTCTGTTCTCATTTTGAAGGTCAGTTCTTGGATAGGAAAAAAAAAATGATTTATGTCTCACTCAAGCCAGGATATTTCTCCAGTGTTGAGAATATATTGTCATGAAATCCTGTTCAAGTCTCAGACCGAAATAAAATGTCCATCGCTTTTTTTTCATTATTTTTCTTGGCAAGAGGAATATTCATTTTTAACACATACATGATGCCACTGGGAGAGGTCATCAGGAAGCTGATGATACCCAGTTTTACATCCCCACCCAGCTGGAACAGGAAATTGGGAAGGAGTTTTGATCTCGTGCCTACAGGCTGCGAGGGAGTGGATGGAGTGGAATAGACTCAGACTGAGTCCCAGAAGATAGAGCTATTATTGGTACAGTGGCCTTCAAGTGCCAAGGTCATTCCATCTGTAGCTCTTGGCAGGATTGCACGTCACTTGAAAAAGCAGATGCACAATCCAGACCTCCCCCTTCAGCTAGAGCAGCAGGTAGATACCATGGCCTGGAGAGCCTTTGGCCAGGTTTGGTTGCTCCTCCAGTTGTGACCTTTCCTGGACCAGGATGCACAGAAAACAGTGACTCTTGCCTTTGACATCTCTCAGTTAGATTAGTGCAAGGTGCTAATGGGGCTGGCCCTGAAGATGACCCAGAAGCGGTGGTTGTCTCAGAATGCATCAGGCCCCTGGTTTAGCACCTTTGCAGGCCCAGTTTGAAGTACTGGCCATGACCTCTCCAGCCACTTATGACTTAGGTCCTCATTACCTTTGGGACTGCCTACTTTGCCTGTTGCTTTCAAACTGTGGTGCTGGAGAAGACTCTTGAGAGTCCCTTGGACTGAAAGGAGGTCAAATCAGTCAATCCTAAAGGAAATCAACCCTGACTGTTAATTCGAAGGACAGATACTGAAGCTGAAGCTCAAATACTTTGGCCACCTAATGTGAAGAGAGGACGCACTTGAAAAGACCTTGATGCTAGGAAAGACTGAAGGCAAAAGGAGAAGGGGATGGCAGGGGATGAGATGGTTAGATAGCATCACTGATGCAATGAACATGAATCTGAGCAAACTCCAGGAGATGGTGGAGGATAGGAAGGCCTGGCGTGCTGTGGTCCATGGGGTCACGAAGAGTCGGCACAACTTAATGACTGAACAACAACACTTTGCCTGTCCAAGGCATAGTAGCCAGCATGGTGGGTTCCTCTGGAGAGTCTTCTGGAGCCCCCACTCCATAACTTTTAATGGAATGGGTTCCATCACTTTTTTCTAACAGTTTCCTTACAATCTTCTACCTTGCTCCCTGAGAACTGGATAGCCCCCACCCTGTTAACATCTGGCAATATATTAAAGACTGAGCTCTCCCGCAGGGCCTTTGGTGCAGAGACCCCAGTGAGGAGGACAGCCATTTGTGAGTATTCAGATTTGTGATTTGATTTATTTGGGTTTAATTGGGTTCTGTGCAACTGGGTTTTGTGCTACGATGTTTTATGACTGTAAGTTGTCTAGAATCCAGAGAGGGGGTGGCATACAAATGGTTGTATAAAGAGCTCATCATGCTGAGAATTTATAAATTCTATGTAAACAAGGTGGGGAAAACATGCAGGTCATGGGTTTTAGAATTACAGCTTCAGTTATATTTGTTTGTATGTGTGAATGGAAATCACAAGGTTGGTGACTCATGCTCGGTTCGAGATGCATTCTGTTCTAGAATGTAGCAGTTGCCAGTATGCCAAGTCTCTGTCAAGCAACCTCTCCCATGGGGATGCAATCTTTGGGGAATTTAAGGTTAAGGTGATGGGCTAGAAACCAGGAGTCTGTGATTTCTAGTTTCACCTTAGGTCTGAAAGCCGGCTGGGTGCCCTTGGGCCGGTCCCTCCCTCTCAGCCCAAGAGCCAATCAGGCATGGTAGGAGAGTTCTAGTCCCACCTTAGGCACGAAAGCCGGCTGGGGGACCTTGGGCCAGTCCTCTCTCTCAGCCCAACTCACCTCACAAGGTTGCTGTTGTGGGGAAAAGAGGAGGAGGAAGGAGTATTGGGTATGTTCGCTGCCTTGAGTTATTTATAAAAATAATAAAGGCAGGATAAAAATTAAAATAAATAAAATTAAAATAAAGTTGATTTCTTTTTACAGGGAGAAATCTCCTAAGCATTAACTATTTTGGAGCTATTATTTTCCCTGGTATGTTCAATTGGGCATGGGGTGTCTAAAGGGGATCAAAGAAGTTAAGATTCAGGCCACAACCATGTGATCACATGGACAGGGCTTCAGCTGCATGGTTGTGGCCACCATCTTGACTTCTTTGACCCCCTACGCCTCTGAACTGGGCCAAAAGCAAATGGTACCCAGAGGTTCCAACAAAAGCAAATTTAATATTGAGCCCATGCCTGGGCCGTTCTCTCTGCCCAGCATTTAAGTTATGAACCCATGGGGGTTGTATTTCAGCTGCAAGGAATCTTTAAGAAATGTTCTCCCTTGATGGATTGCCTTTGAACCCTCTTCTGTATGTGAGCACTTCTTAAAGTGGGAGCCATAAATAAATATTTTTTTTAAAGCCTTCTCTTAATAGACTTGCCAATTTCTTGTGTCCGCCTTTTACTAGTAAAAAGCGCAGGGGTGTATAATTATCCCCTCGCCAGGAAGGCAAAGTTACCGACATGTTGAGCGAAATGCTATGCTGTGTTAATAGTGCCTTTGGAAGAAATCACAGAACTTAATCATGTGTGGAGGCGGGGTTAAGAAGCAATGTAACAGGCTATTAAGTTTAATATAGATATTTGATATAAGCATATGCAGACAGCCATTAGCATAAATTCACGTTTTCCGGAGAGCAGAGGGGAACATGCACCCTACAATGGATTTATAGCATCTTCAATGCAAAGAGTGGGCATCCAAAGGTGTGAGAAGCAGGCTGGAGAAATTTGGATCTGGTCTAAGGAGGCAGAACTGGGGCTGTACAAGTTTCAACCTCTGCATTACTTTTCTGTTACAAACTACAACCCAGGGAACATTTTGTTACCCCAGCAGATGTTTACTTTTATAAACTCCAAAAGTGCAAATTGGGCAAGCTCATTTAAACATTGGACTGGCCTCCATCCTGAGGCTAAAGGGTTATCCTTTAATGGCAGTAGCTCTTTAGGGTTGTGGAGAGCAGAGGCAATCAGATGAATCAACTTTTCCATCCATACTACCCCAACTTTTCCAGCAGTACCAGTGCAGTGGCATTGTAGGGCCATTGATAGAGATGAATGAGTTGGGGAATGAATGAGGGAGTGAGGGAGTGAGGGAATGATTGAGTGAATGAGCAGATGCATGAATGGCTATGCATAGGAGATCCATAGCAGCTCCACCCTGCAATACTATGAAGTACATTTAAAACAAAGAAGAAAGAAATGAGAAAGGCAGAAGGTCTGACATTGGTCCCAACAAAGCTGTGCCTACTGAGGATTTTGTCATGAGAAAAGTGGCCTAATTAGGCACTGCCTCCCCCACCCTCCAAATTCACATTCTCCAGATAGAGCTACAAAATTAGGACTTCATTCTTCCTCAGCCCTAGCAGTTTGACCAAATGTTTGGAACCACCTCCACAACCCTGTGGCACATGACTAGACACATTCTAGACTTCCTCAGTGGGAGTGTTATCAAAGATACGCCAAAGTTTGTTTGATTTTTATTTGATTTGATGAAAGAGGGTTTGCTGTCAAAATTTATTCAAAAGAAAAGAGAATGCTGGGGAAATTCTTCTGGATGGGGAAGGGTGTTGTTTTTGCATTGATTTAATTAAGTGGTGGCCAAGAATGCAAGGAGCATTGCAATTTTGGGGCATGATTTTTCCAGTGGCCAGCAGTTTCCATGGCTTCCATGCTTCTGTTCAATCCCAAGAATTAGTGTCAGGAGGGAATTCCTCTCATAGGACTTTCATAGTAGTGAAGCTATGGTGACCTCTGCCCTTGAGACCTTGTCAGAGAGTATCTTCTTTCCACACAGTTTGGAGATATTATTTTTGGCTTCTCTGCTTGCAAATGCGGTAGAGCATTTCAAAATGCATTTTGTGTCCAACTCAGTATCCAAGCTGATTTTGACTGATCTGAAAAAGCCTAACAGTATTCAGACCTGGTTAGTCCTTGGATGAAAAATCCCACGATTCTGAACTAGGAAAAAATATCCCAGGGGAAGGCAATGACAAATAACCTCACACCGATGCCAAGAAAAAAAATGCATGGATGTACTTAGGCAGTCATCATGTGCTAGTTGTAGAGCTTGGCTCAAATTTTAGCCGACTAAATTACACTAGCAAAATACCGGTAGACATTTGGAGCCAGCCTGTCAGAGAAGAGTGATATGTGGAGAAGATTTGGACAAATCTTCTCCAGTGTCTTGGGGTGATGGGTGGAGAAACTCTGAAGAAGTAGGACCTTTCTTTCCTCCCTTTAAACAGATTCCCTGCTTAATCACACTGCAGATTCCAATCCATCACAGAAATTGCTTTTGCTTCCTCACCTTTAAATAGAGCCCACCCATATTTGTTATTAAAATTCCAATTCATCACTGGAATTGTTAGAGCTAAGGTGGCAGAGAATCAGCTCCTTTCACTGCCAGCAGAAATTATTCTATCATTACGTTTTGATAAAATACCCCCTGGTACTCTTTGTATATGCAACCAACGGGTTAAGTTAGATGAGTAACGTATGTTCCATGACCCCAGACTGCTTCATCAAATGTACTCATTACTGAGCGAGTGAGCAAGCGAATGAGTAGCTAGGAGCTGCCGTTTAAGAGCTGATGGGATTGTAGGCAGGCCCTGACGTGGCCGAGGTATTTAAATTTTGATTTTTGTAATGGGCTTTGACATGTTTCATTTCCTCTGAGGGAACACTCAAAACCTTAGAAAGTAAATGTTGCTAAAAAGTCATCAAGGCAGAATATTAAAATGCCATCAAATGAGAATTTTGCTAATGTAACCCAGCTCAAGCTTCAGGTATCAGAGCGAAAAGGGGAGGGTCAAAGGTCTGGCTTCTTTTAGTGAAACATTATTTGTTCCTCTTCACTGAATGTTTCTCCAAATAAATTATTTAAGGTCTTATTTCTCACCTCGCCTCCCCTCCGCCTCCTGGGCCTTTTAAAGTTCAACTGTGCTGAGAAAAGAAGGAGATGGTGATGGAGGGACAGGAAAAGTGTCAACAGAGATATCCTGATAAATCAAAGCAGTTCACTAATACCTGAAGCTATTTAATTTAATTGATATATACGTATTTGTCATGAGAAATGCCGGGCTGGATGAATCACAAGCCAGAATTAAGATTGCCGGGAGAAATATCAACAACCTCAGATATGCGGATGATACCACCCTAATGGCAGAAAGTGAAGAGGAAGTAAAGAGCCTCTTGATGAGGGTGAAAAAGGAGAGTGCAAAAGCTGGCTTGAAACTCAACATTAAAAAAACTAAGATCATGGCATCTGGCCCCATCACTTCCTGGCAAATAGAAGGGGACGAAATGGAAGCAGTGACAGATTTTATTTTCTTGGGCTCCAGGATCACTGCAGACAGTGACTGCAGCCATGAAACTGAAAGATGCTTGCTCCTTGGGAGCAAAGCTATGGCAAACCTAGACAGCATATTAAAAAGCAGAGACATCACTTTGCTGACAAAGGTCTGTATAATCAAAGCTATGGTTTTCCCAGTAGTGACGTATGGCTGTGAGAGTTGGACCATAAGGAAGGCTGAGTGCTGAAAAATGGATGCTTTTGAGCTGTGGTGCTGGAGAAGACTCTTAAGAGTGCCTTGGACTGCAAGGAGGTCAAATCAGTCAATCCTACAGGAAATCAACCCTGACTGTTCTTTGGAAGGACAGATACTGAAGCTGAAGCTCAAATACTTTGGCTGCCTAATGCGAAGAGAGGACTCACTGGAAAAGACCCTGTTGCTGGGAAAGACTGAAGGCAAAAGGAGAAGGGGACGGCAGAGGAGGAGATGGTTAGATAGCATCACCGATGCAATGAACATGAATTTGAGTAAACTCCAGGAGACAGCGGAGGACAGGAAGGCCTGGCATGCTACAGTCCATGGGGTCACGAAGAGTTGGACACGACTTAATGACTGAACAACAACAACAAAATACAAATTTGAGGAAACAGAACATTTCAATGCAGGGATTAAGTATTTGGACCTATATTTCAAAAATTAACAAATCATATTTTCCAAAATATTTTACACTTGAAAAGAGAGGTATATGTTAGACTGCTTCATTTATGAAGCTTCATTCAGCTTGCTTAAGTTTTATTTATGAAGCTTCATTCAGTTTTCATCATTTATTAAATTTGTATCTCATGTTTCTGCCCACACCACCCTCAAAGAAGCTCGCAACAATTCAGAACTACCGATGACAAACCACAGAAGATAAAAATAAAAGCAATGCAATTCATATCAGAAGTAAAATTAAAATCAGCATCATTCAATCCCATTCATTTCACATTAAAAGCTTGGTGGAAGAGGGTTTTTTTGGTTTTTGCTTTGTTTTTGGTGTTGCTTTTTTTGGTGTGCATGTATGTGTGTGTATGTGTATGTCTGTCATTTATGTGAATACTTGGATGTGGAGTAGATCACAATTCCCACACCACCACCCCTTGGAGCCCCACAGGACAAGGCCCTTTCGCATTGGCCAGATGGACCAGCTTCTGGCAGTGGAGACATCTTCAAAAGGGCATCTCTTGCTGATCTAAGTACCTAAAGGAGCATCACACTGAAGAATGCTAATGGCACAACCTGTTTTCCATTATCCCAGGTTCCTGGATCAGGAATAATGGCCTTATGATGGAAGCACATTCTGCTTGAATGTTAGGAAAAATGTCCTAATAGGAACAGCATTTTCAAAGTGGAGTCACTTGCCTGGGGAGATTGTAAATTCCCCTTCTCCAAATCTGTTGAGGCAAATCAGTCAACTGCCAGGGATTTAATCTGGATTCCAGAATGAAGCAGAGGGTTGAACTTATATGGTCTCTTCCAATCCTCTAATTCTGAGATCTTACTTTCTATGAGGAAGGTTCTTATACCTCTCTAAACCTCAGAAATGGTAAATAAAGCAATTTATGGGTTTGCAAGGATATTTCTTCTGCAGTGCTGAAAATCACTTTCCAATTTTAGCATTTGAGAACATTCTTGCAAAAAGCTTGTGTGTTTTGTTTAAATCATAGTCAAATTCCCTTGTCTGCATTTTCGCTGTCATGAAGCCCAATTAAACCAGTAGAGTTGGTCTGGATTTCAATTTGTGATTTCATTTCATTAAGCAGATAGCCTGGATTTATGATATTTTCCTACATATACCCATTTTGAAAACAACCTGTGTTTTAGTCTGGAGCAATTTATAACCATGCATACCTTTTTCTTCTCTTCTCTACCCCCATCTTTCAATTTCACCACTCCTTAGCCTATGATTTTCAGCAGCAGGAAGAGAAGGGGACGGAGAAGGGGAGGGGGGAGGAGGGGGAGGAGGAGGAGGAGGAGGAGGTACTCTGTACTCTGGATGAGACTTAACCCAAACCAGTCAACCTTCTGTAATAAACTGTCCAAGGTGCTGATATTTTCAAAACCTAGATGTGTTTGGTTGTCTTTCACTCCCAGGAACCAACCTGTAGTTGTTATTACTGTTTCTTTCAACCAGGCCAAGTCATGGACCTTTTTGAAGTTGGTTCCTGATTCAGATCAGTGTACTCACTGAGTGCCTGAACAAACTAGTTCCATTTAGTTAAAAATCTATTAAAATAGTGACAAAATAAAACTCTAGTTAATAAAGAGCATGGGGAGCATATCCAATTTGGTGTTCTGGTACAGAACCCAGCTTGGTGGCAGCATCTAGCAGTCCTAACCATCAGGAAATCTCAAGACTGTAGCCAAGACTCAACATTCTGGTAGACCTCTTGAGCTTCAATGCCTCTGTGTATAACTTGGGAAGCAAATCTCAACGTCCTCTTGTCCCCCTGCTGCCAAGGTAAATATTATACTAGGTAGACATCTTCACCTCCTCCACTACTGCCAAGGGGAATTTATGATCATTTAAAGCAAGGGCAATGGATTGAGGAATGAGAACGCCAAATACTAACCAGGTCCATTCCTGTTTCATTTTTTCAGAGGTCAGCTAGTGGCTCCCACCTCAGCTTCAAAGGTCTTCAGACTAGATAACCTTCTCTAGGCATAAAAGCTTGAATTAATCATATGCAGGTAGTCTTCTTCAAGTTCATCTGACTCTACTTTAATCTATAATTCTCAGAATACCTGGTGGTCTCCTATCCCATCACTAATTGGACCAGCCCATAGCCTCTGAGTCAAGACAAAGTTGGCCAACTTCTATCTACTGAGACTCCACAGCCTAATGGAGTCCAAACTGACCATACCAGGGGCATTTGGTTATAGGGAAGACACAAATGGCAACCCTTTTTCCTACATTTTCAAAATTAAAATATTATCAGGTACATATGTACTTTATTGGAGATGTAAAGTTCTTTACCTTTCATCCTTTAATATAACAAAATGCTGTGGATCCATATGGAGGGCAAGTCATTGCAAGGACATCTGATGTTGTTGCCCAAACAATGAAAACTGCACAATGACATAATGACATGTACAGTGTTTTGGTCTCATGTCCAAGTAAATATGTTAACACTGAGTAGAAACTTCTTCTCCTCTCCCCTCCCCTCCCCTTCCCTTCTCTTTCCCTTTCTCATTTGTGCTTTGATTTAGGTGAATTAAAAACACAGAACTGGACATTCTCCAAATAATATTTCTTTTCTTAATCAGGGTTGGTAGACGGTTTGTTTTATTTTGGCCCTAACATCTTAGGAATGTTGGAGCAGCTGTAAAGCATGGAATGACAGTGTGTGTGTGTGTGTGCGTGTGTGTGTGCATGTCTCTCTCTGTGTGTGCATGTCTCTGTGTGTAATATGATAAGAATGGAATAAACATGTTTACTGTGTGCTTTATAAGTACAATAAGTACAATGAACCTAGAGTTTACTAGCTACACCATGATACTTCTACAAAGGTTGTAGATTATCCACCTCCACTTAATGGGTCGTGTTTAGTTATTATGAAACAAGAAACGTTCTTACATTAAGTCACTGCAGTCTGGAATAAACTCTGGAATTCTGTGGTCTTGCACCATTTTCTTTGTCAAGCACTTGAACCAGTTGGGCTTCTGGATCAACGAGGGCATGTATAAAATTGCAAGAAAGGCTATATTTCCATTTGAACCATGAAAGCTCTACAGTCCTTCTGGGCAGGCCATTTTCTGATTTGCCAGAATTCTTTCCTGATGCCACCTCCCAGTTCCTCCCCCCATCCTGTTAGAAGATCAGCTACTGTAACGTTAGGCCAAGACACTATTCTTTCACACGTCTATTAAAGGTTACTGAAGCAGACAGCCTTCATGATCTTCTAGCTCTATCATAGGAATAATAATGTACTAAAAGTGTGCATAAAGTAGGGCACTGATCAGATGTCCTTCACTGAGGTGGGAGCACTGGGCATTTCTAACTTGGTGCCGGTGAAGATACTTATAGCACAACTTCAGACTGCTTTTGAGAGTTTGGTGAATGGAAATTGTAATTTAAAACTGCCCATGGGCTGTAGTAGTAAGATCAGAAATTATGTAAACATATGCACATAGTTCCAGACAAAACCTTTCCAGATTTCTGGAACAAAAACTTGCAAGAACTATGCAATCCATTCTGAGAATCTGGGAAGTGGATGAGATTTTGAAAAGTTCTGAAATCCAAGCCCATCTTGAAATATTTTGAAGTAAGTGGGATGTGACAAAAGCTTTTAGGATTTCAGAGTCCATGAAATATGTTTTTGAGTTGTTTTGTCAATTTGCATCTTTCTAGTTTGTGGCATTTAAAAAAAAAAAGTCAACAAAAAGGGTTATGAAAAAGAAAGCCTCAAGAGATCATATTTTGGAAGGATTTTTAAAGATTCAATGGGAGTATTTGATGTACTGTTTCCTTTACTGCACAAATCTCCTGACCCCACTTTATCTCACTTGGCACTTTGAAGCTGTAATTTTTGCAAAATGTGCCATGTTGACTACTTGTCTTCTCTCCCCAGCTGAAATCGATATTGCAGCCCCACAAGCTTTGTGTGTGCACACACACACAATTACAGCCTGCCATGTGCTGTTTGACTGTCTCCCATTATTTCTTAAAAATGATAAATGAAGGAAAGCTTTTGGGTGATTATTTTCATTATTTTAGGTACACAAGATACTAATACACTTTTACTCTCTTTATCAACAGTTTAAATGAAAATAAACATGCTTCACATCCATCAGGCTACTGCATGACAAGAGGAGGAAAAGCTTCTTTCTCTCCCAGACAAAGCATGCATTTTGCATGCCAATCCCTGCTACTTCCAGGTAAACCTGTAAAGGACCCTTTTCCTAAAATCCAGGATAATCTTGAGCGAAATGGAGAAATCGTTGGCCTAACGGAGCTGCCCAGGAATGTTTTCCTGAGCAGCCAACCTTATATGTTCAGACTGACAAGATACTTCAGGAATATTACAGCATCTAAGCTGAGACGGGCTTTAACACTGGCTCAATTTAATGCTCGTCCTTCAGTCATTTTGGAAGGAAAAAAAAATCCCTATGCTGCTCGATTATGCCCAGGTGATACAGGTGCATAGAATCTAGTGCCCACATTTTCCTGAACTGCTGCTTTTATACAGATACTAGAATCCATTTTATTTCTTCTCACCTGGTAAGATGACCAAGTCATTCTGATACTTTCTACATATTGTACAAATCCTGCTTTACGATCAAATAGCTTGTGCTGCTGGTAAGAAAAGATCTAAATTGACCAATCCCCATCCCTCCCTGTGGTTAACTTTTGAAGGACACTAGGTAGGTAGGTAGGTAGGTAGGTAGGTAGGTAGGTAGGTGATAGGTCATAGACAGATGATAGACAGATGTCACTTTATTTTATCTCATTTTAACCTACTACTATCTTAGAATTTTAGCTCTTTGTCTTAGTTTAAGACAAATAACATACTGTTTCTTAGTTCTAGAGATGTAGCTTACATTGGTAATAATAACAATAATATTGTGCATTATTCCTTTAGCTTGCGTTTTGCATCTGATCCTCCTCCTCTTTTACTTTCAAATGGTTTGTTGATTGTTTTGTTCTATACTGGTCTTTGGCCGAAATAAACTTTGACCTGACTCAGCCTGACGTAGCATAATCCATGACAAAGACCACAACCTTAATTCACAGTCATTTAGATGGTGCAATGGTATGTGGGAATGACCTTTGGAAGCTCTTCCTTCTGTCTCCCAAGGTCATTCTCACCTACCAGTACAGAGGGGAAGATGGAACCAGTCTGTGATAGAGTCTTTTGATTCTGGTGGAATAGCGATGTGAAAAATAAATAAATAAAGTTAATAATGGTATAACCCATATATTACAGTGAAGAATAGTAAAGAAGTTTGGTCTAGTGGTTAAGAAACCAGGAGACTGAGAGTTCTAGTCCCGCCTTAGGCACGAAAGCCGGCTGGGTGACTTTGGGCCAGTCCCTCTCTCTCAGCCCAAATCACCTCACAGGGTTGTTGTTGTGGGGAAAATAGGAGGAGGAAGGAGCATTTGGTATGTTCACTGCCTTGAGTTATTTATAAAAATAATAAAGGCAGGATAGAAAATAAATAAATAAATAAATAAAATCCAAATCTTACACAAAATAGGAAAGTATATTTACACAGCAATAGTAACCATAAGATTATTACCTTCACAGCATTGGGCCTGTATCTTATTATCTTATTATTTTATTCCACTGAACATGACAAACTGCCTCCTCCTCCTCCTCCTCCAGTATAAGGCACAAGGCCTACAATTCAAAATATGGACCACAGAACATGTCTGTGTGTGTTTTGCATGCAAGAAGTCCTGAGTAATGCTATGAAATAGAGCTGATTCTTCTGGCTGTAGATCACACATGAAAAATCCTGGAGTGTATAAAAGAAGGATCCTTCAGGAGATTGTTTTGATAGTTTGCTGAGCTCTAGGGCTGTGGCCCAAAGGTTCTCCCATCATTGCCTCTTTGCGTCCCCCGCTTGATTTTTCCATACCTTATGTTTGGGTTGCACAACACGGGCTATTCAGGTCAGTTCAAAACCTAGAGGCAACATTAGCATAATATGCCAAGCTATACTTGGTTAGTTTTCACCTTGGTTTGTTTGTTGTTTAGATTATTGCGCCAACTCAACCCTTTGAGTTAGTTCACGCTTCAAATCCAGAAAACAGGTTAATTCGGTAAGCGAGTTAAGCATGCTATGAGAACACAGCTCTTGTGGTGCATTTTAAATAATATTTTGGGGCAAATTGGCAAGCAGTTCAGCTCAGGAAGAAACCAAACCTTTATGGGATAATAGAATAGCCTCACTGTCCACCATGGTATTGTCTAGGTCAGTGATGGTGAACCTATGACACGCATGTCAAATGTGTCACTCCACGACTTTTTGGGTGACACACCAGTATTCACCAACACCCAACAACTATTCTCCCTGAGTTACCAAAGAAGCTGAACGAACAAAAGTCATTGCAACTTCCCCCACTCACCTATCTCCCCGCATCTCTGCCCTTTTGTCTGCCCAAAATTGGATTGCATTTTTTTTAAATAAATGAATATGTAAAGAATTCTTTCTCTTTTGATTGGGGGGGGGGGGGTGACACACCAGCAGAGTCAAGCCAGGCATTTTCCAAATTTTTGACATGCCGAGCCCAAAAGGTTCACCTCTCTGGTCTAGGTGTTGGATTCATTCACCAGTGATAACCTAATGGATCCCCTAGAACAGAGTTCTTCAAACTGTTCTGGTTTTGTTTGTTTGCTCTGTGAGAGGCTAAGTAAAAAATAAAGTTCACTTGAACATATCCAATTTTCTGTCACTGGAGCCGGATCACTTGATCCATCGTTCTGGGGATTATTTTTTAGCCAACAGGTGCTGTGGCCTGAAAAAAAAAAAGAGAAAACCCTCCCCTGGTCCACAGTTCAACTGTCTACCTCTCACCCACCCACCCTACAAATTGTACATTTCTAACTTAGCTTGTAGTTAGCTGGTTTCAAGCATACCAGAGTCAGAAAGTAACTATATTCACCAATAAGGGTTTTTTTTTTTTCGTTGTAGGCAGAGATTCCAGCGGCTGTGCCTTTTTTTATTATTAACCAGACACATCTTGTTTTCTTTAAGGTCACCTGGACCCTATCTTGGTAAGGGCTCCTATTTGCTGAAAACACAGAATTTCAAGGATTGAAGACCAGAAGATACCTTATATCTTCAGTGTCCTGTTCTGATGACGGTCTGGAAAATGTCTCTTTGGTATGCATCTATTTAAGCAAGGATGGGGAATTTCTGGCCCATAGACCATATCTGGCCTGCCAGACATCCCCACAGTCTTCTGAAGCCCTTTGGCAGTCTGTGCGATGCCAAAGACAGGAACCAGAAGCAAAGAGCGGGCAAGTTTTTCAGCAGGACTTGCATGGAAAGAAATAAATTGGACACAGGTGATTAGGCAGGCACTGATTTCCTTCCCATATTTTTCATATCTTTATTTAATTGAATCTTTAATCAGTATAAATATGAATTTTGTTGGCGGGAAGTGTTCAGTCCATTTAGCAAACAGACGTTAGTCCCAGTCTGCATCCTGAGAGCTGTTTCTGCAGAGCTAGACAGCCTGGGCTGTCCTTCCTGTTCCCTTCGGAGTGCTAATAGAAAGGAGCAGGTCATCTAGCATTAGCAAGGAAGTAACTTAGCATTTGCACAGAGCTGAATCTTGCCAGGCCTTTGCAGATATTGGAGCCAGTAGTCAGAGCCTCCTTTCACGTTGATGAATGGCTTTTTTCAAGCGTTCTGCTCCCTAGTTATGAGAAGGGTGACCCGGTCAGTAGACGACTTTATGAAGCTATAAAAAATGTATGTCACTTTGGACTCTCTAATGTCATGGAGGAAAAGAGAGAGGGGGAGATGGGGGGGGGAGAATTAGGAGAAAAAATTGCATGCACCCAGGAAAAATATGAAAAATCAAGGCGATAGGTCAGGATGCTAGTTCTTTTCTTTTATTGTGTGAAACATACATATTCATTGGGGGTGGATGGATCCCAAGGAAAAAAAAAACAAGTTTGGAAAAACAATCACACAGCAGACCCCGGAAATGTTAGAGGATACGAAATCAAGAGGGATATGATGGAAACAATACAGCCAGGTTTCCATTCCTAATTTTCCTCTCTCCTCTTATGTCCTCACAGTATTCTGGGCTTTGGGGGACCGAAAGCATTGATTGCTATATTAAGAGGACATTTTCTTTTTATTTGCCAATAAGGTCTAACATTCTGGTTGTTTTTATTTGTCATGAAGTTCCAGCATCCTAGCTATTGAATTCTCCTTCTTGAGCTGTATGCCACTTTCAGATAAACATTGTCTTGCAAAGCAAAAGCAATTTATATCAAAGAGAGGGAGAGAAAGAGAGAGAGATAAAGAGGGAAGCCCTGCCAAAGCTTTTTGGAAGCCACTGACCCTAGTCTGCCATGCAGAGAATGCCTTCCAAAGTACAATCTAATATCTGAAATGTTCAGATCCTTTTCCTTCAAGACAGCCAACCAACACGTTAAAATATAACAGGTACTGCAATAGTTTGGCTTTTGCCAGACACTCATGGGCCATTGACTTCAATGGGCAAAAAACATTGACCAAAAAAACCCAGAAGGACAGACTGTCCAGATGCAGAGAGAAGGAATAGGATGGGGGATGTTCAAATAGTCATCTGTTCCAAATTTCCCAGGATCTCCAAAAGGGTCTCAACCTTGCTTTCAGATTTACAGGGAAAGAAAGATAGGACTCATGAAAAGAAGGGGAAGAAGGATATCACTTTGACAAGACTGCAGTGAAATGCTGATTTAGGAACAGCCTTTTTTTTTTTTTTAATTGCATGGCATAGCAGTTCGTGCTGCTTTTTCTTGCTGGGAAATCCTGGTGAGGTCCAGCAGCCAGATGTGTAGACTATTTAGCCATGACAAGTCATGTTGCCTGGGGTGCACCACAAGGAGGCTGGTCTACATTGCACCAAGTCGGGCTGAGAGAAGGTGACTGGCCCAAGGGCACCCAGCCGGCTTTTGTGCCTAAGGCGGGACTAGAACTCTCCTACCATACCTGATTGGCTCTTGGGCTGAGAGAGAGGGACTGGCCCAAGGGCACCCAGCCGGCTTACATGCCTGAGGTGGGACTAGAACTCACAGACTCCTGGTTTCTAGCCCAGAACCTTAACCACTAGACCAAACTGGCTCTCTGGAACAGCCATTTATATCCAGTTTAGGCTGTGCACTGTTGCTCTTTCTTGGATGGACTATGCAATGAGGTTATTTTGGAGAGGCAGGAGGTATGGCCTCTTCTAGCCCTCATTCCTGGGAAAACACCATGTTCCAGTAACATTGCTGTATGCTTCTAGAACTACCTCCCAGCCTAATAACCCAGCAAAAATACTCTGCAGAAATCTGCCTTGCAATCTCACAACCTTTTTCTGCCTCACCCTCCCAGAAGTGACTCCTGTTTTTTCTACTTTATTCCCAGTGAGCTTGAGAATTTCTTCAATATTTCCTTTGGTGATCAGCTTCTCTATTGTTGGAAATGGCAGATGGTGTTATGGGTGGAGTTGTTTTCTGTAATGAGTTTTTCCTTCATTCCAAAGGTTTCCCAGCTGTCCACCCTTCCCAATTTGAAACAGCTTCATAGGAGAAGCTTCCTCCTGATGGGAACCCAAGAAGGCTGCAGATCTCTGAAAAGAAAGTTGCATAATGCAGAGATTTTTTTTTTCAGATACTATTTTGTAGTTATTGTATACTATTTGCTTTCTTACTATTATCAGGCAAAATGTATATGCTTCATTTCTGTTTATATTTGGTTTTGTGTATGTCTGTGTGTGTCAGAGAGAGAGAGAGAGAGATGGAGAAAGAGATGCTTATTCTGTCAGTTAACAAAATCAAGACTAACAAATGGTTGGGACCATACATTAGGAAAAAAAATATTACTAAAATATTTAGAAACCTACTGATACTTTGGTAGCTAGATTGTCTCCTCCTGATTTGTACATAAAGAAAACTTCTTCCTGCTAGTCCTCCTGATACACAAATAGCAGACAACATTTTTGTACGTTTTGGCTCTTGTGATTAGAGATGTGGTTGCTGTTGTGAAACTTGATACTTCTGCCTGATTTACAAGGCAACTTGCCTGTATCTTGATAGTTTGATAGCACCCCTTAAAAAAGAAACAGATACTAGAAAGTAAATATCCCAACTGTAACTAGACTTTCTCTGGGACACTAGGAGAGAAAAGGTGGGAGAGTGAAAAAGAAAGAAAGACTTTATCACTGAGAAATCAAGTCTAGGACAGTTTAAAGTTCCACAGTATTTGGGGACTATGCTGAAATGGGCATCAGGTTCCAGTGGTACATGCCTTTGATATGATCTCAAAAGCCTTCTGTTAGCTACTCATTTGGGCATTGCTGTTATTTTGCAAACTGATGCTTGGAAAAAAGAGCGAAAGTCAGAAAGAAAAAAGAGGGCTTTGTAGTGAAATGCAATTAACCCCCAACTTTGGCTGTGGTCCACCCACTGCTTGGTTTTATTTATTTATTTATTTATATTAAACAGATTTATAAGACCACCCAACTCACGTGCGGCGACTCCAGGTGGTTAAAGCCCACCCACCTTGCCACCTTCAGCAGATTCCCCTTGAGGGGTGAAACAGAGGCATACTGTATCTTGGTCCCCCTTCCTTAGAGCAATTTGAAGTCTATCCTAGCAGCCCTAACCAAAAGAGAATCTAGACCAGTCACTGACTATCAGCCCAGCTTTATTCAAAAATTTAATGCTAGGGGGGTAAAATGAAGGGAGTTTCAACTTCATTCTTGAAGTAAAGATGAACGAGAGGTCAGACAGGTAGGTAGACAGACAGACAGACAGACAGGGGACAAGAATTAAAGTTCTTGTGATGGAGAACAGACAGGGATTCCTCATAGTGCTAATGGGTTACAAAAGAGTTTGTCTCTAAATTTGTTTCAAGAATAGTGGGATCTGTACCCTCAGGCTATCCCTATTTTTTAAAAGAATGCCTGTTAAAAGATGGAAAGCAAAGAATTAAAGATGTAATCCATTCAAGGTGGCCCTGACTTTTAGCATGCAGAACAGCCTAAGAGAGGGAGTTACTACAGAAATGCAAAGAAGCTTTGAAAGCAGACTTTCATCTATTATTTTATAAAGAATTGCCAAGAATCAGAAAGTAAAAAGGTTGCCAGGTAGGCATGACCCTATGCCTTTGATTGAATACTCTGGAGTTTACAGATACTAACATGTAGATTTAAAAAAAAAAAACCCCACAAAGACAGCCCTCTCTAGGTCCATAATTTAGCATTCATTGTATCTTTTCCATTTCCTTCAGTCTTTGAGATATATATATATATATATATTTCAGCACACTCCTTTGCCTTCTTCCTCCACCCTTTAGCAGGTTGAGTAACTGATGTTAAAATGTTAATTTGCATAAAGTAAGTGGCCTAGCTAATTAAAGTTGGAGGCCTCACCTTTATAAAGGGTTGAATTGGTTGCATTTAAGATTGGGAAGGCCCAGGTTTTCAATCCAGGTGACAGCTGAGAAGAAAGAAGGGGCAGAAAAGTTTGCTTTCTTCTCTCCTCTGTGTGATATTTCAAGATCCCTATTTTCAGTGGAGCCTTAGGCAGTCTGTTCCAGATAATCAATCTATTAAGGCCACAGCTCTATGCATAGTGACTTTGGAAGTATAATCCATTCAACATAATACAACATTCTTCCCAATAAATATGCTGTCTGGCTAGTTGTAATCTTGTCCACATTCACCTGGAAATAACTCTGAATATGGCTTACTTCCAACAAGACCCTGGAACACATGGTTTCTTTTAGGTCACTTGTACACCTTTACAATGTCTACTCTCTCCTCCCTCAAAACAGTTTGACGCTAACCAGCAAGTGGCTTCTCTTGTCCTAACAGTGAGACACACGCTGAGATAAGGAGTAGTTCTCTAATGTTTATTACTGCTACATAAACAGAATCCTAACAAACTGAAGAAGCGTGGGAAAAACCCAGACATATAAACCCCAAAGGCTAAGGCGGGCCTGATCTGTGTCTCTTTGAATGGCTGCTTAATTCCTCAGTACTACGCATGCGCTTTACAGCCTGGATGGGAGCCCCTTGCTCGCCATCCTTACTCATGACATCTCTGCTGCTAATCTCAAAATACTTCTTGTTCCCTCCAGCTGACAGGAGAGTGCGAAGAACATCACTGAATCAGTGCCCTCCCCCCTCTACATTGTCAGTTCAAATTGTCTATATTTTCTAGTGATTTGCAAGTAAACAGATAACACCTGAGAAGGAGTAATGGATGGGAGCTGTACAGCCACCCAAAGGGAAAATCTTTTAGGGAAGGTTTAGTATTTTGATGTGATATAAGTAGACTCTTTTGGATTGTCTGTCTTGAATCTGGGAAATTCGAGGTGGGATAAACGGCTTGTATATAGGCTTTGTAGAACTTCAGTTGCTGAAATGAATAGATCATCTCTAGTGGGATTTCAAATATATGTCAACTGAGTCAGGAATACATTGGCTCGGTTGCCAGATCCTACAGCCATCTGATACTAGCTGCAGGAATTCTGACAGACTAGATCTGATATACTTACTGAATGTAGATGATCAGTGATCTAAACTGATTCCAAGTGGCACAAAGTCTTTATAATGTAGTGCCTGGAAAAAGGAATCAGAAAGCCACAACTTTTCTGGGGGGATTTTTGGCTGTCTTCACAAGAAAAAGGATTGGTTTGTTTGAACCAACATTAACTACGCAAGATCCATTTTGTCTGTGTCTGAGTTTCCATGTGTATGTTTGATGAAAGGAGGAATTATTTAGAGATAAATAATTTAAAAAGTTTTGATATTTGATTGTTGCAAATTCCAGTATGAACTTTCAGATGAAGTGAACTTGCTACACAATTTGGAGGATCTGCTTTTAAGCAATATGTTCAAGAAGTTTGGAAAGTACTAGCAGATTGTTTGACATGGTAGAAATGCAGAAGAAATTCTGTATGCAATTCCTTTCACTAAAAAACCTGGTCCATAATTCCAGGACTGAAATTAGAATTGGATCATAGGTTTCCACCACATTTGTCATCCTTCTGAACATTGCAATGCAGTTCTTGGCAATTCAAAAAGAATTTAATGAATTTTCAGTGGCATAGTTAAGCGCTGCTCCAATGCCAAGTATTCTCTCTGCATTTTTGATGCCAGCCATTTCATTAAAAAGAAATGATCTCCTAAATTCTTTTCAAAGAGGAAGAATGTTTTGGTGAAATTCTCTGGATTCTCAGTTGGTTGTGGTGGCTGTTTTTGTTCAGTCATTCAGTCACTTCTGCTTCTTCATGACCTGATAGATATCTATTTGCCAGGAATGTTTGCCAATAACTTTTTTTTTTTTTTTGCATCTGACTGGTGAAACCAGTATTGGAACATTGCAATCTCTGCCCCTGTCCTGCAGGCATTGAGACATTGTTTGCATGCCCCAAAGGGGTGGAGCTTGCAGCATGATGCCACAATGCCACTTGCATCATTCTGCAGATGGTGCTGCTTCTCTGAGCTCTTGTAAGCTCCTGCTTGTATTATCAGTAGATTCAACAGATCAATATATTCTATACAATATATCAATAGATCCTATATGGCCCTCCTGCTCCTAAAGCTAACACACTTTATATCATCATCTAAAGTGCAAGGGTCTATGAATTCAATTCCTGGTAGAGAGTTTGAAGCCCATCAAATAACATCTTACTACCTATGTCTGATGAATCCATGGAGGGCAGAACTGGTCCATGTTCTCTTGTGCTGGCCTCTTTTTCTGTTGCCTTCCTTTTTTATAAGCATCGGGGACTTTTGCATGATGGGTCCAAAACATTTCAACTTTATTTTCCTTGTTATGCTTTCATTAAGCAATCTGGTTTTACTTCATCTACTATGAATGATTTGTTCTTGCACACCAAAGAATCCTCAACAATTTTCTCCAGCCCTGCAATTCAAAGACATTGATTTTGCTTCATTCAGCCTTTTTGATGGTCCAGCTTTTACAGCCATATTTTGCAGCAGGGGAAACCATGTCCTTCATTACACCTTGTTGCACGAACTTATTTATCTGATGGCCCCAAAATCTGTGCAAATGTTCTGCCTTTCATTTACAATTCTCTCTCCAACAGTCTGCAGCAGCCTCCTTGGCTGCCCATGAGAAACTAAGAGAATCACAGGGGAGAAATCCTGCCAGAGAGCCTTTGCAGATCAGGAAATAAGGCAGCCAGGGAGGCTGAAGATAAGAGAGAAAGGCTGCATTTTTGACACCTGCTAAAATCCACCATTGCCTTTCAACTATTACATCTGGTTGTTTAATCTTTTTGCAATAGTTATAAAGCACTTTGTTCAGCTCTTATGAGCTGGACCAGGGAGTTATAAATATTTAAAAGTAACAAATAAATATCAGTGTCTGGGGACCAAAGCTCAAAGATCCTTTCTTCTTGGCAATGTGAGGGCATCCCTCTTGAAGAAAATGCTGTAATTCAATCTCTGCAGTGTCTTTTGCTGAATGATCTTTGACTATTTAAAGCTCTGCTCCCTTTTCTCTCCCACCTAAGCTCAGTAGCACATAAAATATATATATTTTAGCAAGCACTGCCCCCCTTCTACTTAAGAATTTATTAACAATTTACATAATTGCTTAAGTAATCTGCATAATTGACAGAAAGTTTAATTTGACCCTAGTTCAAATGCAACACTTATGGTTTTAAATTGAAATGGGCATAATTCATTTATGACAGTAATTAAGCCACAGTGTCTAACAAATACAGTGTATGCTGCCTAAGGCCTTCAAGACCAGAACATGCTATTAGAATGTTTTATTTAAATATGTCAAATCGGTTCATCTGCATTGCTGCCTACATTAAAATAGATCAAATGTCTAACTTGACCTTTAATTTGCCCTTCTGAAGGGGAAAAAAAAAGATACAGGGAAAAGGGGGGGTAGAATTATATTCATAAGTAGCAGTGATACAGGAACAGATTGAAAAGCTTTGCCATCTTAAGTAACAGGCTGCAGCAAAAAACCCTGAATGGGCAGAATTGATGGAGATGGAGATAATAATGAGCAACAGTATAGAAACCCCCATCCAAGGCTGTTAAAACATTTTGTAGCCCCTGCAATCCACTCTGATCACGAACTGTAGTTATGTACTATATGCACAGTATCCCTGCATGTATACATGCAGGAGTGTCTGCAGGATGTGGTTAAAAAAATTACATAATATACAGGTGGAGCTTTGATTGCACCTTCATAGCTTCCCTCTTAACTTTTTTTATTATTATTATCATACTTCGTGGATACCCTGTTTGCATGTATGTATGCATTTACTATACTTCTATACCACCTGTTACCACAGGCCCTAGGTAGTTAACAATAAACAGTTTAAAAACCTCAAACCCACAAATGCACACAGAAGCAAAATCCATCTAAATAAGCCATGACATTGGCAGGCCCCACCTGCATTTTATCAAGCAGTCTTCTCTTGAGCCAGCTGGAAAAGTTTTTTCTTGAAGCACAAGAGGGATGAAGAAGACCAAAGCTCCAGTGGGAAGGAGGTCCAGAGAATGGACATCACAATGAAAAAGCCTGCCTCTAAGGCTCCATCAGATGACAGTCCTGCAGGGGTGGGACCTGGGGGTAGTTTATCCTGTGAAATCTGGTTGGATGAGTAGATGAATGCCAGAGGAGGCCATCTTTCAGATAACCAGAACTGGAGTTAAAGGTGACAACCAGCACCTTGAATCACACCCAGAAGCCCACTGACAACAAATTGTGTGAAAAACTAGTGTTTTGTTGTACAAAGCCTACATCCAAGATTGCTGTCTTTTCAATCTTGTCCTTTTATAGCATGGTCTTTGGCACACCTCCTGAAGAATTTTTTTAAAATGCCAACCACCCTGTTTGAATACAAACTAACAGGCCAGCATCCCCTTGGCATGTGCAAAAGGAACATGGCTGTCATTGGCAACATGATCCAGAAGGCCAGTTAGATTTGGGATCAGATTGATTCATATTCAATCTCTAAACTGAATATTCACACAGCTCTGTTGGGTGGGCCTTGCTCACATGGGAGGAAGAGCATCTGCCAAAGAACAACAGTGACACCTCCACTACTGGAAAGCATTAAAAGTTGGTCTTAAAAATTCTTCATCTTTTCCATTCCATTTTTTTCCAAGGTGTTCTGAGGTAAAAGAATTTACTCAAGAAGTCTGAGGTGCTACCATCCTCTGACTTTGAAAAGAAAATAAATATTGGGAGTGATGGCTGGTTAAGCTTATTCACCCTTTGGACTCCAGCTTCAATCAGTTCTCTGGCATTAAAAAAAAATGAAAAAAGGAAGTAGCTAATGGAAACCAAGAAATGGGATACCTTTGTCCTTCTAAATGTTGCTAAACTATAACTCCCAGCATCACTGGCCCTATTTTGTAGTTCCACACTATTGGGAGGTTTCATTTCTCCCAATTTCATTAGATTGTAAAGTAGTTGTCACAATATCCATATGGGACAAAAATAAGCTACTTTTTGATCCAGTAAAAGAGCACATAAGGTGTCATCTGGCCCAGAATCAGGAGACAAATGCTAATTATCTGAAATAGCAAAACTATGGGGAACCTTAGGAATATTTCAGTATGCCTGGGTTTAAATATAAATTGGTTAATAATATCTATCTAGTATTGGGTAAGCAAGAGACTATATAGTGGTTGCAAGAAAAGGTCACAATTAAATGTCACTATGAGGTAATATTTCTAATACTGTTACATTAGTGACTGGATTTATGAACTCTGAGGGAATTTAAAAAAGGGCAAGGCATTTACTAGTATTCAATTACAACTAGGTAGAACTTCATCACTGCAGTTAAAGGTGCTAAGGCATCTGATGTTAATACTTATGATGAAATTAAACTAGCTTTCCCTCAGTTTGGTCGGCACTTGATGTATCAGTTGACAATTTTTATGGTTTTGTTATACTTTTGATCTGTGATCAAATCCTCCTGAGCAGCCGAAAGAAACAAAATCAAAGAGTTTTTCAGCATAGGGCAACTCTTGTTTATGCTAAACGTATATCTGAATTCTGCACTAATGTTAGTCATACAAAGTTTTAGAAATTTGCCTTACATTATAGCTGGTTACTACAATGGTTGTCCTTCGTGTTTGAAGAAGACACACTGTTGTGCAGTACTGGACAACAGAAACCTGTGTGTGATGGAGTTTTAAGTGGAACAGCTGTTGCATGGGGCAGCCCCACTGTCTCGGCATAAGAAATCGTAATCCAGTGGCATGAAGAACCGTTATGGAGGGAGACCTCTTCTGCTGCAGTGGATGACCAGGATGGCTAAGTGTCTTGTCATGCCCCTAGTGCTCCACAATGCCTGCTGGGCCTGCTTTCTTGACCATTGGTCCATTCATCAGTCTCCTCTGCTCAATCTGCCATGGCCAGATTTCACACACTGGGATAGACAAATCCCCTATTTCACTGAGAGTCAAAGACCCATCGGCTGCCCTCACCTGGTTTGGCCCATCTGCCCAGACGGTTTACTGGGGTGTGGCCACTACGTGTGCTACAGCTGCTTGGAGCCACAGTGATAGCTGAGCTTCAGGTGGGACCAAAGGTGAGCAAGCAGCCCCAAAAAGGGTACAGCAGGCCCCTCCACCAGAGATACTCCTCTTCCCTGGACACCCCATATACCTCCGCTTCCTATTTGAATGCAAACAGTCTATACAGACTACATGCTCTAACTTGGCTCTGAATTTGTACCATTGGCCCAACATTTCCTAATTTCTCTTCTCCCCAAAACAAACAAAGAATGTGGAGAGTAGCGACTTGCTTCTGACAAATCTTTGGTGTGTCATTTTTTTGAAGTACGTGAATGATTAGTGGAACTTCTTTTAAAGAGTCATTTAAGCAACTTAAAGACGGATTGGATTCTGAAAGCAGAAGCTGGAAATTGGAAGATTGCACACAAACAAATCAATGTCACCCTGCATTTTGGTAAAATGTTGGGCAGGGAGCAAGTGGCTAGACCTCTGGAATTCCTACTGGCCTTTGGGTCCCTATGGTCTTGTCTTTGAAAACTTCAGTGATGGCAAAGACTGAATTATCAGTTCCAGAATGAAATGAATGAATTTTCCATAATTTGTGGAAAAGCAAAATTTAGCATCCTCTTTAGTTCTGGGAATCTACTGTATATGGGCATTACATGGATAGGCATTCTTAGGAATTTTTTTAAAAGGTTGAAAAAGTTTTTAATTGCTAAGAAAGAGAGGAGGAGGAGGAGGAGGAGGAGGAGGAGGAGGAGGAGGAGGAGGAGGAGGAGGAAAAACTGAAATGGTGGAAAGAATCCTAGAGGAGACAGTGGGGAACATCTTCCATCCACCTGTGTCTTCAAGCTCCTACAAGACTTTCCTAGTAAACTTGCTGAGAGTTTGAATGGGATGGAACGAGAGAGAGAGAGAGAATAAAATTTAGACTTTGTTTATCCTTATCCAAACATGAACTGGAAGTTCTTTTATGACTGGTGAGATATAGTCTAAGAAAAGCGTATTGAGCAAAATTTTAATTGAGGCATTTTCTGTGAAGTGAAAATTCTGAAACATCTCTGTGTATAATGCACTGCAGTAATCCAGACAAGGTATCAGTACTGATAACTTCTAATCTGCTTTATAAGTGAAGTTCCCTGGATTGTTTACAAAGTCAACAAACAAGTAAAACATTAAGAGTTATTAAAATCACGTTAAAAGAAAATTTAAAAATGGGACAGCAGCAACATATAGATACAAAACAGCACGGGAAGGATAGAAAACATACAGATTCCAGTAGTTCTGTGCACAGAAGGCATTTGAAATCAAACTATAGATATGTATTGGTCAGATCCACACTAAGTATCAAGACTAATTCTGAGTATCACCCTTTAAAAAGGATTCTGATGAAAACATGAAATGTGTTTCAAGGAAGACAGTCAGGATATCAGTTAGAGACCAGAAGCCCAGTCTTGGGAAGAGAGATAGCATGCTTAATTTTCTGAGTAGCAGGAGGTGGGGGTGGGGGGGTGGGAAGATAAAATATTAGAATTCTCAGTGTAGTAAAAACATACAAAACAAAGAAAAGCAAAGTTAGAAAATAAGAAATAGAAAAATAGGAAATGAGAAAAAAAACCAGTTATGCCTTCTGCTGTTCTTTCTAATTATCATCTTAAACTTTTCCCCAACTCCTTTGTCCCTTTTTAATCCCGAAATCCCAAAATCATCAGTTTGATTTTTTCTTCTTTCAACTAAAGGTCCATATAAGGTTTCCAGGATAAAATAGTCCTTCTCAAGTATTGAAACGGAAGCCACACAGGAGGAAGCCAAAACTTCTTAGTTGTCCCATAATGTTGTGCCTGAAGCAATCATTTTATGACAATCAAACCAATAATGAAGAAATTGTGATCTTCACTGGGTGTGTACAAGCAGAGACTGGACAGGCATCTCTCAGAGATGCTTTAATTTTGATCCTTGCACTGACATGGTGACTTCCTTAATCTCTTCCAACTCATGATTTTATAATTCTATTCTTCTAATAAGTCCCAAATCTTTGGGACTGTAACTCAGGAATTTTGGCTCAAGAATGCAATTCTAAACTAACAGTTACAGAAGGCTTACTTTGGAATTACTTTGCAACTTGTAGTAGCAAAATGGTGGTGGAGGAGTGTGTGTGGGGGACAGCTAGAACAGTACAACTGTGGCAGTCAAATGCCTCATCTTAATCCCACTGATGCTGCTTCAGTACAAATTGGTGATATAATATGCTGTATCAGTAGACCTTGACCATCTGACTAGCCTGTTAGCGTTCTCCCCTTGGGAGATACACAAGTAAGTTGACTGTTTGAACAATTCTCCTTTAGGTACTTAGAAGAATGACCTGCATCTGCTCTCCACTTTCCCTCTGATGTAATAGTGCCACAGTAGTGCAGATATGTGTTTCTTTCCCAATCATTAAAGCTTTCCCTTTCATATCTGGGCTCCTGAGAGAATGCCCTCTACTTTGTGACAAGTCCTTGTTCTGTTTTGAAACAGAGATGCTTTAGGCTGGATATGTGCACGCTCTTCCCCTCCTAGCAATTCTTCATCTTACATGGGCTTTGGGAACATGACAGATATTGACACTGGCTTGGGAGGCATGTATGCAGAAAAGCACAGTGGATGAGGACAAAGTTGAAGACACAGTGACTTCTGGAGGAAGCAATGGAGCCTCTTGCAAACATTTTCATAATGGTTTCAGCTGCAGAGGAGAGGCACACATTTGGGCACAGGAGCTGGTCAGGATATGCTACTACCAGAAGCTCAAAATACCCAGATCTGAACGTCATCTCAAGTGGCCTAAAGTAAGGTTCTTTTTTCTTTTTTTAATCTGTTCAATTTGTCCAGTTCTTGGAGACTGCCTGGACAAGTCCCTGCAGTTTTCTTGGCAAGGTTTTTCAGAAGTGGTTTGCCATTGCCTCCTTCCTGGGGCTGAGAGAAAGTGACTGGCCCAAGGTCACCCAGCTGGCTTTGTGCCTAAGGCAGGACTAGAACTCATGGTCTCCCAGTTTCTAGCCTGGTGCCTTAACCACTAGACCGAACTGGCTCTTGTAAAGTAAGGTAACCTCTTTTGAGGGAGATGGGCGGTGATGAAATTTGATAAATAAAGAAAATAAATAAATAAAGGTAGAGCTGTCCAAATTTCTATAAATTGCAAAGGTCTGAAACTCCAGCATATTTGCAGGTTGCCATTTAAGGGAAGGCATAATAAACATCTAAGGCAAAGGCACATGCCAACAATGTGCCTTTGCCTTACAGACTGAAATAAAAAAAGGCAGAGAGAGATTCCTTGCTCAGTCATAACCAGAGCAGTGCCAAACATTCTCCCCAGCGTTTTCATGACTCTCTAACTTCCCCTGCTCCATTAAATCTCAAGGAAAGACACTTGGAAGAATTTATCCCATGTTTTTCTGCTACAGTAAGCACCAGTGGGAATTCAGAAATTCTGGGTGATTGTCTTTTTCCCTAGGAGATGTCTGTAAAGCTAGCTTGCCCAAAATTTGCCTGAAACAGTCCCCCCACACCCCAGGTCTACACAAACTTGAGGATTGATCAGCCCTTTCTGCAAAATGTTGCTCAGAAACAACACTCTGCAGTCCCCTAACTTGATAACAGCCATGTCTGGGCTTATGATTAGAAGTGGGGCTTTGCCCCGTAGAAAAAGGCAGTCCATGTGTTTTCCATCCACCAAACTCAACTGCAGTCATTGAGGGAACTGAAGCAGGCCATTGCACCCATCACTCTGCAAAGTAGTCCTTCCTTTCCTACCTATCGTTTATGGGAATAAATATGTCCAGGGCATACCACTTCATGGAGCAAGTGGACATGACATGGTTGAATAGTCCTTCCCTGCAAACAGATAAAAACAACAACAATAATCTGTTCCTTGCCAACATATTAAAGGTCAGAAAGAATGGTATTTGTTTTGCAAATGATGAACAGCTCTGAGAGCCTTGGGTATGGCCTCCATTATTCCTACAAAAGTTGTCACTGAACTCTAATGTTCATTGTGGTGGAAGGATAAAATGATGAAGGGCATAGGAAAATAATTATGTTAATCGTGTTTTAATTCTCATCCAGTTGTCTTTGCTTGCTTTTATTTCCCCCCTCCTCAGCTGGGTCTGGTTTTGAGGGGTTGTCCCTTGGCATGCAACTAAAAGGTCAAGGTTTTAGTTCAAAATGCACATTTTTCTTCTGGGCTAGCCATCTCCCTGATTTGCTAGTTTTCTATATGTATGGAGGAAATGGATTTCATCAGATGCATCCTCAACTTTTGTCTACCGCTCTGCCACAAGTCAAACTCCATAGGCAGAATTAGGTCAAAATCATACTGGAGTGTGACAGAATGCAGCTATGAAAGAGGATATTGGAAACTTGAATATTGTATATACAAACTCCCTACTTCAAACCCATTTATAACAGGGAGGTAGGTCAATAGGTAAATAGTGAAAGTTTCAATATGCCTCGGTATTTTCCTCTCTCTGCTAGACATTTCAGCTCCTTGATGGATCAGGAGGGCAGTAAAACAGAAAACAATTCACTGGAACCAGCAGCTTCTGATGAAGTAGCTAATGGACTTTGTCAGACAACCTCTGCTTTCTTGCTTGCTACAAAAGAGCCACCTGTATTGCATCTTGAGCTCCATTCATTGTGTACTCCGCCAAGCTTTTGCTCTGAAAAAATAAACAAAAACAAAACAAGCAAAACAAAACAAAAAGCTTGCCTTTCCAGTGCTACTTCTACCACCCACAAGCCCTTTTCCCCCATCTCTCCCCCTTTCTTTCTCTCCTTTAAAAGGTGCAGCATTGTTACACTTGGCTGGCGATAACAGACTCAACTCCTTTGAAAGTAATGGAATTACATCGCCATCACAGTTCACTGGGCTGCCTCATTTTGGAAAAAAATCATCTTTCTTAATGTCTCAGCTGCAGCAAAAGCTCAGTGGTGGCTACTAACCTGCAAGATTACAGGAAATGCTGACCTAGGAGCAGAAAAGCTAGGTGAGCAGTCCATCCCAGCTCAAGAAGAGTTTATTGGGTTGGAGATGGTGGAATGGGCAAGAAGAAGATCCAGTCCAGCTTAGAGCTGTCCCTCGTTTAATACTTGCCAGTTAACCTCTGTCCCTTTCCAGACAGAGACACAACTTATGATAACTGAAATCAAGTGATAATTCCACATAGTTCTGTAAAAATTAACATTATGGAGGATTTTTCTGACTCCTTCCTGCTTCAACTTCCTTAGAAGTCCTCTAAGGACTTCCAGTCAAGTACATGGGATTGATGGGAAAGTAGTTGCAATTTTCTGGCTAGAAACTTAGGTTCTGGGGAAAAGAAATTAAAGGTGCCATTCTGCATCCTTTTATCCATCCTTTTATCCATCACCATTAGAGTTTTATTGATTCAGATTTCCATCTAGAGCTGTGTAGGGAGGGAGGGAGGAAATGAAATGAATATCTTATGCATTTTTTCCATAAACGTTCTAATTAAATCTGACAAAAGAAATTCTGCTTTTGAAATTTCTGTCAATGGGAAGGTATTTCAGATAATTTCTAACAAGTGCAGGATGCATTTATTGAACGATGAGGCAGCTGAGGAATGTGCTTGAATGTTCTATCTTTTATTGCAGAACCATTTCTCCAGCCTTCTGCTGCATCCCTGGCTGCCCATACATGCTTGCTTATTTATTTGTTAGAGTGGGGAATTCGAAAGGTAGATCATTCTGGGTGAATTGGGGTGGTGTTAGTGGAAAAGCAGGACAGTTACACTAGGATGAGAAAAGCTTGATAGGGAGATAGATGTTTTTAGATGGAAGGAGAAGGTAGTGTGGAAGGACACTGGAAGATGGGAGAGGGGTAGGATGCTATGTCAAAAAAAGAATGGAAGTGAGGAAGAGCAGATGTGATGAACTGGGCCCAGAGTTGACATGCAATGTAAGGTGGAACCTTTTTGTGCCTGGACAGTTGTGGAGATGAGAAAGAGGGAATGGAGTCAGATATGTTGTTGTTTTTTTTCCCCACAGAAGCGATGGCTATTGGGGTATGAGATAACAGTATGATGGCTGCCATTTTGGACTGAGTAGCTGTTGGAGATTCAGCAGAGCTATCAGGGTTGGCCTGCTGAAGAGAAGGGCACCCTCAAGGTGAAGAGTGCAGTAACTAGTGACAGGAGTGGAAGCCAAGAAGAGTAGAAGATGGGCAGCACATCTTAAGATAGGGGTTGAATTGAAGCTGGAGCACATAGGGTTTTGATGAAGGTTCTGGAAGGCTGAGCCAGCTGTGTTGCCTACTGATGACAGATGAAGGTCTGGGTGGATTGGATGGGGTGTGGGTTTTGCACTTGGACTTGGAGATCAGACTCCCTTGGTGGGAGATAGGGAACAAAGCAGAGGTAACCTCCAGAGTGAGAGAATGGGGGAGGACAATTTGCCTCAGGAAGTGACCTGCAAATTGCAGATCGTAGTAGAAAGGATGAGTGGGTGGCAGAAGCCAAATGGGATGGTAGAGTGGGGAGATGCTTGTCTATGATGCGGGGGGGGGGAGGAAATGGGGCAGAATATCACTAGTGATAGGAATAAAAAGATAGGGCAGGGGCAAAGAGCAGGCTGTTCTAAGAGAAAGGGGACCCCCACACTGGTGTAGGTCTTGTCTTCTAACCCAGGGGCCATTGAGGATGACCCAGAAGCTGCAGTTGCAGCTTGCAGTAGGAGGAAACCTGCTTCTCTAGAGTAAAAGCTTTAGACTTTGACATGATTTGGAACTGGTTATTTGAAATACTGTATTCTCACCTGTCTTCTGCCTACCTGGTTTGAAGATTTTTGACAAAGTCCCTATACTCTGAGACATTGAGACATTTATTTCATTTAGTTAATTTATATAGCCACCTTTTCAGAAATGACTCAGGACAACATACAAGTAAAAAACAACAACAACTAAAAGTAAACTATCATAAATATATAACAACAACAATAACAACAATAACAACAAAACTTTTGATGGGAATGTCAAAAAGGACTTTCTGAGTGGTTACTTTCACGGTTTGAATGAAACTCCCTGCCAAAGAAGCTGGAACTAACCCGATTTCTTTTGTCTACCTGCCAATAGGTAAAGCAGTGTTAATGTAGAGAGCATTGAATACAGCTGGTGTGTTTGTTTCCATTGATTCATTTTTAGGCTTCAATATGACTTCACTTTTATCTGTATTTTATTATTGCTGTCTTCCATGACTTCTGTTTTTGAGCAGAAAGATGAGCCATCAAATCAATAAATGGCATTCGGTTACAGACCTTGAGGTGGTTTGATCATTGTACTGCAGCTCCATATATATGGAGGATTCCATAGATTTAATGGTGCATTCCAAAAAGGCTGGAAACCTCTGATACTGAACCTGACCTCACAAACTCTATATGTCACTTCTATTTCCCAACTTGAGTTGCAAGAGATCCTCCTAGAAGCTACAGAGTGCTGTAGGTGTTAATGTTCAGTCTTGATGATGGCCCCTTTGAATTCTGTCCACCCTCTATTAAGATGGTACTGTGGCTCATTAGAACAAATAGCCTACTGCCTCTTGGAGCTGTCCATGGTCCTATAGACCCTGTTTTCAACCCAAATCTCTGTTGCTCGTCCTTCCTCTTCCTTCTCTGCTTTTGACTCAGTGGCCATCTTTTTCCTGCTTCTGATCAGCAATCATTTATGTGTCTCTGAGTATGACAGTGGGCTTAGAGAAAGGGAGGTAGTCCACAGATAGGGCACAGATTTGTCCCCTAGGTGTTTTTAATAAGGCTGGATAGAACCATTTGAGACCATTAAGAGCTGGGGTTATTTTGCATAGCAAATATTACAGTAGCTAGAATAATTACTTGAGTTGATATAAGCCAAAGGTGGGTCCAATAGTTCCTGTCCTAAATATAACTTTATGGCCTAGATGACCCTCACATGCCTAGTTGCTGCGTGCACATGTAAGCATATTAGCCTTAGGATGGGGGAAAGCTTTCTGAAGAATCACACCTGAAATCTGGTTCAATTCGTTCCACGCAAGGCAAAATTCAGTTCAGTTTCCATTCCTATTTGTTTGCATGATTAACCACTGTCCATGTTTCTGGATGTCTAAGCTGATTACAATGGATCTGTGTACCATTTTCTAAGTAGGCCGACTGATCGATTGATCAAGGGCAGATGGGATGTGACAGCAGAATATTATGGCAGACTTCTCATGGTGATGAATGGACCCACCTTGACACAAACTCCAAGGCTTTGCCTCTCAGTAATAAATCTCAGCTTGGAGTCATCTATCTCTGACCTGACGTATGGAATCAACAACTTGGGATACTGAAAATTTCATTGTCTTTATGAACATTTAAGTTGGCTCGGTGGCATAAATGCACACCTTCAGCTTTCAATCTCTTTAATAGTGGCAGGCTTCATATTATTACTTTTTTTTTCTTTTTTGGTAAGAGGTTGTGTCTCTGTGTGTGTGCATCTCCATCTCAGCCAGCTAGTGAGCAGTGAGATTTCTGCTTATTTAGAGGTTACACCATTTTAATGAGCTAGTCATCAGGGAAGGCTGAACACTGAAAATAGCATTTAAGGTTGAATTTAGTAAAGGTATGATGTAGCCAACATCCTAAAAGCAGATGCCAACAATAAGCACTCCTTGATATTGTCAAGTCAGGACTTGAGTGTCTTGGCTTTCATTGCACAGGCACAAAATCAAGTATCTAAAGCAACATTTTCCATCCAGGGAACTCTTTCATTTTTAGAAGTAGAGGGGAAAATTGAAAAATGTATCTAGCATTAGCTGAGAGGTCAACATCTTGAAGCCAAGTAGGGAGAGAGAGTGTAGGGATTGCAAAGAGAGATAGTGCTTAATTTTACATTGCATCCTGGCAATATTTTAACCCTATGGTGGCATTCTGGGATGATGCCTAGGACCACCACCCTAACTTGCAATGGCTTGAACTGTTCTTCAGATTTAGGCTGATTTTAATTCCCATGAGAGCCAGTTTGGTGTAGTGGGTAAGGCATCAGGCTAGAAACCGGGAGACCATGAGTTCTAGTTCCGCCTTGGGCACAAAGCCAGCTGGTGACTGTGGGCCAGTTCCTCTCTCTCAGCCCTAGGAAGGAAGCAATGGCAATCTGAAATCTTGCCAAGAAAACTGTGGGGACTTGTCCAGGCCACCAGGAGTCAACACTGACTTGAAGGCACCAGGAAAAAAAAATAGGCATAAAGAACCTCAAGTCCCTTCTTTTTAAAATGTTTTTAATGTTTCTTGTAAAAGTCTCCAATACATAGGAAGGGCATAAATGAGCACCCACCTTCTTCCATTTTGTTGGATCCTTACAAATGCCAGGGCTGGGGACTGGCAAGGGCTTTCATGGGTCAGCCTGCTCCAGGGCTTTTGTGGACCTGATGATTTCTAAGGAGATAAACTCTATGGAGAGAAAACCCATTTCTATGAATTTCTTTGCTCACAAATCTGGGGGATAATTTCAAAGGGCTATACAATTTGACAGTGGATAATGGCTGTTCAGAGGAAGATGTGTGGTGGGAAAACAGAATGCCACAATTAGCTCACTGTGCTCCCCAAATGCACTCAGTGATGCTCCTGTGCTAGAATATGGCAGACTTTGAAATTTAGAAATCTAGACTTCCTCCTCACTTATCCTGGACACTTAAAATCAGCTACACAATTCTGAATCATTACGATGTTATTTCTTCATCATAAATTATTGAGGGAGACAGGCTGGTAGCAAGAATAAATACTCCTTTGAACAAAAGATGCAACAGATGTTTCACCTTCAGAAACATCCATCTCAAAAGAGAATGCTAGTGTGGGCAAAAGAAAACTTCTGAGAAATGGCAAGATGGATTTTGGCCACTGAGTTGGTCCAAATCAATTTCCTCGTGTGGTTTGAGCAATGAGGTGGTTAAGAACAGAGCAAAATGAATGAGAAAGACCTGAAAGGCTTTAGAAAATGTGAGGTCAAAGCACTGAAAGAGTTTTGCAGATGTGGAAATAAAACCCACGTTGCAGTGAGGCAAAATGCTATAGATAGGTAACCTCTCCAATGTTGTATCTGGCATGTTGTTATTACTGGTTTTATTATTTGTGCCTTTGAGACAATGTGGACTCCTGGTGACTATCTAGATTAGTCCCTGCAGTTTGTCTGGCAAGATTTTCAGAAGTGGTGTGCCACTGCCTGGGCAAGGTGACCCAGCTTAGAAATCTGGTCTCCAAGTTTTTAGCCTGAACCACTACACCAAACTGGCTCCCACTGAGCATGATGGGCCTGAATATAGGGAAAACTTTTCCCAAAATTTTGGATTAACCTCATATATATCATGCCCCCCTACCCCTATTCTGTCTTTACTTGGCAATTACAAAAAATAAAAAGGAAGACAAATAACAAATAACAAAAGCAGTTACCAGGACAGGAGAAGTGTTAATTCCCTTCCTCCATCTCTGTAGTGGGAATGTGAGATGCCAGGAGAGCCAAGAAAATGTGATTTTTCCAAGGCCAGTGTGTGGTGAATGTTTTGCAGCATCTCATGTTACAGCGAGGCGCGCTAGAGACCATTTTCTTTCCAATGTTCTCCCGTGCAGTTTGCACACCCACCAGAATACCTGGGTGTGGAGCAGGAGATCAGAGTGAAAGGGGAAGGAGATCAAAGTGAAGGGAATTCAGCTGTAGGATGGGAACAGACAGACGCATTCTTCTAAGACTCTGACTTTAATCCACCGCAAATATTGAGCTTTCTGATATTCCCCTAAGAGTATTGTTAGTCCTAGTGAAAGCTCTGAAGTGTTTCTGATAAAGCATCTGGATCATGAGCTGTTTTATTTTTGACTGGTTACAAAGGAGAATGGAGCAAATGTGCAAAAACAAATTAGCAGTGTTGCAAGTGGATTCCCTTGGCCCATTGAAGTCCATTATTGAAAGCCAATCAGTGGGCAATGCATGATGATTTTTCCTCATTTATACATCAGCTATTAACTGCTGATAACCCTTTCTGCTTAGCTTCAGCTCTAAATGAGCGTGTGCAGGTGTTCATTTATAGATTATGCATGTTCAACATGTAACAACTGTGTTCAACTGTGAATAACCAAGGCAATGTCTGCTTGTAAGGGACACAAATCCATGCATTTATTCTCTGTAAGCTTTTGAGAGGCAGGTCACTGATTAGAGATTACTGATTTGGCACTGAAATACCTGCCATAGGTATTTCCAGAAAAGGGACTAACTAATAGTTCATGTTGGAATAGTGTGAAGATATTCTTCTCTTCTCTTCTCTTCTCCTCTCCTCTCCTCTTCTACTACTCTACTGTTATTATTCTATTCCATTCCATTCCATTCCATTCCATTCCATTCCATTCCATTCCATTCCATTCCATTCCATTCCATTCCACTCCACTCCACTCCACTCTCCATTCCATTCCACTCCACTCCACTCCACTCCACTCCACTCCACTCCACTCCATTCCATTCCATTCCATTCCATTCCATTCCATTCCATTCAGATCATAGCTATCCTTTATTTAAGGATGTTAATATAGAACTAATGGGATCTTGGATGAAGACTTCATGACATACGTACCTTCCTGAATTATGAAGCACTGCAAACCCATATTCATTCCTGCCTCATAGTTCCATCTTCTAAGATGCTGTCCTTTAGTTGTTATCAAGAAAAAAATGTTAATATAATTAACATATAATATTTATGATCAGCCTCTTTTGGCCATCTGCTTTCTACTTGTAAGGCAGTAGAACAGCTAACAGACCACTCCTCCCACACTTGGACTGTTTTAGATCTTCCATTGCTTGGATTTTTATTCTTTATTTTTATTTCTATTTATAGTATTTTATTGTATTTTATTATTCTGATGGTTTTAATCATTTGTTGTAAACTGCCCAGAGGCCTCTGACGGGAGGAGATGGGCAGGGATAAATTAGATAGATAGATAGATAGATAGATAGATAGATAGATAGATAGATAGATAGATAACACCTCAATATGAAGACCAATCCTTAAGATCTTCCAGAAATGAAGCAGCATATTTTAGGATTCTCCTATGCACTGGGATATGAAAATCTTTCAACAGTGACCAGATGTTACCAAGGGCAGTTTGAAAGCTGAAGTGGGCAAACCAGGTTCTTTCCAAAATTTCCAATCAAATATGCAAAGCCAAGAAGAAATTTGCTAGCATATTCTATCTATGAAGAAACAAGAAGACAGATTTCAGTGTTCTTGGTTTGGGTAAATTAGGATTTTAAGAGGTGAGGGGAAAGGGGTCTTGATCAAAGTGATGAAGAAAGTTCTCAAGGAGTAAACTTGAGAAAGTTGAGAATATGGTCTTAAGACATTTGAAGGTGTTGCTTGGATCAAGAATCTGGTCAATTTTTGAAGGTCTAGCTTGGAAAAATATCAGAAAAAACCTGGAGAAGGAGGCATGAACAATATTTTTCATAACTGGGAAGATTTCAGAATGTTTACATATATCTCTCAGGAAGTTATACAAGTGGTGGTTCCTCCAAAACATCTCTCTAGAAGTAAGAGGAAAATACACCCCTGGAAATACAAATGTGGGTGATAATGAGTGGGAATATGGTGATATTGACATAGATAGATGCCCACCAAGGAAGGATGGAAAAGAGAAACATATGGTTAAGTAGGAAAGGAAAGCAGATAAATTGGAATTGGAATGATCTCGGAAACCATCTGGGTTTCCACCATAACAACAAGAACAGCAACAGGATAGTTTTAGGGATCCCAGAAAATCCAATTTAAATAGAAAATCTACTTGCCTTGATAGGGCACTTTCCCATTTTAGATTTTCTTTTTCTTCTAAGGTAACACTAGAGAAGATCAAACACCTCTCTGAAAGAGTCCAGCATTACTAAAGGACCCTTAGCTTTTCAGAGATGAAAGGAACCTGGAAAAAAATTCCTTAGGCATCTTGTACATCAAAAAAAAAAAAAAAAAACTTCCCTCACTCCCCAGCCAGATTTCATTCCCGAGCAAAGGATGAAACTCACCCTGCCACCAGTTCCTCAGCTGATGAAATCCTAAATTCTGTATGCTCTACAAAACATTTGTGATAGTTTATTTTTTTTACATTCCCAGATGGAATATTCAGGAAATGGACTCAGACTGTTGATACTTTGGTACTTTGGTCAAATGTGGGAACTCCTTGATTTTCTGATCCTTGGTATCTCAATTCCTAGATTCCTACAAATCGCTATTTCAAATCAGCATGGAAACTGTGCCCTCCTTTTTTCTGTCTCTCAACCTCAGAACCTCAAGGAAGGGACTAAATATTTACATCTTGCCTAAGGATGAAAATGATTATTCTCTTCTCCTCACTTCTCCCCAGCTAGCTGTAACCTATTGCCATCAATAATAGAGGCGGATGTTTGCCAAGCATTACCATAACTTCAGCCAGTTTACCCATTCCTTGCTGAAAATGGATCCTGCTGGGCTATGGGGCCCCGATGGCTCATTTTTCCCCATTTAAGAAATTAAAAAGAGCAATTTTTTTAAAAAAAGATAAATATAGGAAAAACAGAACTCTTCCAGTGCAAACAACTGAATGCCTGTCTGATGGTTCTTTGGGGACAAGTTTTCACAAATGTCCAGGTAAAACACTACACCACAGTAAGCTGATGCAGTAAAGACTGCTTTGCTGTGGTGTTTACGATGAATATATGCGTAGCAGTGACAAAGACACGAGAGGGAGAAGCAAATTCAACAAGCCATGGCCAACCGCAAAGGCTGCATTCCCAAGTCAATTTTGGAATTTTTCCTAGTTAAACACTATAGGAGTAGAAGTGAGGCAGGCTCGGCCCATGCATAAATAAAGGAACGGTGCAGAAAAGACCCAACTCACACGGATGTTAGCTTTTGGATGCTGGTTCTAATTTTTTTTAATCAGGCGTTTTTGATCTATACCCCTGCACATAAGCCTGCTCTACCTCCCCCTCAAGTTAGTAACAGATATCTAGTGCAAGAATGTTTTTAATTGAAAACCATAAATTTGGCCTACTAAATCTACTAACGATTCATTTTAATTAGGAACCCAGCTGCTTCCTGAGATTTTGCAGTCTGGGTGTTAGAACTTCAAGCATACTTAAATGAGTCTCCAGCGAGCCGCTCCGGAGCTTTTCAGAAAAATCAGCATTTTCTCCCATTTGTTATGGAAGCCTATCCAAATGGAGTTGATTGGCAGACCTCTTGCCTCTTCCAAACGCGGTGCTTCTACAAAGCACGAGCAACGGTTCTCCTACGGCCGTTGGGATGGTGGAAAACTGACCAAGCTTTGAGGAGACTTCAATGCTTTGATAAATGTGCCAAGCGAGATTTGGGTTTCTCGCTCTTTCCTTCAATTTCCTGACAGGCTGAATGAGAAAATGAAAGAAATGTGACTGGATACGCAGGGCTTAACCTCTGCGCCCCCTAGTGGTTTGTCAGAGAAATGGCAACCTTTAACACGTTCTTGCAGATAAGAACAGCCCGTAGTTTGAAAGCACAGAAGGAAACGCTCAGTTCCAAAATGATCCTTGGACTATGCGCGACATTTGGAAGTAGAAAGGCTGAGTCTTGGGATACAATTATGCCTTTTTGTCTATTTCTGTGTGTGCGTCTCTCTCTCTCTTTCTCTTTCTTATGCACACTCTCTCATTCACTGACCTGCAGGCAAACATACATACTTAACATATTGTTTAAATTTAGATTGTAAGACTCTACAGTCCCTATTAGGTACAGCAGGGATCTGCTTTATGTTACCCTGCGAAGTGCCTTGTATGCAGATGATTCACTAATAAGAAAAGGAAGGAAGGAAGGAAAGGTTTTGGATACACTTTCCAACCCACATGGTTACAAACTACAAGCAAAGATAATTGCTTGGAAATGCATATTGACAGCTCTGCTAAAATGGCATATATATCTCAGCGGGTGACACAATCCCACACTATGGTGACCCAGGAGATCAGGAGGATGCCAGGCTTGATTCACATTGTGCAAACTCTCCCACTCACCTACACGTGTGCAACATCACAATGTGTGTACCCAAGAGGCAGCGCTTGAGTCTTGATGGTGCAAAGTTCGTTTTCTCTCCCCATCCCTCCTCGAGCCCTGTCTTCCAGGCAATCTTTTCCTTGCTCAAGTAATTCTACTGCCGTGTTGTCATATACCTGTGGAAAAAGACTGCAATTCCCCAAATACAGGTAGTCCTCGACTTACAACCACAATGGGGACTGGAACTCCTGTCGCTAAGCAAGGGGATCATTAAGTGAGTCACGCCTGATTCTACGATCTTTTTTGCCATGGTTGTTAAGAAAATCATGTGGTTGTTAAGCAAATCCAGCTTCCCCCATTGACTTTGCTTGTCAGAAGCTGGCTGGGAAGGTCACAAATGGCAATCACATCACCCTGGGACACTGCAACTGTCATAAATACATGCCATTTGTCAAGCCCCTGAAATTTGATCATGCAACCACAGGGATGCTATAATAGTCATAAGTGCAAGGACTGGTCGCAAGTCACTTTTCCCAGCACTGTCGTAACTTGTCACTAAACAAATGGTCGTAAGTCGAGGACTACCTGTAATACTCCTGCAGTTCTTTTTTCGTTTTGCCAGTTCTACCAATTTAATGAAACAGAATTTCCTTTGGGAACTCCTTCAGAGGAGCAGAGAAATTCTGAGTGGAGTGTGAGGGATGAGCTGATCAAGGTCTGTGCATGAGAAAGAATGTCCTGTTTTTCATTATACAGTCATGCCTCTGGATTTTTGCAGAGTCTCTGGATTTTAACACTTCCAGGGGAAGAGATCAAGAAGGAACACTTCTGGGTGCTTTTTCAGTAGTGATGTCATCACCAAGAAGGAGTCTTGCCTTTAAGAAAGGGTTGAAAGGAGAAATTTAGAGAAATTTGGTGAAGAAGTTCAACAGGCTAACTTGCTCAGCCTGAAACATAATCTTGCAGTGAGAGCAGATTTTTCTTTCACCTCCACCATTAGTGACTTAGGCCTTTGAAAATATCAACTTGGTTTCCATTTTTAAATTTGGCACCCTGATTTGCCTTTCCCAGGATAGCTAACAGATAAGTACATCATATTCCTTGCTTTTTGCTCTTATGCCAATTTTCTATTAGAGGTAGTCCTCGACTTACAAACGTTTGTTTAACGACAGTCCAAAGTTATGACAGCCTCGGAATGGGTGCTTTACAGCCTGTAAAGCACTTCTGAGGGTCACAAAACATCATACCATGTGGTCACATGATCCCATTTCAGGCACTTGGCAACTGGCTTGCATATGTGACTGGTCGCAGCATCCTGTGGCCATGTCATTGTGTTTTGTGACTTTTTTTTGCCATTTTCTGGCAAAAAATCCTATTGGGGAAGCTGGATTCACTTAACGACTGCCGTAAAATGGTTGTAAAATTGGGTCTGGTCATGTGGTGACTTGACTTACAACTGCAATGACTTACAATAGAAATTCCAGTCCCAATTGTGGTCATAAGTCAAGGACTATCTGTACATTTCTTGGCTTAAAAGGATACTATTATACATGTAAAATAATTATGGTTAGCTGTTAAGGAGGAGGAACCTGTCAAGAACATGCATCTCAGTTTGAACCCCAGAAGCCCTTGAGCTCTTCACCCAACCTTGATCATATGAGGAGAATATACATAGACATTTATTTCTTTAACCAATTTACATGGCCACTCATGTAAATCACTGTTGTGTACATCTAACAGATTAAAACAGATAAACAAAACAAAAAGCAGAGCCAAACAATAAAAACAACAAGAACCTGATGCATCTGAGACCAACCCCCATCATTCTCCTAAACCAGGGTTTCCTAAACTGTGAGGTGTTAATAATAATGTAAAGTGTTGATTAGTTCTGATTAACCTATCACAATCTTCCAAAAACATTACTTCACCTGTGTCCAGCCAGAATTCTCCAGATGCCCAATTGGAAATGGTTAACTTACTGTACAAATAAAGTGTCCTATCAACCTTGACTCTTGGTGATTCCATGAGGGTGTCCTTGTTACTTTCTTGAAACCAGTGGTCTTACTGCTGCCTCCTTGGTATTTTTTCAGCTAATAAGTTTAGCCTTACCAGCATGCAATTTCCTGGTGGTCTGCCATCCAAGCACTAGCCAGGTGTTATAAGGCTGTCAAACAAATTACTGGAACTGATGATGCCTGTGATTGGACAGATGGGTGAATGACCAGTAGATGAGATGGCTTCAATCAAATTCTTAGAGGATAGAACTGTCAGTGGCTGTATAGCCTCCCAAGAAGAAAAGGCAGCTTGTCTTAAATGCCAGCTGCAGGGTGGTAATTGTGAAAGAAGGCTTGAGAGCTTCTGGGATGCATCTGAGCAGCAGTTGCCTGACACCGACAGCAGGACTAGGTGGACCTAATTGGGCAGGACTTGGAAGGCTTTTATTCTCTCTCCACTGGTAGAAATGATGGCATGATGGATTGGAAGATCAGTTATGCTCATCCTTGGCAAAAACTGGCAACTAGTTTGCAAAGAACCAGGGAAGGCCCCAACTCACTGGGCTGCCAGAAGATGGCCCTATTGCAATGCTGAAAATATCCTCCCATTTCCCAAGGGCTTTTCACAGTCCAGGAAGAGAGGGAAGGTCAGCCCACCCTGATAGATAGGCAGATGGGACTGTGTTTTTCCAAAAAGCAGGAGTAGAAATAGACATCTGAAATCTCCTTTTTCAACTTATGTTGCATCATTCCAAAACAAGTTGAAAAGCAGTGCACCCCTTCTAATCATTCAATTCATATGATTATACTTTGGGATGTAGCATAATTTCAGGTACAATGGGAAAACAAGAAAAGGACATACATAACAGTCCCCGCCCCCCTTTTTTTTGTCTGCCACTGCTACAATTTTTCTGCAGTTTTCCATCCATCCCAGATCTTTTTCTGCCCACCACCCCTATCACCCCCCTCCCCCAGCCTGCCTGATATTGTTTCTCTCCCTCAAAGTTTTGGAAAAACTTCATCTTAGGAGTAAAGACCAATATCCCATCTTCAAGGGAGGCAATTGGAAAATGGAAAATGATGGCAGGCAAATAAGCAAACAGAATGCGACATTAACTCTATTGTCCCCTGTGGCTGAACAAGATACTTACAACCATAGAGTTGCTACCGACAAAATCATTGATAGATGCTGGGCTAAGACTAAAGATCTAGTGGGATCTCACGACAGCTGATATTCTTCTAAGAAAAAAAATATATAGTGAACAAGAATCTCCTGTGGTCACTGCATTTGGAAAGACAGTGGTTCAGAACAGAAAAAGGAGTAACTGCACATCTGATGAACCTAACCATTAAAGATATTACAAGAATGGCAGAACCGGAAGAATTTATAGCAAGAATGAAACTAGGAGGTTGAAGCACTAATGACAGCAGACAACACCAGCTTATCACTTAAGGGTGAAGGAGACGTGGAGGAGTTCATTGGTAAAATAAAATGGAAAGTGACAAATCTGGGTTACAAAAGAAGAGAAGAAGTCAAAGGAAAACAATGTTTTTTTCCAGTAGTAAAGCTTGATGCTGAGAAAGAGTGAAAGAAAGAAGGTAGACATCTACCAAATACGGCTTTGGAAAAGGTCACTGAGAAGGCCATGGATGGTAAGAAGTTCCTTCGTTAGGATACCTAGATCAAATAAAGGTAGTTTGATCAATAAGGAGAAACTCACATTCTATGGACAAGTAATGTGAATGGATGATGGACTAGAAAATATGTTTATGCTTGGTAAGATAGAGGAAGCCAGCAGGAAAGGTAAGGCTGATGGACAGGTTCAAAGAGATCGATGACCTTGGAACAGCTCCAAGTTACTTCTTGAGATTGATCAAGATGATGGGCATTTGTTCATGCAGTCACGGGAGTTGAACCCAACTTGATGGCACATAACTATGTTATTTTTATGTCTGCTTGGTATACATACATCCTGTTAAGTTTCATAAAAGAATTTTAAAGAAGGAAAAAGAGAGAGAGGGAGGGAGGGAATGAATGAATTTCTATGTATTTTTTTCTGAAAATACACAAGTACACAAGTAAAGCTTGCTTTGGATCAGTCTTGACTCCTGGTAAGACACTGCTCCCTGAAACATACGATTCTCCTAAAGACAAGATTCTCCTAAAATACAAATACGACTTTATCTAAAATTTAAGTCTAGGTGGTACACTAGAGAGTGAGAAAACAGCTGCCACTGGGTGCTTCAGCAGCTTGAAGAACTGCAACACATTGGCTACAGTACTTCTAGGGGGAACATCACCTCTACCCCTTCTTGCGGGATAATCCTATGGAACTGGAACTGTTCTTCCAGGGTCGCAGTATTTCAATCAAACAGAGAACTTCATTTTTTCCCCAGTTAGTTTTCATTCACTCTGATGAAATGGAATTGGCTCATTTTTCCCCCAAGGAGAAGGGAATTTCACTGAAATTCTTCTGGGTTGAGGATTAAGCCCTTCTATTTTTATACTCAAGTGGTGTCCTGAAGGATCTTTCCATCTTCCCATATTTCCTTCAGTCCCAAGATGAAACTCCACCCAGCAAGGTTTTTGCAGTGCTGTTAATGGCTGTATTATTTCCCCATTCCCAGGAGAAATCCAGACAAATACTCCACCCAATTTCTTTGCCTGCAAATTAGGGGGAAATTTTCAAGATGGTCACATATGGGCAGCTATAATTTCAGGGTGAGCTGAGAAGTAAACTGCATGTGGGAGTCATAGGAGACCTGGATAGGATAGCTTTGTCATGGTTAAATCTTGGAATATTGGTTCAAAAACATTTTGGAATTTCTCTCTCTGCTAGTCAAGAAGCTAGAAGATTGTGAGCTCTAGTCCCACCTAAGCACGAAGGTGACCTTGGGCCAGTCACTTTCTCTCAGCCCTAGGAAGGAGGCAATGGCAAACCACTTCCGAAAACCTTGCCAAGAAAACTACAGGGACTTGTCCAGGCAGTTGTCAGGAGTCAAGAGTGACTTGAAGGAGTCAAAAGTGACACATGTACACATATCAATTGGAATTTTGCAAGGGAAAGCAATCTGCATTCATACTATTCATTCTGCCAGTTCTTTCTAACACAAGTGACCTGGCTTGAGGTTTCTACCATAGTTAGGGTTCAGGGAATTGGACGGAAGAGAGGGTGAAGAGTTTTCTAAGTATTGTTGTAGATCTTTAATGGAAGTATTTAAAAATAAACCAAAGAGCATCCTTTCTGGGAAAATGAAAGCAATGGAAAGAAGACAAAAATGTCCCCTTGTCTCTTGAAATCAGCAGAAAGAAACTGAAATTTACTTTTCTCCAAACACCTCTTGAAGAAAATGGAAAAACAGGGAAAGAAAAAATGGAACAATGGTTGCAGTCCTTTTTTTTTGGGGGGGGGGTCATTTAATCTGGGAGTAAGCTCCATTAATGTTCAGGGGCTTACTTTGAAAAGGTCCTCCTCGATTTTAGTGGGAAAGGGAGGGAAGAAAGAAGAAAGAGAGGGAGGGAGGGAGGATTTGACACTCTTGGCATTTTGTAAACAGCCTGCACAAACCTGTTCCTTAAAATTGCCAGCACCAGCTGAAATGTGCTCAAATTTCTGGTAAATTGAGCAAGCAAAGTGAAGATCTGGAATGCACTTGGATTAAATACCCACCTGCCCCCTCAAACTACTGGTGGCCAGCTCTTTTTTAGCAGGATACTTCATTTGACCTTGGGACCTGGAGGGAGTTAGGGAACTCTGTCTGATTTTATTCTTCAATGAAGTTTGCATGCTTGTATGTGAGCCCTATTTTGTGTGCAAATGGTGGACATGGAGGGGGAAAATAACATTAAAGGGACAGAAGTTGAACCATGTAGAATAGATTTACTCCCACCCCCCATCTTAAAAGGTATTAATTGTGGGGGGGGGTATTTACCAGAGCAGATTTAGGAATTAACTAATTATTCGTTCTCAACCTTTTCAACATTGCTGGTTTAAATGGATCAAAGTAAGTATGTGGATATATCTCTAGAGAAAACACACACACACACACACACACACACACATATATATGGATATCTGTGTGTCTTCTTCCAGGACTTTTCAACTTTCCACTCTTCCCACCACTTCCCGCTTAAGCCTTAGAGTTCTCAGGTAGTCCCAGTGTACTTCTGTCTCATCCTGCTTAATATTGATGTAATTGAGGATTGAAACAAAGCCTCTAGGGGTATCCAAAAATCAGAAAGAGTCTGGTAGCACCTTTTCCAACTTAACAAATATTATTTAAAGGTATAAGCTTTCATGAACATCAGCTCACTTCATCAGGCACTACTCCATACATCTGAGCAAATGAGCTGTAGCTCATGAAAGCTTCTGCCTTTGAATAAAATTTGATAGTTGGAAAAAATGTTACCAGACTCCTGATTCTTAGCTATCATACACTAACCTGCTTCTCTTCCTACAATGCCTCCAAGGGCAATTCATGAAATATATTTATTTTGTTTTCTTTGGTCTACTCTAAAGGCAGAATGATTTAGAAAAAGAAGCATAGAAGTTACGTGTTCTCAGAAACACCAAATCAATACATTCTGTGCAGGGAGAGGTGAGAAATGTGCTTCCTTCCATTTTAATAGAACCCAATTCGTACTTTTTAAATTATACACCATTCAGAATTCATATGTGACAAAACTGAAGGTTTCTAAATTTTGCAGTGCAAGTCATAACTCCAAAATGACATTAAAATGTGTAAATAAAAGCGACAACAGAACACATTCTGCATACAAATGTTCATGCCTACTTAAAAAATAACCCTGAGTGAATTGGGATAGAACAAGCTTGAGAAAAGGGAAACTGAGCAAAAACCAACGTCCAGATTTGCTCAAATCTAACTTTGTGCAGAAATTAGAGTAGAACACTTTACATGAAACAGTATTCAGGAATGTTGCATTCTACAATGATGGTGCTGAATATAAAGTAGAATTAGTCTGGAAGTCTTCAGATAAAGGCCGGACAGACATCTGTCAGACATGGTCCAATGGATCCTCTACTGAACAGAGGGCTGGACTAGATAAATTTTTAACTCTGTGATTCTGTGGACTTCCATCAAATGTCTGTTAGTCTTCATGTTACTCAGATCTTTTAATCTATCTTGGCTAGCACAGATTGCGAATAGTATGGGTACAACCAAACCACATCATAGACACTTCAATCCTAAAGTCACCTGGCACTTAGCCAAGCCTGGATGCAAGGATCCAAGGAGATCATAGAATGCTTTTCATCCACCTCACATCCTGGGATCCTCTGTTGATGAGATCTGATCACCAGGAAGCTAGAAGTGCCTTTTACTTTACCATTCTATCATTGCTTACAATCTAACCATCATTCCATTATCTCATCTCTCTCTGCAACCAGGATCTGCTTGAATCGAAAGGATATTCATCTGCATTTCCAGTGTATCCTGAATTCCTTAATTTTGAACTTGCTTTTATTCTGAACTGTAAAAAAATACGGGAGTTAATGTTCTCTGAAAAAGGGGATGTGAGATTTCAGATCTATAATCTCACAAGATCAGAACAGAAAGTGACCTCTTTCCTGGAGACTGAACTTCTGGAAGAAAGATGCCATCAGTATGACAGATAATCCTGGAAGTTTGCCTATACAACCTTAAGGACTAGAAACATAATTGGGATAAAAGAAAGAAAGGAAAACATTAGAAATTGAGCTATTTCAAGATTTTGGAACTGATTATTTATATTGCATCCAATGCTTACCTGGGATGACTTTAGAGTCTTGGAAGGCTCCAAGCCATTAAAGGAGTTGGTAGCATCTAAATACAAGCAAACAAAGGCACATGTGCATGTGTGTGTGCATGTATACACACACACATACACACACACACACAAAGAGAGAGCGAGCGCTGCTTGACCTTACACCGCTACTTCAAAATTCTTTCTTGTCTGAGAAGCAGCATTAATTACTACATGGCTGGCTTTGTTGCAACAATCTGATGAACATTCCTGGTGTTTCTGACTCCCTGACCTCTATCTGCCACTGTAGAAGTAAACATTTCACTGGTTATCTGGGAAGGCAAAAAGGGATTTGAATGATGGCTGCATAACACAGAACAAAACCAATTTCAGAATTGGGAAAAGATCTGGGGCTTTTAAGTTTCAACTGTTTTATGAGAACACACAGGTCTTGAGAAATGTCAGATACACAGTGCCTCTTATGAATTAAGAATGAATGTACAGTTAATTCATCCAAAAATATTGTTTTGTGTTTATTGGACCCCTCAAATAATATTTAAAGAGGGTTGGACTTCAGAGTTGCTGTGCAAAATTTGAGGGCTCATTAACTCATATGATTTGGTCTTGTCCAGCCATAGCTCTGTCTTGGTTTCAAATTAAAGCATATGCTAATACAATTTGGGAGATAGCAGTGAGGACTGAAAGTTGCCTAAAACCTTTAGTGGGCAAAGTTTGGGCAGATAGAATGATGATGGTGACCGTGATGGTGATCAGAATGTCGATGGCAGCTTTAATGAACAAAATCAGTGACATCAGGGTGTCATGCAGATTGGAAAGGCTGACATTTCCACAGTGGACTTGATGGTGAAGAGGAGATTCTATAGTTTTTAGATATATTAACTCTTTCCAAGGCTTTACACTATTCTTTTCTTCCTGCCTCCAAATAGCAAGAATTTCAGCAGCAGCATTTCAAAGGGGTGGGGCTTGAAGGGTGATAGCTCAGGAGTTGCATGTGACAAGTTGACTTCTCCTGCTTGGAATGCCCCTGCCCCCAAGTCCTTGGATAAACAAAACAAAACTATGACCCCCAATCATGAGGTTTTCCACAGGAGCTCCTTGTGGAAATAATTATGCAGAAGAGAAATTGGTTTGTTCCTTCTTTTGGCAGATGCAGTGAAAGGGCTGTTTTTTTGGCACAAGAAGGCAGAGCTCTGGTTTTGAGCAGCCACTGACAATTCCTGGCATATGGCAAGAGAGGACATGTCTGCCTTTCCCATCAGGTAGGCCCTGTCTTCTTGACTATAGCAATGATCGATGCCATGGCTGGAAAGGGTAGAGTTCTGGGAAAGGAGCCAGCAAACCAGCCAATGCAAGTAAACAGGGTCAGTCTGGACAAGGACTCTGGGTGAGACAGGCAGATGAACTTCAGTGTGCTAACAGGAAAAGTGCTTTCTTAATAGATCATCAAAACACCGATCCATTTGCATATCTGGCTGCAGAAGCTGCCTTGAAAGCTTGTCGAGGGCTTTGGAAACTGAGGTGGGAGCTATTCCAGGTTCCACAACTTCAAACTTTAATTTGTTTTGCAGCCAACTGGGAGGTGGGAAATGTAAGAACTTGTTGGCACCTTACATGAAGTCGAGGAATTGAAAGGGGATTAGGTTTAGCCAGAGACAGAACCTTAAAAGAACCCTACTGGATCAGTGCAAGGCCCATCTTAGTTCAGCATTTTCTTTCTCATGGTGGCCAACCAGATGTTTCTGGGGTCTTCTCAAGCAGGAGATGGAGAGATGTCCCTGTCTTACCAATGTGATATTGCACTAGGACCAGAAAGACTCAGCTTCAAACCAACTCAGTTAATTGTGTGACTTTGTGCAGGTCACTCTGTCTCAGCCCAGTGGGCCCCACAAATCATTCTAGGGATAAGCCTGGTAGAAATGAAAAATGTAAATCTAAATTATTGTTGTGATTGCTGCTGCTGCTGCTGCTGCTGTTATTTTGCATACAAAACACACTAGAATTGCAGATGGATCTTAGTACCACTGGAAATGACCCAATAAAAAGATACACAACTAGAGAGACAATGTGGCAGAGGAACAAGTTGGTTCTGAGGTTCAAGTCCACTTTAAGCCATGGAAATTCACTGGGTGACTTTGGGCCAGTCAATCTCTTAATCCAAACTTCCTTATAGGATTGTTGCTGGGGAGGGGGAAAGAAGTGGAACATGTGCAGTGGATTCCACCTTGAGCTCCTGAGTGAAAGGCAAGTTGTAAATCTAATCAATTAACAATCAATCAATTCCACACAACGGTGGCAGGAGGAGGACATCGGGAGGAGGAAGATAGGCACTACATCTGTCTCTGAGATCTGTCTCACTAGCTAGGTGAGATAGGTAATAAGGCAGCATTTGTCATGCTCGACCTGCATGCTGGCTGGGGAATTCTGGGAGTTGAAGTCCACACATCTTAAAGTTGCTGCGAATGAAAGGCTCCCTTGCTTTGCTTCAACAAGGCACTTCATGACATGGAAGCAACGCAATTAACTTCATCAAGGAAAGAAAGTGTAGTCTATCTTATCAAGCTGCTTCATATGCCCTTGAAGCCTTCTCTGATAGTTTTAATAGTTGGAAGAGATTTCTGGTCCCTACAACTGTTGCATGAGGTCTCCAAGTGAAGTGAAGCCTTTTCTTCACAGCCTTACTAACTACCCTTAGAAACCACATTCAAAATGACTTTGATAGGTTAGAGAAGTGGGCTGACAAGGACATTGTGAAATTGAATGCAAAGTTTGTCATTTAAGAAAAAGAAATGAAATGTGCATGTGCTGTATAAAGATATCTGGCTTGATAATAATATGCATCAAAATGATCTTGGAAAGGTATTTGACCACAAAGTCCATATGAGACAGCAGAAATGGGCCTGAAAAGGGCAAAATACATTTTAGGCTGCATCAGCTGAAGTATAGTTTCTTGATTAGGGGAAGTAATTGGTGAAACCCAAAGCAAAATATAGGATCTTTGAGTGCTATGTCTGGTGTTGGCCCCACTCTTTCAGAAAGATTCGGAGAAAATAGAACCCTTCAAATATCTGAAGGTGTCAGACAGATGAAAGAACAGACTTGTTCTCCATTGTCCCAGAGGGAAGGATCAAAACCAAGGGGTCAAGATCACAATAAATGAGGTTCAGGCTAGTCTTCAGAAAGAACAGCCTGACTATACAAGCTGTAAGTCAGCAGAACCAGCTGCCACAGGAAGTAATGAGTTCTCCAGTGGAAGCTGGGTGATCATCTGTCAGAGATGCTCTAGTGGATTCTCCAGTGAGCAAAGGGTTGGACTAGATGACCTTTCTTGTATCTTCCAACTCTGGGATTCCAAAAGATGTAAAGAAAGGCAACAAGGATGATAAGTGGCTGGAAAGTTTGTCTTAGGAGGAGAGACCAAAGGAACTGGGTGTGCTTAGCTCTGAGAAAATATAATGGGGGGAAGGGGATATGATAACCCTTTTCAAGTCCGGAAGGGGTGTCACACAGAAAAAGGCCAAGACCTGTTTCCTGTTATATCAGAGGATGATACAGAATAAAAGCCTTTAATTGCTGGAAGGACAGATTCTAGCTGAAGGTTAAAAAAACAAACAAATAAAGAAATCCCAACAGTAAAACAGTGGAAGCACTTAACGAAGGTGGACTTTCCTTCACTAGCACAGACCCGTGAAACCTAAATAAAGACCTAAATGAAGTACAAATGACTTTTTGTACTTTTTTTCTGGAAAGAAGGCAATTACAAAAGACACCACGATTCTGCCAATGAGATGCAGGACAAATGTGGGTCAATGACTGGCCACTGTTGCCTTAACAAGAAGCTTCTCCTGAGCTTTCAAAGCTGTTTTCTTTTTCCTTTGTGGCAGGATGATTCCCATTTGAAAAGGAGAAGGGAGAACATGTGGACAACCAGGAAAAGAGGCCACTTAGAGAAAGCAAGCATTCAAGTCTAGAAAAAGTCCTACCTTCATGCTCCCTTCTCCACTGTAGCCATTTCTAGGTGCCAGTCTGAGAATATTGAAGACCTCTAAGAAGGAACAACAAAACATAACATTTTTTTCCCACTCATGTTGGGCCAGCATCTGCTCTGAGTTTCTTAAAACTTTTCTTCCCTTGTGAGGAGACATTTATTTCTCAAGGTGCTTGAGAATTTCATTGAAATGTCTCTTGGTGGTGATTTCAGGCTCGTTTTACTGCTCAGAGTGGCAAAGTGTGGCACAGTTCTTGTGTGGGGAGACATTTTTTCCCCCACCATTCTGCAGCCTCCTTAAAAAGTCCCTGGGGAGATTTCTTAAAATGTCTGCTGCTGGGATTTAATGGGAGTGTGGGAAGCCAGGCTGGTTAAAAATGGTTGGCGAGGTGATTGTGCAATGGAAGGACAGGCCATTCACCCAAACCCATCACACACCACAGTCCAGTGATCCACAGCAATAGACTCTTCTCCTTTGGAAAAAAATTTCAAAAGCAAATTCTTTTTCCTCCAACCAAATGACATCAAGCAGGAAAAAGAAGAGAGAGAGAGAAAAAAAGAGATGGAATTATATCTATCTATGGCATTGAAACCTCAAACCAGTGCAATCCATCCTGGTGTGCAAAGAACCTTCCTGGTTTCCTCACCAAAACAGATCATGGCTTGCTCAGTTTGCTGTCTCAGATTCTCCCCTAAGAAAGGTCCATCCAATATCAACCAAACTCATTCTGCCCTCCCCACCTTTGCTTTCCCCTGCCTGGATAAAAGCTGAGCTAGCTCAGATCTTCCACTTCAGGAACTGATGCAGCAAACACCAGTCTGGTGCTTGGAAGCTAACAAATTTGCTGTGTCACAACTGATAATCAATTCAAGTAAAAGAATGTCCAAATCAATTGAGCTTTAGCGAGGGCAAACTGACTGGACACTGTTAGGCTCCCAGCAAAAAAGTAGGCCAAGCTTGATAAATTTGCCCTTATTATGGCTATTGATGTTTAAATTTCTTCAGGGACCCAGCTACATGGGTGCCTGGTGGTGACAGAGGTAGAGTGACCTCCTTCGATTCTTAATCTACACCTGTTAGTCGGCTCCCCAGTTGCTTGTGAGTGTACTCCTGCTTAAAGGTTAACAAAAAAGAAAAACAGACCACATTTATGTGGCAGAGCTACAGATCAATGCAGAGTAAATAACCTTCTCCATCTTATTTCCCCTAAGCATTATTGATCCTAGTTCTTTGTTCTTTGTCATGTTTCTGTCTTCTAATCCTGGGAGACAATAAACAATCGCCTCATATTGGACATGTTAACTGGTGCGTTATGACAGCTACCATTTTGTCACTCAATGTAGCACTTGCTCTATTAAAAAAAAAAAAAAAGTATTACTTCAAGTCTTTGTGAGATATTTGCTCTCCAAACTGAATCCCCAGAGCTTAGCATGATGGGGATGATTTCTTTCAATTAATTTCTTTTTCAATAAATAAATAAAAAAATAAAAAAATACAGATTTAAAAAACAAGGGCCCAAGATGGCTTGCAATGTTCTTTTTTCCAAATAATAAAGAAAGATACACCACAAAAACACAAGGGATAAAAGAGCATGAGAAGAAATAGAAATGGCAATAAAATAATAAAATTGGGAGATTTTAAGGAAGCAAAATTCTAGTAAGATGAAAGAATTGTCACGGCTTCACAGAAGGCCAAGAGAAAGACAACAGATAAGGTTTCTGTGGGATGAAATTCCATAATTTTGTAAGAGCCTATCTATAAACTATTATTGGGGGCTTGATTTGCCTGTTCCCTACTCCCAGATATTTTATGCGGATTATTGACCTGCCCCCCAACACCCCACCTCATCCATCTTAAAGGGCTGGGCAGACTTCATCATCCCGAAATAATAATAATAATAATAATAATAATAATAATAATAATAATAATAATAATAATATCCTGAGTTCCATCTATTAGAGACCATTCCCAAGGGCACATAGTTACAATCAAAGACTTCAAAATGCTTAAACTGTTTGGAGTTCCAGAATTCAAGAGAAATCACAGTCCTAACACAAACACAAATATTCCTGGGTACCATAAAGCCATAAGAAGGATGTGGCCAAATTATGCCAAAGAACCATCTAGCCCAGTATACTGAGTCAAACAGCGGACAATCAGATGCATTTGAGAAGCTCGTAAGCAGAATACAAAAATGATAATGTTCTTCTACTATTGTTCACCAACAACTTGTACTGAGATATATTTCCTTGGATTATGGAGGTAATGGATAGGTAAATACCAAGCCAAGTAACCACTGATGGCCTTCTTCTCCATAAGCTTGTCTTGTCTCCTTCTCAAAAGGTTTCCATTGAATTGAGTTCAACTCCTGGTGACTTCATGGACTTATCCCCAAAGTTCCTTGACAATAGTACAGGAATGCTTTGCCATTGCCTTCTTCCAGAAAGCTTTTTTTTTTTTCAGGGTCTAGCCTTTATCGTGTAATTTCCTGGTGAGCTCTTATTCAACTGCTAATTGGACCAGACTGCTTAGTTTCCAAACCCAGAGAAGCTTAGCCAGATGCCATCCCCTTTTAAAACCATCTAAATTGTCACCCCTTATTGTCTAGTTCCATGGTGCTATGGTCAAAAATATATATTCTTTTATTTCTCCTGAATCCCCAGATAAACTGGCTTTGTTTAATCTGTCCATTTGTCAGTTTTAGGTCCACAATCTCCTCCAATATGATGGACTCACCTTTCCTTTTCAAATTTCCCACTGTGCAATGAAGGACACAGCGTAATATTATTTTGGGGCAGCTTTGTGGCAAATGTAAATCACAGGCAGCTTTCTGAGCCAGCTACTTCATGTCCAGTTTATTCATGTTCACAGCAGTGCAAAAAAGATAGAACAAATAAATAAATAAATACTTGCATGCATTTATCTTTGGAATAATAATAAATAGTGGTGATATTAATACATTGTTCAGAGTTTTATAGAGATTTCTGAATTTTAAAAAATGGTACAATGAACTCAGTTCTACACAACCAATTAATTAATTATGAAATGCTGAACTTCAAATTTCATGATAACTGTAAACTCCCTGTTGATACACTGATACTTTTTCTTTTATCCACTACATTTCTTTTCTTTTTTCTTTTTTCTTTTTGTAGTTATTAATTTTGTGTTTTTTTTTGGGGGGGGGGTGATGTTTTAATAAATAAATAAAAAGTACCAGGAAAACAAAAATGGAGGGAGGATGTTAAAAGTAATCCAGAGTGGGGAAGAAGGCAGATGTGCAAATATGAATTAAGCCAACCTATCCAGGCAAAGCCATTCTGTAAATCAAGTCCAAAGGAAGACAATGATAAAGCACATGTTGCCAAGAAAACTGTATGGACAGGACTGAAATATTTAGACTAGTCTGGGTGCCAGATGAAAACTCCTGGTCAGAAGGCATCTCTCCAGTTTCTGGGAAACAATGTGTAACTGTCACAAGTAGATCTGGAGGTGATGACATGGAATATAGGCAAATGAAATAATGCAAGAGTTGGGTTAATAGAGCTTTGTGAAAAGAATTCTTTGTGGGTGATGATGCTTCAAGCACATAAATACAGATTCTATGCACGGACATGGCTGGATGAAGAACATCAAAATAAAACCAGCTGCTTAATAGGAAACAGGAAAGAAAAGTGTAATTTAGTCAACCAGGACACTTCTAGGTGGAGATTGTGAAATGGTTCCTGAATTATTGGTGTCAAAGATACAGGTTAAACTTAAATAGATAAATAAAGTACGTGCGCCATTCAGATTTGACCTGGAGGATATACAGTCAGATCATTGTAAGGAACAAATTCAGTAGGCTTAACTTAATGCAAAAGAGAACCAATGGAGCTATGAGAAGAGGTAAGAGACACTCTGAAAACCAAAGCAGAAAAAAAAGTTCCTAACATCTCAGAGGAGGAAAAGATCCAAGGGACTTTCAGAACAAGGCATCTCAATAAGCCAGAGAAAGCTGGAGAATGTTTGACAACTGAAGACAGACCTTCAGTGTCAAACAGGAAAAGTGACAAAAAGATCTCAATCAAGAATGTCAGTACATAGAGGAAGATTACAAAAAAAGGAAATGTGAGGTGTTTTGAATAAGATCAGAGAAAACAGGAAAAATTACCATTAGGGTACAAATACACAAGAGTCTTTGCCAAAGGGATCTATTAGAGGCAAATGAAAAAGGAAAGACTATACTTGAACCCTTAACAAATGGACTTAAAGAATGACAGAAATATGTATGTAGAGGGAGAGAGAATATATTCAGGAACAGACTGTATAGAAAGTGAGGCAGCACAGGCAATAGACCAGTTGTCACATTGGAAAAACTCACTGAACCATTGAAAGCTGGAGGAGAAGAGGCAGTTAAAGTGCTTACAGTTCTATGTGAATAAATATGGAACAAAATGATCTGACTTAGGGACCGGAAAAGATAGTTGTATATGCTTATAGCTGAAGAAAGAAGATACATGGAAAAATGCAAATTAACTGAATCGTCAAACTAATGCCTGATGCAAGTAAAGTTTTGTTTAAGCTCTTACAAAGAAGAGTAGAGCTATACACGAAGAGAGAAATGTCAGAGGAGCGAGCAGGTTTCAGAGATGGTAAAGGGACACGAGATCAGATAGGCATACGTAAGATGGATAATGGAGGGAGCAACAGAATATTAGAAGGAAGTTTATCTTTGCTTAATTGATTACAGCAAAACTTTTAATCGTGTTGATCAATTCAGACTCTGGACTTTATTAAGGTTAATAATAAAGGCTTTATTCTTCTTGTAAGAAAACTTAGTATTGATCAAGACAGTGTAAGACTTGGATCTAGAGAAACAGAGATATTCAGAATACTGAAGGGAGTAAGACAAAGATTCATACTATTTTTGCATTTATTTAACTTGGACAGTGAATGTATTATATGAATGGGAGGACAGGAAGAGATAATATCTGGAATCAAAGCTGGAGACCCAAATATAAAGATATACAGTTATAAGTCATTATCAAAGTAAAAATGGCAAGTGAAAAATCTGAGGTAATTTTAAATATTGAGAAGACAAAGGTAATGCCATCTAGCATGTTTAGTGGACTTACAGTTAGAAAGCAAAGAAATTGTAGACATTTTTGTTTCCTTAGACTCAAGAACGGATAAAGATGGACAGTGTGCTAGAGAAGCAAAGGGAAAATTAATCCTAAAGAAGAAGGAAATGACAAACATAGATAAAATCAGGAAGGATAAGGATATTTCTCTGGCAACAAAGACAAACGTTACAACATGTTTTTTTCCCCCCAGTGATAATGTATGGTTGTGAAAGTTGGGCATTGAGAAAAACCAAAAGTGGTAGACATCTTTGAATTATGGAACAGGAGACAGGTACTATGAATACCATGGATTATAAACAGAAGTCATCATGTGGCCATTGATCAAACAAAAGCAGGTCACTAAGCAAATACCCTCTTACTTAGGACGTGCTGATGTAAGCACATGACAGACTGTAAAAAACTATGCTTAGCAAGACTTAGGGAAGTTGAAGAAGGGGAAAACAAAGATAAAGTGGATGGATGGGATCAAAGATATTGGAATTTTCTCAGAAGAACTGCAGGATATTGCTGGAGACAGGCGAAGATGGTGAACAATTATCCATGGAGTCATCAAGAGTTGACCCAGTGGTACCTGTGAGTCCTCAACTTTAGAAAACATAAAGGCCACTTATCCTTAATTGATGGACAATTCTCTTCTTTGGCAGAGAAGAGGAGAAATAAGTAGCAATGTTACACTTTTTATATTAGCAAGCTAGAGAATAATTGTGGATGATGCACTCAGTGAGAAGTGAATTAAACTGAAATGTGTATTCCCCGTCCCAGGATTGTTTTTTGTATACCTTCGATAAGACTACATTTAGGATGCAGAGTTACATCAGTGTCCAGAGGAAGATGATTTTTGACAGACTATAAAGAACCTATAAAAGGTAAGGGTTCAGCACTCTAACTCTAGGAGCACTGGCTGTCTAGAATATTCTTCTTCAACTTCTGCACCCTAAGATATCTAGACTTTTACCTCCAAATTTTCCAGCTAGTGTGGTCATTACTGAAAAGTTTTTAAGAATGTAAGAACCAGCTGGAAGCTGTGGACTTGTCAATCATTGGTTCCATCTGTTAGTGGAAAACTCAGATAGAAGACCCATTTTTTTGAGACGCTCCCTCCCTATGGAAAGGAACAAAGGGGAAATAATAGATTTTTATGAAAAGGAATAAATGAAATTCTCATCCCTTGCATTTAAATGCTACTTTTATTTTTGTATGGCAGAGCTTTTGGGAATTAGGGTCCTGTTCATCAGTTTCAAGCAGTGTGATCCTCAGCAAACATCTTGAAGATGAAAAGATGGATTTTCATGAGGCCAATGATGCCCCACATTACACACAAGGTCTCCCTTTCATCTGAATTAAGAGAGAGCCCTGGAATGCGGCAGGTTAAATCCTAAGTGAAGTGAAAAAAGAGCAAAGAGGGAAGCAAAGAAGTGCCTGAAGGACAAAAGCATAAAAATCAGCAATGCCACCTTTGCATTACAAGGCAATAGCCTTCTATTGATTTCTCTGGGCTCCCTGTCCCTTGCTTTAGTGACTAACGATTCCTTCTTGGGTTATGATGACTTTGCATTCCATGTTTCTCAGGAGGGGAAAATGCTGCTCTTTGTAGTTCAGTTTCAGACATGACATTTGGTGCATCAGACAAGACCAGGGCTGGCTCTTAGGCCTGGCAGATAAATTCTCTTGCACTCTTTTTTCCTGACCAGTCCTTATGCACACTGAAGACAAGAGCAGAGACATTCTCGGGGGGGGGGGGGGGAGGAAGGGGTTCTTGTATTTATTTAGGTATTCAGTCTTTTATCTTACTTTGTGTTTCCTTCCTCCACCAGTCTGTAGACTCCCTAGTTTCCTATTCTTCAGTTCAATCCCAGAGAAGGACCCTGTAATGATATGTGGGAATGACCTTGGGAGACAGGAGAAAGAACCACAGCCAGGGGAATGGTCAGATAAGAGGCAGCTGAGCCTTCAGAAGGAATGGGGATGTGGCAAACATCTCAGAAGGGACCCAACCTAGTTTCTTGAGCTGTAAAGGCAACGGGGGAGAGATGTACCTTCAGACTTTCAAGATTCTGTGAATGTAACATTACAATAAAGTAGAATTAGTTCATCTGGGTGTGCTTCCTGTCTGGACTACCTCACAAGGCTGACACCTCCATACTCTAGATTCATATCCCACCTTTTCTCCAAAAATTCAAGGCAGGGTATCCCACTGTCTCACCTCAATTTTTTCTCCACCATAGTGACCCTGCAGGGTTGGGCTGAGTGGGTGAAAATCACCTGGTGAGTTTCCGTGGCTGAGAGTGGACTCACCTGGGTCTCTCCAGACCACATTGATACAGACACTGCCTGCCAGCTCGTTGGTCAGCCAGAGAATCTGGTCTGTTTCATCTTCTTGCAACAGAACCCCCTTCCAATTCTATTTTAACCCTCAAGATAAGCATTATGGGGATAAAAGTATAATACAAATTTACAATAAGGTAGAATTAGTCCATCTGGTTGTGCTTCCGGTCTGGACTACCTCTCAAGACTGACATCAATCTTGCAAGTCTGAAAGTGCTACATACCATTACAGAATGTGCTGCAGGGGCAGAACTAACCCTGATCAGGTGCTTAGGAATTTTGTTGAGGATCTGAGTTTCACTGTGCCAAAATCACGATCCTCCAAGTTGCTGCTGACGAGAAGGTCAGCTATGATGACTCTTACCCAATCAATTCCAGTTTTCCTTCTTTCTCCTTCTTTTCTCAATTAATTAATAGTTGATTGGAGAGAGAGAGAGAGAGAAAGAGAGAGGGATAGAGAAAGAGAGAGAAACTCAGTGCTCTTTGGAACAGTGCATTAGCCGTGCGTCTTGCCTATAAATCTAAATTTGGTGAGGTGCCATGAAGTCTGGACTCAGAGCAGATGGCTTCTTAGCACCGAGGAACCAGGGACATGGGGCAGCAATTGGGGACACAGAGTAAGTGAGAGATGGTAGGAAATGGTGACAGCCAACACCTGCCCATGTCAACCTTTTTAGCATTCCCTGCATTGCTGATTGAACAGTCAGGGAGAGGGAGCTAAGCTGGACATGCAGTCACCCCTCTCTCTTTGCTACTAATAGGTTGGACAGAATTGCAGCCACCCCTACTGTTAGTGTAAAGTGGAATATATGTATACTCAGACACCCCTTTGGACAATGACATGTTGTGCTTGGGAAGAACGCCACTACTATATATAGTAAAAACAATAAAAGGAAAGCATGAAACTATACATATGGCCAACCAGTCTTCCCTGGAATATAATGGAGCAACAACAACAGCTATATGATCATATCCCCACTCCCATTGTCATTCTTGATTACAGGCTCGCAGACAACTGCCTTAAGGTCAAACCTATCATCATCACCAATATGTGGATCAGTGTTACTTCAGTCTGTCTCAGTGGGGGACAAATTCACATATTATCCCACTGCATCCAATTTCTAAGCAAATTATTAATAGCAATGTTTGGAAAATCCACAGTGGCTGACCAATGGGATTGAGATGCATCTTTCTGCAAAACAACCCCGTTTTTCAACACTCTCCTTTATATGTGCTTCTTTAATGCAGTTAAAAATAAGCCTTTTCAATGCATTTTGCTAGGAGGCAGCACCTAGCTAACTTTGGCTGATCTTAAAAAAATAACTAAGCAAGGTTAGACCTTGTTAGAACTGGAATGGAAGACCACCAGGAAATCCCAGATCTAGGCAGGGAAATAAAATCATCATCATCATCATTATCATCATCAACAACAACTTCCCAGAAGAAGACAATAGACAATCTTCTGGCATATTGTTGCTAAGAAAGCAACAGACATCTCCAAGAAATGTTGGAGTTGATTCAACCACCTTGCAGTTGATTCAAAAGACAGAAGGAATAAACCCAGGAATGAAAGCTTGGACGAACATACATAAAGGTTAGTTTTCTGTTACATGGAGAACCTCTTATATGTATGGTTCTTAACTGCATATTGTTGCTAAGAAAGCAACATAGATATGTCCAAGTAGTCACCAAGAGTCAACTCAACTGGAGGGAGTCTTTACCTTCCTTTCCTTAATGTAGGCTGATTTGGGTGCAATTTCCCTAATATATAACGAATGTTTCTTGCCAGATATGATAAACCATCAGGCTTAGTTTATGGCTGTCATCCATGCCTTGGTGAAGTATCCACTTTTGCCAGTCCTACTAGATACACCAGAGCAGGAAATCAACCACACAGGAAGGCTAAAACTACTTTTATTGAGATTGGCTACAATAACAGAGAGAAGCCTCACGTGGCGCAGGGTGGTAGGCAGCACTATTGCAACTGAAATTCTCCCCGCGACCCGAGTTTGATCCCAGCGGAAGCTGGATTCTTGGGCAGCCGGCTCAGGTCGACTCAGCCTTCCATCCTTCTGAGGTCGGTCAAATGAGCACCCAGCTTGCTGGGGAAGGTGACGACTGGGGAAGGCAATGGCAAACCACCCTGCTATGGTCTGCCAAGAAAACGTTGCAAAAGTGGCATCCCCCCAAAGGGTCAGACATGACTCGGTGCTTGCACAGGGGACCTTTCACCTTTCACACAATAACAGAATTTTGCAAGTCTAACTGTGCTGCACCTCCTCCCCCTTCTTATACTCCAGTGAATTAGGGAGGCCTCTGCCTGAGCTGCTTTTGAATGTAATCTCATTGTTCTGGACTTGAAGAACATTTCAGACCCCTTTGCCTAAATAATGTTTCTTCCATATTTCTGTCAAGGCCATCTTCCTTACCCTCTACAGCTTTGGTGAACTATGGGATTCCTCTTCAATGGTGGGATTCCTGTGTAAACCTGACTGTATTGCTGAAGAGGGCAACCCCTAGTCTCTCCATGCCATGCTGTGGTCTTCATGAATAGCCAGGCTTCAAGAGAAGAACATGACTGTTTGCAGTGGGGCACCTTCCTTTCCCCATGAGTGCTTCTGGGTGAGCTGGAATCTTGCATCACCAGATCAGTGGGGCAAAATCATGCAAAATCATGTCTTCAGTGGTGTCTCCAGTGTGACCTGGAGAGACCAAGGACAACTGACTGCTCCTCCTATGCTGAATAGGATATTGAGAGGGACCCAGGAGCTGGGGACATCTCATCTGCTGTTTCATGGGACTCAAAATCAATTCCAACAAATTGAAGCAAAATTGGAATATTGGATCATTGTTATACCATTCATATATACAGTGAGGAATTAAAATAAGATTATTATCTTTTGATGCTGTCTTCTGTAGACCAATATGAGAGTCCTGCCAGTATTGTTACATTGAAGTAATTCTCCTTTTTTTTAGTGATGATATTTTTAGTATTTTTAGTGTTTGTTTATTTATTTTTTTAGGGGATGATATTTTTTTCTGGTTTTGCAACTGGGTCACTGAAGCAAACTCTTCCAAGCTGAAATGCATCTGACCAAGTATTTTGCTATTGGCAAATTGCTTTCTCAGTGAGATGCACAACATGCCTCTATTTCCTTGTTGTTCATTTCCATAGCTTTCTCTGTGTTCCTTTCCTTTCCTTTCCTTTCCTTTCCTTTCCTTTCCTTTCCTTTCCTTTCCTTTCCTTTCCTTTCCTTTCCTTCCCTTCCTTTCCCTTCCCTTCCCTTCCCTTCCCTTCCCTTCCCTTCCCTTCCCTTCCCTTCCTTTCCTTTCCTTTCCTTTCCTTTCCTTTCCTTTCCTTTCCTTTCCTTTCCTTTCCCTTCCCTTCCCTTCCCTTCCTTTCCTTTCCTTTCCTTTCCTTTCCTTTCCTTTCCCTTCCTTTCCTTTCCTTTGGATTTGTATCTCTATAAAGTTTACATGCACACAGACACGCATGCCTGGACCCTGAACGCGGTAAATGAACATATGTGATATGTTGGTTATCTGGAGGCGGTCAGTTGTGCTGTGTCATGAAAATGCCTCTATGGGAACCTGGCAGCTGTTTTTAGAGTTGACATGTTATCTAGAAGAGGCCAAGAGAAGTTCTTGGCTTTTATTCTGAGGTAGCTTCGGGTTGAGTCTGCCTTCTCTCTCACTCGGTGAGTTGCCATTAGCAATCCTGACAGTTACTAGATAAAGTTAAAGACTCATGCAGTGATCTGCACCCTAATTGGACTGTAATGTATAGCCTCAGTCAAGCAAATCTCTCCAAGCTCTCCTCTCCATAGACGGCAATCAAGCCATTTACGGAAGATGCATTGGCTGCCAGGACCCTGGAGTAACCTTAAGCTATGCTGGCCTTTTAGCAGAAAACACAATTAATTTTGATACTGAAGGGCAATTAGGACTGGGGTTAAAATGGAGTGGGGTGGGGGGAAGACAGAAAAATTCTGAGCAGAGAATGCCAAAGTCTGCAGAAGGGAAAACGTTTTCCTGGAATTCTGTCTGCCTGCAAATGCTCGGTGCCTCATTTCATGCAGGATGTGGAACTACGGAGTGCATCACTGAAGACAGACTCTCTCGGCATGAAATAAACTGCCTGATTAGCAAAAAGATTGCTCAAAACTTTTCTCCCTGGTGTTCTAGAGAGAGAATTTTAGCACCAAATGAGGTATGAAAATGTTAACTCATGTATAAAAAGCTTGACTTGGTGGATGAGCGTTCGGAAATGTGACTTTCCCACGTGCAGTCTAACTACAGCATTGCAATCCAGCCCTGTGGTGTCTTTCCATCCCCATCCCCATTCCCGTTGTGTAATGTGTGAATCCATTCTCAGATCATGGTGTGCTCTGTATAATTCACCAGTGCAGTAATCTATTAGACCTGGGAGAGCAGATTAACCGACATCCTGCCAAACTGCTGATCCCTGACACTCTCCAGAACTTCCTTTAAATTTTAGGATGAAATTGAACAAAGGGCTTTCCACAGTATTTTTGGTAGACTCAAACAGCCCTCCTCTATCTTAGCTATTTTATTTATCATCCCAGTGTGTCCCTACAGTGTTACTGAGAACAGTGCTTTCTGATTGGTTATATATTCTAATGAAGTCATCCTATGCACTTTTTCAATTTTCAGCAACCTGGCATCCCTGGCTGTGTTGGACTACATTGCCCACCACCTAAGCCAAGAACCCAACAGCAGAATTGCTCTGGGATTTGTAGGCTAACACTTCTAAAGGGTGCCAAGTTTGTAACAGTTGTGTAATACGATTCTTGATTGACTCGGCTCACTAGTATAAATAACTTAAGAATGATGGCAACCCAACAACTGAAAGAAAAAAAAAAAGATGTCCAGCAATGACAAATCAAGGCAGCAAACACAAGAGATAAAAAAGAGGGATCTATCTATCTATCTATCTATCTATCTATCTATCTATCATCTATCATCTCTATCTATCATCTATCATCTGTCTCTGTCTGTCGGTCTATCATCCATCCATCCATCCATCCATCCATCCATCCTCTATCATCTATCTATCTTTGTCTATCTCTATCGTTAGATAAATTTTACAAATACATTATTTCTACTCCAAAAACAGAGCCCCACTTCCAAAGTCAGAGACAGAATTTTTGGCATAGCTTCATTCAATTTAGAAACAATGTTGAAGAATCCATGTTCTCCTTTTCTTACAGTTGGGCTCAGCCAACTGGTTTTCACTTTCTTCCATACCTTTGAATGATTAACAACAACAACAATAACAACAATGTAATAGCAATTGATTGTCAAACCCATACAGGCTACATTTCTAGATGTGGAGAATGTGTATCTTTATAAATAAAACTTGGCAGAGGGTTTAAACCTGTTAGACCTGTGGAGTTGGTTAATCCATTCTTGATAGAGGCAAGAGGAATATGTGTGTGAAGTAGATTTCATGGAATTTTTTAGTATATCTACATATATTACTAGAATTGGTGAAATGTTCTTAGGATTTAATTTTATCCTTCTTTTTACAATGTCACAGGCATGCTATGGTCTGGCTGTATACTTTCCTTTATTACAGTGGTGGGGAACTACAAAACTCAGTAGACTCTAGCCAAATGGTGGAGATGCTGGGAACTGTAGTTTTGCAACCTCCAGAAGGCTACACATTCCCAGTACCTGCTGTGTCCTTTCAGAGGTGTTGGACTTCAGTTCCCACAATTCTTAACCCCAGCTTGGTCAATGTTGAGGGATACCAGGAATCATCATTATACATTATTCAGAAACTTTCCATTGTGGTTTATTTGATTGTACAATCTGAATCTATTTAATAAAGCACACCTGATTTCTTGTCCAACTGGAAAACAAGCTAAAAAGACTGTTGCACAAAGAATTTTGGACATAGAAGCTCAAAGAGGTATACAGTAGCTACCCTCAGTAAGGCTGGCACATTGAAAGGGATGAGCCATTATAAACACACCTTCCAAACTGCCAAATATTTAAACACAGAAATGCCCAAGCATCTTAAGGGGGGTATTTACTCAAGTGAGATTTGAGCAGCTGGACACAGTAGTTAATTATGGAAGGATTAACCAAGTTCTTTACAACAAATGTATTTGTGGAGCTCCAGAGATAGAGGACATAGTGCATAGATTATTTGAATGTCAACTGTATAAGAAAGAGAGAGATCAATATTTTGGACTGCACATTAGAGGAATGGTCTATCGGGATCCTTACATTAAAACAACGTATTTCATGTGTGGTCAGAACCCAAATGTTACGTGTAACGTGGCTCTTTACTGGAACAAAAAAGTACAGTTGAGAACTGCATATGTGGATATGATTCGGATGAATTGTAGGGATGACACAGAAATATGATCTGCATTTCCTTTTAGTTCTACTTTTACTCCATTTTGTAACACATGGTCTTACTGTTTTGTGTTTTGTATCTGATATGGCTTAATGGCTGATTTATTATTATTATTATTATTATTATTATTATTATTATTATTATTATTATTATTTAAACTCAATAAATAAGAAGTATCATTGTTCCCAGGCTCGTTCCCTTGTTAGTATCCCAAGAACTTTGTAAGCATGTTCCTGGGAACTATGAGATGTTGACATGTGGCTTTGTTTCTCAGGGTCATTTGAAGACTCAGTTGCAAAGTGTGCTTAGCTGTTGGTCTTTCTATCACAAGAAGGAAGGACAATGTTATTTTCAAAGCCTTTGGACTATCCCATCCATGCCATAAAAGTCCTCCCCTCCTTCTGTGGCCTTCTCCTGATCTTTAGAAGATTTTGTCCCTTCTATGACTATAAATAAAAAGAAGTTGGGGTACAGGCATCCCACTTTTGAATCAGCCCAGTGACACCATGTGAGCCTTCTGAATGTATCAAAGTGGGTCATCATCCAAAGCAGAAGAAAGGTGGTGGAACATTATATGTTGACAATGGACTCTCGGCAGGCGGGCCCTCTAAAGTAACTGCAGCTGTAGCAGCTTCTGCCAAGTGCTCTCAAAGTATCCCTCCAGCTCCTGGATAGAGTCCCATATGCCCCGTCCTGCAATGAGTCAAGTTGGAGACCCTCATCTCAGGTTTGAAGACATACGCCTGGCACCATATCAGATACTTAACCTTTAACACCTCCCATTTTTGTTCAGCAGAGAGAGAACTTATTGGAAGCGCACCAGGGGAAAAGTGAGTGGACAAAATAGCCCCCTGCCCTTTGGGGCCAACCAGGAGGTAGGGCCGGAATTATCCCGACAGCTTTGCTCCATTTCTGACAATAATGATATATATTTGAAAGGCCCTTAGCATTGACCTGAGGTCGCTCTATTTGTTTTGTCAGCTGTTTTGAAAAGTGCTTCCCATTCCGCACTGTAAGTCATTGTCAGGAGGCCCTGCTTTTTTATTTCTTCTTTGCTGGCAATGGCGGCTTGTTTTGTTTGGTTCTTTCAAAGAGAGAAACAAAAAAGAAAAAGAAAGGGGGGAAAAAATAACCTGAGAAAGATTTCTCCATACAGCTCGGGTGTTTGCGCATATGGGTTTTATTTTTATTTCTTTGAGTGTTCACCCCTCACCCTTCAGCAGACCGCCGTAACCTCCTGAGTCAAATCTGTAACTTTCTGGCTCTTCACTTCCTCATCCGGTGTCCAAAGTCACAGGACGTGGGTTGTGACTTTTTGTACAGATAATCTGACACACGGCAAGCAAGAACGGAAGGCTGTGATTCATTTCAACAAAAGCTTGGAGCGTTGGCTTGGCTGCAGTCCGGAAAGAGACACATAGGAAATGGCTGTTGTGTCGCCAATGGGCTAAAGAGGGACAGTTTTGGCACTGGGGTGAGTGTGAAAATGTTAGGTCATCCCTAATAAGGAGGAGGAGGAACCTCATACACACACACACAAACTATCAGATAAAGCACAAAGGGATGCATCTGAGCAAGCAACAAGCAAGAAGGGGTGTGTGTGTGGAATCCTTGTTTAAAATAGATATCAAGAGTTGCACAAGAATTAAGTATTTGAGAAAGGGTGCAACCCAAAGTGTCATGTGTACTGATAAACTTGTCTTTCTTCCTTCCCAAGGTCAGAAAGATTGCTCTTGTCTGGCATTTTTGCTCCAAGGCATTTATATCTGGATTTTGAATAAAATATCCATACCTAGATGTGCTGATCCATTAGAGAAGGGGGCGATACTTAACTTATGAAAATGAGGGCTAGGAAACCTGACTTTTCCCCCTTTTGACTGCAATATTCTTGTTTTGCTTTTTTGCTCCAAGGCTTTATAGCTGAATTTTGAATAAAAAACCCATATGTAGACCTGCTGATTCATTTGAGAAGAGAAAGGGATGGTACTTAACTTTTGAAAATACAACAGAGGGCTAGGAATCTTGACTCCCCCCTCCCACCTTTTAATTGCAATATTCCTCCCAGAGTGGGGCTCTCTTATAAAACTGATATCCTTTGCCACATTTTTCAGAAACAACAGGGTGGCTGCCCACTGTTGAACAGTCACATGGTCATTCCAGGAAGTGCTGCTAAAGAGGACCAGCATCTACGGCAAGCCCCATGTTGCTGGAAACCTGTGCGGAATGAAAGATGCTGAAACTGTCATTCAGCAACATTTGAGCTGGTTTCTCCTGTCCCTGTTTTAAATTATTGCTCTGAAGAATGGCCCAAGCTTGAGAGCATTCACTTGCATAATTCTGTATTGTATGCCTCCATTGATTATGTGTTAATCAGCTCTTCCCTTTTGGGCTTTATTTTATAGTGGAGGGAGAGGCTTTTAGTAAGGATTAGCAGGGATTTGTGCCGCCTGACACCAGTTAGTCCTGTTCTCACAGAGGGGGAAAGGATCTCTTGCTGTCATTGTCAGAACCCTTTCTCTGACACCATAGAGCAGGATGTGGATAATCTGTAGCCCTTCAGGACTTTCAGAGCTATGGTTCTCAGGAAGCCTCATCATTGACCATGCTGGGTGTATCTGCTAGGACTTCAGTAACATCTGGAGGGCGGTATGTTCAGGAGCATCGTGGAGAGGAGCTGAGGAAGAAGACAAAAGAAACTGTTTAAAGAATGAAAAGAAGCAAAGGAGGATTTGGAGAAGGAAATAAATGATTGGACAGGGAAGAGAAATGAGATGTTTCTATGCTGGTTTGAGATCACCAGTGAAATTCTAACGGCACATTTCTTGATTTCTTATATTTTATTTAGGACTTGAATGTGTCCTGCATTTAAATTAAAACTGTCCACCTTCCTTTTCCTTCCCACCACCTTCATTTTAAATGTTTGCTTCTAATTGTATTTGGCCAGACAGAACATATTTTATTTCCTTTAAGCTGCACTCTGTCTCCCCCCATCTCCTGATTCCCACAGCCTTCCCACCTTTGTTCACATGTGACACTGCATTCCTTATTTATTCATTTATCTATCAAAACAAAACCTAAATAATTTTTCCCAAATGAGAACTGGCATCCAGTCAGAGTCAGGGAGATGAAAGGAAGGGTTAAGTCTACTTTCAATATTATAGAAAGGTTCGAAAATAGATATCAGGGTTAAAAAGTCCAGATGGTAATTTAACTGCATCCTTGCTATAAAACTGATTTGATTTATGGGAGTCCGTAATGGTATCTCAGTTTAGATCTAAGCAGCTTGGTTTTCTCTCATCTGCAGCTTTTGAACGCATTGGATTTTTTCACTCCTACCATCAATCCTTCACTACAAAGAGATACTATTATCAAGAATTTGGGAGTTCTTTAAATGCCAACAATTGATAAATGTTAACAATCCTAATCCATGCAAATTATGGGCCCCTTTATTTATTATACAAAGCGGATGTGCTTATTCAAAGTATTCTAAATGAACTTTGACAAGCTATGCAATTAAACAGCCATCTCTTTTTTGTTAGTTTAGAGCAGCACTCAACCTCTGCCTAGGAACCAAATACTGTTAGATTTTTGAGAAGTCTGAACTGATCAAATAATCCAACCTGCATGCATTTATATATCAATAAAACAATGGTTTTATGGCTGCAAATTCCCCCTGCGTGCTGGAAGAACAGGAATACCTCTTCCAGAATGATGTGGCCACCTCTCCATAGGTTTTAGTAAATAGCTTTTAATGTTTCTTAAAAAGCAAGCAAGCAAGCAAGCAAGCAAGCCAGCAAGCCAGCAAGCAAGCAAGCAAGCAAACAACAAGCTTCAATTAATATAGCTAGTAAGAATTGCTGCCATAGATTTCAGTGGGGCTTGTTTTCTTGTGTGAATATGAATGCTCAGGTAGTAAGAGTGTTAGCACCATAGCAGCAGAAAAATCCTCTAGGTTCCTGCTCAAAAAACTGAAATTTTGCCTTTTTGTTTTACAACTGTTAACAAGAGATGACAGTCATCATTTTCCTTCTGCTGCTTTATAAGCCATTTTGAATGCTGCCTGATCTCAGTCAATCAGGGATCATGCTCCATCATAGTCTGGAACTGTAATCTGATTATACTAAATGGACAACATATGAAGCAAGAACCAGTGGCTCCCAGGCAAGACAGAACTGTTATATTAACTTTTGCAGATGCTTCCCAATCTTGAAAAAAATGGCAAAATTTCCCTTGAGTTGAAAAGGTGAGAGACTGAAAAGACTAGAATTTGAACTCTGGAGCAGCTACATTGTTGTTGTTGTTGTTGTTAGTTGCCATCGACTCGATTACGACTCATGGCGACCCTATGTATAACAGAATGAAGTGCTGTTCGGTGTTCCGCCATGTGCCTGACTGTTCCAGTGTTTGCATCCATTGTTGCTGTGATTGTATCAATCCATCGCATTGAAGGCCTTCCTCTTTTCCGCTGGCCCTCGACTTCACCAAACATGATGTCCTTTTCAAGCGATTGGGCTTTCCTGATGATGTGCCCAAAGTAGAAAATGGTGATGCTGAGTGGTTCAAAATTGGAAAAGGTGTGTGGCAAGGTTGTATACTTTCACCCTACTTATTCAATATGTACGCTGAACAAATAATTTGAGAAGCAGGAATGTACGAAGAGGAACAGGGTATCAGAATTGGTGGAAGACTCATTAACAACCTGAGATATGCAGATGATACAACTTTGCTTGCTGGAAGTGAAGAAGACTTGAAGTACTTGCTGATGAAGATCAAAGCCTGTAGTCAGCAATACGGTCTACACCTGAATGCGAAGAAGATGAAGATTCTCACAAATGGACCAATAAACAATGTCACAATAAATGGAGAAGAAATTGAAGTCATCAACGATTTCATTCTACTTGGATCAACAATTTCTGTGGACTGCAACGGACAGATCTTTCTATGCATATGGCGTCATCCTTGTCCGCAATAAAGAAGCTGTGAGCTTTTTACAAAGTAAGCCAGATCCTGAACAAGAGGTTAAATGTCCAGAGAACTGAGATCTATTCTTGTGTCTGGTGTGACAGTCAGATTTATCTTTGTGTTGACGGCATTAAGGAGGGGAAACGAATTTAAGTTTGGCAGTTTTTCCACACATCAGATATGTGTTCCTAGCCAATCAGAGACCATTCTGAGAGCTCAACAGCTGTGAAACAATGATCTCCCAAAATCTGTCTGTATTGTTTTATCAATTTGACTGAAACTAAAAGCGAATGAATTAATAAAAATCCTTCATCCTTCTTTACCTCTTGGCTTTGTTTGAAGAAAGAAAAAAGAAAAACAGAGTAGCTGCAGCTGTAAGTAACATTGGGAGCACTTTGTGGAACGATGGATGACTTGCAAATAATTTTATAATTTAATCAGTAAGAAATGCCTATTGAGTGATTGATTGATTGGATTTAGAAGGTGCCCAACTCTGCAGAACTCTGGGCGGTATACAACATTAAAAGATAATAAAACAGTAAAACAATAAGAAACACAAAAACATGTACATCTGGGAAAGACAAATTCCTCAAACAAATAAAAACCTATGGAGACTCAGCACCCTTCCTGAACCAAGGCCTGGGGGAGCAGCCAAGTTTTCAGAGATTTGTTGAACATCATCAGGGTGGGAGCCATGTGAATCTTTGGGGATGCTGCTCCAGGGGGCAGGCACTACAATTAATAGTAAAGTAATAATAATGTTTTCCTTTATCAGGTCATGTTGCAACTGCCTTGAAACAGGAACCAGATCTAATGTGTGACCACCAGTATGGGTTTAATTGTAGTTATTACTTGCTGTCTCATGCTGTTTTCCACTGTTTTTGAGCTGGTCTATGACTGTAATAAAGTCTCTCTCTTTCTCTCCTACCTATCTATCTACCTACCAACCTACCTACCTACCTGAATGTGTGTGTGTGTGTGTGTGTATCTCTCTCTGTCTTTCTCTCTCTCTCTATATATATATAATCTCTATCATCTCTATCATCTCTCTCTATCTCTATCACCTCTATCATCTCTCTATCACCTCTCTATCCCTATCCCTATCCCTATCTCTCCTCTCTTTCTGTCTCTGTCTCTATCTCCGCTCTTTCTCTCTCTCTTTCTCTCTCTCATCTCTCTCTCTCTCTTTTTCCTCTCTCTCTTTTTCCTCTCTCTCTCTCCTCTCTCTCTGTCAGTCAGTCTTGATTCCTGGCAATTACGCAGACAAGGCCACACAGTTTTCTTTTCAACATTGTTGGAAGTGGTTTGCCCTTGCCTCCATCCTAGGGCTGAGAGAGAATGACTGGCCCAAGGTGACCCAGCTGGTTTCGTGCCCAAGGTGAGACTAAAACTCACAGCCTCCCAGTTTCTAGCCTGGTGCCTCAACCACTACACCAAACTGGCTCTCTTACCTTTCTGAAGGAGGACAGATTTATTACAAACTGGCACTCAGAAGCAGCAGCAGATCCTCAGAGCTATTGAGGATCCAGTGACCTGGCCTTGGGGAGGAGTGCTGAGGGCTGGATAGTGGGACAGCAATCGAGCAGCGGCCCCAACATCTGCTGTATCAACATACAGCCTACCTTCAGATTCCCACCCTAACCTTCCTCTGCCCATCGCTGCCTCAATGTTGCTGCCTGCCGTCTTTTCTCCCCCCAATTCCATGCATCTTTTCACAGTGCTCCTGCCTCAAGGCACTCACCAGCCAGCATGGTGGTTTGTCACTGCCCCTAGCCCTTCCATACACCACTGCCACTCCCCAAGGTACCATCCAGCTTCAAGTGGGTTACAGGTCACAAGTGGTCAGCAGGCTAATGGCCCCAAGTGTGACAGAAAAGGTTCAAGGGGCTGATGCCCAAGCCAAAGCCTGAAGGGCAACAAGTCAGAGCAGCTGCAGGCCTTGTCCTGACACGGTCTCCACCACCCCAGCACCCTCCTGCTACACTTTAAGTTACCATCCTGAATTTCTCCTTATCAGCCAAAGCTCTGGGGATCACTGCCGCTGTGAGTCCACAGGGGCCAGCACAAGCCTGACATGCTCTCCATGCAGAAAAAAAAGCTGACCAAATATCTGGAGTTCCCCACCAGCAAATGCCAGCCATTATAGAAGCCAATGGTCCAGAGAAACCTCACTGTGCTGAGCTGCCAGCCTCTTCACCTCATGCTGGTGTCTGCATCAGCCTCCATGCTGGCCCTTCGATCCACTGGCTCCTTTGATTCACATAGTTTCACCAACTCCACCAACACTCCCTGTGACCGAGGCCACTCAGATTTCCAGGCTTCCAGGGCTTTGGAATTTGGGGAAGGGTCTTACTGACAGTTCTGCAACTTTTGGAGGCATCATCCACAGCCAGATGCAAATTGCCTCAGGCTCCTTACAGCCAGTGCCAACTTCCAGACAACACTTTGCTTGCAATGCTTGTTGAATAGTCAAGATGAAAAACGTTGCTCCCATTTTCAAGTTGTATACGTGTGCATACATTTGGGGGTGTCAGCCCTGAAAATCAAAAATAGTTCTATGTTGGCCATAGGAAGAAGGAGAGTTTTGATTAGCCCTCTCTTCCATGACTAGATAACAACAGCTGACTGGAGATGGTTAGTTCAATCTCAACTAAGCCTAGATCTCTAACCACCCTAATCCCAGTGCTGACTGGGTTCTGGCGTTCATACAACATACTAACCCAATTAAGCATGTCATATGAACCCAACCATAGTGTTGTTTAATGGTTGGAATATAAGAGGTAGGAAATCCAGGTTCACCTCTTCTCTGACCTATGCAGTTCACTTTGCGATCTTGTAATGGTCATGCTCTCTCTTCCTTTCTCTCCTGCTCCTCACAATATTGTTGTAAAAACAAAATGTAAGGGAGAGGAAAGAAACAAACTGAGCAACCCTGAGTTCTTGGGAAGAAAGGGCAGTTATAAATAGAGCAGATAAAAAAATAAGGTCCTCCTTGCATGTTCTGTGATAGAATCGGATTAGATGGCCACATATCTCAGCGCCACATCTCAACAGCTGTGCAGTCAGACTTAGTGAGCAAGGGATTGCCAAATGCACATAAATATATATACTCAGTAATGCCCTTTCTCATTGATTCCCAAGTGCAGCCTCAGGCAGTGTAAAAAGCAGCTGCAAGCCTGTTCCTAACCTGTGACATGTTTATTAAGTGCAGAAGAGGGGGACACATGATCATCCATTTTTCTCCATTCTAGACGTCAAGGTTTTATCTGAATCCAGACCTGCTTTGACCAAAGTGCTCTCCCAGCTATGGAATTGGGAAATTGAATTACAGTTAGAGTAAAAGGGTTAATGCCCCACTTTCTACAACAGGAAGAAATGATCTATTAATTAGGATAAGCCTGAAGAACACTGTCCTGGTATTTTCACTGGACCTACTGAATCCGGAGGTGCTGATCTATGATCATAATAAATCTGTTTGTCAGCCAGTCTATCTGTCTCTTTCTGATTACATACTGCTGACTGCAGATTCTATAGTTGCATGTTTCCCTCTACAGTCTGGCAATGCTCGGTAGATATCAAGGCTGGATCAGCTAAGGAACCATACTTATAAGAGGTTCTCAGTGTAACAGAAAACTAACCTTTATGTATGTTAGTCCAAGCTTTCGTTCCTGGGTCTTTTCCTTCTGTTTTTTGAATCAACTACAATGTGGCTTCTCATTTCTTGGCCTTGAAAGTTTTTGCCATCTGTTTGTTCTTTACAAACGAGCTTTTTATGGTGTGAGAATCAGATATTACACTGCCAGTAAACGTGTCTAATCATGCTGGGCAAAGACATTGCAAAATGCCTTTTAAGGAGAGGAGACTTTCAGGGCATTTTCAGATGCATTCTCATGGGAAGAGTGTGATGTTCTTGACCAAATGGCCAAGAGACGTATTTGAATGTTCTACCTTTCATTGTACAATCTTCTCTCTAGAGTTTTACAGGCTTTCTGCCTTCCCATGCTTCAATTAAGTCCCAATGGAAGATATCACAAAGGAACTTTTCCTTTGGGGCTTTTTTCAATAGGTCTATTACTGTCACCTGTTATAGGAGAGCCCTAACCTTGAAAAATGGTTGAAGATTCTCCTTTTCTTGGAGAAATTTGGAGAAATCATCCACCCAATTTCTCTGCCCACAAATTGGATGGAGAATTTCAAAAGGCCATTTGTGCCAAGTCTGAGTTTGGAAGGGGGACTTTTCCCTATGGGATGCATCTGATGAACACACCTGCTCTTTCTAACAGGAGCACAAGAAATGGAGATGATACCATGGCTTCTGCAGTATTCCTGAATGCCTTGTTGGTTCAGAAACAACCAATAGCTTGAAATTTCACTGAGAATGTCATTTTCCAAGCATTTGTAAAACTAGCAAGAGAATCCTGGTTTCTGCTAACCATCTTCCACTTAAAAGGGACACTTCTATGTTATCATCTCTTATCTTCTCCTCTTTGGTTGGGTTCATCCTAGCCTGAGTTCATCTTAACTCAATTATATTATTATTACAGCATGTCAGTTTGAGTTGCTTTCCCACTTATTGGCATATGGCTGTTTTCAGTTTCATTGCTAATTCTTTTCCAGTGGACTTGTTTAAAACATACTCATTTTCTCCTTAGACTCAGCGTTGTTCACGCATCACATTTCAGTGATGCCTCACCGGCTTCACTAGGAGGAGAAGGAGGAGGACGTGGAGGGAGAAAAGGAGTCAGGAATTGCCTGGCTTTGCATACATTTGTTCAAGATTAGATGCCAGATTGTCAAAACGCAAACTAGATGGCAGGGAAAGGTGAGCTGTGCACTCCATCTGTCAAGAATTTGCATAGGAGGCGGGTCCCAGTTGGACCTTGTCCAAGGCTGTGGGCAAAAGGAAAGAAAAGAGCTAGGCTCCTTATTGAAAACAATCTTCTATTTATAACTTCCTGAGTGTTTAAATATCTTCCTTTTGACTGTGCACAATCACTTTTAGCACTTTAGCAATTCTCGGATGAAAGCAAAGAAGTTGCTGAGAAAATGGCACTTTACTCCCCCCTCCTCACTATTTCTCAAGTGGGAGGAATTTCTGAAGCCATAGATGGGCAACTTCTTGGCATGGTGATGGCATGTATTTGACTTGTTTAGGTGGTTGAGAGTTGGAGAAATTACTAAAACTTACATCAAATAAGCTTGGGGTTTATTTATGCTTTTTTTATACAACTGTTTCACACAAACAGCCCAATTTGCTCTGGAGTAAAAAGCATATTTGCCTTAACCTCCATTCATCATCCATTTTTGCACTATAGCTGCAGCCTTCCTCTTTATAGCTTCCTGTGTCTGGACAATGAGTAATGATCTAGGTGATGTTAGATTATTGGCACTCATAGCAGGTGATTATTAAGTTAGTGTGAATTGAACAATCAAGTGCTTGGTTCAGTTTAGGAAATCCGTTCTATTTAACCATTTGAATTGATTTGGACAATTGCTCAACTTTTATTTATTTAATTGATTCCTACGGCTGCTCAGTTTCAGAGTACAACTCTGAACAGCATACAATATTGAAACAATTTGAAAATTACAACAAAATGAACAACAGGCATCCAGAAAACAACAAAAGGAGCCAAAATCACACAAGGGACCCACATCCTTCTAGTCCAAGTCCTGGGGAAAAAGCCATGTTTGAAGAGTTCTTTTGGACAAGGTCAGGGTGGGGGCCAAAGAAATTGCTAGGGGGATGCTATTCCAGAGGAGAGGCATCTAGGGATGGTACCTAGATCCCACCAGTAGACAGTGTCTAATGGATGGACCTGGAGCGTGTCATTTCTGCTTGATCCTACAGGATGGAGAGAAACAATGGAAGCCAGTCAGTCCCTCAATAGCCAGCCTCTATGCCATGATGGGCTTATAGGTTAGTTAGTTCCTTGAATTGCACTTATATACTTACTGATAGCCAGTACAACTCACGAAGTGGAGATGTTACATGGACATACCATGGCATGCTCCAAACTGCCTGTGCTGCTACATTCTGGACCATCTGCAGCTTCCAAGTGGTCTTCAAAGGCAATCACATGTAGAGTACATATCAATAGTTCAAATGTGATTGTCTTAAGGGCCTCCTGGTCCAGGTATGGTCACAATTGATGCACTAGATGAATTTGGGGAAAAGCCTTCCTAGCTCAGCTGATGCTTACTGCCTGAGCAGAAGCTGTGAGTTCAGGAAGACCCACAAATTACATAACAGTCTGAATTATAATCTTTACCCTAGTAATTATTAGTCTAGAAGATGTGAGTGTACCATTTTTCCATCTCTTGCATAGTCTGTCTGAGGAAAAGACTCTACCCTAACTTTAAATATCATGGTAGGACAAAGCTCTAATAGCAATTTTGGAACATGGAGAGATCCCTGGAGAAATTTTTCTTTTTATTTATTTTATCATATTTTTATCACCTCCCCTCTCCCACATACGGGGGACTCTGGGCGGTTCACAATAAAACAGTTTAAAATTCAATAAAACCATAAATAATATCCTTAATCCATAAATATCAATGTCAATGAATAAATATAAAATGTAATGAGATCCACGTAATGGGAGATCTAATACCACCCAAAGGGGAACAAGACCGGCCTTGGCAGGACTAGGGAGCCAACCAGCCCCCAGAGTGGCTCTTCCTCTCCCCACTCCAGGCATGGTGACAAAGCCAGGTCTTCAATCATTTCCTGAAGTCCAAAAGAGAGGAGGCCAGCCTCACTTCCGGGGGAAGGAAGTTCCAAAGGGCGGGAGCTGCTGCAGAGAAGGCCCGCCTCCTGGACCCCGCCAGATGGAATCCTCTTGCAGACAGAGAACCAGATGGAGTTCTCTTGCAAATTTTCTCTTGCAGAAAATTTTTCTTTTCCTATTGAAATTCCTCTGTCTTCTTTCAGATTTCTTCATAGTTTTCTTTCCCTGCAAAAAACATTCCAACTTTGCTTCGCTTATAACCTTAGCTAACCATTTTTCTGCTCCTTTTTTCATTTAGCTTTAAAGGCTTTAAAAGACCTCATGATCCATAAAAAAGAAAACAGTTTTTATAAAATGATAAATTTAAAACAGCAGGAAAGAAAAATATATAAGAAGAGTAGGCAAAAAACCATCAGTTTAAAGATAGTAGCTAGCTCTTTTTTTTTTTTTTTTTTTAATCGCATGGCATAGCATTTGGGTGTTCATGCTGCTTTTCCTTGCTGGGAAATCCTTGTGAGGTCCAGCAGCCAGATGGGTAGACTATTTAGACGTGACAAGTCACATTCTCTGGGGTGCACCACGAGGAGGCTGGTCTACATTGCACCAAGTTGGGCTGAGAGAGAGGGACTGGCTCAAGGGCACCCAGCCGGCTTTCGTGCCTCAGGCGGGACTAGAACTCTCCTACTACGCCTGATTGGCTCTTGGGCTGAGAGAGAGGGAGTGGCCCAAGGGCACCCAGCCGGCTTTCGTGCCTAAGGCGGGACTAGAACTCTCCTACCACGCCTGATTGGCTCTTGGGCTGAGAGAGAGGGACTGGCCCAAGGGCACCCAGCCGGCTTTCGTGCCTAAGGCGGGACTAGAACTCTCCTACCACGCCTGATTGGCTCTTGGGCTGAGAGAGAGGGACTGGCCCAAGGTCACCCAGCCGGCTTTCATGCCTCAGGCAGGACTAGAACTCACAGGCTCCTGGTTTCTAGCCCAGGACCTTAACCACTAGACCAAATTGGGTCTCCAGTTAGCTCAATGAATCTTTGGCAGAAAAGAAATGAAGAACTTAAGACCTTCAAAAGTCTTGGATTTGACTTTTTAATATAACAGAAAGAGAGACTAAGGTTTTTGGGATTGGTTTCAACTGATATGAATCATTGGTTCAGTTTGGATCATCAAATCTATTCAAATTGTAGCTCCATTCTGGAAAGTTGACTCAATTTGATTCCGAAAAAAATTGCTTTTGTGCATGTGTAAGAGCCTTTCCAAATCACTGACATGATTTGGAGGCATTCAGTTGGATGACCTGATCCAGATTAGTTGATTCAATTTGGATATTTGAAGGAATGACTTTTGAATCAAATCCCCAGAGTGAAATTTCACATGGTGCTATCAAATCTAGGTTAACAGTATTTAATTAATTATTTTATTTTACTTAAAAAAATCAATGTAAATCCTAAATTTTAATTGACATGGCTGTTAAAAACCCAGTGGTAGTTTGCATAAATGTAAGTACACTTTCCATCTCAGGGAAAGTAAAAGCCCTAATGCATATTAGTCCTGAAGATTTCTGTTCTAAACACCACATTTTGAGGTACAGCATGGAGCTGCTGCAGAGCAAAATGATGAAGATTATCAAGCCTGGAAACTAAGTCTTGGAAGAAGAGACAAAAGGAATCTGGATATGATTAGCACTGAAAAATGTTTACTGACAGGAATATGACTGCACTTTTCAAGTACCTAAAGAGATATCAAGCAGAGGATCCATATCTGTTTTTTTACCACTCCAGATGTGGAGTAATGTTTCAGGAAAGCATGTTCTGGTTGAATGTCAGGAAGTTTCGAACAGTAAAAACATTTCAACAATGGAATCAATTACCAAAGAAGGTTGTTGGAACCATCAGGCATAAGTCGGACTATCATCTACAGTGGATCTTTAATTTGGATTCTTGGACTTAAAGGTTTAAAAGGTTCTTTCAGACTCTATGATTCTATGTTTCTAACTGCACTGATACGCACACACACACACACACACACACACACAGTGTGTGTGTGTGTGTGATCCTACAGAAAACTATGTGGAAAGCCTCTCTTTCATTGGTAAAGCATCTCCCCTTTTCATTTTTCTGTGGGAGGAGATGGTTCTTGCAAAGCTGTCCATTTTCTGATCTCTGATTGGCTAAATTTGCATATGAGCTTTATTGGGGAAATACTTCCTCCACACCAAATGAGTTCCATTAGTACTTAAGTCACATCAAGATAACCTGATTGGCTATCCCATCATACCACATCTAGTATGCAATTCACAGGGATCATCACAGAGTTATGAACAGGGAAAGGGATGTAGGAGAAGAAGTTAAGAAGGCAACTGATTACAACACAGTTACGAAAATCAGAAAATTGGATGTGTCTGCAGGGTATGGTGAGCAAAGTCAAGACACTCATAAAAAGCTGATGGAGTTTGAATTCCGTTATTGTGGTTGCCATCTTAATTTTGTTGGCTGTACCCTGAGGACACCAAGGTTGCAGAACTGGAAAGGAGAAGAAATGCATAGTCCTAGTTTAATATTACAAGTGAACCAAAAGACAAACTTAGAGAAAGGAAAAAAGAGTATCATAAAGCAGACATTATGGAGGGAGATGCAAGTGGAATTCCTCCTGTTGGGAATTAAGCATTTTGGAGAATTGAATGTATTTGCCAATGTAGTAGCAGGAAGACAACATCAACATCAAAACAAAACAGGACCTCAATATACTTTCCCTGATGATGATGATGATGATGATGATGATGATGAGCCAAACAGCCTACAGGTTCATGCTTCCAGGTATGCAAAGATAAATATTAAAACCATTACATAGTTCTGTAACATCCATGAAGGCACAACCAAAATAGCTATTGTTAACAAATGCCATTCAACATTTTCCTCCTTGTTTATGTACCCCTTTGCTCCATCTTGGATTTTGCAGCATCTAGTCTGTTATGAATGTATGGTATCTGGAAACCACTTCCTCCCATACAACAAGTGAGATTCCAAACCTTATTGGGCCTCCATATGGCCACTAACCTCTCAGGTTGGTTGCAAGTATTACTATAGAAATTGAGCCCCAGTTACCATTCAAGCATGATATATAATTGGCCGTGTTGGATATTTCTTTGAAAAATAAATCCCAGAAACCAGATGGATTTGAAATGTTCCTTAATTCATAAATGCTTGTCTCTCTTGTTTCTCTTTCAGTTGGTGCTGGTTCCTTACTCAAGTAGCATCTTCATGAAAAGTATGCTGTATATGTACAGTAAAATTGTATATGTACAATAACATGTTTTTATTGTAAACCGCCCAGAGTCCCTCCTTTGGGGGGAGATGGGCGGTGATAAAAAAATGATAAATAAATGAAATAAAAAAAAATACAATACAATACAATAGAATATTAAAATAAAGTAAAACAAAGTAAAACAAAACAACACAGCACCACAACACAACACAACACTGTTGAATCTAGGCATTAGGAAAGGACACAACCCTTTTTTTCTTCCTTTCACCCCTGGGCTGTTCAGGATGTTTGTTGTTTTGCTTCATAGTTCCTCCCAGCTGTGCAACTTCAGTCTTTGCAATCTGTACACACACACACACACACACACACACACACTTTTTGATAATTTCAGCCACAACCATTGTAATGTGTCTGACAGCAATAACGGCCTTGGAGATGTGACCTCCTGCTTTCTCCGGATGCCAGTTGCTTTTCCTCTATACCTCCTCCACCCACTCTTCAATAATGCATACATGTGTTTACACACACACACACACACACACACACACACACACACACACAGACAACCTGGATCTCAGTGCAAAAGGACAAGTAAATAAGGAAGCACCTTATCACTGAAGATCAACCTTTTCTGACATGGAAGGATTACATAAAGGAGGGATGAGGATATGCAACTAGTAACGCAGATGGAGTGATCACTTTGCAGAGTCGAGTGTCGTTAATGAAGGCTCTTGCAACAGAAACTTCTTCTTGTTCAGCTGCTCTTTGAGAAAAAAAAATAAGAAGAAAAATTAAAGACTTCTTAATGGTAGCCATGCATTTTGGTGATTTTATAGACACATTCAAGCAATTTTCTAGGCAAAATGTAGTAGTTTGCCACCACTTTCTTCTGGGATGTTTGTTCAACTCCCAATCTAGTTCTACAGCCATGGAATATCTTGATGGCCTCTCATCTATGGACTCACTAGACCAGGCCCCATTTTGCTTACAAGATCAGGCAAAGTTGTTTGGGTGCCACTACCTAATTGGGAACTATTTGAACAATATTCTAACAGTTAGAGATGGGCTACCTTCTCATCTCCAAAGTCACTCCCGTACAGGATTCCCTTTTCTGATAACCAGAGCACAAGGAAGGGGAATGGGGGTAAGTTCCCTAGCTGGCCTATGCCATTCTCTGCCAACTCCAACAATCCACATCCTGAGCCATTCTAGTCACCAAAGCATCCTATCCATTCATGAGTGACTACTTGCAAGGAATAACTTCTCCCAATGAAAATCATCTCCAAGACTTTAGACTGCACATTTCTATTAATGTATAAGGATGCCTTTTTTAAAAAGTCTGTTAGGTTTCTATTCCACCCTTTTCTTTAGGAATCCAAAGTAGAATTTATACTATGTTCTCTGCAGAACAATAATGTGAGATAGATTAGACAGGAGAGGTAATTATGGGTATAAAGTATCACTGTGCAGAAGAATTACCTTGCATTTGTTCCTTACCAGTTTCCATTCAATTTAGTGACAGAGTAGCTGTTTGTGAAAGGAGAAGCAAATGGGGTGAAGTGTTCATGGGTACACTGGGGTGTTGTTGCTCTGACAGCCTTCAGTTATGAGATTGTTATGTCACTGTACAATGATTTTCCAGTGGTCTGACATTTCCTGGTTTCCCACACTTCCACTAATTCCCAAGGAACAGTCTCACAACATAGTTTCTGCATTGGGGCATTCTTCATATTGAGGACAGTTAGGGAGAGTGCAGGGAGAGTGCAGAGTGGTGGAAAGATGGCTCAGAAAAAGCAGTGCCATTCTCTACCAGCTCCAACAGTCAAGTGAGCTCAAGAACACCTACCTTGGAGAACTGAAAGAAACATCCTTTAAATAAGACTGAAAAACAGTTACAGGTAGTCCTTGCTTAATGACCACAATCAGGACTGGCAACTGTGTGGTCGTTAAGTGAGACATCACGTGACCGTGATGGAATTATAACCTCACTTCTGCTGCTGTTATTAAGTGAATGACAGCAAATGTTAAGTGAGACATTATGTGACCACGACTTGTGATTTTACTGCTAGCTTCTCCATTGACTCTGCTTGTTGGAAGCTGGTTGTGAAGTGTGCATATGGCAATTGTGTAACTGCAGAAATGCCGCAACAGTCGTAAGGGTACATTTTCAGTGCCGTCATAACTTTGGTCATGAAACAGGGCAGTCGCTAAGTGAGGACTACTGGTACCTGTTTCTTAGGGGAAGAATGATTACACCAAGAATCTTTTCATACAATATTTAAAAAACCCTCAAATGTACTCACCTTTTTTCATAAAATTCCACACAAATCACACTGAGACTACTTTTTTCCCTTTAAAGAGATGCAACACTAACACAGAGAGCCAGTTTGGTGTACTGGTTAAGCACTGGGCTAGAAACTGGGAGACTGTGAATTCAAGTCCTGCCTGAGGCACAAAGCCAGCTGGCTGACCTTGGGACAGTCCCTCTCTCTCAGCCCTAGGAAGAAGGCTATGTCTAACCACTTCCAAAATCTTGCCAAGAAAATTGCAGGTACTTGTTGTCAGCCTTACTAGGTAGACCAGACAGGAAACACAACCAGATGAGCTAATTCTACTTTATTGTAAAGCTACATTAAGAGAACCTTGCAAATCTGGAAGTACAATTCTCCTGCTGCCTCCTTTACAGCCTGAGAAACTAGGGAGAGTCCCTTCTGAGCCTCTTGCCCTTCCCACTGTCTACCTGCAGGCTATGCTGTCTCTTATCTGATCATTCCCTAGGCAGTGTTTCTTGGACCAATCTCCCAAGGTCTTTCTCACATACCATTACATCTGTCCAGACAGTTGCAGGAGTAAAAAAGAAAACTGACTTGAAGGTACAAAACAAACAACAACTAATGCACTTATACTGTATGTGGGTGAAACACTACACAGAATTGATCTTCATGCAATCATAAATCACATCCCACCAAGAATGAAGCATCTATGGTAGCATTTTATGAATGCATCAGTAAAAGGCCCACTGTATGGGTTAAACTTTATTGTACTTGCCCAGTTTAATTGATGAAATCTGGAGATTTCTTGGGGAGGGATTTTTCCCAGTTCATGGAGAAAGGAGCTTGACCCTTTCACTGTAGGCCAGTGTTTCTCAACCTTGGCAACTTGAAGATGTTTGGACTTCAACTCCCAGAATTCCCGAGCCAGCATTCTGGAAGAATTCTGGGAGTTGAAGTCCACACATCTTAGAGTTGCCAAGGTTGAGAAACACTGCTAGAGTATAGGCAGCAGTGTATCTGCCTGAAATATTTGTGCTGATGAGAATGATTAAAGGATTAAAGGACATAGAAAGTTTGGTCACAATCTCAGATTGTGGAAAATATAGTATATCAAAAGATACCTCTTTTGTAGAATTATATCCTTCTCTATTTCAGAGCTATTATTATTATTATTATTATTATTATTATTATTATTATTATTATTATTATTATGAAGGCAATAGTAAATCACTTGCATAGTATGGTTAAGAAAACTACATGGATATGTCCATGCAATCCCCAGGAGTAAAATTTAATTCAACAACAACAATTATACACATGCATACTCCCACAAACACACAACTGTGGATTTTCAGTCTGGAGACTTTGACAAAGGAATTGGATTGAAAACCTCCAAATGAAATCAATTTCCCAAGTTAGTTGGTTCAAATCAAATAACTGAATCCAAGTGGTTGCTTCCAAAGCAATTGGATGATTCAGTGGCATTTTGCTTATGTGCATAAATACTTTCTTCCTAATTGAGTTGACTTTCTGACTTTCCCTCTAACTGATCTGACTTTCTGACTTTCTTCTTAATTGAGATAACTTTCTGACTTTTGATTTGGTTCAGAAATCTAATGCAGAAATCTGATTCAAATTGACTCACAGATCTGAACAAATGATTCAAATAAGGTTATTTGAAGATAGCACAATATCTATCTATCTATCTATCTCTGCATCCATCCATCCATCCATCCATCCATCCATCCATCCATCCATCCATCCATCCATCCATCTGCTGTCTAATCTCTCTGTCTTCTATAGAAAGCATATCTATATATACAGTATATACTGTGTGTATATACTCCTCTCTCTCTATATATACATACACACATATGTATACACACACACAGATGCATACACACATATACATATACATATACATACATACATACACACACAAAGATATATACACACACGTACAGAAAGCATATATATTTGAAAGCTACCTTCAATTTGTTCCATGTCTTTTTGCAATCCTGCACTCTCATTTCATTTTGTGCATTGCCAGCAACATCAATGTAGCGTAAACACTTATTTTATGGTGTACTGGCTATGCTAGAAAGTTGCATGAATCTAATAATTTCAGGCTAGTAAAACAGTTTAAAAGCTTCCATGATCAACCTAAAGCTGACCTTTTAACTCTTGAGCAAAATGTGCTTCTATCAACAGAAGCTGCCTCTGAAATTTTAAAAAGGGGGAAGAAAATGCAAAGGGGAAAAAATAAAACACAACCAGAACTTGCAAAGCAAAAGAAGAACAGGAGGAAGGGAAAATAGTTGTGGGAGTAGAACTGCGCAAATTTATGGGCAGAAAAAATAGGTGGTTGGTTTCTTTATATTTTTCCTTAAAATTCTCCTTTTCCCAAGGGAAAATTTAGGACTGAATGGATGGATGGTAAACCAGGTAGGCTGCAAGGCAGTGGAGATGGGATTATGCAATGAAAATGAAGATACCTCTTGGCCACTACGTAACTAATTAAGTGCATGACCAATATATTCCACCCATAAAACATTCTGATTTTTTTTCTCCTTTGAAATAATTTCTAAGACAATGTCTTTTCTATTATGTTGGAGATAAATTGGTAGAAACAAATGGAAGAGCATTTCTTCTTACAGCGTGATATGGGGCACTCAGATCAAGAGAAATGGACTTGATTGGCTCTAGGCTGCAAATAGTACAAAGAAATTTAGTGTGTTGTGTTAGCAACATTCTTTGGTTTCTGTCGAAAATCATTACATTTTCCCTCTGAGAAAGAACCTTTGAACTGACAATAACTTTTGCTTTAGATACAAATGAAGATATGTTGCTAGCTTTTACTGGAACTGATTTCTTTGATTTATCTTTTGCTGCATTTGCATCACCTAATTTAGGAGTAGAAAGCTTTCTTATTTGCCAGAGAAAGGTCTTACCTCTCACAAAACCTACTGAGATCCTTATTCCAGTGGTGGTAACTCTGGATTACCCATAACATTAAAAAAGTTGCAGCTTCAAGCCCACAAATTATACACTTGCTAGCAGGGATGTCCACAGGGAGGGGTCAAAAAAGTCAAGATTGCAGCCATAACCAGATCAACCCTGTCCCTTTTTTATGTGTGTTGTGAGCAACGTAAAAAAGAGCAGAGCTTCGATCACATGGCTGTGATCCCCCCATTTGTTTATTTTGACTACCTTCTTAAGGATACCCTTGCTAGCTAGGCAAGATTCCCAGATTTCAGAAGGCAGGGAGGAATAGAACAAACTGCTAGCTCATCTAAAACCTGAAGTATGGAGTGCAATACTGAGATGCTATTCTATTAAATAATGTTACAAGAAAGGTGTCTGCTCCCATCTGACACTGTCTTTGCTACTGGCAATCACAGCCTTTTAACGCTGTGTGAGCAGTGCTCCATCCATGTCTACAGAAGGGACTTTATTCAAAGCCAACATTTTGGCTCCACCCCCTTGCCTATTAAAAGCACTAGTGTTATGCTTTCAAGCTAGAATAGAAGATAATTATTCCTAAAAGTTGGGGTCGTGGGGGGGGGGGGGAGAGAGAGAGAAGTTTTTTCATTGTTCTTCTATGCAAAAATAACTTTTTTTGAGTGTTGCTATGCACAAGTCTCATGAATGTTGTGAGTGAGGAGTCATTTATTTCATTAGACCAGTTAGTATAGGCCTGAGCTAGATACAACTATGGCTGAATGTAAGAGAGCAGGAACTAGCAAATGGGTAGAGTTTCAGGTGTGGTTCTTATCTTTGCTCAGGATGTAATTCTAAGATATTTGAACCTTGATCATGCCCTTCTTCTACATGTGAATTTCTTCTGTTAGTTGTATAGCTTGGGGACTGCAGAGGTGAAGAAGAATGGGATAAATATCAATAAGAGGATCAAAGGAAGTGAAGGTTCGTAGATCCAGGATGCACATCCAAGGGAAAGACCTTGACTCAGGTTCCCTGTTACATGTATAGTGCTGTGCCTTCACAACCCACAACCCACAACAATTGGCAACAAGCAGTGCATAAAGCTACTCTGGAGCATTCAAGCAAAACTGAAAGCACTGAATTGGGACTCTCTGAGAGTCTTTGAGGACTTCCTTTGGCTCAAAGGTTAGATATGTTTCATGAACTGGCCCTGCTTTAATCGGAATTACAGAGGGCTGTTGTTTATTTGTTTTATTTGTTAAACATATTTCTATGCCACAGCAGTCCAAATGACTTTCACCAGCCTACGTAGGAAAAATTAAATTTGAAACAAGAACAGTACAAAAATAAAACCATAATAATAATAATAATAATATAATCAACATAAAGATGACAACATCAAATCAGAAGATTATCTAAAACGGCTCAGTCATTAGCTGTTTCTGAAAAACCAGCAGAGAGGAAGCTAGCCTGATTTTCACAGGGAGGCTGTTTCACAGCATTGCCACTGTTATAAAAAGCAGTTTCTTCTTGCTTCATCCCCTTCAGCCATAAACCTCTTGAAAATGTTGGATTTGCAAAGTTTATCCCTGCTGGATCTAACTGATTGGGCTGAAACTGATTGGAGTAGGCAGTCTTGCAGGTGTCAAGATATAATGGGCTTTATAGGTCCAAGCCAGCACCTTAAATTGGACTTGGATACCAATCAGCAACTAATTCAGGGTCTGCAAAACCAGCACAATGTGCTCCCAATATTGGGAGCTTAAATGTATATGGGCCACTGTGATGTGGACCAATGGTGGTTTCTGAATACTCTTTAAGGGCAGCCCCAAGTAGAGTGCATTGCAGCAGTCTAGCCAGGCAGTGACAAGGGCATGAGTTACTGGTGCCAAGTCCTTCTGCAAGTCACATGCCATCTTGTTAATTTATCCATTCCTATGGATAAACTTCAGTTTGCATAATATCCTGTGCAGGACTTTCATACATCCTGTTATAATTCTGGTGGCTTTCCTTGATTTGTTTTTCCTTAGATGCTTTGCTTTGAATTCAGTGCTTTCAGTTTTGCTTGAATGCTCCAGAGTAGCTTTATGCACTGCCTGTTGCCAATTACAGGGGGATTGTGGAGGCACGGCACTATACATGTAACAGGGAATCTGAGTCAATGCGTTTCCTTTGGATGTGCATCATGGATCTGTTTTGATGGATCAGATGGCTGACCTTCAGCTACTCAAAATGGCTGTTGTAACTTTAACACAAAATAACTGAGTTGAACTAATGCTGTCTCTGCTTAGCAACCTTAGCGGATATGGGGGAAGCAAATACTTCTTAGCAGGGAAATGCATATGTGCTTTTTAAACCAGTTATTTCTCAACCTGATGAAAGAGTTTGGCTTTACAAATTCTTTCCAAAGCAACAAAGAAATTTGAAGAAATTCTCATGGGTTGAATTAGATGTTACTTACAAGGCAGTCAAGGGGCACTGGTGAATTTGTTTTTCTTCCTAGCATTGGTGAATTTGTTTTTCTTCCTAGCAGGGTCCACTTTTTTTCCCCTTCAAATCAACCAAATGTTGATCCATTGGTTGCAATAGGAATTGACCAACAGGCTTGTCACCCGAGCCTGACATTGGGGGCTGAGAGAGAGTGACTGGCCCATGGTCACCCAGCAGGCTTTCATGCCTAAGGCGGGACTAGTCACCTGGTTTCTAGCCCATTGCCTTAACCACTAGACCAAAGTGGCTCTGCCTTTTATTGTACCATCATTTTTCCAGGAGTCTTTAGTTTCTCTGGCTTTCCAAGTTTCCAGTATGTCCCAAGGAAAACCCTCAGGAGCATCCAATAGATGTCACGTTTGATGCACAAAACTTTGCTTGCCTTTGCTTCTGTAGACAGCCATGCTCAGGAGCAAATCCCATCTATGAAACTATTTCAGTTGTAAAGCAACTCATTCCAGAAAGGGGAGTCCTGTCACTGAGAAATGGTTGGAGAATTTCCCTTTTCTTTGGAGAACCAATTTTTGGGTCCAGATCTTTGGTGGAGAATTTTTTAAAAAACTGTGCTTTGCTCTAACTTCTACATTGGGGGACATTGCTGCAAAGAAGGGTAAACTAATATTTATCCTTGATATTCTTAGGCCATCCCCGGGAACCTTCTCTAAAGGATGGTAAGTGTTTGATCTTCACCATATCTAAGCTTTTCCTCCAAAGACACTTTACTCACATGATGACAATCATTTTGCTCAATTTTAATTGACATTAAGTCTTATTTCAAGACAAAAGTCCATCAACACTGTGTTCTTGAGGGCAGCAGTCCACCAATCACTTATTTCAAGCCAGCCTTTCTATTTAATATTTGGCAGATTTTCAGTTGCTCAGCAGGAGGAAAAGGGGAGAAAATGTGAGTTTGTAACTAAAAGGAAAGTAGGAAAGGAAAAGGCAGAGGGAGAATGGAATTGGAGATGTGGTGGCAAGAATGACAACTCTGTCAAAATGCGACAACTGATCCACTGCCTGTTTCATACTATTCATGGAAAATGCCAGATTCCTTAAATAGTAACTATGTATATGATGAGCTTGCAAGCTGAGTATTCTATTGCAAAAGTGAAGTAAAGTCATTCTTTATTTTAACATGCTGGCAAAGGTAGCAAAAGTATCAGCACTGCTTAAGCTTTGGTCTCTTGACTGCTAAGAGTATAATTCAACAGTGGTGATGAGATGAGACCAAAGTATGCATGTCTCTCTCTGTGTGAATGTCTATGTAAGAGACAGAGAGATCAGAGAGAAGATAATTCCCTGTTTAGCTTCTCAGATTTTGCTAACGAACCTGCTTAATGTTTGCCAATCATACATCCAGTCAATTAACAGACGTGTTTTCACACCATTTTTATCCATAGCTATTGAAACCATGAAAATGACAAAATGACAGCTGACTTTTTAAAAAAAATCTCATTTGCCTCATTGGAAGAACAGAAAATGCGCTGCCACAAGATGACTCAGACATTGCAAATAGGAGGACAAGGGAATTGTTGGCATTCTAGAGTGGCATTTCGTGTGTTTTTCTATTATATTGAAAATAATACTGGGCTGAAATCTGTTTCCCAGCATTCTAAAACTTTCTTTTCCCTGCTAAAGAGGTGTTCAATCTTGTTTTCAAGGGGCTTTAGATTTTCTTAAAATTGCATATTTTTTTTAGATCAAGCAATATGGCTGGAGTCTAACAACAGATTCAGCCAGGTGAATTACACTCTTAGTGGTTTCCTTTGTACAACATGCAAATGTTAATTTTAATCTTGTGCTTGCTTATATCTGAATCTATTTCTTAGCATGTTGTACAAACTCAACACATATGATTTATTTTGGTTTAATGATGTGTGGATGGTCCCAAAATGGGTTCATCTAGTAAGTGATTTAAGAGGGTTGTGAGAATATTTCTCTGCTTCCTGGCTTAAAAAAAAAGGAAGAAGACAATCACCCTCAATTGGAGGAATTCTGTCCTGATGTCTCCCTTGGCATTTAATTGAAGTGCTTGCTCCTGCTATATCTTCTCTTGTAAGAAGAGGTAGGGGAAGGGGAGGAGGAGGAGGAGGAGGAGGAGGAGGAGGAGGAGGATTTATAGGTATTTGCATTTCTGTATTAAAGTCTCCCAGCTATTAATTTTGGCCTCAAAAAATCTGGCTTCTACCAGTCCATTAAATTCCATTATATCCTTTGTTTTCCTTCCAGTTAGGAACATACTGGAACTCTTCAACTATTTTGGAATCCCCCTTAAATTTCTCTTTTTGCCTTTTGATTTAGCCAATCAATCACCAGTTAGCATGACAGCTGAATGTCTGTAAGAACATGGTATTTGGAGAAGATGCTTTGCTAAAATCAGGACAAAATCCATGTATTCCAGAATTCTGTTTGCTTCCTTTTCATTAAGTCATTAAGAATCAAGTGGCTTTCCCCAAGTTGGTCCTGAAGATGTGTTGGATCATAACATGCCCTGTGGGTGGAATGTAAGTTTGCCCAAACAGAATATGGCATGTAAGTAATATTATGCCAACTGTTTTACCCTCTTTTAATTCACTCGGTTCATGAAGATAGGGGAAATTGGAGGAAGATGAAGTGAAATGGGGAAGGTGAGAATTGCTTTTTGGCTTCATAGGAAAAAGGAAGATTGATTCACCTTAGAGGTGGTCTAATTTTCATTTCTTTCATGTTTCAATTTTTAAAAAGCCTGTTATTTGGAAGGTAGTAGCAAAAGCATTCTCTTCAAGCCTGCAGCTTCATTCCAAGAATTATTATTGTCTTACCATGCAACTTTGGTCAAGTGACCTCCCAACTTTGGTGATTATGAGAATGAGAGAGCACATGTAATATTTGGGGTGAGAGGGGTGTTTTGTTTTGTTTTTATTCTGTTTAAGTCTGCTTTCCATAGACCACCTTTATGGTAGAGCAATCTTGTCCCCAATCCCTATGACTTTGTTCAGAAATTATTTTACTCTTTGCAGAGGGAGGAAAAAAAAAAAACACACCTCTCTCTCTCTCCATGAATAAAGAACATCACCAATGCAAGGAGCAGAATTTGACCCAGTGTTATTATAAACTCTTTTTCTAACTGAAAGAGATACGTAGCATTGTTGTTAGTGGTCCTGGCAGCCAGGAAGATGCTTTCCTAAATCAGGACAAAATCCATGTATTCCAGAATTCTGTTACTGACAGCAGCTGGCCAGATGCCCCTGGGAAAGAGGCAGATAGGAGAAAAGTCTCATTTTGTTCATGTCCAGCACCTGACCTTTGGAGGTATGCTTTCTTTGTACCTGGGGAATCCATTCAGCTGCTGCCATAGGAAGTATCCACAAATAAGCTTCTCTTCTATCCCTTAAAAGCCATCATGGCATCATCCTGTGGCCAAGAATGCAACTTGTCAAGTTACAGATTTCAGGAGGAAGCCTTTCTTTTTGTCCTTACTGTACAGTAGCACAAAAGTGCCACAACCAGGAGGCTAGCGTGAATCGACCCTTAATATGCAAATGTCAGGAGGTTTTAAGTCTTGTTTGCTGGTCAGGTTTTGTGTTGCATAGATACTCACTTCCCTGCTTAATCTCTGTCCCTCTGACTGCCTTCCCTTGAAGTTGCATTCCATTCACAAAGATTGGCTTTTCTGCTCAAAACAAAATCACAATGTGATTTTCTTTTCCTTTATGGGGAAGCAGGGAGGGTGCAAAAGATTGCTGAGCCAATATTCCTTTTCAACTGTCTTTAAGAGAACAGTTCTTCCATACCAATTACAGGATGGGAAAGCTTCACACTCTTTCTGTGCCAAGCAGGGCTCATGCTGCGAAACCCTTATGGAGCTTTGGTTGGCCCTGAACACATCCAAAATCTTGGTGGCCACCAGCTCTGAATAAGGCTTCTTGTTTTATCTGCTTCCCCTAAACAAATCGCCTTTGCAACAGCTACAGTATTTTTCTCTTAAACCAGGCATGCCAACTTGTGGGCTTTCGTAGTCTTTCTGGCAAAGCATTGCCAAAGTGTCTTATTGCTGGCTGCTCTCTAAGACTGCTTCATAAAAGCAACATCTTCATGTCGTTGTTTCCTGCATCAATAGAAAATCTCTCCTGTATTCATTAAAAAAGAAGCAGAAGAACCAGGCTTTGGGAGAAGTGCTAAGCAAAACAGAACAAATGTGCATTTGTTCAATAGCAGTTCACTCTGAATACGGGACTTTGTTTTGAATCTTCCATCCTGGATGACTGTAAATGGCACCATATGTTTCTATTTTGAAAAGGTGACTAAATGGTGGAGGCACAACACCCTTTCAATAGGACTCATCCCAAGACAAGTGGGCACTGAGGAGCTAAAGAACAAATATGCTCTCCCAACTTGGAATGAAGATGCAACCTGCCATTTATGACCTGAAAGCATGGTTACAATTTTGTTTGTTAAAATTAAGCCCAGAACAGTTTTTGGTTGGGACCTCCCCTCTTTCTCTTACTGCATCCAAGGTCCATGTAATTTGGGTGTCCATTTTTCTACCGAACTCAACAGGCCAGTAAACAGGAGGGTGTGGAGAAATCCAACATAACAAAATAATTTTTTGAATTAAATTTTAGATTATTGGTTTTATTTCCAATTTGTTCACCTGAACATTTCAAACACTGTACTCTGTTTATGGCCTGCTCTCCCCAGCCCCCATGGGATCTGAGACAATTGCACCCAGGAGAATACCGTCTTCAGTGGGATGGAACCCTTGAGCAAGATATACAAGAATATCCAATAATTAAGGAGCCACCAGTGAAAAGACCCCATATCTTATACATGACAAGCCTAGTCATTTCTATTCCTAATTAAAATCCCACTGAGTTCTTTCACAGGGACTTAACAGATTGCTAGTGAGAAACAGAAAAAAAAAAGGAAGATATGGATCAGGACTTTCACACAGCTGGAAAAGATAGAGCACTGGCTATCATTAAAACATTGACAGGACCTAGTTAGTATATCCTGGATGCACTCTCCCAGTTACTTCATGCAGACGTTAAAAAGCAAAGGAGATAAATCAAAAAGTTGAAGAACTGTGTGGATCAATAGCCAAGAAGCATAGCGGTAATCATCCAACTCTATCTTTTAGGGAAAGTCAGTCAAATAACATTGAAGCCCACCACAAAATTGTCCCTTCTTTGCCAAATGTCCAAGAAAAAAATATTATTGATGGTACAGAGTTATAGAGAGATCCAACAAAGCCAAAGAAGAGGTGACCAACTAAGAACATAAGAACCTTGGTTTGTAAGAATTGTCATCATCTAAGAAGATAAGTTTCTAAGAAAGGCCCTGTTAGATCAGACAGACAAACAGAGGGGTCCACAGGGAGGGAGCAAAGAGTCAAGATGGTCTGCACAACCATAGGTCAAAGCCCTTCCCCTTTTTATGTGCATTGTAACTCAAGTATAAACAGGCACGGCTTTGATTGCTTGGTTGTGGCCCCTATCTTTTTATCCCCTCCCTGAAAACACCACTGCAAATAGCAACTGTCCAATGTCCCATGCCACACAGTGGCCAAAATATGCTTTTAGGAAGCTCAAAGGAATGATGGCTGTGCTCCTCAACATCAGCTGGTATCTGAGTCAGGAGGTTGTATACAGCCATCAGTAACTACTGATAACTCAGTCTTCCCAGTATTTGTTCAGTCCCCTTTCAGAACCATTTAAACAAATACCCATCCCCACATTGGATGGTGGGGAAGCACAAAGCCTGTTTCAGTCCCAAACCCAAATTTGAATCCTCATGGCAAAAGATGTAGATAAGGACCCAGATATCACTTATCCAAAAAAGACCCTGTAGACTTGCCACTACGTGCTTTAGGACCTTCCTCTATAAAAAAGTTTGGAAGCTACAGCTGCTCCTCATGTCCCATATAGAAAAATAAAAATGGGCCAAAAATGGACAACCTTCTCTTCACCCAAGCCAAGAGCCTCTCTTCCCAAACCATAATTGGTGCTTGAACTTTTCACCCCAGCTCAGTGCATCCTTGAACTTCCTTTCTCTCCCCCAACCCCTCTTTTCCTTCTCACTGTTTATTCTGGAGCCATAGGGAGAGGGAGAGAAATTTATACCCATGTGCCCTTAAACTGCTGACATTCCATGTTTACAGAAACTGTTTACACAGAAAATTAATCAGTTACGGTTTTAAATTTTAATTAAAGAATGCTTTCTGGGGTTATTGCAAAACAGGCAAATGCCCATAAAAATGTATATTTGACAATCAGGCAGTGTTGTTCTTGGACTGGAGAATAGGCCACCAATCACTCATGCATGAGATTTGTGTGTGCGTGTGAGTGTGAACATTCCTGCTTCCCTCCATTCCATTTAACACAACACTCTCCCCTTCAACAACATTATTTTCATGGGACCTTACCAGAATACAAGCAAGAGTGAATAATGTTTACAGACAGCAGTGCATAAAATGTAGATCTGACTGCCTGGGTCTGTTGTCTTTGAAGGAGGGAACAAGCAGGAAATCTATCATCATGTACAAGATTCTCCCATCATGACAAAGTTTGCTTGTTTAAGCTGAATTCTTCAGTGTTCCACTCAGAAAAGCTCTAATAACATCTCTTTTCATCCAGGCTGGGTTTCAGGTAATTTACCCATTTCAACCCCTCATTTATCATGCAGAGTATAATACACGCATACAGACTGACTCCCATATTTAACTTCCTATGTGTATACAGAGATTATATTAAAGTGGGATGCCCCACAAACACAAATGTTTGATCCAGATATTAACCTACGTTTGTGAAGTTGTCAGAGACTTAAATACCTCTTTCTAAAATACAGGGTGGGGGGATATCTGTAGATAGCGACTTACATTTACCGCACTTCCAGGTCTTAAGAGGGCTTTTCGAAAAGTCATGCTGTCAATCCTCTTTATACTTAAAAGACAAACTGCAGTTTCATCCTAGGCAGAGAAGCAGACTGCCTGTCCACACTTTGAAGCTAGATCCTCAACTGCTCTCAGGAAAGAATGACGTGTGAGGCTGTAGCACTGTTTCCAAGGATGTTGCAGAACGGGGAGAAAGATGCTTGCATCCAAGGGCCCATTCAGCCTTTAAAATCTACCTTTTAAACTGTACAAGGAAGGACATGATCACTTTTCAACCATCTATGAAAAACCAGTGGAAAGCAGCAACAAAAAAAATCATTCGTAAGCCATCTCATATTTCTTTCCCTCCACCCTTCAAAACCAACCAGCTTGACCAGTGAAAATTGGTGAGAACATTGATCCTTTCCCTCTATGCAGTCCAATGCACCCGATATATTGGTCTGTTCCCTGTGACCCATTATGAACCTGATAATCTTCCCTCCAAGGGACGCGGTGGCGCTGTGGGTTAAACCGCTGAGCTGCTGAGCTTGCCGATCGGAAGGTTGGCTGTTCAGATCTGCATGACGGGGTGAGCTCCTGTTGCTAGTCTCAGCTCCTGTCAACCTAGCAGTTCGAAAACATGCAAATGTGAGTCGATTAATGGGCACCGCTCCGGCGGGCAGGTAATGGTGTCCATCTAGTCATGCCGGCCACATGACCACGGAAGTGTCTACGGACAAATGCCGGTTCTTCGGCTTTGAAATGGAGATGAGCACCACCCCCTAGAGTCAGACACGACTGGACTTAATGTCAAGGGAAACCTTTACCCCCCTAATCTTCCCTCCATCTTAATGTGACCACCAAAGATTCAATGCAAGAGTTCCCAAATAACTCTTTTAATCTGGGTAAAGATTCAGTGAACAAGAGGTTACTGATGAAGATGAAGGGGGAAAAAAAAAACCTCAGGTACCATTAAAATCAGACCTAATATGGTGTGTTTGTTCAATTTCCATAATTTATACACTGGTCACAGAATCCAACTTTTTTTGATGGATATCAGCTTAAAAAAAAAACCTCAGGTAACCTTGATCAGAATTACCTTTCTTCAACCTTTTTCATAATCTTGATTTATTTTAATGACCTTCACATTAGTAAGTTGCTAATATTATACTAATATACTAATATTAATATTCGTATAATATAATAATAATATTAAGAGCCTCGTGTGGCGCAGAGTGGTAGGCGGCAGTATTACAACTGAAACTCTCCCAGCGACCCGAGTTCGATCCCAGCGGAAGCTGGATTCTCAGGTAACCTGCTCAGGTCTACTCAGCCTTCCATCCTTCTGAGGTTGGTGAAATGAACACCCAGCTTGCTGGGGAAGGTGACGACTGGGGAAGGCAATGGCAAACCACCCCACTATGGTCTGCCAAGAAAATGTCGTGAAAGCGGCGTCCCCCCCAAAGGGTCAGACATGACTCGGTGCTTGCACAGGGGACCTTTCACACTTTCACAATATTATACTAGATATTTTGAGGATAAGAAGGCTGACTTCTGGGGCTGAAGCATTCTTGGCTGTCTTGAGTGCTGGATCTAAACTGTAGGGAGAGAGTCTCCCTCTGCGCAATTAGATACTTAATGATCCAACCATCATCTAATAATAAACCACAGAATTGTTCTTTGACCTCATGTTTAGAGAAGTCACCTTTCAGAATATGGGACACCCAGGTTAACTTTCCTCAAGAAACTTTTATTACATCAGGCCTGAGTGTCAATTAATGGCTGAAATATTATCTGTTTCTTCCCTGAAGTGACTTCTGAGATGTTTCAGAGATGCATAAAACCTCTGGCTATTATTTTGAGCAGCACCCACATTAGAGGTTGAACTCCCTGACTAAGTACATTCTGAAGCTAATTAGATATTCCAAATTTCTATCAAGATTATTGTCACCAATGAAATGGTTCATTGAGTTTACGAGCTATGCAAACTCCCTTTTATATTTCCATCAGAACTGTTCTAGAGGCTAAGCTGTAATGAGGACCTGGGAAGCAGGCTGAAAAGGTGAAGAAGTCTCCTCTAAGTTGACCTCCTCCTCTTCAAACTTCTTTCTGACTTTATGGTACTGTAGATGTATCGAGGAACTCACACTGATAGAGCTACAGTATATTCTTTTATCCACAAGTCTTCCTTTGGGGCAACATTCTCAACTTAGTGAAAACATCCTTATGGATGGACAACTACATTTCTTTGAGTGCCAAGAAGAAAATTGCTCTTGTGGAGCAACACAATTGGCATTAGACAATTTCCCAAAGGCGGAGAACATTTTGGCAAAGTTCTCCTGGATGAACTATGGGGTTCTTGCACCTATCAGCTGACAAGGTGAGCAGGTGAAGGGAGTCCTGCCCAATGTTCTCTCTGGTGGTTTGCAGCCTCCCTGGTTTCCCATCCATCTATCAGGAGGCTCAGGAAGGAGGGCTTCCCATGGCTAATATATTTCAGGACACAAATAGGCACCAACTCATTCTATTGTTTTAAATAGCTTTGTCCCTTTTATTAACCTTTATAGAGAATATTTAGCAGCTTTCTAATATTTGAATTTCTTTTTATTTCAGGAATTCCCCTGATTGAAGATTCCAAATGAGGCACACACACTACACTTCAGTAAGTCCTTTGGTACAGCTACTTCTTTAAACATTTCTTTTTTCTTTCCCTTTCTTTTTTTTCTACATACCTTTTATTATTTTTTCCTTTACTTTCCCCTCTTTCTGAGTTTAGTTTGTATTTTCTTTTATTACTGTTATTAAAACTTTCAATAAAAATTATTAAAAAAAGAAAGAAGGTAAGTAGAGGGTCCTGTATGTAACACTTAGCAACTGTGTACCTTTCAGTAGAATTTAGAAATACTCAGCTTATTAATATTAGCTTAAAAACTACTCAGAAACCACAGTTGGTCCAAATGCTGCAGCCCCAATATTTCCCATCTCCTATTTTTGGGAGCATATGACACCAGGTTTGCAAACTCTGTATTGGTTGCTGATTGGTTTCAAGGAACACTTTTAGGTGCTGGTTTTAACCTATGAAGCCTGTTATGCCTTGGCCCCTGGATATCTACAGGGCCACTTATTCCAACACTCCAAACAGAGAGAAACTGTTATGGACCTCCCATTTGGGAGGTGGGGTTCAGGGGGCTGAAGCAAGAAGGTGCTACTTTTCAGTGGCAGTGGTAATGCTGTAGAGCAGCCTCCTGGAAAAGATCAGGTTAGCCTTCTGCTTGTTGATGTTTCAGGAGCCATTACAGATGGAGTTGTTTTGGAGAGCCTTCCTTTGATTTTATTATGCTATCTTCAACTCCTAGTTTTATCATTTGTCCTCTTATGCTTAGCCGGTGTTGTTTTGATTGTTTTTACGGAATTTTGTAGCATGGATATTTTACTTGGCTTTTATAGTCTGTCTAAGCCACCAAGAATCTTCAGAGAGTGATGGGATAGAAATGTGCAAAATAAAGAAATGAAATATTGCTGGCCTTGGTATGAAAAGTGGCATATAATGAACTGCCACTGAACCGCCTTGAAGAAGGGGATACCCAGTGATCTCAAATCCCATTTTTCCATGATATGATATTCCCTCTCTCCAGACCTTTAAATTGTGGTCTATGGGATATTCTGGATGTGCATTCTCTCTAACATCATCTTGAGGGCTCAATACATAAATGAGACCTTTTCTTCCTGTGATAAAGAGCCACACTTTCCTTAGATGTTTTGAAAAGGACAGGCAGAACGGCTGCTGTCTTGGAGATCAAGTATGGATTGGAAAGAACTAAAGTTCACTGCTTATTACATGGGGAGTCACAGTGACAAGAAACCTTAGATGAAATGCCAGGATAAAACAGGAAGAAATTCAAAGCAAAATTCACTCTGAAAGCCGAACAACACTAAACTACAACTATTTTCGGCATTCTGGTTATCATCTATATGGTCTTGGGAACAGCAGGGAGATTCTTTTATTCCATGACCTGCAGAAATGATAAAATAAAAGGAAGCTTTGTAAATTTTAACATATTATTCTGCCCTTTCCTTTCCTTTCCTTTCCTTTCCTTTCCTTTCCTTTCCTTTCCTTTCCTTTCCTTTCCTTTCCTTTCCTTTCCTTTCCTTTCCTTTCCTTTCCTTTCCTTTCCTCCTCCCCTTCCTCCTCCCCTTCACCTTCTGTCATGTTCACCGTTCCAATGTTGCTGGTACATTGTAACGTTTCACATGTCATTTCACGGATACGTGTTTCATCTGGGAAGGGTGGAGGATTCCATCTCGGGGAGTTGTTATCTGTTGGCTGCTGGGTTGGAATGTGTTTGGGTTATCTCATGTGTTCAAGGTTACTTTCCCAGGATGGCAGTTCAAATGGTTACCAGCACCTGGGGGGGGGGGGAGTTTGCAACGGCAGGGTGAGGGGAGGGATTACGTTCGAAGCGAGGGTTTTTAGTTTGTATTTGGCGTGCTTTTATTCATTCTCAGCTTTCTCTGTATTTGCATACTATTCTTACAATAAATCAGATATCATTAAGGACCTGCTTGTGAGTCTGACTCTGTTAGGATAGGCCATCATTACACCTTCCTTATTTCTATTCCTTCCTTCCTCCCTTCCTTATCCATCTTCCCCCCCCCCCCTTTGGTCAACAGGTTACTTTTTAAAAAAAAAATCTGATTTACTTCTGGAGCCAAGGGCAGCAGTGTAGAGAATTCAGACCTAATTACCAATTTATTTTATTTATTTTAATTTACTAAATGTATGAGCTGCCCAATTCCATTATGACTATTCTGTGCTGCATAGAATGAACAGCAATGAACATCCACATGCTGTAATGGTTAGAGGATTGGACGAGGACTTGAGAGGCCTTGGCTGAAATTCTCCACCAAATTTGTGGGGAGAGAAATCAGATGGATGATTTATCTGAAATTGACCAGAAGAAAGTCTTCAATAATTTTCAAGGGTACAACTCCTCACTTATGGTGGCCCTTTCTTCTGTTGCAAAAGCCTTTTTTGCATCCATCTCCCCACAAGATTGATTGGATGTATGGAAAGTCAGGGAAGCTGCAGAGTACTGGGGAAAGGATGGGGGAATGAAAGCAGGACGTTGATAGGCACGCCTTGGCTGCCCCGTCACTAGGTAAAGGTAAAGGTTTCCCTTGACATGAAGTCCAGTCGTGTCCGACTCTAGGGGGCGGTGCTCATCTCCGTTTCAAAGCCGAAGAGCCGGCGTTTGTCTGTAGACACTTCCGTGGTCATGTGGCCGGTATGACTGAACGGAACGCCGTTACCTGCCCGCCGAAGCGGTACCTATTAGTCTACTCACATTTTCATGTTTTCAAACTGCTAGGTTGGCAGGAGCTGGGACTAGCAGCAGGAGCTCATCCTGTCATGCGGATTCGAACCGCCGACCTTCCGATCGGCAAGCTCAGTGGTTTAACCCGCAGTGCCACCACGTCCCTCTAAATAAATAACAGCAAAAATAACATTCTCCATCCATGAGAACATCTGTGAAATTTTCTTTTCTTTTGAAATAATTTGTAAAGCAATTCTTTTCCTGCCATCTGAAGGTGAACCAACAGGGGAACCAACTGGTGGAAAAATAAGTACAGGATGATTCTTTTTTTTTTCCCTGCCAGGATTAAACTTTATTGAGTGACTTTGTACCAGAAACTGTTTCCTAATGTACTTTGCAGGGTTGTTACAAAAATATGTACTATGGATATTTTCTTGAGCTCTTGGAGCAGAGGTAGGATGATCAGCCATAAAATACTTAAATACATGCATTCTGTTCATTCTGAAGAATTCAGACGTTCTGTAGCATTTGCCAGCGCTGAGATATGAGCATTTCCTGAATTTTGCAATGTAATTTATATCTTTTATTAAGCCCTTAAAATGGGCATATAAAATGTAAGCACAAATATTTAGGGAAAGGGATGCACAGTAATTCATATTAGGAAAAAGGTCACTTGCAAAATTGTGCATGCTAGGAAAAAATGTGTCCTAAAATATATATAAATTTTCAAGCAATTTTTTCCCCCCCAGTTTTGGGGTGGGGGGGAATGCAGAAATGATCCAGATGAAAATGCATGTCAAGAACATGAGAAACAAAATAAAATCAAAATGGACAGATTCATGCATCCTTAGTTGTGCATTTGAATGGATCATGATCAGCCTAACACTGCCAATATTATCTCACAGGCACACATTCAGCAACTGAATACATAATCACCCTGTGTAAGACATCTGCTTTGCATGAAAACCTTGCTAAAATCCATAAAGGAGGGCAGTGTTTCCATGGAAATCTGTTCACCTGGTCCTTCTCTCCAGATATGACTAGAGTAGGTAATCAGGCAACACCACCCACATTTTTGTAATATCACATTATTGGGGCAGAATCCCTTGGATTTCATCAGAGGGCTTATCGTCCAAAAACGCTTACGCTATAATAAATGTCTTAGTCTTCACAGTCTTACAAAACTCTTCCAACCAACCAACAAACTTGGTCAGTAATGTTCTTACAAGTGTCCTCTGTGGCATAAATGAGGCAAGTTCTCTGCAGTGGTTTCTTTTCATAGCCAATAAATGGGCCTACCTTAGTCTCCACTTTCTAATGATGTCCTCCAGTGAAAGAGAGGAGGTATTAGAGAGCATCTTTAAGAGTGTGTCACTTAATCAGAGTCTTGGTCCATGCAGGTCAAGACCACTAATTTTAACAGACACAGCACCCACAGCCTTAGGTAAGGCTATTTCCAACAGTTGCTAAGTGAATTCTTTATTTACTCAGAGATGGCAGAATTGAAACTACTGTGCAATAATCTATTGTAATATTGAAAGACCTGAGATGTCCACAGAGAGGATAAAAAACATCAAGATGATGGTTGTGACTGAAGCCCTGCCTGTTTTGTATGTCAATGCACATACAAAAGGACAGAACGTTGGTTATGTGGTTTTGACCACCATCTTGACATTTTGACACAAATATAAACACACACATGCCCCATGCAGACTCCCTTGGCAGCCTCCCTGGCTTCATATGTTTGTCTTAAAAGAAGGAATTTGTCACACTGCTGTCATTTGTTTTTCACTAGTTACATAAGACCAGTGTTTCTCAACCTCAGCAAATTTAAGATGTGTGGGCTTCAACTGGCTGGGAATTCTGCGAGTTGAAGTCCACACATCTTAAACTTGCTGAGGTTGAGAAACACTGGTATAGACAATAAGGGAGACATGTCAGTACGGTTGGGCACATTTGGAAAATGATTCAGAAGTTGGGGTTCACATAAAGTAGACTTCCCTGCTCTTCATCGAAACAGCCCAATTTTTATCTGGCTTCTTTGCAGTTGCAGCAGTAGCTTCAAGGCAAGGGTGTATGCCAGGGGCAGGGGGTCAAAACATGTCAGCTATGACTGTGCAATCAAAGCCCCACCCATTTTTTTACATGTGCTTCAGATATGATGCATGTAAAAAAAAGCAGTTTCAATCATGTGGTCCCAACCAGCATTTTGACTTCTTTGACCCTCCTGTGGATGCCCCTACAGAGGTCTATTTTCTACCATCCTCTGTTCCTGGTCAAGGGTCACCACAAAGAGTGGACAACTCTGTTTATCTGGGGCCTGTACAGCAAATCCTAACATTTATTCATGGTTGCTTCTCACTTGTAGAATAACCTTGACATGCTTTGCATCCTGTAAGAAATGTTGATGCCAGCATCTCAACAGAGAAAGGAACTTTGGTATAGGTTATATTTGTAAGAGCACCAAATAGATTGGGTTTTGTTCTTTTTCTTGGGGATTTTTCTATGTATATTTTACTGTCAGTTTCATGACATTTTTGTCAGCTCAGACTCAGAGGCCAGAGGTGCCACTAGCAGGACCAGCAACATTTTGATTCTCCGATATATTTTCAGGGAATAAATAAAAACAGAACAAATCTGTGTGAGAAAGAATGACAGTGTGTGTGTGTGTGTGTGTGTGTGTGAAAAAACAGTTCAAACATCAGGAGAATTTGAGGTTATTGATATAGCTTATAAGCAGACTATTAAAAAATAAAATCAAAGTCTTGTTCTATTAAAAGGATTTGCTTGATTTTCTCTTTTACTATAATTATGAAGAAAGAAAAAGAATTCTCCCAAGGAAAATAATTATTTATGTTTAATTACATGATAAATTGAAGAAGTACATAACATTTCCATTTCCTGCTCAGAAATAAAGCCTCAACGAAGGATCAAATTGTTGAATTAACATGATATTTTAGTACAGGCGGAGGAGTTTTAATGTGATATTTGCACTAGGTTATACCTGAAGGGCACCCAGGATAGAGGAAGTTTAATTGGATTGGCCAATTTGAAATCAGAAACATTTATTTGGTTTGATTATATATTTCTACCCCATACTTTAAAACAAATCTTTTACAGAGCCTTGCAAGAGAGGGACACAGAGACAGAGAGAGGGAAAGAAAGAAAGAAAGAAAGAAAGAGAGAGAGAGAGAGAGAGAGAGAGACCAAATAATCAAGTGTAATACAAGGAATACCACAGTTTATCCTAGCATCATGGAACAGGAGAAACAAGAAATGGGAAAATTGAATATTGGGTTATATGTGGCCATAACTACTCTAGGCTACAGTTCACGAAGTTCAGCATCTTACAACCTCACTACGTACTGCTGAGGTGAGCAATAGATATCACCAGTACACATTGACAGTTCATATATATGTCACTTTCATGGCAATCAAAATAAAAGTGGCTTACAACATCAGAAAAAAAAAACCCTGCACAATATAATAGCATTTCAAGGCAATTTGCTTACAAAACATTTCACCAATTCTACAAATACAAAAAAATCCATGCTGAGATTTAGCAATATATTGACATTTAAAACTTAGCACCTAACTGAAGGAGGGAGAAAAAAATGTAACCATTTAAACAACAAAAGATTTATGCATTATCTTACAAAATATCCTAAGAAGACCTGAAATTGTGCTCTGACATTTTTTAGCAGGTTGCTCCCAATTTGGGTAGTCTGAACAGGGCCTGTGAAGAAGCCAACAATTGTTGGGAAGACATATGCAGGGTATGGGTTGCCCAGCTATGCCACAAATCATGGTTTACAAACTGCACTAGCACACTGGTAAACCAAACCAAAGAGACTATATTCTGGCTGTGTGAATATTATACTTGGTGCTTAAAATTTGAGAGGTGAACAGCATGCTGCTCATTTCTTTGTGCAGCTCATTGTTGGTATTGAGTTGGATTATACTGTGGGCTTACAGAAAGCTTGCCTAGGAACTGAGAATCTCTTTGGAAGAGATGGTGATAAGAAAAGGGTATTGTGCAGAAGGGCAATCTCAGCAATATTTCATATTTGCACTCAACAACGTCATAAAAGTGTGTGAGTGTGGATGAAAATACTAAAGCAGTTGCGAGGCAATAATTCATGTTTGAGTTTTTATGTCCTTCCTTGTCTCTTTCCAAGCTGCTAGAGGGTCTGGCTTTACAATGGCATACAAACAAATAAAAGAAGAAGAAGAAGAAGAAGAAGAAGAAGAAGAAGAAGAAGAAGAAGAAGAAGAAGAAGAAGGAGGAGGAGGAGGAGGAGGAGGAGGAGGAGGAGGAGGAGGAGGAGGAGGAGGAGGAGGAGGAGGAGGAGGGGGGGGGGATCTTTTTGGCCAAAGTCCAATATCTTTGCTGTGTATATCTCTGAGAACTACAACTATCCTGGTTGGGGGCTGATGCCCCAAGGAACTATGTATTTCACTGTATCATAGGGAGTTGATGGAAATTACTTCTTATGGGAAAAATGGGGTGGGGTGGGGTGAGAGATCCACAGAGTCAGAGAATGGAAGACTAAGTTTTGTGAAAAATGTCTTAATCTAAGGCCAGTTTGGGGACATTTGCAGAGAAGGGCAATTCCAATTTTTCTGTTTCTTCTTCTAGGTTTTTGTAGGGTTTTTTTTAAAATTTTAATATTTGTAAACTCTTCTTTTAATAAAAATTATTTGAAAAAAAAAGACTTTGAACTTTAATTCCTAGCAACCAACCACCATTGGCCATGCTGTTCTTCAACAACCCCTAGAGGAGCACTGATTCCCCATATATGGCCTAAGTAGTGATCGGCATCTAAAAGCAGAAAAGATCAGGGCTGAGATTCTACACAAACTTCACCTAGATGTGCATAATTTCATATTATGTTCTTAGGTAGTTTTAGAAGTCATAAACTTCCCCAGTTAGATCATTCCAAGGACTGGTTACATTAAAATTCAGGATTACTCTTGGGTTGATCATAGTAGGATTTCACTGTTTATCTCATTTCATAGATATCTGTACCTCTTAACTCCATATTAACAGATGTCAAATAATGTTTGTAATACAAAAGGTCACCCATGGATCTCTGCTACGTCACTGATAGTCCCGACAGAAGAGAAGATCTGTAGCTCAGGGTTGAACTCTGGAGTCCTTGGAGCTCTCTGAGCTTGGTTGCTGGCTTGCAGACATTTCATGACCCAACTAGGTAACATCAGCAGTGTGAGTGAGGGTGGGGTTTGCTCTCTGTTTATATACAACACCTTGTCCTGCCAGTGCTGGTGGGGGTGTGGTTTTCTCCTTGGTAGTTCCTTGATTAGGCTGTTGTTTGCTGCTTGAATGTTTGTCTGGTGTTAATTGCACATCATTCAAAAGAGAGGATAAAAAAGCTAAGAAGGAAACAAAGAGACCAAGAATACATCCTCTCCCACAACCAACACCCAGATAAGTAGGGATTAACATGAGACAATCAAGCAGAAAACAAGGCCCTGACCAAGGAGACAAACAATCAAGCAGAAAACCAATGAAATGTCTGCAAGCCAACAACCAAGCTCAGGGAGCCCCAAGGACTCCACAGATTACCATATTCCAATAGAAGAGAATATCTGTAGCTCAGGGTTGAACTCTGGAGTCCTTGGAGCTCTCTGAGCTTGGTTGTTGGCTTGCAGACATTTCATGACCCAGCTAGGTAACATCTAGATGATGATGATGATGATGATGATGAATGTCTAGGCACTGATGTTACCTAGTTGGGTAATGAAACATCTGCAAGCCAACAACCAAGCTCAGAGAGCATCAAGGACTCTGCAATTAATTGATAGAGACATCCATATAAAATTCCTTCATTAATCAATGGAATTTAATCATGAGGGGTGAAATGGCAATAACAACAATAGAACAACAACAGTTGTTTTGTAAAACAAACAAACAAACAAACAAACAAAAACCCATCATGGGAATTGGCCAGATTTTAATACAAGCTTATGCAGAAGGGGATGTTTTAAACCCCTGCATAGAAAGTAGTTCCTTGGAATAAGCAAACAGCATGACACAAACACCAGGATGAATGAGCCTTTGATGATAACGATCTTCCATTTATGTAGAATATTGTTTAGCCAGATGGACTCAAAAGTGTTTTATGTGCTTTTCTGCTAGCACAAAATACCTCTAAAAAAAGCTCCTATTCACCTGATGAAGTGCAGCCGTCTTGGGGGAAGAGAGTAAGATGCTGAGGCTTGGAATGGACTGTAAGCCCACAGAAGCAGTCTCCCTGTTTTCAAAAAGGTACCGCATTGACCAGTGTTGAAAGAAAACTGAACAATCTGAAACTTCAAAAAGAGAATTTATCTCTAAAGTTTATTTCAGGTGAAAAGAGCAACCCTGAGTCTTGTGGGTCAACAACTGAGTGATTTAGAAAACAACCCAATTTGCCTGCCAAACTGGACTTGGGGGACTTATCAAAAGTGATATTTAGTGAGAAGGAAAAGTGGCCACTATATTTATTATAAATACCTAAAATTCATCTGGAAAATTAGAACCCTACTGCAGAGTGAGAACAGTGAATTTTGAAAAAATCAGCATTTTTTAAAAAATTACCCCCACTAGTAGCTCTGCAAGTAGAAAAGCTCTTTGTTTCACTTTCACATTTTGTTTTCAGGTTTCCATTGTTCTGCCCACATCGTGACCTTTCCTGTCTTGTTTCTGGTCCTGATGGGAGCCCAGCTAGAAGCAGTTACGGCTTCATTGACTGTACGTTTCAGGACAAATCACACACCAGCCTTGACAATCTTGGTAGACAACCCCATGCTGATTCTGTGAGCTAAGAGCAATGCAACATCTGAATGCTGTTTCCTATCCACTGACCAAGCTCCATCTTGTAAATTTGCTTTTCCCTGCATTAGCCGAAAATGGATTTTTATGGCTCTTGATAAAAAGGAATCATGAGTGAACAGCATGGCTGACCTTCCATCAATATATACATCCAGTGCTCCACCAAGAGGGGTGTTAAATTACTTCCTCAGTCCTTGATGCAAGTATATACTTTGCCTCTTTCATTGCGACATGAATTTGTAGGGAACTAAGAAGACCTACTGGATTTGGACTTGCACAACAGCCAAACAGAGTTGTGAATTCAGTTGTACTCAGTAATACAACTGAACTGTCTTCAGAAAGCCCACGAGCAAAAAGATGAGAATGCCCCAGCAGCTGGTGCTTAAGGAATTCTGCTTCTGCAGTCCATTTTTGAAGCCATGGCTAGCCTATTCCACTATGAATTGGTCCTGTTCCTTTTCGGTACCTTTAAAAGTGGTGACCATCACCAGACCGATGCTCTAGGATTATGCATCTATCTTTCCTTTCCTTGGTCCTGAATCCCGCAAATTTCCAGTAGTTTCAGCAGGTAACCTCAAGTTCTAACATTTTAAGAGGGGGAGAAAAATTCTCCGCCTTTATTTTCTAAAACTTACATGATTTTATACAGATCTACCATGTCTCAGAGCCAGTTCAGTGTAGTCATTAGGGAGTCAGGCTAAAAACTGGGAGGCTGTGAGTTCTAGTCCCGCCTTAAGCACAAAGCCAGCTGGGTTTCCTTGGGCCAGTTGCTCTCTCTCAGCCCTAGGAAGGAGGCAATGGCAAACCACTTCTGAAAAACCTTGCCAAGAAAACTGCAGGGACTTGTCCAGGCAGTCTCCAAGAATCGGACACAACTGAGCAGATTAAAAAAAAAAGCATGTCTCACTTTACCTGTCCTTGCTTTAGGTTGAAAAGTCCCAATCACCATAGTTTTTCATCACAGGAGAGATGCTGCAACAAACTCCTTATCATCCCAGTTGCCGTTTTCTTGTTCTACAACATTCTTTTTGAAGTCCGGTTAGTGCAGACTTCCTAGCAGGAAAGAATTGTCTTCCTCATGGAAAAAGAGACACATAACATGCATTCTGTATAAGTAATAGAGCCTGAATGTTTTCAAGTCCTACAAGGAAGTGAACTGCCTTCTTTTCATTTCTCCCAAACAGTTATTATGCTATCTATTCATCCAATATAATTATATTGATAACTGTTATGTACCATCAAGCTGATGTTGACTCTTAGCAACCACACAGATAGGCTTTCTCAAGAATGATCTGGTCCTTCAGGTGTTCCAACACTGCAGCTATTGCTGCTATAATTGAGTCCATCTAACTTGCTGCTTCCTCATCTTCTTTTTCCTTCCACCATTCCCACCATTATGGACTTCTCAAGGCAGCTCGGTCTTTGCATAATGTGCCCAAAATATAATAATTTAAGCCTGGTCATTTCTGCCTTGAGTGAGAACTCAGGATTGATTTGTTCCATGATCCATTTCTTTGTTTCCTTGGTTATCCGTGGTATTCTCAGCAGTCTTCCCAACACCAAAGTTCAAAAGCATCAATACTTATAGCATTTCTATTTATACTGCCCTGAAACCGTTGGCATTTGGTAGACTCGTGTCATGACCCCGTTGCAAGGCACAAAGAGCCTCACAACGTGGATCATGATCATTAAGAAAAAGAGGAAGGAGATAATTAAATCAGCGCTTGGATCAAGCACCCAAAGCACCCACACCTATGGAATCATCTGCAGCTGAATAGAAGGACTTCAGATAAGCAGCGATAAGCCACACCTGGTGCCCTGGAGGACACACCTGAACCAAGAGGACAAGGACAGCAACCGGGAAAACACCCCCACAGCCATCAAGAAACCCATCAAGGGGAATGGGGACAATGAAGGGTGGAGGAGCACGGGACCCCGCAAGAGGGTATATACAGGGCACCTCAACACCGCACCCCCATTCCATTTTTCTCTCTGTCAGTACTGTTTCAATAAACCGGAAATCCTTAATCCCTATTAAGTGAGTCCGTGTCTTATTCGGAGCGAGGCTGACCCTGACACTCGTTTATTCAAGTCAGTAGCTTCTCATGAATCCAGGGTTGGTATATCCTCTTGGAAAGAAAATAAGAGGATGACCAGCAGCAAGGTGGATGGACTCGGTTCTAGTCCTGATGGAGGTACCATTGGAAGACTTGAAAGACCAGGTTGGGGACAGATCATTGTGAAGAACATCTATCTATGTGGTCGCTAGGCATAAAAAAATGACTTGATGGCACATAATCAATCAATCAAATCTTCTGGCAGTAAACATCAGACAGAACTGAACATTTTCCATCCATTAGGAAAATTTGTATGTATCATTTGGCAAAGGGTTATGCATCACTAATGGGAAACTGGGTAGTACTTATAGGACATTAATATGGTTCTCATGACTCTGGTAGTCAAGCACATTGCTTTATGTTTTGGCCAACTTTTCTATCTCTTTCTTTCTATCTCTTTTTCTTTTTCTCTTTCTTTCTTTCTATCTATCTCTCTTTTCACCTGTCCCTCCCACAACAGAATTTAATCAAAATTGCCAAACTGATGAGAAAACTAAACCTGGTAGGGTTGTTGAGTTCTGGAATGGAGAATTAAATTTTGAGTTAAGTTTATACCCCCCACCAATATGGTTTATAATATAATTTCATCCACCATGTTATTCCAGAACCCAAAGAGCCTACAGGGTCATTTTCTTGATGATGGGAACAAAAGAGCTGATGACTTTTATGATATTCTTATGAAATAATAATTTAAAAAATCTCATTATTACTCATTATCTGTATCTAGACTAGATATAGGCTGAGGAAACAGAAGCCCAAAGAAGCAATCCACCAATCATGGTCAGAACCAAACAATTAATTTCCATCCATATCCACTGTACTTTCCAAGGAAATGACTGAGTTATGAATCCAGGGAAATTATTGTATCAATCCTCTCTCCTTTTGTTTCCAATCCTTCCTTTTGCTAAATTCAGATGTTCTTATTAACCTCATTTTAACTTCATGATCTTTTTGAGATCAAGAACTGGATCCTGCTTTTAAATAGCATGCTGGAGGCTGCACTCCAAAAAGTAGGCTGATTGAGGAAAAAGAATTGGGCTGGTTCAGAACAAAAAATGAAATGTGGTATCATTAAACTTTACTAACATGCATTCAGTAACTTATCCTGGTCACATTAAAGACAGCAGCAACTTTGGGAAGAGCACTGGATGACCCAGGCAATGGTATCAGGAGGTTGCATTCAGGCCTGCATTTCAAGACTGAATGGTGAGGTTAAGTTGTGATGGTAACAAAGCAAGTAGCAAGGTGTCCTAGAGCTATTTGTAGAAAAAGAAAACACATAAGTGAAGGACCATTTAATCATATATTTTTGGTGGAAAAAAACATTATTCAGTATTTTCTTGGATAAGGAGCTTATCATGAGTGATGCTGGTAGCACATCTTTTTTCTGAAATGTATTAGTCAAAGTCTCCCAAGCCTTGGATTCTTCTAATATATTGCTTGGTGAATGATAACCATCAAGGGAGGAGAGGAGGAAGGGAGGAAGGGAGGAAGATCTTTCAGCATATTCAGAGATATTTCTGTGAAGCAACCTTCTATTTCTTAACAGATGGAAAAAAGAAACATCTCACACATTTTCTTAGCATAATATTTGAGAGGTTTTGGTTAATATGCCTCACTGTAGTCCTAATCTGGATTGAACCTTGGTAACTCAGTTTACATAGGGATTTCAATTTCTTTCCTCCATAAAAATTGGAGGTTTGCAGATCACTGAGTTGAAAATCCATGCAATCTGTGAACCACAGAATCTTAGACTTGGAAAGGACCAGGCAGGACCAGGCAGGCCACTAATCCACTGCTCAGTGCTGGAATCTAAATCAAAACATCATCAAAACATCCACAATGGAGAGTTGTTTAGATTATGTTTCAACCTATCCTGTGAAGGGGAACTCTTCTCCTATCTGGGTCATAGATTCCACTGTCAAACTGTTCTTTATAAACAGAACAATTTTCCTAAAATTCAATTGTCATCTGCCTTTTTTTCCTCTTAAGGACATGATGCACTTGTGCAATACCTCTTGAAGAGTGCCCTCATAACTTCTCCAACCTTCTCCTTCAAAGCTAAACACAGCTAGTTTTTTTAGACTCTCCTCATAAATGTTAATTTCCAGTCTCCTTCTTGTCCTTCTTGCCCTTCTCCAAACTTGTTCCAGTCTGCCTGAATCTGAATCCAGCATCAGATGGAGAATTCAGGAAGATTGCAACCCTTTCAAAGAGGCTGTTGCATTAATTTCTGGGCAGGGAACAGTGGGCAGGATTTGAAACAGTTAAGAGCAGTGCAGAATTTTGGAAAGAGCATTTGCTGTGCTCTGCTTTCTTAACCTCATGACCTGCAGGCATACACCTGGCAGAGAGGGTCAGGTAACAGCCAGGCTTCATCTGTGGGTCAGGACCTGCTTGGTGATAAGACACCCTGTAACTCTCCTTTGGTACAAGGGAACACTTAAAGGAACATTACGGGAGATTAAATGTCCATCTTTTCTTTCAAACTTCATTTCCCCCTTTAATTATCGGCCCTTGGAGTCATGAGCTGGAGATAAAGCAAAGTTGGTGTCGAGGACAATGCACACCCAGCATAGATTCCTGGATGGGGAGAGGAAAAGGATTTAGAGGAGTGGGGAGGTAGAGAGATTTGAACATTTGTAACCTGCCCTATTAATCTTCACCGAGCTGCTGTTAATTATAATCCTGGCTCGAAACCACATCACTCTGGATTATACATCTGGGCTCTTTGCTACTGCAAACTCATTTGCAAATCTGTGAAGAAATGTCAGTGCAGAGGAACCATCTGCTTTCCAAATGGAGAAGCCCAACAAGGCGAGGACGATTTCACGCATTCAGATCCTTTGGATAGTTCCACATTTCGCTGCTCAGGAAAATAAAAATGCTTTTGCATGGCCACTTCTCATTCAATTCTGATGAAAAGGAAATGGGGTTTGCAAATTCCTCTCAAAGGAGAAGAGAATCCTGACAGATTCTCGGGGCAGAGGGTGGTCGTCTTGCCCTCAGAGAGGCAAAATGCTTGTGGGGGGCTGAGTGAGAATATCCCATCTTTCATTTTGTCAACCTAGAAACCAAACCTTGACAATTCTATCCATCAATAGAGGGATGGGGAAAATACACTGTTTTCCATTCAAAGCTTATGCAACCTTCCAGCCAGAACACTTTCCTTCTCTTTCTGATACTTGAGTTTCCTGCTTAAGTGAAACTGGTATTACCCATCATTCAAATCCAAATGTGAATTGAAAATCCCCAAGATGGATGCTGATTCTCCTGGTCTTCTACGTTCTCCTTGTCTTCAAGTTCTAAGAACCTTCTAGGGCCTTCTAAGGACTTCTAAGGACTTCGAAGTCCTGGTCTTCTAAGGAAGTCCTGGTCTTCTAAGCAAGTCCTGGTCTTCTAAGGAAGTCCTGGTCTTCTAAGCAAGTTCTCCTGGTCTTCTAAGCAAGTCCTGGTCTTCTAAGGAAGTCCTGGTCTTCTAAGCAAGTCCTGGTCTTCTAAGGAAGTTCTCCTGGTCTTCTAAGGAAGTCCTGGTCTTCTAAGGAATCCTGGTCTTCTAAGCAAGTTCTCCTGGTCTTCTAAGGAAGTCCTGGTCTTCTAAGCAAGTTCTCCTGGTCTTCTAAGCAAGTCCTGGTCTTCTAAGGAAGTCCTGGTCTTCTAAGCAAGTCCTGGTCTTCTAAGGAAGTTCTCCTGGTCTTCTAAGGAAGTCCTGGTCTTCTAAGCAAGTTCTCCTGGTCTTCTAAGATTCACCTTGCACTCTCATCCATTAAGAGCTATTGAAGGGAGAAGGAAAGACATTCCAAATGTGTGGTATACCAAAACCTGCCTTGCAATGCTTATAAAATCATCGAGTTCTGTTTTCCTATATTTTGGGTACTTGAAAATGCCTTTTAATTTTTTTCTTGGTGGTGTTCCTGAGCTTTTACACAAATGTAGCTTCCTATATGCATGAAGTAATACAACATAGGAACAACGTTAATGTCCAATCTAAGATTAGCTCAGGCAGGTCAAATCTGAAGTCATTGATACAACCACTGATCCTTCTCAAACCATGCAGCCCTCCAGACTTTTGCCTAGAGATACAACTTATTGCACTGGCACTGAATTATAAACACAGTTAGAATGGGAAGGAAGGGGAAAAAGCCCCAGAATAATGATGAACAAATATGGGGTAATATAACTGACTGTCAAGCATCATGGAAAATGTAAGTGATTTTCAAGGATGCAGACTATAGGAATTAATGTAATCAAAAGGAATTTGGCTGTGCTGGAAAGATTACTACATCTTTAATTTATTCTCAATCCTTTATGGTACATTCTGTCAACCCTTCATAAAACATGCTCCTTCCATTAAAAATATAAACTTCATTGGCACAATTAAAACCGGTTTAAAATAAAATTAAGCTTAACACAAAGCAGGATAAGTTATTCCATGAATTTGGGTTCTAGCTGCACTGAGTAGGAATAAATAAACAAGAAAATAATAATCATTTTCTTGTTATTTTCATATACACATTTGTGTTGGCCTGCAGATGCTCAACCTTTAACTGCAAGCAATGTTCAATTCAGAGAAGCGGTAGATATGACTATTTCAGGAAAGCCCCCAAAATGTAAATAAGGTGAAAAAGTTTTCTCAAGAGCAGCTATGGCAATTCCAAAGTTGCCCCTGGATGTCTCCTCAGACCACCACCCCTCTCAAAAAAGTGCTTCTTTAAGGAAAGATTTTAAAGAGAAGCCAACATAATTTAATTAACAGGGGGGAAAAGTTCACAGCTCCTAAGTCACCTCAGACTATTTCTTGTGATTTTGATTTTAGACCACTAAGTTGCTTTAGAAAGAGATTTTAGTAAGTGGCTGTCAGTTATCTGAGATAGGTATAGAGGGAAGAGGGAATGGCCTTGAAGGACAGGAGGAAGAGCCACGACTGTCCTAACAACCAGGAAACACACTGAGACAAGGAACTGGTCTCTAATATTTATTGCTAGTACTTAACAGGAATCCTAACAAACTGAAGAAGCGTGGGGAAAACCCAGACATATAACCCCCAAGGGTTAAGGCGGTCCCGATCTGTGTCTCTTTGAATGGCTGAACAATTCATCAGTGCTACGCATGCGCTTGACAGTCTGGATGGGAGCCCCCTGCTCGCCATCCTTACTCATGACAATGACCAAGGCAATGGCCAGATAAGAGGGGCTTAAGCCTCGGTCAAGAAAATAATGTGAGGAAACATCTCAGACAATCCCCTCCCTAGTTCACACAAACATAAAGGGAGGGAGGGGGAGACACATTCAGACTTGCAAGATTCTGCTACTATAACTTTACAATACAAGTAGTTCTGAACCTATACAGCATTGGTTTCTTAGTCCAGTCTACCTTGCGGTGCTGATAATAGGCCAGATCAGGAAACCAAATCAAGACACAGTTATTCTGAGTTTCCTTCCCTTTCCCAGATTTTATTTTCCCTAAGCAGCAAGTGCATCCCTTCATCAAGGTGATCTCCAATTCTTCTATACCAGGATCCTTTTGATTAGACTAGGTGGGACCATGTGTCATTTGGCCCTTAATTGCTGTTCCCAAACCATCAGGGAGCATATCAAGAGGCATGCTGAGGCAGAAAGCTCCCCTTCGTCAGCTAAATATTCAAGAACTCTTGATTAACAGACTCCGAAAAGGGATAATACACAAGAGCTAAGTTTCGATAGCTGTCTCTTGCAAGTGAATTTGATATAAATGTAGCTGAACTCAATGGCTTTTTCATCTAAGATTAATTCAATTTACAAAAAGACTGCAGGTAAAAGTATTCTATTATTATCTGGCCCAGAATAAGTTTTAATATACTGTGAAATTCAAATTAGTTGAAACCCATATTCATTCTTCTGCTATTAATATAAATTTATGAAGTGTTCTTTGGATTTGGGCAACTGGAGGGATCATCTTCACTGAGTTTAGCCCCATCAAAACAGTCATTTAAACTTGCATCTAAATTAGGGATTCACAAGCCAGTAAATTTCTGGATTATAATAGTTTTGCCGGTATTCCATCGTAATTCAGTATTGTTCAATATCTGCATCAGTATGACAATCAAAAGGAAAAATAATGAAAATTCACATTGATTTCTCTATTAATTTTCTTACACATATTAGGCATATTATATGTAACTATGTAACTTTATTACATAAATCTATGCATTTTTATGAAATTTACTCCAGCTTACACCTCTTTGTAAGGCTTTTCTTCAGTTCTGATTTGACCTTAAAGAAGAGGGCAATCCAGAACATAATTTATTTGTCATATTTCTCTACCGCCCATCTCACATGCAACGACTCTTTTAATCTTCATATTAAACCAGGAATTGCAAATTGGTTGGTTTTCTTAAAATGAAAGCCAAGCAAAGTTATTTTAAGTATTTAATTGCTTTTAATTCAATTTTCTGTTTCTAATTAAATTCCAATTAATGTAAGTATTAAGGATTTTGTTTAAGTCCTAGATTAATGAAGGAACAGAACAGAATTATGGGTAAAAAAGGCAATAGTGAAATAGATTAAAGGGATAGAGTCACTTATCCACATGTTATGCCCTAGATTTTCAGTCACACACACACACACATATTGCCAACCAGTGTGTACCAGTGCATGCAACAATACCCACTGAAGTAAATCATTAAAAGAAACAGGGATTTTTATGAAGCTGATAGGCAGAACTAACTCTAAAAAGAGCATTTGCATCCACATTTCACAGGAAATCTCATTGAAGTCTCTCAAGCTGGTTCCTGTGGGCATGACACTGGTTTTGAATCCCATTTTAGTTCTCACTGACATTGAAGACATTCTGTTTCTATATAAGCACAGCAAATGAAGGGTTTTGCTTCTAGGAGATAACCCCCAAAAGCATGTGGGGTACTGTTTGTTAGGTGGATCCTCATTTCCATTAACTGAAGAGTTACATGCAGGAGCCTGAAAGAGCTGAACTGGATCAGGGCATAATAAGACAGTCCAAAACTCTGTTCTCACAGTGGCCAACTGTCCTAACAGCCAGGAAACACATTGAGACAAGGAACTGGTCTCTAATATTTATTGCTAGTAATTAACAGGAATCCTAACAAACTGAAGAAGCGTGGGAAAACCCAGACATATAACCCCCAAGGGTTAAGGAGGTCCCAATCTGTGTCTCTTTGAATGGCTGACCAATTCCTCAGTGCTACGCATGCGCCTGACAGTCTGGATGGGAGCCCCCTGCTCGCCATCCTTACTCATGACACCAACCAACACCAGATGCTGTAGAAGATTCAGGGAGCAACTTTAAAACAGATCAGGCAAATTCGCAGAGGATGAAACTATCAGGAGCTACTAGTTATGATGGCTACATGTGCTTCTGACATCCAGTTGCTGGGGAACATGAGTGGGAGAGTGCTCCTGTGTCCTGTTAGGGGGCTTCTAAGAGCAAAACTGAGTTAAATGTAAGGGAAACTTTTCCCCCCATTGGTCTCAGGATAATGGGTGCTCAGAGAGCACAAGGACACCACAAAAAACAACCTCCGTTAGTCTTTTCTGTTATTCAGTTGGATGAAAGGTCATTCGCTTTTGAACTCTCTTTCAAAGAAGAGAGTTTGGTAGAAATTCTCTTGTGGAGTTCTTGCAGTGATTTTTTCAAGCATCACCTTGCCGCAGTTAACTCCTCCTGGCTGATCTGGACTATCGGAGGAATCCTGCACCACTCTCAGGTCCATGGGACAAGGCAACAGACCTTCTGCTGAGGCCCCTATATTACGGATTATGTTATCACCTGATCAGGGCCGGATTAAGGCCTCCCAATGCCCTAAGTGCAGCCCAACAATGGTGCTCTTTGATGGAAGCAAAACTCATGCCATGAGACAGAAACAAATGGGTAATATATGATGACAACTTCAAACGTTTAAACTTTAGTCACTCACCATGCCAAATAATTTTTTTAACTGTGTAAATTAAACTTGAACACAGCAGATAAGGACAATTGGGGGAAAAAATGTCTAAAGTCAAGCATGGCAGTGAAAGAGTTAATGACATAATAGCTAGAAGATAGCTAGTGGTGCCCCTCTTTTCTGGGTGCCCTGAGCATGTGCTGATTTTTGTTAATCCAGGGCTGCACACTACTAAGGCTTAGAAGAACATTGTTTTTTAAAAATGCCAATTAGCAATTGCAGCTAAAATTTTAACAGTCTGACTTCTGAAGAGCCCCCAGGCATCCAAATACAATCTATAAAGGGATTTTGCTGATCAGTCTCAGTTTTACTTCTTACAAAGCCAGGTTTCAACATCATTCCTGAAGTGCAACAGGAAATGAAGCCCAAACCCAGTGAGTGAATTAGTAAATGAATTAACGTACTGACAAAATGATCAAGCGGCCTGTGCGGGTGAATGACCATCATTCATGGTACAATTGCAGTTTGCTGTTTTCCTGGCTTCTACACTCCCAATCAATCCCCGAAGAAGAATGTCTCCTGCGGGAGTCTATCAGATCATGAAGTATTGGCAGTCAGGGATGCTCCAGAAAGACGGAAAATCCAAACTCAACACCCCCAGCAGGAACATCCTTTTCTCATAGCCAAAAGAAAATGAGCTCGGAGGGAATATCTTAAGGAACCCCAAGGACCCTGAGCAAAAGTGAAAAACAAAAACAAGACAAAACAGGATCCCTGCTCAAGTCATTGAGAAATTGCAAAGCAGATTTCAGCAGTGTGTTGGAGCTGTCACCTCAAGTGGAAAACTTTGGCCAAGCATCAACAGCTTGAATCATTTCAAAAAGTGTGAGTGTGTGTCTGTCCGCATGTGTGTGGATTACCGTGATCGACCAAGACTGTGTTGGGCTGCGTACAGAGAGAGAAAAAAGCGGGGGAGGGATTGTAACCACCATTGAGCAAAAAGAAAAAAAAAGAACTGGGTTGTTTGGAAAGTTTAAAAGCTGGCTTTGAATGCATTCATTCTGCCTCGCTTATTAATCACAACCACATCTCCACCTGAAAGCAGAGTTAAAAACCTGTTTAGAATAAAGGATGGCATGTAACCAGTGTTAAAAATGAAGGCAGAGAAACAATGAAAGCAGATGTTCCCATGAAGCAGCTGGGAGAGATTTGGTGCTGTCAGCCACTGGTAAAAGGGAGACATTTAGCACCCCCTGCAAACTCACTTCTATCGTATTATTATTGTTAACGTTATTATTATTACTGGATTATGCTTTTAAGTGGAGGAATCTTGGCCTTTTAAAGGTGTTTGTGAATGGCGTGTGTGCAGGAACATCACTGAAAATGCTGTTTACCCAGTAAGCAGTAATGTAGGAGATGATTTTAAAAAGTAGTGGATTTTATTTTTGGTGAGCCATTTTCTTCATCACAAGGATGTGTAGATTGCAGCCTGGGAGGGAAAGGTAGAGAGAAAAACACTATCAGGGTTTATAGCCTGAAGAGATGCAAGGTAGCTTGCTTCTAATTTCAGCTACGAATTGATTCTAGGACAAAGGAGCATAAATGGAAATTAAAACAGGTTTAGAACAGACGTTTGGAACCCCCTTTTTCACATTGAAGGTAATAAATGAGTGGCGAATGGCCTATCAGGAGAAGTTGTAAAAGGAAAAGCGACTTTGATCATTCATGTGCCCATTTGGAGGTAAAAGAACGTCCTAAAAAAGAAGACGATGACAACGAATGGGTGAGCAGGCAGTGCCTCTCCTTCCCCAAGGTAATTGTTATTTGCACCACTGCTGGTGGGTTTGGGTGATTATATCCCACGTTATTTGCATTTGCTAGCTTGTAACTTGCCTTTCACCGCAATCGGCAAAGAAGATGGCTTGGAACAGTCTCGATTCATCCCAGATCCAGTGAATGTCCCCTCTGAGACCTCAAGTGGCAAATTCAGGCTGATGGAGGAGAGCTGGGTTGGAAAGTGTGATTTTTGTTTTTCAGTGGTATGTCAGGTCTGAGTGTACGGAAGAGGAAGTCCCAGTTGCTGTTTTTATGCTTTCAGGTTGGAGGAGGATTATTGGGGAGGGGTGATTTCAAATGGGTGGGAAGGGAAGGGAGGAGAAGGGAAGGGAAGGGAAAGTGAGAGAGGGAAAGGGAAGAGTAAAGGGAAGGGGATGAGGAAGGGAGAGGGTAAAAGGGAAGGGAAAGGGAGGGGGAAGGAGAAAGGGAAGGGGAAAGGGAAAAGGGAAGGAAAGGGTAAAAGGGAAGGGAAAGGGAAGGGGGAAGGGGGAAGGGGGAAGGAGAAAGGGAAGGGGAGAAGAAAGGTCAGGGAAAGGGAAGAGTAAAGGGAAGGGAAAGGGAAGGGAGAGGGTAAAAGGGAAGGGGAAGGGGAAGGGGAAGGGTAAAAGGAAAGGGAAAGGGAAGGGGAAGGGTAAAAGGAAAGGGAAAGGGAAAGGGAAGGGTAAAAGGGAAGGGAAAGGGAAGGGGAAGGGTAAAAGGAAAGGGAAAGGGAGGGGGAAGGAGAAAGGGAAGGGGAAAGGGAAAAGGAAAGGAAAGGGTAAAAGGGAAGGGAAAGGGAAGGGGGAAGGAGAAAGGGAAGGGGAGAAGAAAGGTCAGGGGAAGGGAAGGGTAAAAGGAAAGGGAAGGGAAGGGGAAAGGGAGAGCAAGAGAGGAGAAGGGAAGGGAAGGGAAGGGAATCCCAACGTGGCTTACAATGCTCTAAGGAATACTATTTAAATTTCTACTGGTGCAATTCCTGGAATGCCTGGAAAATGATTCCTTGACTTGTCAAATGCCATTCCAAAAGAATTACTGGACATAAACTGGGCAGACTGGGAGAACACCAGATTGATCCATGGAGAAGAAAAAGGTTCTCCATGGGCCAGATAATCATGAGCTATCTGCTAACTTGTCTACTGCATGGCATTTTAAACTCTGCCCCCCTGCTATCCCCCAGTCTGCTGGGTGAAACGAAGAGTCAGATTTGGACCCAAGTTGAATTCTGTTACCCACTTCATGCAACATTAAAGAAGATAAGCCACAATCACTCTGTGCAAACCATCGGAATTGTCCTTCCTTACTTGGAAACCTTTATTTTCTAAAGGTTTTCTAAATACCATTTTTTAAAATATATTTGCCCCTATTTCCATTTCTAATTTGGGAGGCAGCACATTTGCTTTCCTTCACCAATGCTTTTATTTCTGGAAAAAAAAGTAATGTTTTACCTTATTTGATTTTAGAAGTCACAACATAGATAAATACAGCCTGGCTATTTGCAGTCTCTGATTTTATATATGTACTTGGTTTGCCTCCCTCCCTCTTCTCTACCTCCATCCCAGATGAGTTCTGCAGTTAGCAACCAATATAGGTGTTTATATAGGGCAGCCATTCTGTATGTATGTATGTATGTATGTATGTATGTATGTATAACAGCCAGTGCAGTGTGGTGCTGAAAGTGCTGGGCTAGGAGCCAGGAGATGGTGAGCTCCAGCCCTTCCGGTTGGCTGGGTGACTTGGGCCAGGCATTTTCTCAGCCCCAGACTGGGAAGTTGAAGAACATCTCTCTCTCCCGACCTGCCCTGGACCAGCGTGGTAGATTATGGTCCACGACATTCAGTGAAGAAGCCTCCATCCTGCAGTGGACTGATCTGGGATATTAATATTAAGAATAATAAAACAACAATAACAACAATAACGCTAATAATACACATACACGTCTGTCTGTCTGTCTGTCTGTCTATCTTAGATACATGCAGTTCTCCCAATGCTTTCCTTGAAACCCTGGATAGAGGAGGGAAGCAAATGTAATGAGAACAGGGAGAGCACAAGGACAGAATCCTTCTTCCTTCTGATTTGTACATCTTCATTAACTGGCTTTGCCCATCCCCTTTTTCTCCCTTCCCTTCTCTACAAAATGACAGGTTAACAATCTAATCCTCCAGCTCTGTTTTCAAAAGCCTGAATTATGTCAAAGGTCCAAGCTGATAACTCTCGCCCCAGTGCCAAATCTAACATCTCTATTCTAGGTTTGGCCTCCCGAGGCATCTCTGGCTGCTCTTTTCTCTCCACCTTTCCCCAAAGAAATGAGGAAGGAAGAGTCTCTTTTCAGAGAGGAGGGAGGGAGGGTGGGAAGAAAGGAAGGAGAAAGGGAAGAATGGTGGAGGAATAGAAATAGAAAAGGAAGGAGGAAAGAAGGAATTAGGAGGAGGGAGGGAAGAAAGATAGAAACAGAGAAGAAAGAACAGGAGGAATGGGAAGAAGGAAGGAAGAGAGTAGGAAAAGAGAAGGAAGGAAGGAGGGAAGGAGAGGGAAAGAAAGAAAGAAAGAAAGAAAGAAAGAAAGAGATTTACTGCTGCTGCTAATGGTGAATCTCATTTCTGACAAAACTGTTGGAGAATGTTTCCAACCCCAGAAATATTTGTTGAAATGTCTGTCCTTAATTCCTCTGCTCAAATATTATCTTGAGAATTTTGGAGAATCGTTTCTACACAGCTGTGGATCCACCAGACCCACCAAATGCCCTGAATAGATAGGAGGCTGGTGATCCAACATGCATACAACGGTGTCTTCATGACTATTGCAGTTGGAGAATTAGCAAGAGCTCCACCAATTCTCTCTGGAATCCAAAGGAGCCACAACATTTGTAAAGGAAAGCAATCAAGGAGAAGCAGCAGTGGTCCACTGGGCCACATCCCTCATTGTGGAGGAGGGAGAGCTAATTAAATTTTCTCCCCACAGTCTTGTTGGAAATCAATGGTTTTGGATTTCAGATCATGATGGTAGATTATTTAGTTATTGAGTTCAGCAAGGCACTCTGAATTCTCCAAACTGACCTGCTTCCAAGGACCTGGAGACCACTGGAAATGAAAGTGGGAAGTTACCATTCTGGACTCCTTACAGGATTAAAGCAGTGGCCCATCTTGTTCCAAGCTGCCTATAGAGATATGCCTGGAAAGTCTGCCTGCATATTGCCCTGGTAATGTTCACTCCTGCACCTTGTATGTAAGAATAAGGGTTGTTGCCAAAATACCTGCATGCCTCTACTTCCCTTCATCAGGTGTTGAAGTCTGGCTGTCTTATCTGGGTTTGGAAGCTAAGCAGGGATGGGCCAGGTTAATAAAGGGATGGGGAAAATCTAGGAAAACAGGGAGGTAGGCTAGACTGAGAAATCTAAAATATTTTTTTAATTTATTTTCTATCCTGCCTTTATTATTTTTAAAAATAACTCAAGGCAGTGAACATACCTAATACTCCTTCCTCCTCCTGTTTTCCCCACAACAACAACCCTGTGAGGTGGGTTGGGCTGAGAGAAGTGACTGGCCCAAGGGCACCCAGCCGGCTTTCGTGCCTAAGGCAGGACTAGAACTCACAGACTCCTGATTTCTAGCCTGTTGCCTTGACCATTAGACCAAAAATATCCCAGAAGTCAAATGACAAACCACTTCCCTATTGTTGCCATGAAATATCCATATCCATGAAATAATCAGGAGCTAAGTTCAATTTTATTTTTTTAAATTGCTTTAATACAATGAAAAAATGAAAAAAAATACATGTGAATGCTAAGAAAGAAAAAAAGAAAGATATGAAACAAAAAATCTGGTAAAGCCAATAGTATTAATTGTTCCTTGTGCCTTCAGAATAACACTAGGGCTGTGGTATCATCTACTGTATGTTTGTCTGTATCAGTGTTTCTCAACTTGGCAACTTTAAGATGTGTGAACTTCACATCCCAGAATTCCCTAGCCAGCAAGGCTGGCTGGGGAATTCTGGTAGTTGAAGTCCACACATCTTAAAGCTGCCAAGTTTGAGAAACCTGGTCTATATTAAGAGATGAATCTTTTAAAAATGACCCACTCATTTTCCTATCCTGTTGGTGACTAAAACCATTTGGGGAGGGGGGAATTAACTCCAGTTACTACTAGAGTTAGCAGCCACCATCTTTTTTCTTTCACAAGCCTTAAGTCTATTACTTTAGAATAGACATCACTTTGTTGCAGAAAGGATAAATTTGAAATCATAAAAAAGTAACCATGCACGTAGGTTGATGTTCAGATTCCCTCATGCATATCTGAAAATAACAATAAAGAAAGGATACTAAAGGGGCAGCATCGGTTCTGTACAGCTATTTACTCAGAGATGGAAATTGTTCTTCTGTGTCAATTCTGCATACCTTTATCCATAATTACATTCTTCTTTTGTGTTAAAAAATCTGAAAAAGAATATGTATGCATTATTTTTCTCCTTCAAACTATGCACACAAATAAATGTTCATTTTCTGTCTTTGTGTGCCCTCTCTCCACATCAGTGTTTAAACCAAAATTTTGATGGAAACCTAAGCTCCAATTCATTTTTTAAAAAAATCACAAAGACCAAATTCCTCAAGTATTTCGACATAGGAACGGACAAGGAGTAAATCATGTAGGTGAGTGAGCTGAAGCTTATATTGTGCTTTGAACACTTTCTGCAAATTAATTTGGATTGTGGTGCAATATAAATGGAATCAATCAATTAATCAGATAAAAGCTTCACCAAGATTAATTTTCAAAGAAGTTCTTAAGCACTCTGAGAATAAAGTATAAGAACTGAAGTCTCCATGCCAGGAGAAGAAATCTTCTGAGAAAATACAGAGCAGATTTCAGCAATGCATTAATCAAAATTTAGATTTCCTAGTTTTAGATGAAAATGAGATTCCAGTGCTATTAAGGACAGTCAAACATGCAGAAATGGAACAGCTGACATTTTCTCCATTGTTACATCTCCACTCTAGGCACTGCCAACTGAGTCTCTGCATTCCTCAAAGCACAACATTGTATCTCCTTCTACCCCATTGATAAAAAGGTTCCACTTAGTGGGACAGATACAACTGAAGAGAAAATGACTTTATTCTTTAATAGGCTCTCAAGTTCCTCGATAAAAATGCACTTGGCAGGAAGTGATTCATCTAACTTCTGGCTCTGCAGTCAGAAAAACATTAAAAGTCAAAGTACATTTTCAGTGCAACTGACATCTATCTAAGGCATTACACTTTCGAATGCCATACATTCAAGGGGAACTCAAAAGCTGAGCTGTCTGAATGTCATTGCTGGAATTCCAGACAACACTAATTGAAACCCCTGGACTGTTCACAGAATGTCGTGGCCTCAGAGCCAGGCTCCAAGATTAGGGAGGATCAGGTCCCACTGACTGCTCTGCCTGCAGGTCCAGCAATGATTGAATCAAACACTGATGCCCGGGAGTGCCCAGAAGCAGGGCAATCCACCCGGGTTGGAGAATCCTGTGCCCTGAAAGAGCAAGCAGTGAGTTGCTGACTCTGCAGGCAAGCCTGGTGTCTCATTATTGGCATATAAGCAAAGAAAGCTTCAGTTGTGCACAGCTGGTAGGGAGAGGATTTAAACCACGCAGGGAACTGCTTTCCATTGCTGGAAGCATCCTTGGCATCTGGCTTTGTACTTTGCGTATTCTTGCTCCTGACTCTTGCTATGTTGTTGACCTTGCCATGTTTCTGACCAAGACTCTGGCTCTTCCCTTCACACTTTTCAAGATGTTGTGTGTTTTCTGATTGTAGACTGACTGACCAGGCTTATGTCTTATCCTCAGCCTCCAGTAAGCTTTGTTTTGCTCCCCAACTCTACTTCTGTCACCTCTCCTGCCTGTCTGCTGCTGCATCGCCAGCCAAGCTTTCCTGATCCCTTCACAAGTCTTGCTGCAAGTGCACCACTGCAACCCCACTCCGGCACTCTCCTTGTTCCTCTCCTTGTTTCCCCTTCACGCTGCATTTTTTAACCAGAAATGCATATAAATGAGGTTTGGTCAACCATAGTGCAGCTAAGGGTGGAGACAGGGTCAGAAGTCCAAGGCTCCAGGTGAGTCCCAGAAAATGATGGATGCTGAAGACAGAGGCAAGCAAGCCCAATTTCTAATACTTGGACTGCCATGGGTTTATGGGGGCTGACAGACACTGTAAATCTGGCATGAGCAACCTAAACTACATGTGGCCTCCCAGACCCATTTTTGCATTCCCCAGAACCTTCAGCATCAAACTTGTAATTTGGGGAAGACAATTTCCTCACTTTTGAAAAAAGTAAAAAAAAAAAAAAAAGTTAGGATGAAAAAGAAATTATTATTTTGAGCAAACTCCCAACTTATCCAAATGAGCCAATGTTGTTGGCCCCTACCTTCCCTTAAACTAATGCTGTATTGCTGGAATGCTCCTGTGATTCCCAAAGGTCTCCCCCCAGTTAAATACAGTCCTCTACCAAAGGAAACTCATGGTATAGGCAGCATCGGACTAAACTGGCCATTGGTTTAGCTCAACATAAAATAGATTCCTATTGCTTCTTGAAGATCCAGTTCCAATATTCTTGCCCATGGGGCTTAACAAAGAGAACTGCAAGGGTGTGTAAAATCTATAGTGCATAGCAAAATGGCCTGAAGCCATTACTTCTTATTTATCCCTTATTAGAGATACAGTTCAGCACGGTTGTCAGTGGAATAAACAGATCTTTTCTCTTGCATGAGAACGGATGGAAATAATATGATCTCAAAAAAGTGCCAGCATCCATGTGGCTTATTCACCACATGTCTCATTAAATAAATATTTACAGTTCCTCTGTTCCTGTCTTTCTCAACTGTCTGGACTGAGCAGTGATGTTCAAAATGTTCCCATAGATCAACTTTCCCTAACTTCATGCCCTGTGGAGGTGCTCAGACCGCAGCCCTCAGATTCCCCGGCCAAATTGACAGAAGTCTTGGGGAATTCTGTGGGGCTCACTTGTGAAAGATCTATAGTCAGATCCATGGTCTTTTACACCAATCTTTGTTGGCTGAGGGATTCTGGAAGCCTCCGTCCATCTAGACGGCACCAGATTGTGGAAGCTGCTCTCACTTATTACACAGTTGCTAGGCTTGAAAAGGACTTACTGTAGGCTGTACTCAGTTGCCAAACGGTTCTCCTGCTAGTTTGGGGAATACAGTCCATTTTGTTTCTGATTGACTTGAAAGTAAATCTCTTCTTTGAAGCAATGGTGGCAGAAACGTGTTCCACTTAAACGATTTTCTGGGAAAGGCATAGAAAAACCAAGAAGTATCTTCTGGAAAAGTCGTGATGAAAGGTAAGCATATGAAGAAAGTTTCATCCCTGGAGAGAACTCACCTTTAAAACTCCATCCATAAATGTTTTATGAACAGTGCCAACTCTCTGTTCCTTTTAAGCATATCCTTGGATTAAAGCTTTAGTGCTAACCACTCCGCTGAGGCAAGCTCCAGTTATACATCAACTGGATTCACTCCCCCTTGTCCCATAACACTTTCCATCCAGTAATTCCACCTAGATTAGTACCCAAGATCAGTGGAAAGCCAAACAATCAGCAGGGAAAGAGAGCAGTTGCAAAAAGTTAGGTTTTATGTAGCTTTGGAGAGACGTGAAAGAGAAGAAAGAATTTTACCAATGAACTGTTTGCAAGACCACCATGAAGAAAACATAAAACAAAATGTTGAATACAAAAGTCAAGTAAGAGACTTTTTTTTTTAATCCATTCAATCCTGTCTGATTCTCAGAGACTGTCTGGACAAGTCACTGCAATTTTCTTGGCAAGGTTTTTCGGAAGTGGTTTGCCATTGCCTCCTTCCTAGGGCTGAGAGAGAGTGACTGGCCCAAGGTCACCCAGCTGGCTTTGTGCCAAGGTGGGACTTATTATTATTACTTATTGAGTTTTTCAGTCCAGTTCAATTTTATTACAGTCACTGACCAGTACAAGATACAATTCTATAAAGATATACACATTAGCCTTAAAATATGAGCCATCTGATTTAAAATAATTTTAAATTTGAATTTACAAGTTCCAATTAAATGTTAAAATACATTTATATCACAATGTAAATGAGCCGCTTAATCAAATTTAAAAACAATCTTATTAATTTACATTATCATGACTAATATTCTATGGAATATAAATATCTATAAAATATGATATGTAAAATATTAAAAAGAGTAATAAGAAGAGTAAAATATCATATAAGGTGGGACTAGAACTCATGGTCTCCCGGTTTCTAGCCTGATGCCTTAACTGCAACTCCAGACTGGCTCTCTAAGAGACTGTTGCTTCACTTAAACAAACAAACAAACAAACAGGAAATCAAAGCTATAAAGCCTCTGCAGATAGCAACAGCCTTGTCTGATCTCAAAAATCTAAGCACTAAACAAATAAAGAAATAAGTACAGAAACACCACTCTTTATCCATTAGACCATGGAATTTCATCATGTGACTGGATACTCCACCAAGCTGTCCTCTGATTGGGAGAGAGCCCTGCCTTTACAAGACTGCCAATCACACAGAGATTAAAGCTGGGATTATTTTGTAAGCAAAGTGAGTTCCTGATTACAGAACTATAGTGGTTAAATATATGACCTTCTGATCTGAGCTACAAAAATCCAGAGAACCACTAGAGGGCATCAAAGCAGTACCGAACAAGCCAGCTCTTCTCTGCCCTCTAGTGGTCATCTGGATCTCTGCAGCCCAGATCTGGTGGTAGCATTGTACACACTCCCATTTTCATCACTTTAAGATGACATGCCGGTTAGCATTAAAATGTAACATGTTTAAACACTTCAGTGAAGCATCTTCCCCTCAACCAGACAAAACACACACACATACACATGCACGCACACCCACAGAGAGAGACAGAAAAAGAGATTTTGAAATTACACAGAGGGGGAAAAAAAAAGGTTTGGTTCCAATCTTTCAGTTGACTTAACGGCAGAGGGAGTGCTTCCCTTGCACTCCACAGATCCTGGTGTTTGCTTGGAGCTCTCAATTTGCACAGCTGACAGCAACCCTGATTTTTATCAGTTCGACTCGATTTGAGAATCATATACCCATTACTGTTCTCCCCTCTCTCTCGTACATACACACACACACACTTCTTCTTTTAGTTTATGTTGAGTAGCATGGCAGATTTCCACACACACAGGCAAGCATCGAGCACCTGCCTTTCAAGGAAATGATTTCTTTTAATAAACAGAAACATTCCAGCACGCAGGCCCATAGCAGCTGCTAATCAAATTATAAGCATGCAAACATGATGGATTTATCAAGGCGATCAACTGAAGCATTGTTTTCTTAGCAGCTAGAGGGAGGCAAAGGAATAACACTGAATCCCTTTTTTAAAACATCAATATGTTTCTTTCCTCAATGCAAAGACATTATCCATACATATAAAAATACAACCACCTCTCTCTCTCACTCTCTTATGCATGCACAAACATGCATGAAATGCATGTTATTGTGTTATTAACTGGTTAATTGTCAACCTTCTCTTCCTGGCTCTCCCCACCACCACCACCATTCCCAGGAAGAGAAGGCAGCTGAGCCAGCTGTCAAAACTGGTCCAGTGCAGTTGGTAAGTCTTTTGTGCTGGCTGAGCCTCCTTCCAAGAGGCATCTGAACAGAGCCTTGCTAAATCTGCATCTCAGCTGGAAAAAAAGAAAAAAAGGAAAGGTGTGTGCGTTAGTGTGCATATGGGATGGGGGGGGGGGAAGCTCAACTGACTGGATGGGAGGCATGGATGGGAGGCAGGAGAAGTGAGTGAAAGGATCACTGAAGACTTCCAGTGATGATTGTGTGGTGCAGCACAGGAAGGAAGAAGAGGTGAAAAGGTACAGTGGAAGGATCCATATTTTTATGGATTCCTACACTTCCTCAAATCCATTTGGACTCAATTGGCTCTTGAAGGGGCCTAAAATTCCTTGCTGATTTGACTGGTACCTAAATTCCTGTCTTCACCTATTCCTTGACATCCTTAGTCGTATTGTATGACTAAGCTGAAATGGAGAATAGAATTAGTGAAATCCCCTCTCCAAATGTATGCCCTATTTTGTGACACACTATACATTGCATTTCTTCAAAGGGGGGATAATATGGACTTAATCACTGCCCTCTGAGGTATATTCGAGACTCCCCTATTTCTATAGCTGGTGTGCAGGTGAGGGCCTGGCTGAATTCTTATAGATTTTCTACACATAATAAGCACGAACACTGGTATTGTTAAAAGTAAGTTTGGATTGGCTGTGTAACAGTGACATAGTTGTTTGACTATTTTCCAGTGGAGGGAATGGTTGCCACATCATGGCAAATCAAAGCAATGGGGAGAGGCAAACTAGGTTGGCAATGGGGGAGTTGTGCAAGAAATCTTTTAGTCCTCTCAGCTTCTTCCTGAAGTTAGAAAACAAGTTCACCTTAGCAGTGTTGCAGCTTCATCATAGATCTATGCCAACATTTGAAGGCTCCGTTGTTTTGATGAAGGTATGAGCAGAGCATTGCTGCAATGCTTTTTATGAAGCGACATGCTCCAACCCCTTTCTAAAAGTGAGATGAAGCTGATGGATGGCTTTTACATTACTTCTGAGGCTTCTGTTAGCAGTACTTGCACAGAAACCTTTTCTGTCCAAAGAAATATGGTCAACACTTTGAGGTGATGCCAAATGCTTCATCAAGGAGAATCAAATGGTTTCCCAGGCTCGTTGAGAAGAACTGCATTGCCTCCATGGTTCCTGAAAGCCAAACCATGTCTCCTAGTGTGGCTTAGCTTGTTAGTGTCTGTTGAAAGAGTTATTCTAACTCCTCTGCATATATTTATGAGCATCTTCAGACTCTCTCTGGCCCTAACCATTTCCCACATGCACAAACTTCACTAGTTCTATAGACATTTTTGGTGACTCCACAATTCCTTCCAATATTTGCCCAAACAAATTAATCAAACTGTAGTTTTAGGTCAAGTTTCAATTGTGACCTTTGTAAGCAACTTGCGTGTGTGTGTGTGTGTGTGTGTTGTGTGTGTGTGTGTGTGTGGTGTAAGAAGGGAATCGGAAGGATTCTGCAACAGTAAATATATCTCAATGCAATAAAAGTAGCTGCATTATAAACATCATTTGAATCCAGCAAGCTAAACATTCTAAATAGCCTGGGGGAAAATGAATCAACTTTCATCTGAAATGGAAAGAGGAATCAGAGGTCGCACCAAGTGGATGAGATTTAGAGGTGGAGCAGTACAGTGGAAAGGATCCTATTTGAGAAATCCCCTAGCACAGTGTTCAGAAGTAGAGACAACACTATCCGATCATGATGCCCAGCTAACTAAACTGTGAATTGGTTTGTGCTCTTAAGCTTCCACTTTGATAGATCCCATGATAACATTTGGAAGCATGCTCAGAAGGTTTACTGAAATATCAAACATGCTTTCAACTCAGCAGTGGGGAAAATAACCCCAGCGAAAGAAAGGAAACCAGCCAGCAGAGGCCAAATGGGGATGTAGATCCATGTAGCTCCATATTGACGAGGGTTTATTTCATGCTTGTCACCTTTCCAACCTAGCAAAATGCTTCAGTCAGTTATCTAAGATTTCACTGAGTTCTACTTCCCATGGTTCTGTATTGTTTAAGTTTCATCTATTGTTTAAAAAATAACCTGCAACATTAAACAGAAATGTAACTATTTTGACATTGTACAAAGGTAGGAAAATTTTAATTCCATTGTATTATTTACTAGTTTTTCTTTTTTTTTAAAAAAAAAATAGTGTTTTCTTTTTTTCTTTTTTCTCTGTAGATGGTGTTGTTTAGTTTCTTCTAAGCATCTTTTTTCTTTAACAATTTAACATGAAATTTAAAGAATCAAAGGTAGTTTTTAAGTGTTACAGTTGGTATTCTTCAAAAAACTCAGAGAGAATTTGCTTAAACAAACAAACAAACAAACAAATGTTTAGAAACACTCCCAGCCGGAGTTAAACCGGAGCATTTCTACATGTTATAGCAAACCAGTAGATCCCAACCTTGCAATTTTTATGCCATTCCTAGGAGTGATGTACCAATGATAGAAGTAGACCTTTTGCAGTTCTACAGAGAGTGGTCAACTCTTCCTGTTGGCCATGCAGGCTAGAACTGATGGTAGTGGTAGTTCAACAATGTGAGAGAGACACTCTTAGTCCCAGCTGTGATCTTAAATGACATGTGGTAATGCACCCTTTTGACTCAAGTTTGGCTGAAAGCAACAGAAGGTTATATGAGCTAATAGCTTGGAAAGATGAAGGAAGTGAATTGTACTTACTGAAATGAATCTCCCTGAGTTACGGCGTTGTGTGGCCAGGGGCTTAGCTCAATCTTGTGTTTAAGGTGTGATGTAACAAAAAAGTAGCAAAAGTTGTGGATGGAATGTCAGCCGTTTCTTTAAGCATCCTGTTCTTCATGGGCTGGATAACCTAATACCAAAGTTACTTCAACCTTGTATTGGGAGTGCCACCTTATATGCCTTCATGTCAAAAGAAGCAATGGAGGTATATTCAATCAGCTGCCGGAACAAAGGACACTTTCTTGCAGCTCCTGAAAGAACTTTTGGTGGGATTTTGTGTTGCATAACAGGAAGCAGGATTCAGGATTGTTCTACCTGTATTAATTAATTCAGAGTCCCGTGACCTTTGCCTGGTCTGTCTGATTCAGTTCCTGATAAATGGCATGGACTTCTGGAGTTTGCCCTCTTCCCAGCAGTTACTTCTGAACCCTCCCCAAACTTCTGAACCTAAGAACTCAGACTGCTGAACCCAGGAAAGAAAGTGCTTAATAACTTTCACCAAATTAAAAAAAAAAAAAAGCAGAAACAAAAACCCGCTAACAAAAAAATAGTGGGAGTGGGAACGAGGGGTGTTTTTCTTCTCTTGCTGTTCATTTGCTATGGAACCAGTCCATTTTTAACCCGGCTGTGGTCTTGCACAAAGTTTCTAACTGCACGACACATTGGAGTAGGTAGGAAATGCATCAAAATAACATTTATCCAGAAAGGAAACTGAAGCTCTACAAAGTTGGCTCCTGGGAATTTTGTTACAGGGAGTTAATTCTGTGGTTCTTTCAGTCTGGTGCTGACTATGCAATGGCAAATCTATCAGTTTTTATTTTTATCAGTTTTCCCTTTCTCTGGGGATCTTCTTCTCTGCTATTTTTGAATCACTTCACAGCTGATTTCTTTTCTTTTTCTTTTTCAAAGGAACACACTTTTGCACATTAACATTTCTGCTAATACATTTTTGCAAGCAATGTTTTGGGGGGCATAACAAATTCAGTAACATACATATACATATACATATACATATACATATACATATACATATACATATACATATACATATACATATACATATACATATACATATACATATATTTTCCCCTGTGGAGTAATATATATCTTTGGGGCATACTTTGACAGTGCAGAACTGCATTGCATTTTTAAAGTGAATGTGGAATAATAAATCCATTTGAGTTCATTTTTTCTTTGATTAGATAGGTTTATATGAGAATTTATCTTTGTTTCTGATGACTTGACTCAAACTTCCTTTCCTTTCCTTTCCTTTCCTTTCCAGACAGCATACACACTAATTACACTGATTGTTTTCCAGTTTAAATAACATGGACTCTTCTTCAATTCTTGTTTTTCTTATTTGTTTCTTTTCTTTTTATAGCTTTCCTGGGAAGCAAACAAAATAAACCCTTTAAAATGTTCTAGCTGTTTGCAAAAAAAAAAAAAAAAAAACTTTTGGAGGGGAAACCAGAATGGATAAGTATCTATGGTATGAAGTAATATCAAAAATTATTGTCGCTGTCGTGGAGTAGGATCACAGTCCATCAAATATTTGCATTTGAAAGAAATAGAAATGCCAAATAACAACACTTTTTTTGCATAAGACATTTAGCAGATAATATTCTCAGTTATCATTGCCTGAGTGTTAGTTATTCCCTTTGTTTTTGAGGGTTAGATATTAAGCTACTTCAGTTGAGCGAATTCAGTAATACCTTGCAAGCATTCCTCTTAGATTAAATGGATCTTTCCAATGAGCAATTTCACTCTTTTCTTATAGAGCACATTCAGCCTCCTGCCAAGCTTTATACTTGACCCTCCCCATTTGTTATTTTATATTCCTGAAGTTATAAGAGATCATTAATAAAAGTCATCCTAACATTAGCATTGCAATATTGGATTAACATGTATAACAAAGTAGCTTTACAGCTTTTGTGTGCATGAAGAACATCTCATTGGCTCAGGTTTCCACTGAAATGGAAAAAAAAATATTCTTTATTAATTGACTGATAGCATTTTTATGCTGTCCAGTATCAGTCATTTTCTGGGTAGTATACAGGGAGTAAGAATAGTTTGACTTCAGAATGCTGATAGGGGAAACTCTCATGATGGAATGATTTTTGGACTATTTTTTAAAAGTCCTCTAGTCAGAAAACTAATAGTGCAAACCTAGCTGATGGCTGATTATGGCACTGTTAACACTGATCAGATTTAGTACTTGAATGAGTGACTGCCAGGAAATACCAGGGCTGTAGTTGGGACTGGGAACTTAAAAAAAAAAAGTCCTAGAAGAAGCCAGTGGCAAAACACTTCCCTACTGTTGCCTAGAAAACAACATAGACATGTTCATGCACTCACTAGTTGGACTAAACTCAAAGAGTATTGAAGTAGATTGGCTGTAAACCTTTTGTATTCAGTGGGACTCATTCTCAGGTAACTGTATTGAGGTTTATAGCATTCCAACCTGCACTCGAAATGGAAGAAGTGTAAGTTGTAGACTGGCACGTTCAACTGAATGTGTCCATAATAATCCTCATGGACCTCTTCCTCTCTTATTCTTTCTCCAGAGAAGGCTGTAATGCTGGAAATGGTGGAAGGTAAGAGAAGAAGAGGATGACCAGCAGCAAGATGGATGGGCTCAGGTACAGTGGTGATGGATGAACCATTGGAAGACCTAAAGGACCAGGTTGGGGGCAGATCTCCTGGAGAAGGTCTACATCTGTGTTTGCTAAGAATCAATACCAAGCATGAAAGCTAGCCAGGTGACCTTGGGCCAGTCCCTCTCTCTCAGCCCAAGAGCCAATCAGGCATGGTAGGAGAGTTCGAGTCCTGCCTTAGGCACGAAAGCCAGCCAGGTGACCTTGGGCCAGTCCCTCTCTCTCAGCCCAAGAGCCAATCAGGCATGGTAGGAGAGTTCTAGTCCCGCCTTAGGCATGAAAGCCGGCTGGGTGACCTTGGGCCAGTCCCTCTCTCTCAGCCCAAGAGCCCATCAGGCGTGGTAGGAGAGTTCTAGTCCCGCCTTAGGCATGAAAGCCAGCCAGGTGACCTTGGGCCAGTCCCTCTCTCTCAGCCCAAGAGCCAATCAGGCATGGTAGGAGAGTTCTAGTCCCGCCTTAGGCATGAGAGCCGGCTGGGTGACCTTGGGCCGGTCCCTCCCTCTCAGCCCAAGAGCCAATCAGGCGTGGTAGGAGAGTTCTAGTCCCGCCTTAGGCACGAAAGCCGGCTGGGGGACCTTGGGCCAGTCCCTCTCTCTCAGCCCAAGAGCCAATCAGGCATGGTAGGAGAGTTCTAGTCCTGCCTTAGGCATGAAAGCTGGCTGGGGGACCTTGGGCCAGTCCCTCTCTCTCAGCTCAACCCACCTCACAGGGTTGCTGTTGTGGGGAAAAGAGGAGGAGGAAGGAGTATTGGGTATGTTTGCCGCCTTGAGTTATTTATAAAAATAATAAAGGCTGGATAAAAATTAAATAAATTAAATAAAATAAATAATATATCACAACACATTTTTGAGGTTTTCTTTCTTACTCTTTCTATAGAAAAATAAAGCTGATTTTCAGTTTTTTTTCCCTGAATACAGGTACACAAACAAAATATGATTTATGTGCTTTTGATAGCATCCCCAACTCCCAGCCCCACCATCCACCATTGTATCTTGGAAGAATATTAGGTCTACAAAACTTAGATGCAAAAGGAGGCTCAAATGACCCCTATTAAAAAAACAAAAGGAAAAACAAAACAATAAAGGAAAAAGAAATGTGCTATTGCCAATGATGACCCATATCTCTGTGAATCTGTTGGAAATTTCCCCACACCTGTGTCTTGGCTCCCAAATAGGGCAAATCATTGGGACAGAAAATTTGGGAATGCCATCATCCTTGGCATACAATAGTGAACAAATATTTCCCAGAATTATAATTTCCCAGAAAGTTAGTGCCATCTTGTTGAACATTCTTCCAATCACTTTTATTGGCTTATCTGCCATTAGAATTGATTAAGAAACCCAGCAGCTCTATTTATGATTCATTACGATATTTGAACCCTGAAATGCTGGCTCTTTCCTCTTGGTGACTCAGTTTGTTTCCTTGGTTCCAAAAGAAATGTGCCGGGATTCCTGGTTCTGATAACAGAAGAAAGAAAGCATGGATAGATGTGTTTCTGTTGGACAGGTTTGTTTGTCCTGCCTACTGGAAGGAGGAAAAACATGAGGCATTTGCAGCTCTGACTGCTATCATCAAGGGAGAAATATACTGCAATATTCTTCACTTCCAGATATGCACGCAAGGTCACAATATTTGTATGTATCACAACAGCACAACTCCTTTTATCAGATTGCCCTGTTTGATTCCCCCTGTGGACACCACTGAATAAGAATTACCACAGCAGCATTAGTAGTATCCCACTCACTGCTAAACCAGAATATATTTTCCCTTCCCTTCCCTTCCCTTCCCTTCCCTTCCCTTCCCTTCCCTTCCCTTCCCTTCCCTTCCCTTCCCCATCCCCTCCCTTCCCTTCCTTTCTTTTCCCTTCCTCTTCCCTTTCCCCTTCCCCTTTCCACCCTTCCTTTGAGCAGCCCAGTGTGGTTTACAAGAGAACAGGGGGAAAGTCTTACATTCATACATACATACATACAATATATAGAACAGCAGGTTGCAGCACCTATGGCCATGGCTTCTCTTAATAAAACAAAGCAGACCAGGTCAGTACTTGGATGGGAGACCACAAGGAAATTCTAAGGCATGTTGAAAAACGAATTGCAAAAGGTGGCAGTGATGAACCCCTTCCATTTTATTGCCAAGACAAAGACTTGGATGTGTTCCATTTATTCATCAGGAGTTGAACTTAACTTGAGGACTTTACCTTTTATGTAGATAAAACCAGCAATGCTTACAGATGAGAAACAGAAGTGAAAACAAAGTTTGTTTTACAAAACAGAAAAGCAAAATAAGTAACTGGCAAACTTAAAGAACAGAAGAAGCCATCTGGCTTCTGTTCTGTGCAAGTGCAGCCATTCTCTCCTTGTTGATATGATCCACCTATCCCTTCATACTGGATTTTTCCCCTCCCCTCCTCCCCTTCCTCCTCCTCTTCCTCCGAAGGAAACTAAAAAATAAAATAAAATAAAACTTGTCCAAAAGATGCAACCACTGATGCTCACTAAGAAGTTAATAGTTAAGCTTCTTTGAGTTCCTGCTTTCAACAGGGGGCAAAATCATTAAAGCAGGATGGAAATGCATCTTCAAATATTTCTCAGCTAATTTTACTACAACACCAGGCCCCTTTCCCAGACTGCTTTTTACTGGAATTTCTTCCCCCTCCATTTTTTTTTAAAGTACAGCAGCTGGAACTGTTCTGCAACTTGGCTACCTTTCTGAAATGGAATTCATTTTCCATCACTTGATATATTTTGTTTCCCCCAAAGGTCAACATTAATTGGCAATACATTGTTTGTAGAAGTCTTGGGACTGATAAATGTAGGGAAAGATTCACACAGTAGTTCTGCTTGGTTGTTAAAAGAAATGGAAAAAGTCTGCTTCCTTCCCAGCCCCCATGCCAATCACGCACACAAAACTCAGCCTGCTTATGCAAGATAATCTGAAATATCTACTTATGGCCTCAAACTTTCGGCTCCCTCCAGTTTTCTGAATGGATAGAATATAGAGGATGAAATGCTTTTCAAATAATGTGCTGAAGCTTCCTCAACTGTTTTGATCAACTTATGGAAACCTTCAGTCTAATTTTCTGAAAAATTCAGGGGGTGGGGTGGGGAACAGAAATAGTGGTTTCTGTATCAACCTTGACCAATGGAAAGGAGATTTCTTCTCCCGATTTGGATTCTAGATCCAGTTTGGATGTCCTACTTTACAACAAGATTAATGAACTCTGGTCATGTTTTTCTGTGGATCTCAGCTAGGGTTTTGAGATGTTACGCTAGGTTTATATCATCCACATTCTTCTGGTGTTTTTACTTTAATAGGAACTTTTTCATTTGATTAAAAACTTGGCTTTAGACAAAGTTTAGTAGCAACATTAACTGGCTGTCCAAGGCTTGTTCTTAAGAGCGCTTTGTGCTTCATGGGAATCTATTATTTCGTCTGCCTTTCATTATGAAACTGAGCAGTTTTGTTCACAACTGTGCCTTGTGGTCCATTGCATGGGGACCAAACACACGAATCGGCACTCATATATCCGCCCAGACCTCAAAATCCATTTCCAAAATTTAGCAGAATTTCTTGTTTTTATACCACACTTAACAATATTTTTTCATTAAAAAGCAGCAGTTCATTGGTATCCTATTGCATTATTCCACCTTGCTGCTTTTTGTTAAAATAGGTTGGAATGTCATCTTCACATGCTAACAACTACAGGGATTTCACATATAACACATTCACTTTCCCTACCATCAGAGATTCATTGATTTGGAGGATCCTTCTGCTTTAATAGTTTACTTCTTCCACCACGTTTCTTCTTTGCTATGTGTATTTGTGCTTTGTGGCTTAAATTCATACCGATTCCCATCTTCTTCTTAGTACTTCTCTAATTTCTAGTGGACTTTACAACCTAAATCAACGTGTTTATGGTAGAAGTAATTGCTCACATTTCTTTATCCTTTCCTAGTTTGCATTCTCATGAGATTTAATTTCAGTTAGCTAAGAATGCTTCACACTTAATTTATACATAATTGTTCATTATCAGATGTATTCACACTTCTTAAAGTATCTTGAATCTTGGCTTTGAATTGCTTTTAGCATTTTCTATTATCTCTTCCAGAATGATAGAGGTTCCTTTTTCTCTGCATTAGTAAAATAAAGAGATGATCATGTTTTGCAAGAGTATTCCTGCAAATGAAGCTATTGCTTGTAGCATTTGTGAGTCCTTTGACTTGTCATATAAGGTAGACTTTGGTCTTAACATGAGTGTTTACAAGCTAAGTCTATGCAGTTCCATAATATTCCTGCTCAGCTAAACATGGTCGCATTAAGAATATCCTTAACATATCAGGAACTTGCTTACCATTATCTAAAGTTCAGCTATATAGTGCAACAGAGACAGAGTTGGAACAGAAGTTCTAAACTGTTCAGCCAAACTGCTTGAAGAATGTTGTTCTGCAATACTTTTCCTCCCTATAGTAGGGGTAGCAAACTTCTAGAGAATCGCCATTCAGTTTCCCAAGCTTCTGAAATGGTACAGAAGGCATTTCAGTGAAGCTTCTGAAAAGAGACACACGGTGCTTGAGGAAAGGGACATGGGTGACATTTTTTGGTCTATTTTGGGAAGGGATAGAAATGGGAATGGGGGTATCAGGGAGAGAAATTGTTTCCATTTCCATATCCCCCTAAATTGTAGTGACCAAATCTTCTTGGAAAAAATAAAGGAGAAATCTGAAAAATGGGCAAATCTGAAAGAAGTTCATAAGGATTTTTAAAAAGTGTATGTTTATAACTTTGCTTTACAAAGGAAAATTCAAGAGCAAAACCCAGAAAATAAAGAATTAAATTAAATAAATGTAAAGGACAGCTTTCTGAGATAAAGGCCTATCCTTTAGGGCATATGGTCACTGTATTCTAAATAGATCTTTGGTATGGAGCTGCTAACCAACACCTATTTTTTGTTGTTCAGTCATTAAGTCATGCCCGACTCTTCAGGACCCCATGGACCACACATGGCAGGCCTTCCTGTCCTCCACTGTCTCCTGGAGTTTACTCACATTCATGTTCATTGCATCGGTGATGCTATCTAACCATCTCATCCCCTGCCATCCCCTTCTCCCTTTGCCTTCAGTCTTTCCCAGCATCAGGGTCTTTTCCAGTGAGTCCTCTCTTCACATTAGGTGGCCAAAGTATTTGAGCTTCAGCTTCAGTATCTGCCCTTCCAATGAACAGTCAGGGTTGATTTCCTGTAGGGTTGACTGATTTGATTTCCTTGCAGTCCAAGGGACTCTTAAGAGTCTTCTCCAGCACCACAGTTCGAAAGCATCAGTTCTTTGGTGCTCAGCCTTCCTTATGGTCTAGCTCTCACAGCCATACAATACTACTGGGAAAACCATACAAGAGCTCAAATCTATGCACCTATACATGGGCCATGGATTGTGCAGTGCTACCCTCATACTAAAATGATGACTTGGTCCTGGCTGTGCATCATCTGCCAAGCCAACAAAAGGCAGGGACTCTGTGTGGAGAAAGTAATAAAGTCCACAGAGAGGTTCTCCTGCATGCATTTGATCCTCTCCCCAGGATGAAAGCTAGTTATCCATATTTTATGATCCACTAGAGCAAGCTACCGTACATTGTTCCTTGGATCAAATCTGGGCAACACTTCAGCATCAAACTGATAATATAAGAATGCACAGATTGTTCTGAGACAATATTATATTTGATATTAAATATTGATATTTAAGCAGCACCTTTGGGCCATTAAAAGAGAGAAAGAGAGTGATATTCCTTTGTATGTATCCCAGCTATGGAGCATAAGTTCCACACCAAAGGTCACACTTTCAGTCTTCAGCATCTCTACTGAAATTCCTCCTAGTAATTCTTAACACAACAATTAAAGCACATAGTAAAATCAATGACATGCAATAAAACTAAATGCAGATGAACAGACTGTAAGAGTACCTTTGCACTGCAAACATTTTTTTTATCACAAAATTCAGAATAATGCAGTCTGAAAGATAATTGCATTGCACATCTTAGCCTAGAAAATGCAGATTATATTGATTTGGTTAAGCAAATGTGAACCATTCACATTTTTCAACATTGTTATTAATAATCTGGGTCACAATTAGTTCAAGGGTTAGGTAGATATGCTTTGTTAACTCCTTTGCTAAGGTACAGACTCAGATAGCTTATGATAGACATTATAGATAATACAGATTTTGCCCTATTCCTTTGCATGTATCCCACCTTTGAAGCCCACATTCCACATCAAAGGTCACACATTCCATCTTATTAATTTATTAATTTATTTGATTTAGGCACTGCCTGATTCCAAACTGACTTTTGTTGGCCCACAATAAAAACATACTGTAATATAAAGCAAGTAAACAAGATGGGATTCAGACCAGAGCAGCTGATGGAGCAGGGTTGTCACATGGGCATACCAATGTGCTGCTACACTGTTTGGACCAGCTGAAGCTTCCAAGTGGTTTTCAGGGGCAACCCGATGTAGGGTGCATTGCTGTAGTTGATCCCTGAGATGACTCGGTCATGAATTACTGTCTGAGAGGCTTTCTGACCCAGGAAGAAGCATAATTGTCATATCAAGTAAAACTGCATAGGCCCTCTTAGCCACAGCTGCCACCTGTTAACTGAGCAGGAACTATGAGTTCAAGATTACCCCCAGATTGTGCACCACTCTTGAGTGGGGAAGTGCTACCCCATCCAAGAGTAAAGATGGAAAATTCCCAAATCTTTAGCGTATCTATTGAAAAGGACTCAAGTAGCTTGGCTAAGAAAACTTCAGAAACTGGCCAGCAGCTTGAGAGAATAATTGTTGAGTATTTTTACAAGGAACTCAGTGATGATAATGAAGATCTTCTTTTATCCAAAACCAAAATTTGGAATTTTCAGAGCTTTTTGAGGGTTTTCTCCTACCATAGCTACCATGATTGGGACATTTAAATGCTTAAAAAATTGCTGCCATGGCTAGTTACAACTTAGTCACTTAACAGAAACAAACTGGTGAGTTTGCCCTCCTGACACTCCTTTTAGCCCAGTTTGTCTCTGTCTTTTTTTTCATTTTTTTCCTGAACAGATAATGGACCATTCTAAATAAATAATAAAAAAAGTTTTATTATTTTGTAATAACGCCAACAGGATCTAGAAGCATTCTTCATTGTCATCTTTTTATTATGGTCACTGACCAATATTGAAATAATAACATAGAACAGAACAGTTACAGCAAATCACTATACAAGTAAAGAAAGATCATGGGAAATGAATTGCCAGCTGAGTTGCATGTTACACTGAGCCTGCTTGCATCATATGGTTGATCAGAGAAAGGACCTACTGTAGCTTTGTCAGCTATTAATAATGACTGGATTCTGCAGGTGATTGACACGTTTGGCTGTGCTTTAGGTACTGTCTGACTGCAGGTCAGACCTATACAACTCATACGATTGGACTCAGGTGCTAGAAGGCTATTTTGAAGTCATTGTAGAAGCCTCAATAAAGAAGGCTGTGCCCCAAAGACTCAACAGTTCCCATTCTGCTAGAAAGAAGCATTTCTGGACATAAAGATGACGACAGACTGCGTTTCCTAGCATAACAGCTTTCTGATAATGGCTTTATTAAAATAACAAATAATATATATTTAAAATAATTTAGAAACAGGTGAGAAAGGGAGCCCAGTTGAAAGCTAGAGAAGACTCCATTATATGTGGTAGCTGTGGCCACTAGTTGTGTAGCCTGTATCAAATTCAAATTTTCTACACTGAGTATAGAAATGAAATTAAAGAATTGGAAAGGATCTTACAGATTACCTAGTTCAAATTCCTATCCAGCCTTATGGTTCCTATGATATAGTGCCATGCAAAACAAAATCCTACTTTTTTTTTTTTTTTGTCCTACCAGTTCATATCCTATATGTCTTAAACATTCTTCCAAGGGAGGTGATTCTGGAGAAATGTTCCTGGGTGGTATGTGGTTTTGGAAACAGAGAACAAGAATGTGCGTGATGCTGGTTCATCTTCCATTGAGGAACTCCTCTTTCCTGTGGCCTTCCTAGCTTACCACATGTCCCTTTGATCCCAGGAGAAGATATCAGGAAGAAATTCCTTCCGCAGATTTGTCCCCCAAGAAGTAGGGACAGCTGGGGAGGTTTCATAATGATGGAAAGATGCCCCAAAGAATGCGCCACCACCTTCATTTCCTCCAACAGTGCAAAAATACCAGTAAGAGAAAATAAAAAGGAATGATTAAGCTGTTTGAGAATACTGTAGAAAAACAGGAGAAGGAAAAAACAAAACAAAAATGGAGAAACTTCAAGGAAGGTTTTGGCAGAACATTAGTGGGAAAGGATGGAGGAAACCATGTGATAGTTTGCATATAAAAGGTCCTGGCTTTTTCCCAGATAAAAGGGTTTTTACTACTGAAAAACCCCTTGCCTGACATATTGGTAGGGCAGACTGTCTATACCATGTAACCTGTAATCTTGACAGACCAGTTACACAGCTTTTCATATTCTGTCCAAGAAAGAATTATTTACATTTCTTAGACTTTAGCTACGGCCTCCCTCCTTCAGCCTTCCCTCCCTCCCTCTTCCTTTCCACCTTCCCCTTCCCCTTTTTCCCTTCCTTCCTTCCATCCTTCTGTCCTCTCTCCCTCCTTTCCCCCTCCCCTCCCCTGCCTCCCTCTTTTTTCTCCAACAAGCCTTTTTACTGGTGTTACTACAGCTCCCTACCTTAGCCAATAAAGTTTGATGGGAAACCTTATCAACTATTTATGTTTGTTTATGCCTTTGGCATGCAACCATCCCTGTGTTTCCCATTTCTCCTTGTCTGGAAAGGAGCAAATATCTACCAGGGACTCTAGCAACCTAGTTGAGCTATGTCTCATAGCAATAAATCCAGGCATAGCATTTTTTCAAGGTGCTCCCTAAATAAATACCATCTAAAGTAGCTTCCCTTGTGATGGATATTAAAGTTAATGGTGGATATCTTTCCCCTACACACAACCCATACATACTTACACACACCCGAGCACCATAAAAAAGGTCTGGTAACCAAACATTTAGGGAGGAAATCTTAGTGTTCAGGGAGTAAGGAGTAAATACAAAAGAATCTAGCTAGATTCTCAGGAGAGAAGCTGCATGTATTTATAGACACTTAGTAGTATAAAAATGAAGAACACGTACTTTTGAAAAAATGTGGTATCTAGGGCTTTTCAGTAGGGATGGGTCATCATTTCTTTCCAACACATTTTAAAGATCCACTGTATCTTGTCTTTGGCTCATGGTTGCTTCATAGCCAAAGTCAAGGCAATTTTTGAGATAGTACTTCCAGAATATGTACTTTTCCCCATCATAATTTAATGAATCAAAATCAGACTGAATGACTGTTTATTACAGTCATAGACCAGCAGAAAAAGTTTAATGCTCTGTCTTCCAAGTTTGAAATGGACAGATTTTTGGAACTGAATCACTAGCTTTCCTCCATAAGACCACAAGATACAGGCTCCTTCTGAAAGGACTAGAAACAAAGCTAGGTAAAGGTAAAGGTTTCCCTTGACGTAAAGTCCAGTCGAATCCGACTCTAGGGGGCGGTGCTCATCTCCGTTTCTAAGCCTTAGAAACAAAGCTAAGTCATTGAATATATCTTGGCAAAGACCAGGATCATAACTGTTAGTGAAGGGCTGGCTTTTGAAGGCAGAGCTAGCCTTTTTCAGCCTGACTCCCAGGGCTTAAAACTTCCAATGTATTGTGGGTTCTTTTTCGTGCAGCTGTCACGCAGATACATTCTTAAACTAGCTGCTCTTAATTTGCCCACTATGTTCCTGAAACATTGGTTCTCTGGATTCCTTGATTTTGTTTCTCATGTGCCCCAATCATCATTGTTGGTGACTGAGCTGAGCATTGCTGATATGCTTTTTCTTCTCATTTAGACTGGCTGTCAATCACTCGTGGCTTTGTCAACAGCTTTGCTCATTATCCAGCCTGCCCATTGAGAATTGGTGAGTGCCCATCAAAAACCAGAATGTTCAGAAAGAGGCAGGAGAACAGGATACTTGAAAACAAACAGCTCAGGAGCTAGCTAGAAACATTGTTCTGTCCACTAGTAAGGCTAGAGGGTTTTGTAGAATGGACTGCCCAACCTTTACCCAAAGTTCAGCTGTAGTAGAGCCTTTCTGTTTTTCAGCTTCTTAATAAGAATGGTATAGGGACGCGGTGGCGCTGCGGGTTAAACCGCTGAGCTGCTGAGCTTGCCGATTGGAAGGTCGGTGGTTCGAATCTGTGTGATGGGGTGAGCTCCTGTTGCTAGTCCCAGCTCCTGCCAGCCTAGCAGTTCAAAAACATGCAAATGTGAGTAGATTAATAGGCACCGCTTCAGCGGGCAGGTAATGGAGTTCCGCTTAGTCATGCCGGCCACATGACCACGGAGGAAGTGTCTACGGACAAACACCGGCTCTTTGGCTTTGAAACAGAGATGAGCACTGCCCCCTAGAGTCGGACATGACTGGACTTCATGTCAAGGAAACCTTAATAAGAATGGTAAGTGTTATTTTTGAGCAGTTATTTTTATTCTTAGAAATTCTTTTGATTCTTAGATATTTACTTTGACACCAAATGGCTATCTGTATTTGTACTCTCTAATGCATATACTAATGCATATACTCCCCAGGACTGAAGCGAGTCTCCTAACCCAAGGGTTTCTTCAGAGCACCTTCTGAAGGTCCACCTTGTGGAACTTCTGTGAAGATTTGGCATCTTCTTGGCTGACCATGACTTGTCTGTCAGGATATCCTAGTTCAGAGGATCCTTAGTCTTCTTCAGTGACAGCATCAGCTGGGGAGGGGGTACAGGACAAAAAACAAGACAAATTAAACATCAATATTAAATTTTGGGAGTAGGCCATTTCTAGCAATCAGAACCATGATCTGCCAGTATTTTACCATCTGGAAAAACCTACTTATAGGAGCATGCCTCTAGTTCCAGATCTTTATATCCTGTCTAAATCACAATGATATAAATTACAAAAACATAGCATGATGCATAATTAACTCTAAAGGCATTTGATTTCAACAATAGCTCACCTCATTCACTGCTATGGCTTCTTCATCATTTTCAGGTCTTCATCCAGCCTGCGTATTAAGAAGTTTCTCCCCTTGCTAGGGAAAAAAAGGATAATAAGCTTCAAGAAGAATGTGTTCTATATGTCACCAGAACCAAAGATGAAAGTACAGTCTACATAAATAAACATATTTCTTTGGGGCGTTTATTGTATTTTTCAAGATGCGACATTGTAAACAAAGAATCACCAACGCCCATAGTTATGTCAATGGGAATATTTGTCAGCAGCAATTTTTCTAATTTGCTTTCCAAAGGTCTCTGCATTAGAATTTGTTTGATGTTTTGCAAATTTCTCTGTCAGGTCTACCAATGAAATACTAAATCTGTCTTCTTTTGAAGATGTTTTCACAACAGGCTGGTATTGCCAACATATATTTTCTAAACATTTTGCAGTGCTGTGTTTCTTGGCAGTGACTTAGTGCCAAAGCTGATGAGCTTCTACAGTTCACAGGGAAGAAGGTAGGGTTTATTGCAACTAGCATAATATATTTTATTTTATTTTATTTTTATTTTTATTCCTCATTTATTATTTTTATAAATAACTCAAAGTGGCGAACATACCAAATACTCCGTCCTCCTCCTATTTTCCCCACAACAACAACCCTGTGAGGTGAGTTGGGCTGAGAGAGAGTGACTGACCCAAGGTCACCCAGCTGGCTTTTGTGCCTAAGGCGGGACTAGAACTCTCCTACCACACCTGATTGGCTCTTGGGCTGAGAGACACAGGCTGGCCCAAGGCCACCCAGCCGGCTTTCATGCCTGAGGCGGGACTCAAACTCACAGCTTCCTGGTTTCTAGCCCAGCACCTTAACCACATACAAGGGAGCCAGTTTGGCGTAGTGGTCAAGGCACTAGGCTAGAAACTGGGAGACCCTGACTACTAATCCTGCCTTAGGCATGAAGCCAGCTAGGTGACCTTGGGCCAGTCACTCTCTCTCAGCCCTAGGAAGGACGCAATAGCAAACTGCTTCTGAAAAATCTTGCCAGGAAAACTGCAGGGGCTTGTCCAGGCAATCGCTAGAAGTCAACAGTAACTCAAAGGCTACTACTACTACTACTAATATATAATACTTGCTGGGGTGAAATTCTGGCCTTTCTCCAAAGATGAGGGGAAAATGAGTTGCCATTTCAGTATAAACTGAGTACAAAATGCTTTTGCGTATTTCAACCAGTGCATGAACCAGTATTTAATAATTGTTGAAATCCATACTCTTCTTAATTCTGCACTACAAAATTGGTTAGTTAACCTAAATCTTTGTATGTTGTGAAGAAATCTGCCAAAATACACACATTCATAAAATGATATTAATAAATGTACTTGATGAAGGGAAATTGTTTATAAAACTATGAATAAGAGGCAAAATTGCAAATATATATAAGTTTGGGTACCAATTGTTTCTCATTTTTTAATACTCTTAAAGTTTGTATTTGTACCACTGGAGAATGTATTTTTGCTCAATTGTAATATTTCATTTTGGGTCATGTTATTACTCAATATCATGCATTTTTAACATTATGTTCTCCAGTATATACTTTCTGTGAACACTTTTTCTCTTCTATGAATTTTGCAAAAACACCTACATATGAATCATCAATTGTCTATCCTATCTATCTATCTATATTTGTGAACTGCCTAGAAAATTTCAGAGAGATGCAGATTTAAAGGCGAAGTGGGTTTTGGTTTGCATATAGGGTTAGAAAATAGAAAATTAGTTACAATTATATTAAAGTGGGAAACAAATTTCCCTCCGCAATGCTCCATCCACCAACATATAATTCCATAGCCTAAAGAAAGGAATTTGAAATCTAGCTTCAGAAGAATCTCAGACCCTTAAAAAAAAGTTTCTAGTCCATATGAATGCAGTACACTCTTGAAAATACATGAGAAAATAACTGCTGGCTATGAATATTGGGATTTTATTTCTAATAAAGGGGGGACCATGCTACATAGCTTTTGCTTTTCTGGGGCAGCCCTTCTAACAAAGCAGCCGTTCAGTCCACTCTAGTAGCAAGGTGGTGTTCTGAATTACGACCATGGAGAATTTTTTTAATCTTCCCCAAACCTGTTTAACTGCCCTTGAAATTCCTGAGATTCTTGCCAGAAGAAGAAAATTAAAGTGATTTTCACTTGAAGTGAATTCTGTTTGGCAGATTTAACTGCCATTACCTCTTCTGAAAAGGAGCAAATGGCTGAAACCAGCTTCCCAGCCAGAATTGCCCCTTTTCAGCAGAAGTATTTTAGCCTATTTTTAATTGTTGTTCCTCTATTTTGCCTGAGAGCTGCAGCACTTCACTGTGTATTGTTCCCATTCCACTCAAACCTGGTCACAAATTAAGAGTAGTATTCTGCCTTGCAGACCCACTTTAATATACAGCACAGAGTAAGAAGTAAATAAGGTATGCCCAAATATTTCTCCTGTGCTGTAAATATTGAGGTGTCTAGTTTTCTAGTTTAAGATCATTCATACATCCAGAAATTGTATTCAAGGGATTTGAGCTGCATTTTTTTCTTCTGGATTAGGATGATGAATGATGAAACATACAGTAAATGGGGAAAAAAAATACTTAAGATAACTTATGAATCTTTTTCAAGGTTTAAACATTTTCTAAAGAACAAAATGTCATTTGTTCCCCAAATTCCTTCTCTATCTCCCCTTCCTTCCCTCCTTCCCTCCTTCCCTCCTTCCCTCCTTCCTTCCTTCCTTCCTTGAATGATATTAATGATATTAAGAATTAATGAGGTTTCTAGGAGGTTAGTCAGAAACATTACATACATATTAATTCAGGGACAATATTGAAAAATACAAGTACTTCCAGGTAGTGAAATTAAATTGCAGTACAAAAAACAGAAACATTGCAATTTAAGCATTTTTTCAGCTTAATTTATTACAATTTAAGATTGCAACAATACCATTTACCATTCAGGTAAAATCATCTGGCAGCATTCCCACAAACATGCTTAAGTTCATTGCTGAATTTACCAGTTTTGGACAATACATGGAGGCATAAAGTGACCAAATGGGCTTGAATAACATGACGTGCCAAGCCTTAAAAGCCTAATTAGTGTTAACAGTAAGCTAGCAAGTTGTGCAAAAGCAACCACAAGGTCTTTCACTAACCTGGTTCAGTATGTTGTGCAAACATAGCCACTCACACACACACTCAGGAACACACTTACTTGCCCAGTGAAGAAATACTTCTGCCTTAGCACTTCATGCTTAATGTACAAGGTCATTCCATTTTTTTTTTTTTTTTACAGGAGTGGTAAACTCCTGTTTTAATTTTTTTTAAAAAAATTATCCTCCTGGGTAATCTGTAGAAGTCTGCATGGTGATGGTGGGGCATTGAAACAAGCGATGGCTGGGGTTTCAGCCAGAAGTCAGTGAGAACAACAATGTTCTGTCTAACACCCCTTTGTCTTATCTTCCCCTTCTCTGTCGAACCCATGCCGAGCAGGGAAGGGACAGGAGCTCTTACCAGACCACTCAACTGATCTCTTGAAGAAGGGATCTATAAAGGGCCAAGGGCTGAAGTCACGTCTAAGGCTATAAGAAACCCAACTCAATTGTAGAATAATAGCTGCACATGGTACAGATCCACATTTTGCCCAATCATAGCAGTACAACTGAGGAAGAAACACCTGAAAAGGACATTGCCAGGTCTTCTCATGACACTGAGAGCATGTGCAAGTGGTGTCCCACCAGGGATCCATATTGCTGCACTCATTAGCCCCCACCCCACCCCCTTGCCATTGTTGCTTAGAGTGGAAATGCTTCCCTGCTGTCCTCACATTCAGATAGAATGGAGGAAGACTTTCCATACATGCTAATGTCTGTATCAGAGTTTGCCTGCTTTGAACAGGAGTCTTAGTGCAACTGGAGAGGTTCAGTGGCTGGACATTCATACAAAAATGGATGCCAATGACCATTTGAATGTTTCCATCCAATTTTGGGGTAGAGGAAATTGGGTGGACGGCTTTTTCAAGTTATCTCTGAAGCAAAAATCACCTAACTATTTCCCAAGGGCAGGACAGTGGCCCCAAAATTGAAAAAGCCACCTGGGAAAAGTTTCTCTTGGCATCTTCCATTAGGATTGGTTGGGAACATGGGAATGAAGGAAGGCTGCAGACTAGTGGAGACAGGATTATACAGTGAAATATGGGCCATTCATATTCCTGCCAAGAAAGATGGGCATTTGTCCTCTCATAATTCAATAGGTGCATTGAGACTCCATTCTAGGAAATTTCATTTAAATGCTTTTCTCCTTTCAAAGACCAATATTTTTTTCCAGAAATCAGAACTGGTAGGGAAAATAAAAATGTGGAAGAATTTCTTTGCCTGGCACGACATGACTATATACAAAGAATCCTTTCCCAGAATGGTGAAAGATGTTCTTGGTGAAGGAGCATTTCTTTCTGGTCAATGACACCTCAAAATGTGGTAGGCATGGGGCTCATCTGGTCAGTCCTGCAACCGTTCTCACCTCTGTTTTGTCTGTGTGCTCCCAAATGTGAATGCAATTCTCCCTACGGGGTTGGGAACTATAACTTGTGTCACTTGTACTTGTGATCTTTATTCTGTATATATTTATGCCTGTTATTACCATGACGGCTGTTTTATTTTTACTAATCTGTAATTTAATTGATTTGAACAGGACCGAGCAACCTACCATTACTGGGAAGTCTAGAAGTGCAGTAATAAATGAATCAAAATAAATTACAGCAAGGGAGTAACCTTTCTTCTCCCATTGATACCTTTGCATTCTGACAAAGAAGGAGAAGAGAGGCTATTCAGAGGGTCAGGAATACAGACTTAGTGCCAAAGAAGGAGGAACGGGTAAGTTGTAATGGGAGGTATCATTAGAGGTAACCATAAGGAATCAATCTGACTCTTCTGCTGTGTACATATTCATTATACAAAGATGCACCAAAGCTACAAACAGGCTCTTACCCTATGCATTATGGGGCCATTTGTGTGGTTATTGGTGGTTGTCCTTACACTCATTCTATTTTTATTAAAATTAACTAAATACAAAAATAAAAAGGAAGACCAACAATACAAAAAGAAAAAACAAAACAAAAAAGGAAACAAAAACAAAATGTATATTTACAGACATACATATATTGAAAAATTGAAGCCATGATTCGTTACAGTCATCTATGGTTGGTCTATATTAATTAGTTCTGCAACCCACTAAATGGAAGGTGAAAGGTCCCCTGTGCAAGCACCGAGTCATGTCTGACCCTTTGGGGGGACCCTGCTTTTGTGACATTTTCCTGGCAGACTATAGAGCAGGGTGGTTTGCCATTGTGTTCCCCAGTTGTCACCTTCCCCAGCAAGCTGGGTGCTCATTTTACTGACCTCGGAAGGAGGGAAGGCTGAGTTGACCTGAGCCAGCTGCCAGAGAGAGAATCCAGCTTCTGCTGGGATCAAACTCGCGTCATGGGGAGAGTTTCAGTCGCAATACTGCCACCTACCTCTCTGCGCCACATGAGGCCCCTCAATCCACTAAATAGTCGGAGCCATATATGTGTGTTTCCAATGCTGAACAATAAGTCTTTTGATTATGCATTCATTTTCTCTGTCCCAAAGTCAACTTGCATGTGGTTGAGATAATTCTCAAAGTTGAGTTAATACATGTAACTTCTTCTTACCAAAATGAAAGAATACATTTAAATAAAGCATCAGTTTCATTGAATCTTTGTATAGTCATTTCTAAAATATTGTTTCTTGTTGAACAGGATGGGATTTGAAAGTTGTTGTACTCATTCTAGACAGACTAATATTTAGCTCACCTTGTCTCCAGTTCAAAATCCTCCACAGAGCTGCAGCATACCCAAAAGAAAAAAAGGGGAGAACAACAACAACAACAACAGTTCTTTTCGTATCTGTTTTCACTTGGTCACATCATATCTTGGGGAAAGAGGAATATTTGATTCAGGAATTTATCTCAAATCAGAATAACTACTGTATCCATCTGAACTTCAGCCTACTGGACCAGTGGAATTGATTTACATTCATTGGTCTTGCAATGCACACCCCATTGTCAGCCAGTTCTCCTTCAGTGTGTTTGTGGTGTGGCATGCTGTTGTGTGGGGGAAAAAAAAATCTGATTTATATTGTCATCATCTTCTAACTTGCTCTCAGTTGATCCCCCTTCCATTTGTTTGTTCTCATTTTTCCCAACCTTTCATTTCTCCCTTCCTTTCACAATTCCAAAATTTTTATTTTGTTTACTGATATTCCTCCTCCCTCATTCATTTATCCTTCCCACATGACATCCATTATTTATTGTTAGTTTCTTCTTCTTTTTAACTGTGTAACTAATTGTAAATAACATATTGCTATGTCTTTTGTCCTTCTAAGTAGTATATCCAAGCCCTATTTTAGCTGTACTGATAAGTACCAATCGAAGCAAATATTTGTAGCTCAGGGTTGAACTGTGGAGTCCTTGGTGCTCTCTGAGCCTTGTTGTTTTCTTGCAGACGTTTCATTGCCAGACTAGGCAACATCTTCAGTGAGAAGAGGGAGTGGGCCTTGCATATCTGGGTATTGATTAATTTACATACCATTCAAAAGAGACAACAGAAAAGCCATAAAACCAGTATACTCCCTTGCCAGCAATCAACACCCAGATATGCAAAAATCAACACTAGGATTAACACCAGATGAACCATCAAACAGCACAATACACCCTAATCAAGGAACTATCGACTCAGGCAATCAACCAAGCAGCAAACAACAGCCCAATCAAGGAACTCCCAAGGAGAGAACAACACCCCTACCAACACAAGCAGGGCAAGCCACGGTCTATAAACTGAGAGCAAGGCCCACTCCCTCTTTGCACTAGTCTGGCAATGAAATGTCTGCAAGAAAACAACAAGGCTCAGAGAGCACCAAGGACTCCACTGTACTGATAAGTTTCTGTGGGTGTGGGTGGGTGTTAATATTGTAGTGCCATGGGAGAGAGAGACAGGGTGGCAATGCCTCAGTCAAACTGTGCTGACAAAGAATTACTGAGAAAGTTGCTAAAGTGAACTGAGCTAGCAGTTATTACAAGATGAATACTGTGTACCTTGAAAAACTCAGCACTGAGTTCTACAAAATCTAACAAGCTTTGTATCCTCTTAATGATCCAGTTTTCCTGCAATTTTTGTCCTTTTATTGTGAAAAACAAAAATAAGTTAAGGGCACTTTTGTAATTCAGATTAAAGTGTTTAAGTACATTGTTTCTATGAAATTTCACAAGAATCACTTTTCCTACTACCATCTTGGTTAAATACCTCTCCAGATTTCATTTCATTCTAATATAAAACAAACATTACTTATAGGTGCCGTTATTTGTTTATGTTTTTCCAGTATCAGATAACAGGAAAGCAGAACTCTAATTTTCCTTAATATTCTAAAATCAGATTTGAGACAAGATATCTTCTGGATCACCACAGAAGACTGAAGATCTGATCTCAGATG